>NC_084511.1:755463-1955463 GCF_024500385.1 Phyllopteryx taeniolatus
AAGTGATGATTATTCTCAGGGCCCATGACTCAGAAAAGACTATTTCCAATTTGTGGCGTGGAGGTGGGGGGGCCCCAAGTGTTATTTTATAACAACAACAACAACAATACCAACAATAATAATAATAATAATGTGTTTTATTATTCACCAGTGGGGGGAGTGTATAGCAGTTCCGTTAGCAGGAAGTGTCCACAGCAGATATCAAAGATTATTTTCAATATTTTATTCAATTTTACAAATACATAAAATACTATATATATTTGAGTTATGTATGTATTCATTCAACAATGCAGCTTTTTAGGCAACATTATAGTTTCCAGGGTATAAATTATAATGTGCGATGACATTCGATGGCAGCGACCCCAGAACTGTTGAACATTTAAGCGTCGCCTAGTCTGTGACCACCTCACTCAAGCATCTAGAAATTCTTCTTTTTATGTACAGTAAGACTTCTGGATTAACATGTAATGTCTAATAGCTGACCAAACAGGAAAGGAACCCATCAGAAATGAAAGAAAAGTGGACAGTCAGCAAGAAAAAAAAAAAAAACAGATAAGGATGACATACGTAAACCCTGCAACAGTATTAACATGAAAAGTGTTGCATGAACCCTTGACAATTGAAGTACAAGCATCGGTTAAATTGGTCTAAAATGTGAAGGGAAAATTGACACAGAACAGTACATGAAGCTGGCCAAAGAGGAAAGCACTTCAAAATCTAAGCAGAAAAAGAAAGCGTCAGAAAAAAGGAAAGTGAAAAAGAAGACCTATTGGGTGGTACCCAAACCATAGTTCTTGCTTACACAAAGTACATTAATAAACACACACATAGCATTGAGAGCCTACATTCATAGAAAATAAATAAAAAGGGTGCTCTCAATGACTAAATAGAGACGGAGACGTACTTATGTGCTGATGAGCTGATAACGCGTCAGCCAATTAGTGCGGCATCCATGTGTCCCTTGATTCATATTGTAGTACCATTGGCTTTTAGGTGGATTTTACCAAGTTTTACTTAGTAACACTTTTTACTGTTGGCAAATAGGTAGTGTAGGTAAAATTTACCTTAATTTTTAGGGTACTTTACCAATCTAAAATAATAATTTTCATGGAATATATTTACGACTCTCCAAAATATTTTTTTTTTTACAGTGTATGATCCTTGTTTATTATCTAAGTTTTATACAAGTAATGAATACGTAGCTTTAATATTTAGTGAGTAAAAAGTCCTAAAAATGACGGCCCCCATAAGTGAGTAGATGCAAAGTTTAGTTCCCCTTTAAACTCATCAGTCTACAATGCAACAGTGGTTAGAGGATCAGTATGTCTAGTATGACACTCTGTTTTACATTAAAAAAATATATATGTACTATATGTGTGGGTTTTCTACGGGCACTCCCACATCCCAAAAACATGCATGGTAAGTTTATTGAAGACCCTAAATTGCCCGTAGGTGTGAATGTGAGTGCAAATGGTTGTTTGTTTCTATGTGCCCTGCGATTGGCTGGCAACCAGTTCAGGGTGTACCCCGCCTCCTGCCCGATGATAGCTGGGATAGGCTCCAGCACTCCCGCGACCCTCGTGAGGAGAAGCGGCTCAGAAAATGGATGGATGGATGTACATGTGTATACTGTACTTCCTCTATATCCAGGGCGTTGGTGTTTTTAAAAGTGGCGAGACAAAAACATATATAATTATGTTGATGAACACGCAAATTATAAAAAAAAGCTCATAAAAATGCTAATTAAATTATGAAAGCCGACCTTCAATACCAATATTCAAGTGCTTGTTAAAAGGGTCAGTGATAATGATTATGATGTTACTGATGAAGAAATAGTAGTAGCATTATCCAGTGTACTGTATATTTAGAAAGCAAATAGCATACAAGCAGGATGTATCTTTTCTGTCAAATACATTAGCACTTCAGAATAATGAAAAATTATTTTTGCTCACCAACCCACATATGGACATACATTTAATCTAGTGTTAGATTTGTCAGCGTAACTGAGAATGTGTTGTCTGTCTGTCACTTCTAAAGGTAAAGCATGGTTAGTAATAAATCATAAATATGGGCCATTAAAATGTCCACAGTCTGAGAAACTGATACCATGTTGCATGGTAAGCAGATTTCCAAATTCATCTAAATGTTTGATTACGAGAATATCTGCACTCCATTGTTCAGGGGAGAAGAGAGGTCATTAGACGGTACACAATCAATCTGATATTCATTTTGCACATATTGAACATTTTCTCCAAGGACAATAATTCAAGCCGGCAAATGTGGTGATCGAGCTCTGGCCAATTTTGCTTGGGAGACAACAAGCATAATGTGGGTAGATTCTGCTTTGTATTTATTTTGTTCTCCAGCTTTCTCTGTTCATTGGATGTTGGAGAGTGGCACTGTTGCAGATTAGATGTCAAGGCAGTGTTGCACAACATGCTTAACTGGTTTATTCCAAGGCATTTATTTCTATTTTAGGATAAAATACACATTTGTAAAATTAATATTGCAGGGACCTGTATTTATTTGGACTCTGCCAGCTCTAAAAAACTGTCAAAAGAATATGTAGTGAACCTGTCATTGAAAAAAAATGCTAACATTTTTGCATGTGTTCACATTTTTCAATCCTATCCAACATGCACAAACATAGCGAATTACATGTACTTTGTTACTGTACATAAGTAGATTTTTGTAGGTATCTGTACTTGAGTATTTTTTAACATATAATATATATATAATATTTATATATTTCAACGTTTACTCCTTACTTTTTAACACAAATATCTGTACTTTGTACTTCGTATGTTGAGCTCTGTACTTTTTAAAACCTTATCAACGACATGGCATAAAAGACGGTGGGGCGGGGGTGCTGGCAAAAACAGTGAAAAAGGTTGTACCAATATGAATGCCGAGCAACGACACTGCTGGTTTAGCCCGGGGCTGTAGCTCCTCATTTGGGGGCCCTAGGGTAACCCCCACCCCCAATATCCACGTTAACTGAAGTATGATACTTTACTTCAATTGCGACCAAAGGTGAGCTATGTACTTTAGACCACTTTTTCCTACTTTTTACATTTTTTACAATTATCTGACAGCTTTATTTTTATTATACATAAATTGCCCTTGATGGGAACGTTGCCTCCACCACACTCTATTTAGCTTATGTACATTATAATTATTATTACCTGTATATTATTAAAACGCCTGCGATGCTTTGGGTGAACCATGACAGTTTTTTTTAGAAAGCTAGCTTGATGAAATCTGGCTCACTGGCAGTAAATTATGTCACATTCGAGCACTGACATAATAATTCAAACACATTTCATTTCAGTGGGCAAATAAATATGTTTGAAAAAAAATCTAGCTTTTTATGTTTTAACTCTTTCTGTTGTATATAACTAAGTACAAATAAATGTTCATCTTATGTACAAATAAATAAATCTTCATCATTTAAGCCTACCTTTTTTAGTTTTGTTTTGTCCATTGTCGCCCCCAGAGAAAGCATGCTAATCATCTGGAGAGACACAAAAATTTCCCGATATAATATTTTATTTTTGGGCTGGAAAATATCAATTTACTTTTTTTTTTTACTAAAGTACATTTGCAAGTGTGTATACTTTTGTACTTTTACTTAACTAACGGGATGGCTTCAGTACTTTTACTTTTACCAGTTGTTTTTTGCACAAGTATCAGAAATTTTACTTAAGTACTGAATACCCGTACTTTTGACACCTCTGCTGAGGATGTGTTATCGCAATAGTAATCATGATATGCGTCGAAATGTAGCCTAAATCTGATCGGTAACCTGTGTGATGTTTACGAAGTCATCCTCCACAAAATGTGTCGAACAGGGCACAATTCTGGCTCTGAAATGCTTAAGATTTTTTTCCCAAAATAAATTGAAGCCATTTATTCCTCAAAGTTTTTGCTTTGCATAAGACGCATGTGCGGTATCGTTTACTCATTTTCCAAAGTTTAGTTGAGTGAATGGGTACCAACCACGAACAAGTAGGCAGGTACTTGAATAATAAGTAGTGTATAAAGTAGGAACAAATCGGCTCATTTGTCCATCATTTGCCTATAATCGGCTATTGCATGAAATCGCCAAAGCGCATAGATGTCAAGGTCCCATATTTTGGTTATTTAGACCTCCGCAGAGTCACTCTCTAACATGGACTTAGTATAAAAGTGTCAATTTGTTTTTAAAAAACGCCTTGGTTTTGTCATACGAGTATCCAGAAAAGGCCCCTCTGACTTCTACTTCTGTTTGACCCAGTTTTGTATCCGCTTTGTCCATATTTGGCTTTCCTCTGATTGGTTGCCTCCATGTAGAAGAACCACTTGTGAGAGCACACGTATTTATTATGTTGACAGCGCTGCCTCGGGAGTGGAGAGGTAGGCGGAGATCTTCGCAAGTGACGCAGATAAACTCGAGAAATTAAAATGACCTGACTTCAGGCCTCTTGGCAGAAAATGTCTGGAACTCAGGAATGTGTGGACAATTTTAATTAATATTTCACGTTTACTGAGTAACCATAGAGCCAATATTACATCCCAAATACTAGAAATAGTTGGTTTTGTAAAATATGGCACCTTTAAACTAGGTCACTTAATCCTTTTGACCTATGTTATGCATAAAACAGTGGAAATTATGAGAGTTTGATGGCATGGGACCGAAGTGAATGTAAGCATGTATGATGGTCTATATATTTGTCCAGGACTTCCCCGCCTCCAAGTCTTCATGACTCTAATGGGGGACAGGCAGTATAGAAAACGGATTGATAGATAAAAGTGTGTGTGTGTGTGTGTGTGTCTGTATGTGTGTGTGTTTGAGTGTGTGTGTGTGCATGTCCATGAAGCAGCTCAGCAGCGATCTGCTTTGTCTTGATATCAACAATAATCTCAGATTAGTCATTTCTATTACCAGGCTCCAGTAGAGGGATGCTTTTGGAGAGAGATAAGAATGGATACGATAGCAGAACGCGGTGGAAGAATAACGTGCTGGGAGGTAGAGAGATAGGAGAGCTACTGCAGGTTGACAGGCATGGCAAACAAATGGTGGAGTGATGAGACAGCGAAGGCGGGAAAAGAGACAGAAAGAGGTAACGTAAGAGATGCTGGTTGACATTTAAAAAGACTCGGGACTCCGCTGTGTCACAGTGGGAACACAAAGAGCATTGCTCATTTTCTCCCTCAACCTTGATTTTCTTCTGTGTGGAATTAGCACATCTTGCATCTTTAATCACTCATCCCATTTGCTTTCTCAAAACCACACAGTTTTTATAACTTTTTTTTACTCAACTATTGCCCTCCCCTTTTTTTAATGTTTGTTTAGGAAACTTGGGACCAGTAGTCACGTAATGTTTGTTAAGTGTTGTGGTTAATTTTGGGCCAAACAATGTAAGGGGTTGCACCTACACTGTCATTACCTACCCGTCTGTCTGATGCTGTGGGTCAGAGGAGATCTAGGAAAGCTGTAATGGTTTGGCCAGGCAAATGCCTGGATCAGACAAGACAAATTTGGTCTTTCACAATTGCACTATGTCAGACGACTGCCATAAAATCTTGCCGGATCTCACTCCTACAGTGGCAACAGTACACGATTATATTATTATTATATATGGTATTCCGATACCACTGTATCCCATGTTTTACGATCACTGGGCTTTATCTTGTCAAATTAAACACTGTCGGCGACAAGTTGTTGTCTAACAATGGATCACCATGGGGAAAAAAAGAACAAAAAGAGGGAAAACAACGTGTGGTGTCACCAGGTGCTCCGGAGATGACGTTTTGGGCTGTCCATTCAAGGATTACTTGAGGTATTTTCACGTACTTTTAATATGATACGGTTTGCAAGGAGGCAACAAAATGGTTTGTATCCTAGCAAGCTAGTGCTAGCCGTAACGTTTGTATGTAAACAAGCCGGCCTTCTGTCACAGGTGGAGACAGGCTTCAGCAAAGAGACGTGGAATGTGGGATGAATTTTCAGAGACTGTGGAAGCTTCAATTGGACGGATGTGGGATTGATGATCTTGGTAATGGGGAAGGGACCAATGAAACGCGGAGTGGGTTTTCGGGACTGTCTGAAGTGGGAGGTCGTGAGAAGAAAGCCAGACAGATTGGCCCACCTTGTATTCGGGCGTCGGGGAGCGATGACGCGAGCTGTTTATTGCGCGCGGCGGACCGGGTCAACGCCGCTCGGACGTCTTTCCACACTGCCTGGATTCTCCGGAGATGATCCTTGATGGTGGGGACTGCCACTACCTGCTCCTGTTCTTTGAATAATGGGGGTTGGTAACCATAGAAAGCCATGAATGGGGACATGCCGGTAGCGGAACTGGTGAGGGAGTTGTGGGCGTACTCAATCCATGGGAGGAATGAGGTCCAGGAGGAGGGGTTGCGTGCCGCAACACAACGGAGGGCAGATTCAAGGGATTGGTTTGCCCGCTCCGTCTGGCCGTTGGTCTGCGGATGATATCCTGCCGACAAGCTGGCTGCTGCGCCCACCGCTTTACAGAATTCCTTCCGTAACAGGGATGAGAACTGAGGATCTCTGTCAGAGACAATATCGATGGGAATACCGTGGAGTCTAAAGACATGCTGGACAAGGAGGTTAGCAGTATCGAAGGCGGATGGTAGTTTGAGTAGGGGTACGTAATGGACGGATTTGGAAACGCGATCGACAATAGTGAGAATGATAGTTACCTTCAGAAGGAGGGAGACCGGTAAGAAAGTCCAGAGCGATATGCGACCAAGGGTAGCTAGGGATAGGCAATGGACGCAGCAACCCAGCTGGGGGCAGGTGTGAAGACTTCCCTCGGGCACAGATGGAGCAGGCTTGGACAAACTGCCGGGTGTCTTGAACAAGGTTGGCACACCAAAAATGCTGCCGGATTAACTGAATGGTGCGGGTGATGCCAGGATGACAGGTGAGTTTGGAGTTGTGAGCCCACTGAAGAACGTCAGAACGTGCTGAATCGGGTACGAACAGGCGGTTTGGAGGCCTGGTCTTGGGATACGGATGAGTCTTTTGGGCCTCCTGAACCACCTGTTCGATCTGATGAGTGGCTGCTCCAACGAAGCATGAGGAAGGAAGGATAGGTTCCAGTTCATCAGGTCTGGAGGCAGGTGAGTAAAGTTGAGACAGGGCATCTGGTTTGCTGTTTTTGGAGCCAAGATGAAAGGAGACACTGAAATTAAACCTGCTCAAGAAGAGAGCCCAGCGAGCTTGTCGAGGGTTAAGGCATTTGGCGGAACGGAGGTCTTGTGGTCTGTCCAAATGATGAATGGTAGTTCAATCCCCTCCAGCCAGTGCCTCCACTCTTCCAAGGCCCATACAATGGCCAGTAGCTCTCGGTTGGCGACGTCGTAGTTCCTTTCGGCAGGAGACAGACGACGGGAAAAAAAGGCACAGGGTTGAAGTTTCTGGGTCGTGGGGTCCCGCTGCGAGAGGACAGCCCCTGCCCCCGTGTCCGAGGTGTCAACCTCGACCACAAACTGGAGGGAGGGGTCGATGTGGCGAAGAATGGGTGCACTGATGAACAGGGACTTGAGTTGACTAAATGCTTGGGGTGCTGCCGGGGTCCACTGAAAGGGGGAGCCGGTGGATGTGAGGCTAGTGAGGGGAATTGCGACCTTGCTGTAATTACGGATGAATCGACGGTAGAAATTGGCGAATCCAAGGAAATGTTCCAGTTCTTTGCAGGTGGTGGGAGTGGGCCAGTTAACGACGGCTTGGATCTTGTCAGGGTCGTGTTGTCGTGGTCCTCTAGAGATAACGTAGCCCAGGAAGTGTACGGAGGAGAGGTGGAATTTACATTTTTCGGATTTAACATACAGGCGGCTTTCAAGGAGGTGTCGGCGGACTTGGCGTACATTACGGTGAAGTTCTTCAAGGGAGCAGGAGAAAATGATAATGTCATCCAAATAGACAAAAACAAACTGGTTCAGCATATCACGGAGGAAGTCGTTAATGAAGGTCTGGAAGACAGCGAGGGCATTAGTCAATCCAAACGGCATGACCTGGTATTCGAAGTGTCCAAGAGGGGTGTTGAAAGCGGTTTTCCATTCATCCCCCTCTCTGATACAGATGAGGTGGTAGGTGTTCCGTAGATCCAACTTGGTGAATATCCGGGCGTCGCAACGGGGTTCAAACGAGGGGTCGATGAGGGGAGATTTATTTTTGATGGTGATCTCATTGAGACCACGGTAGTCAATACACAGGCAGTGTGAGTGGCAATGAGGCCTCTATCCGGTGATGGCTAAGTGTGTCCAGTCGATGGTGGGGTTGTGGTTTTTTGAGCCAGGGAATTCCGAGGACTAATAGGCCATCAGGGTGAAGGAACCTGTGTTTTAAAATCTCCTAACTCCCGTGGTTCCAAGCGTGTTCGTTTTCGTGAAAGAACTTCGTTCACAACAATGTATCAAAACCAACCAATTTATTCCTGTCAGAGGAGTCTATACATTTGCAGAGCTCTGGGTTCGTAACTACCCTATCTTATCCTTAGCAGATAAAGTAGTCGAACAAAAACTATCTGACTCTACCCCAGACTTTATACAATGTTTCAAACAGGCCAGTATGGAATCGTTGTCTTCTGATTGGTCCGTAATCTGACGTCATCGTTGTTCTGCGGACCATCTGATCTGGCTCTAGACTTCTGCTCCAGGTGTCGCCTGCAGATGTCGGCTCACATTCCTGCATTCAATGTTTATAGTGGCTCCCCGCAGTTCCTTTCTTCCTTGAGATCTGTCTCCAAATACCCCCCAATGGGGGCCAAATACCCCTATACTCCAATACACATTCTCTTCCAAACTAGTTAGAATTACACTTTAGAATATAAAGTATTCTATATTCCCTTCAAGGGGAGGGATAACAAAAAGTGAGATGTTCTCACGGTGATTACCCGAAATGAGCAAGGTGAACGGCACGGTTTGGTGGGTAACGGGGGAGATGATTCGGCCATCCAGGGCTGTGACTTTCTTCGGGGACGGAAGTGGTTGGCGAGGGATTTGGAGCTGGTGAATTATTGCTTCATGAATGAAGTTGTCATCGGCACCGTAATCTATAAGGGCAGTAATGGGGGTGTTCTGAGCAGAAAGTATAATGCAAACGGGAACGGTCATGCGAGAGGAAGAGCTTGAGGGAATGGAGGTTTGGCTCACGCTCTCGGGTCGCTGTGAGCCTGGTCTTTTGATCGGAGGGGGCATGAGGAAATAAAGTTACCGGATTGACCGCAGTAGATACACAGCCGCTGGATGACTCGACGCTGACGCTCCTGTGGGTCCAGTTGCGGTTTACCAATTTGCATTGGCTATGGGAAGTGAAGGAAGTGTGGAAGACGGTGCGGGAGGTGGCTGAGAAGCCGACGGCGTGGTGCTCTGAGTGGGAGGATTCTTACATATGCGGACCCTCCTCTCTCGTCCTCTCTTTCGCAGTCGGTTATCAAGCCGAATGGAAAGGGCGGTGAGATCCTCAAGAGAGGAGGGCTCGTCCCGGACTGCTAGCTCATCATTGAGTTGATCGGAGAGGCCATTTGAAATAATCACCCCAAGCGCCGCATCGTCCCACCCGCATTCACCTGCCAATATCCGGAACTCAATGGAATATTCCGCTGCTGATTTAGTGCCCTGCGTGAGCGTGAGGAGGCGACGGGTGGCTTCTTTGCCCTGAACTGGGTGATCAAATACTTTTGTGAAGTTCGGCGGAAAAAGAATCGAATGAATGAAGTACTGGAGAGGAGTTTTGCCATAATGAAGGGGACCATTTTTCTGCTTTGCCACGGAAGAGGTTAGTGACATATGCTACTTTGAAACGTTCGGTGGGATAACTGTAAGGTTGGAGATTGAATACGAGTGAGCAATTAAGAATAAACTGGCTACATGCACCTAGGTCCCCGGAGTAGGGCTCGGGCGGAGGGACATGAGGTTCTTTGTACGGGAAGCGGAGTGGCTCGCAGGCTGCAGGCTCGGGAAGAGTACTTACTTACAGGGGGTTGAATGGATTGTATCTGTTGGTAAAGGAGGGAGACATGTTGCGAAAGGGAGTGGAGGGTTTCGGTGATATCTTGCAGGTTTTTGTCCTGTCGTCCAACGTGGGCGCCTTGGAGGGTTTGTGCGTTCTTCAGTGCCTCCGGAGTTGCTGGGTCCATAGTGGCCTAAGTATTCTGTCATGTGTGGGGGGTAGCCGGACCCAAGAGCAGGCGGAGGCAGATGTAAAATGATGAACAGTTTTTTGAGGAAATGTTATGGTGTTGGTCCTGGATGTGTTGGCAGGTGGCGCCGTGGACAGGTGGCAGGCAGTGGACAGAACAGGCTTGGGGGCAGGAATGACGTGGGTCAGGAACACAGGGGAGCACTGAGAACGAAGAGACACAAGAGTTAACAAGGGAAGCGAGGAACATTATAGCTTACTTGACATAAGGTGGGCCGTGGTACCGCTAGGAGTGGCTGCAATACTTAGGAGGATTTCCGGGAACAGGCAGGCTTATATACGCCGGTGGTGATGAGGCTGAGTGAAGACAGGTGCTGAAAACAGAGAGGGGAGGGGGAAACAAAGCGCCCTCCCGGCTCCAATAATGGAACTGCAGGGCAGTATATGACACTGCCGTGGATATAAAAAGTCTACACATCCCTATTCAAGTGCCAGGTTTTTGTGATGTTAATGAATTTTGACCAAGAGAAATCATTTTAAAAAAATTTCCACCATTAACGTGACCTAGACCTTGCACAGTTAATTTTTCTTATTTATTTTTATTTTTAATCTTTATGATTCTGGCCTCACCTGTGTGTAGTTTGCATCTTCTCCCCTTGCCTGCATGGGTTTTCTCCGGGTACTCCGGTTTCCTCCCACATTCCAAAAACATGCGTGGTAGGTTGATTGAAGACTCTAAATTGCCTGTAGGTGTGAATGTGAGTGCAAATGGTTGTATGTTTATATGTGCCCTGCGATTGGCAAAAAATCAACACATGCAAATGGCTTTACAGAAACATTAATTGCCGCTGTGGTTTAATTATGGGGCCATCATCGCTTGCATCGCATCGTGACTCTGGGAATCAAAACTTTTACTGTTACCTTGTAAATACAAGCTTGATCATCCACAGTTTTTAAACTACCAAGATGGTTTTATGATATGAATACCTGCATTATTGTAAATAGCCTCACAAGGTTAGCTACATTATTTATATTACCCAGAACGACATCCAACATTCTGTCATATCAAACTTTTACAAGACCTCAATGTCAAAGTACAATTACTCATTATTGCACTTTTAAGCTGTTATGGTCTGACCCATCATTAGCTATGTAACAGCTTTGCTTTACAAGGAGACATGAGTTTAATATAAGGGATTAGGAAAAATGCTGTGCATAAATTTGGTGCAAAATGTTAATCTGGCCACCTGAGATAATACAGAACAAGTGATAAGGCATGTTGTGTGTCCACAGTAATTGGGTTGTTAAATGTTTGGGGAGTGATTAATAATGGAGGTGTTACTGTTGTTCATCAGATAATTTAGAGAGATGCGTAAAAATATGTATCCTCCATTTTCTATTTGAACCTGTTCACAGTCTGGAACCTATCCAAACTGAAATATGGGTGAAAAACTGAATACACTGCACAGGTTGCAAGTGAAGCACTCGGTGTTTCTATAAGGAGCATTGAGTGGGAATTGATGCCACTCCAGCTGCATGAAAGTCAGCATGTGAACCATTAAACTGGTAAAGCAAAGCAAAGTAAAACAAAAACAAAGTTAATTCATTGAATTTCTATTGGTTATCATTTTGTAAGGTCACATCAAAGCTGCAACTGACTAACTGATCAACTGACTTTGGGCAAGAGGTCTACACCATGGGTTTTCTCCAGCTATTCAAGTTTCCTTCAACAGTCTGAATACAACTTTATTAGGCTAACCAAGGCGGCACGGTGGCCGGCTGGTTAGAGCGTCAGCCTCACAGTTCTGAGGAGCGGGGTTCAATCCCCGGTCCCGCCTGTGTGGAGTTTGCATGTTCTCCCCGTGCCTGCGTGGGTTTTCTCCGGGCACTCCGGTTTCCTCCCACATCCCAAAAAACATGCATTAATTGGAGACTCTAAATTGCCCGTAGGTGTGAATGTGAGTGCGAATGTTGTTTGTTTCTATGTGCCCTGCAATTGGCTGGCAACCAGTTCAGGGTGTACCCCGCCTCCTGCCCCATGATAGCTGGGATAGGCTCCAGCACGCCCGCGACCCGAGTGAGGAGAAGCGGCTCAGAAAATGGATGGATGGATAGGCTAACCAAAGACTCCAAATTGTGCATACTCGTAAATGTGAGTGTGAATGTTGCCTATAAATATTTGTGTGTGTCTACTGTATGTGCTCTGAGAATCACTTGTAACTGGTCCAGAGATCAAGCATGGGGAGAAGTTGCGAATGAGATTCAAACCCAGAACCTTGTTGTTGTAAGAGAGAAATGCTAAGTTACATCCACCACTGTGCTGCTCAAGCTCCGAACCCATCAGAACATTTTCTAATTTTCTAACATGCAGGAGCTTGCCTGATCCATATAAACAACAACAAAAACAAATTAAGACTAACAGAGAGCTCAATAATTACTGAATTTTATCACACTTGAAAACAACAAAGTAGACAAACATGCTTGCCTTTGGTAAACCGGGCATTAAAAAACAAAAAGTCGAAACTCATTATAAGTGTTATTTAATATCGACCCCATAAAGAAACCAGTTTCAGAATGATTTGTCCTATTTCTAAGTGACCTGATATCAGAGCCTAATGGTTTCATCATATTAACCTTGTATGCTGGGTGAAAGAGAGAGATGGTTCTGTATCAGGACTAGTGGTGTCATGGAAGTACTAACCACACATAAACTAATAAGAAATAAATGAGTACTCAAGACCCTTTTGGACTGCATGTTCTCCCCGTACTCATGTTTCCTCCCACATCCCAAAAACATGCGTGGTAGGTTAATTGAAGACTCTAAATTGCCGTCAGGTGTGAATGGTTTTTTGTTTCTATGTGCCCTGTGATTGGCTGCCGACCAGTTCAGGGTGGACCCTGCCTCTCGCCCAGAGTCAGCTAGGATAGGCTCCAGCACGCCCGCGACCCTAGTGAGGAGAAGCGCTACGGAAAGTGAATGAATGAATGAATAATGTGATATCACAGCTTGAGATTTGGTCCCCGCAGGAAGATCCACCCTTAAACGAAATTATGGGATTTAGTAGGTTGTTTTTTAAACCTCGTCAAATTAATAGTGTTTTTGTGATTTGAGGAAGTGCCCAGTGCTCTTATTTCATTTTCTGATTCAGACAACTTTATTGATCCCGGAGCAGGCACTTTATTTACAGCTTCCATATCCAAATGCCCATTGAGCCTCAGCAGACAACACAGAATACATTTTAATTGGGAAAAAAATAAAATAAACAGCTTTGCACAAGACATAGCAAACTGGTTATGGAGCCAGTTGGAAGGACATAAACAAGAACAATGAATTAAGAAGAGCACAACACAATAAAACCACATCATGTGAAAGATATACTACAGCCTTATTTACTAAATTGTAGCACTACAGTATGTTTTTTTTAATGTTTTTTTGTTTTTAAACTTGACCAAGTTCTCACTACAAGTAGGCTCGGCCTAATACTATTTGTTTATGTTTACTATTTGATATGATTTCATGTCATGGTCAAGTTTTCAATTTATTTTAAATTGAAAAAGGAATCTTGTACCTGATTGCTTGTATTCACTGATGAAAACAAAATGATAGTAATACAGAAAATTAACATGACGTGACATAACATTTCCCAAACGTGTTAAAATATTATTATATTCCAATGAAACCAAGGCTGAACTTTATGGCCATAATTCCAAAAAGTTGGTTTTTCGCAATATACCCCCTACCTGCGCACCCAACACACACACTTCGGATGGTTCAGGAAATGATGGATATGGGCCTGTACAGATACTTGTATAATGACTTATATGCAATTATAACTTGCTATCATGACTTACAAGGTGGCTGAATACTACTTCACATTTTCAAACAACAAACAAAGCTGACAACTTTTGTTGCTGTCGTTACACAGACATTGTAAATTGGGGTCTTATTAAGCACGAACAGAGAAATAGCAAAGAAATATCGATAGCTATACATAAGCACGTGCATTCTCAAAGAGCACACAGTGTTACCAACGTAAATCATACTATTTCCTCGCTGGCATAGAGGCCACAACAACCTCTGAATTGTGGAATCACTTTTCATCTCCTCTCATGCACCGCTTCAACTTTCTCATTTCTTTTGCCACTTTCGTCTTATCTGTTTGTTTTAATGCTGGCTCTATCGCTCTCAAATCTTCCTCTTGCTCTATCACTCTCTAGCCTTATCTGCTTCAAACTTTCAAAGTGACTCCACAGCCTGGCCACTCGCTTGTGTTGCGTTATCAAGCAGCAATAACTGGCCAAGAGAAGTGAAGTTCAAAATCAAAAAGGAGAAGCATAATGACATAATAAGTATGTAACGTTAACCCTATTCTAAACACTGAACAGAGTTTTGTGTGTGCGTGTGTGTGCATGCAATACTGAACAAGCAGAGGTGGGTAGTAATGCACTACATTTACTCCATTACAGTTAGTCAAGTAACTTTTTGGATAAATTGTACTTGTCAGAGTAGTTTTAATACAACATACTTTTGACTTTTACTTAAATATGTATGTTAAGAAGAAAGTAGTTTACTCCATTTTATTGAGCAACATTCTTTGTATGTATGGTACCAAGTATGGGGTACCGAACCCCCTGATATGGGCTGTTCGGTCCCTGTACGACCAGAGTCAGAGTTTGGTTCGCATATTCGGCAGTAAGTCGGACTCGTTTCCGGTGAGGGTTGGACTCCGCCAAGGATGCCCTTTGTCACCGATTCTGTTCATAACTTTTATGGACAGAATTTCTAGGCGCAGCCGAGGCGTAGAGGGGGTCCGGTTTGGTGGCATCAGTATTGCATCTGTGCTTTTTGCAGATGATGTGGTTCTGTTGGCTTCATCAAGCCGTGACCTCCAACTCTCATTGGAGCAGTTCGCAGCAGAGTGTGAAGCGGCTGGGATGAGAATCAGCACCTCCAAATCTGAGACCATGGTCCTCAGTCGGAAAAGGGTGGCGTGCCCTCTCCAGGTCGGGGATGAGATCCTGCCCCAAGTGGAGGAGTTCAAGTATCTTGGGGTCTTGTTCACGAGAGAGGGAAGAATGGAACGGGAGATTGACAGGCGGATTGGTGCAGCGTCTGCAGTGATGCGGACTTTGTATCAATCCGTTGTGGTAAAGAAGGAGCTAAGCCGAAAGGCGAAGCTCTCGATTTACCGGTCGCTCTACGTTCCTACCCTCACCTATGGTCACGAGCTGTGGGTCGTGACCGAAAGAACGAAAGAACGAGATCCCGGATACAAGCGGCCAAAATGAGTTTCCTCCGCAGGGTGTCTCAGAGTAGAGCCGTTGCTCCTTCACATCGAGAGGAGTCAGATGAGGTGGCTGGGGCATCTGATTCGGATGCCTCCCGGATGTCTCCCTGGTGAGGTGTTCCGGGCACGTCCCACCGGGAGGAGACCCCGGGGACGACCCAGGACACGCCGGAGAGACTACATCCTTCGGCTGGCCTGGGAACGCCTCGGGATCCCCGTGGAAGAGCTGGATGAAGTGGCTGGGGAAAGGGAAGTCTGGGCGTCCCTGCTAAAGCTACTGCCCCCGCGACCCGACCTCGGATAAGCGGTAGAAGATGGATGGATGGATGGATTCTACTCACTAATTCTGTTCATCTATCAATAATTTCCTGCGTTATCTATTTGTTTTTGGTTCAACAGTGAGACTTCCTCCTCATAACGTAACCACTTGGAATGCTTCACTAATCAAACAGCATCAGCTAGTCACATGACCCAACACACAGTCTTTGCGGGTTTGCCAAAGTGACTTATTTACAGGTAGAAAGGCAGAAAAAAAGGGAGAATGCACCGGTGCACGAGTCGCAGCCACAAGACGCACAACACCCCTGGTCTAACAGTCACTCCCCGTTTACATTCAGACTCCAAACAACAACGGCGTTATCATGAATTGTTATCTGTGTCTGCCCAAACGTGGAAATTTCAGCCCACTTGCGGTAAATTGCAGATGTGTTTTGTTGTTGTTTTGGTGTTGCACTGCCAACGTTAGCCCTATTTTATGGTCATAAGTAATTTTCAAACGTATATATTTTGGGGTGCATCCTGTGGCCTGGCGCTCTCTCTCACACACAGATACATGAATGCGCGCGCACACACACACGCACACACACACACACACACACACACACACACACACACTACGGTTGTAGCCCAAGTACCATAAAACATAGTTACGAAAACACCTTTATCAACAAATCTGGTAAACAAGCAACTTCTTAGTTCAGTCATATTAGTGAATAAAGTAAATAATGTTTCACAATGTTTCTGTCTCTCAAAAATGTCAACAAAAAAATCAATTGAGCTGTACAGGTTATAGGTCACATGAATGGTGGAAAAAAGTTTGGAAATTATATTGGTCTCTTTTTGTATTTATCGGCGGTCTGATTTAAAAAAAAATCGTTACTCAGTACTTGAGTTTCTCACTGAGTACTTTATAACTCCTACTCAAGTATTTATTTAGAGGACCACTTTTTACTTTTACTTGAGTCGTATTATTCTAAAATAACAGTCCTCTTATTTGAGTACAATTTGTCTACTCAACCCACCTCTATGTCGAAGACAAAGAATTGTGCAACAAAACAGGCCACCAATTGACCGAGTTGAGTTCTTATTTCAGCAATTCTATAATGATCATACTTTGTACAGTATATAAATACAATGTCACCCAGTAGTTTGTTTGTTCGATAACTGGTTACTTCCTGGTTCGTGGAGGATGATGAAAAAATTGGCGATGCTACCGTTATGATTCTGGGGGTGGACACTGCCATTAATGCCATGGTGAATCAGGTGGTAAATTATTATTTTTTTAAATAAATAAATAAATGAAATTCCTCCATCAGCACTTTTGTCTGGATCCACCAAATTTGACCTTCTATAATAGAAGTGACCTGAACTACTCAAAAGGGAAGGGGATGGTAAAGGTTTCAAAAAATGGTGCGATAGAATCGGCCCAGTGAGAAGCGCATTGACTTTGAACTGGTCGGCAGCCGATCACAGGGCACATAGAAACAAACAACCATTCGCACTCACATTCACACCTGCAGGCAATTTAGAGTCTTCAATTAACCTACCATGCATGTTTTTGGGATGTGGGAGGAAACGTGGGCAACTGTTTCTTGGGCCTCTATTCTGGTAAATAATGGGCTGCATTCACATCTGCAGCGTCTTGCAACTAGTCATACATAGTCATAGGGTACCTGTATTTTTCTATTGTCACTAAGTCGCAACCCACTTGTGTATTGTTCAAAAATATCCACTTCCCGTACCACTTATCCTCACTAGGGTCGTGGGCGTGCTGGAGCCTATCCCAGCTGAGGAAGTGCAACGTCAATAGTTTCTCTTATTTTTGGGGAGTCTTATTCTTCGGAAATGAAGGCTGCAGACCAAAAGAACTGTAAATGTTTTACCAGTCTGAATAATAACTTACATTTTTTAATACCTGTAAACGACCCCGGCAAAATCGCTCCGTGACCCACTTTTGGTTCCTGACCAACGAGTTGAGGATACCCCAACACAAAGTGGCACATAATTGTGAAGTGGAAAGACAATATAGTTTTGCAAATAAAGAACTCAAAAGAGTGTGGCATGCAAAAGTATTCAACCCACTTGAAGATGATGACTTGAAGATTCAGGACATTAGTGAACAAACAGCACCAAGGATTCAAAAGGGACACACCTAACAGTTCAAGAATAAAGTTATGAAAACATTTAAAGCAGGGCTGGGTTGTAGAAAAAATATCCATAGCTTGAAAATCTCAGAGCACTGTTAAGCCCATCATCCGAAGATGTAAAAAGCATGTCCGTCCACCTTAAATGGCACGGCAGGCAAGGACAGCATTGATCAGGTCTTTTGTAAACACTGGAGAAGCTGCAAATTTAGGTATTAAGTATTACGGTAGCTGTGAACCCCACAAATTTGGCCTTGAAAAAAAAAAAAAAAAAGCCATAAGGGGTCCTGCTTGAATTTTTGCAAAAGCAAGTCACAGCTTCAGTAATTTGATCCAGCGAGTTGTTATTGTTGTTTTTGTACGAGACATAATTTTGTTGATATGAAAAGAACACATTAGAATATGAAATGGAAGTGCTCTTAGGTTGTGGTGTGTGATGATTTGTCTTTGCTTGGATAGCAGTGATGTGTTGATCAAAGTTGAGGGGCAGCGGAGGTCAGTGTAGCATGTCGCGTCATCATTCAACCACTGAGAGTTGTCAGTGAACCAGTGTGATGAGTGTCGAATCCCTCAGCATGGGTTTTAATGAGAGGGTCAACATCATTATGTCTAACTTGTATTTAGTGACTTGTGTCGTTACGACACTTCTTGTTGATAAAGATGCAGACTCAATTCAAACAGAGCTTTCAGACCTAATGTCGTTAAGGTGATAAAGAGTGACGTTGACCTCAGTATCTGGGACATACTATTAGAGAGAGGTTTTAGTAAGGGTGCCGATGCAGCCACCCGTCCACCTCCCCAAGGCCTGTAGTCAATCAATGTTCGTCCCAAAATAAAGTACGGGTACAAAAATGAAAGCGGGACTGGGGTCAAAATTGCCCCCAAGGATAAAAGATTAGATGAAGATTAGATAGATTTGCAAATTTGAAGTTATCAGGAGGGTTAAATCAAAATAATTCCCTGCAGTAAATTATCTTCTTTCACATTGATGACAGTAAGGTAAAGTGAAAGGTTTCTGTATTCCTCTGAATAGTAATGTCTTTCTTAGAGACCTCTGCCTGCACCACAACAGTTTTCAGTCAGTGATGGTATTTTAGGAGCTATATCCTTTGGATAAGATAAAGAATTGGCTGGCCTTTAAACATTTGGATATCTTATCTTTTGCAACGCAGAAGATTACATCGACTGCATAAGTGACAATGGAGGTGCATTCTATTGAAAAAAATTGCCAGAGATCAACTGATTTACTATGATTGGGTCCCACAGGTCGAACACAATCTGTTACAGGAACCCTTGTCGACCTTTTATTATGGATTTTTTTAAAGGTTTTTCATTGGCGATAACGTAAATAGAAATAACGTTACTGGTTAATCTGATGTATTTTACGTCTTTGAATGTGATTCAGCTTCCTCCTTAACTTCTGCTACATATTCTGATACCCCGAACTGCTCCCCGGGTGCGTCAGCTGCCCCCTGCTCCAGTGTGTTCCACTAACAAGTGTGTGTGTGTTCACTGTGATGGGTAAAATGCAGAGAACAAATTTCGTGTGCCTGCAAAAAGCCAAAGAAAATACGATATGGTCACATTTTGTCATCAAGCATGACAACGGTGTAAACTCAGAAGTTTATGGCACTTTAGAGGCATATAATATATTTGCCCCTTCCAACCATCTATTAATGAAGTCAATCTGTTTGCCTTCAGCTTCACATTGAACCCAGTATATGCATGGTTCAACTAATGCAGAATTAAATGGATAAATTAAGCCCATTTGATCAAAAACCTTCTGTTTATTTGAGAGGTCTTAAATATTGAGTAGCAGACTAGAACACTCAAGCACACACGCGCGCACACACAGACACACACACACACAGACACACACACACACACACGCTGCTAATGGTAATTGAATTGCCACAATTAGAAAGTCGGCCAATTCAATAATTTCAATTAAAACTTAAAATGGCACAAAAGAAAAGAAAAAATACAGTAACTGGGACACATGCGGTCAGGCTATGTCAAATCTCAATTATTTTTAACCCGATAAATTCAAAGAATTAAACATGTCCTCCAGTTAACAATGCATAATTGTCTAATGTTACCACCAGCACCCAAGAGTCAGTGTGCAACATAAAATGAACTCGTTTTCCTCTTGTCTCAAGGACAGACCAGCATCACCACAGTGTTGTAGTCCTTAAATAAGGGTTTTGAAAAATCAAACTTCAGGATGCATATGGTTCAGAATAACAAACTGAACAATCTGCTTTTGCTGGTACGGGTTACAATTTGCCAAAGAACACGTTGGCTGGCCTAAACAGATATGACGCATCATTTTGTAGACTGGCTTACTGTATGTTTTGATTTGGAATTGAATATGAAGTAATCCCAATAAACTTTGCATGTACGAAAATAAAATATAGGAGGTTAAGCTGTATTCACTTATAATATTATTATTATTATAGTAGTTATTTTTCCCAACAACACTATTTGCATGTCGTCATAACCCACCAAGGTACAAATTGCTTCAACATTAGGGTTTTTTGCATTCTTATCTTAATTATGCTCAAGCCTTCTATGTCATGTGTTACAGTTAAAGGTTTGAGAATAAAGATATGCCATCAATTGCTAAGTCTAGAGACTGGTTGGTATTACATTAATTGTAACGCTTTAGCACTTATCCAAATGGAAAAGCTTGACTCATACAAGAATAATCCTATCAGCCATCTACTGTGTTGAAATGTCAGCGTTAATTGGATCACTCTTTGTGAGCATGATCTCAACAAATGACTATGGCCTGAATGCAAAGTCTGGGGTCTATAATGTAGAAAATTAATTGAACAGTAGGAAGCAAGCAGCAGAGTCATGCACTAACTAAGTGGTTGCACTTTCATATGTGCAGTCACTGACATCAGTGTCTCAATCTGTGACTTGGAGGTTGAATGAATGAGTGGCAGCATGTGTGTGTGTGTGTGTGCGTGTGTGTGTGTGTGTGCGTGTGATGGACATACTTGGAGCATAAAGGAATACATGTAATTAGGATACAAAGAAAGTAACTGTATTCCGCTATATTTATAGGAAAAAAAGCACAGATTCTCAGTGCAACCAGTGGATATGTTGTAACAATATACCTGAATGGGCACGGTCATAACAGTGATATTGTGGGGAAACCGTTGCAGAAAACGCCGAACAATTGCGACAAGGGAACTGGGAGTAACCCTTCACAGATAAAAATATTTTTTTTCAGCTTTGATCAAATGTTATGTATTGCTAGCACACGGTTTGTCTTTGACAAAAAAAAAAAAAAAAAAAAAAGTAAACCTGGTGAAACTCGGTTGAGAAATTATCAAGTTACGACTTCCATGCATCGACCCTCCCAACATGGCTGCCACGTAGGTACGTCGGTTAGCCGGGCTTCTGGAGCGCGCTGGTATAGTTAATCTTCATATCTATGGGTATATCTTTGTTTTCATTTACTTCATCTTTGTTTTATTCTAGGGCATCCATTCATTTTCTCTGTCAGTAGTAATGTCTGTTTTTCCTTACCATACCTTGCCTCTTCTTTCTTCCAAAACAATTAGTCTGTATAAAACCAGAGACATGATGTCAGCAGTGTCCAAGAGACCTGCGCTAAGCATGTATTATTACACGTAATATGTAACCAGTAGAGTATCGAGTAGTGGGATGTCATCTAGTCACAGAATGAAATAAACACAATAGGGACCAAAATATAAACTATTGCGATGAATCAACTTACAGCCCAGTGATGTTGACGGGTAGTGAATGTCTGTGAAGAAAAATACTAAGAGTGCTAACTACACCAAAGGTGAAAGGGCTGAGTGTTTACAAATGTTTACAACATTTTAACAGACCAGCATTGGACTGCCTCATGAGAACGAGATGAGAGCAGATGAATTGTAGTGGACAGTTTTCCTGTCCATTTTTGCTCAATTTTGGCTCTTCTTCTTTGCGTTTTTCTGGCCAGTGTCTTCTCTTTCAGAATATTATTGGGTGCCACTTATATGATGGGTTTGCAGGTCTGCCTGTGTTTGATGTGAAAAGCACTATGAGAAAGTGTGCCTCACCCCAGGCTACTGTCAAATTGTCACTTTTTCTAAAACTCAAATTTCCCGAATAAAGACCATCTCAATAGTGAGATTACATGTCATTGCAAAACAAGGAATTGCACTTTTTTCACTTCACCTTAAAGGCTTTGAGGCTCTTTTACTGTATTAGCTGTTTTTTTCCAGATTTTTTTCCCCCTCATTTAACTTATCCATGTGTCTTTTTCTGTCAGTATCTAATGCATTTTCTGGCCTCCTCGATTATTTGCACCAAAGATGTACAGTCTTGAAGATGTATATATATATATATATATATATATATATATATATATATATATATATATACATATACACAGTGGGTACGGAAAGTATTCAGACGCCCTTAAATTGTTCACTCTTTGCTATATTGCATCCATTTGCTAAAATCATTAAAGTTTATTTTCCCCCTCATTAATGTACACACAGTACACCATGTTGACCAAAAAAAAAATTTAACTGTTGAAATCTTTGCAGATTTATTAAAAAATTAAAACTGAAATATCACACAGCCATAAGTATTCAGACCCTTTGCTGTAACACTCATATATTTAACTCGGGTGTTGTCCATTTCTTCTGATCATCCTTGAGATGGTTCTACACCTTCATTGGAGTCCAGCTGTGTTTTATTGTACTGATTGGAAATGATTATGAAAGCCACGCACCTGTCTATATAAGACCTTACAGCTCACAGTGCATGTCAGAACAAATGGGAATCATGAGGTCTAAGGAACTGCCTGAAGAGCTCAGAGACGGAATTGTGGCAAGGCACAGATCTGGCCAAGGTTACAAAAAACAGTTTTATGCTGCACTTAAGGTTCCTAAAAGCACAATGGCCTCTATAATCCTTAAATGGAAAACGTTTGGGACGACCAGAACCCTTCCTAGAGCTGGCCGTCCGGCCAAACTGAGCAATCGGGTTTGAAGAGTCTCCTCAGTGCAAGACACATGAAGGTCCGCATGGAGTTTGCTAAAAAAAAAAACATCTGAAGGACTCCAAGACGGTGAGAAATAAGATTCTCGGGTCTGATGAGACCAAGATAGAACTTTTTGGCCTTAATTCTAAGCGGTATGTGTGGACAAAACCAGGCACTGCTCATCACCTGTCCAATAAAGTCCCAACAGTGAAGCATGGTGGTGGCAGCATCATGCTGTGGGGGTGTTTTTCAGCTGCATGGACAGGACGACTGGTTGCAATCGAAGGAAAGATGAATGCGGCCAAGTACAGGGATATACTGGACGAAAACCTTCTCCAGAGTGCTCAGGACCTCAGACTGGGGCGAAGGTTCACCTTCCAACAAGACAATGACCCTAAGCACATAGCTAAAATAATGAAGGAGTGGCTTCAGAACAACTCCATGACTTCTTGAATGCCCCAGCCAGAGCCCTGACTTAAACCCAATTGAGCATCTCTGGAGAGATCTGAAAATGACTGTCCACCAACGTTCACCATCCAACCTGACAGAACTGGAGAGGATCTGCAAGGAGGAATGGCAGAGGATTCCCAAATCCAGGTATGAAAACATTCCCAAAAAGACTGTATTAGCTCAAAAGGGTGCTTCTACTAAATACTGAGCAAAGGGTCTGAATACTAAAATAAATCAGCAAAAACTTCAACAATTCCGTTTTTTTTTTCTGTCTATATGGGGTGCTGTGTATACATACATTTTGAAAAAATGTAACTTAAATGAATTTAGCAAATGGCTGCAATATAACAAAAAGTGAAAGATTTAAGGGGGTCTGAATACTATCCGAAAATAAAAAATATATTGCTTTTGGCCCTGTGATCTTTGGTACTGGCTTTTTCTTCTTGTTTATCATGGAGTTTGCATCACCAGAAGAAGAGAAAGTGTCAGCTTATGGTCTAAAAAAATAAAATAAAACAGCTTCCTGACTTCTTTGCTGCAAGCTTGAATAAAAAAAAAGAAATAAAAGTGCATCTTCCGATCTTACAATTCAGTATCACAATAAGAGAAGATATATTTAAATGGTAATTTATAATTTAATAATTTTAAATATTTATTTTTAACATTTGGTTCTCACAAAGAATACGTAACATTCACCAACCAGGCACCATTTGCTACAGTGAACATGTTAAATGGGGCAGAATATAATCCTTGTTGCTGGGTGTAATGTGTTATATATACACTAATGAATGTTTGGGAGCTTCATTTAACTTAACTTAGTACATAATGGCCTTGAACAAGTGCAGCCCTACAGGGGCACAAGCCAGTGCAAAATGTAGGCTGGTCCCAAGCCCTGATAAATGTAGACATGAGGACACTTGGTGTTACAGAGGAGCATGCAGGAAAACGGTGACGCGCTGTGACAATCCCTTACAAAAAAAAGAAAAGAGGTCTTCCAACAATGCCAAAAAACTTGATTGCTTAATCTCATAATTTCATATTTTTACCAATTTGAAGGTAACTCTATACCTTTAGTGATGTAATTAATGTATCCTCTGTATCCACCACCGACCAAGTCTAACAGTTGAAAGCATTCATGGTTCAGGGTGGGAGTGAAATAAGCAAAGTCAAGAAGGAAAAGAGGGCCAAGTTACAGAAAATGCTACCTGACATGAGGCCATTTGTCAGAATGCTTGCCTAATAGGCCAAAGCTACCTTGAGAAGTAGGTCTGGACAGTGCAAGCTATTTACAGTCTGAGTGTTATTACACATTTTTAATCAGCTCAACTGGGGCTCTACTCATTAATCGGGCCAAGAAAAGACACCATAAGTAGACGAAGAGATGAGAACAGGAAAAAGGAGGAGCAAAGTGACGCCAAACTGGGAAAATAAGATTTCCTCAAGCTTTGTGGTTCCGATCTCATTGGCATGGTAGAATAGATCATTTTACATACTTATTTATAGCACAAACCCCAATTCCAATGAAGTTGGGTTGCTATATAAAACATCAATGAAAGAAGGATACCAGGATTTGCAAATCGTTTTCAACCTATATTTGATTGAATACAGTACAAAGACAAGATATTTAATGTTCACACTAATCAAAATTTGTTGTTGTTTTGCAAACTCACTATTTACTCATTTTAATTTGATGCGGCAGAACGGTTGAATGGTGGATAACTGGTTAGCACACCCGCCTCACAGCTCTGAGGACTGGGGTTCAAATCCCAGCCCCGCCTGTTTGGAGTTTGCATGTTCTCCCCGTGGCTGTGTGGCTTTTTCCGGGTACTCCAGTTTCCTCCCACGTCCCAAAAACATGCAGGGTAGGTTAATTGAAGACTCTAAATAGTCCGTAGGTATGAATGTGAGTGCAAATAGTTGTTTGTTTATATGTGCCCTGCGATTGGCTGGCGACCAGTTCAGGGTGTACCCCGCCTCTCGCCCGAAGATAGATGGGATAGGCTCCAGCAAGCCCGCGACTCTAGTGAGGATAAGCGGAACGGAAGATGAATGAATGAATGAATGAATTTGATGCCTGCGACACATTCCAAAAAAGCTGGGACAGGGGCATGTTTACCACTGTGTCACATCATCCTTCCTTTTAACGACACTCAGTAAGCATTTGGGAACTGAGAACACGAATTGTTGAAGCGTTGTAAATGGTGAACCTCGCCCCGTCCTTGCTTACGAACAAAAGAGCTGTTCGGGGATGCTCCTTTGATATCCAATCATGACACTCACCTGTTTCTAATTAACCTGTTCACCTGTGAAATGTTCCAAACAGGTGTTTTTCAAGCATTCCTCAACTTTCCCAGTCTTTTGTTGTCCCTGACCTAGCTTTTTTGGAACCCTTCCTAGAGCTGGCCGTCCGGCCAAACTGAGCAATCGGGGTAGAAGAGTCTCCTCAGTGGAAGACACATGAAGGTCCGCATGGAGGGATACTTGCTGCGTGAGGGTGCTAATAGAGTGATTTGCTGGAGAATTGTATCCTGTCGACCTATGTGTGCACCTTGGTGGATGAGCGCTTCTCTCAATGCTTCCGGAGTCACTGGATCCATGGTGGCCAGAGTATTCTGTCACGGTTGGTAACGAAACGAGATTGGACTGGACCCAAAAGCAGTCGACCGATAGCGA
Source organism: Phyllopteryx taeniolatus (assembly GCF_024500385.1). NCBI lineage: Eukaryota > Metazoa > Chordata > Actinopteri > Syngnathiformes > Syngnathidae > Phyllopteryx > Phyllopteryx taeniolatus. The sequence continues at coordinate 781,462 of NC_084511.1, forward strand.
GAATACTCTGGCGCTGGAACACTGGAACTGGAGGGCTGAAGTGCAGACAGTAATGAGTGCTGATTGGAACCAGGTGTGCAGGCGAGGAGGTGTTTAGTGCAGGAGAGAGAGATGGAAAAACAAAAGGCACAAAGCGCCACCCATGCCCCGCAGAGGAAGTGCAGGGCACAGATCATGACAGGTCTCTTATTTTTTGAGTGCTCAAATATCCAATTTAATCTTTAATTTTCTTCTCCCGTGAGTAACAAGTGGATCATATTGTTTAGAAAATGTAAAATTGTATTTTAAATCCATAATAATCAACTGTAAAATCACATAAAATCCCTTCTGCTTTTCTCAATTATAACACAGTTAAATCAGTGCAGATTATATGTGGAGTGTTCATACATACATGGATGAATGCCACATCTGCCCGAAAAATATGTACAGTAGGTAGAATGATAATAACAATTGCTGGTTGCATGTGCTTACATTCAAAGCTGGATATTAATCAGTGTAATGTTTCTCCGAACTGAGTATTAAGATGGCAAAGTTGCGGTTCAAAGGGCTAACTGCATCTGATTGCCCATTATCAGATGTCCCTGTTGCGAGTGCGTGACTGGTGCCATGTTGCAGCTCCCTCTGATGTGCCACTCACGCAGAAAGCGTTACTGCTGCAGCGCTGCTTTACCCTACCTTTTTTTTGCAATCTATTTGTCTTTCACTCAAATAAACACACACCATGTCTAAATGCGATTAACAACCAAGAAAGAACAGAGAAAATAACAAATTTTCTTCCGTCCATATTTTTAGCTCTGCATCAATTAATCCTCAATTCTTATAGCCTGTAATATGTTACTAACCTGGGAAGATTCATGTTTGAATGGGTGTTCTTGTTATGAAATAATTGTGCTGGTACCCGAAATACTAATTACGTCTGCTTATTTATTTTTTTTTATCTGGAAGGGTCTAGTAACTAGTGAGTGAGGGGGTTGGATGGGACTCTTGTGGGCATGAGCACATAACTACATCACTTAATAAGCCAACACACACAAATACACACATCACAGTCACACTCAGAAGCACGCTGTTTACCTGCAATCATTTTAATTTCCCTCCCACTAGCCAGTCACCACTGGCGGCAGCAATAGTTTTTCATTCCTCACCCCCTCACTCTAGTTGTTATTTTTTTCCTCCACCTTAGTTTCATATCCACCTGTAAATTTATTTTTATTTTTGTTTATTTATTATTTTTGTTGGTGGCGCGGTGGCCGACTTGTTAGCATATCTGGTTTAAATCCTGGCCCCGCCTGTGTGGAGTTTGCATGTTCACCGCGTGTCGGCGTGGGTTTTCTCCGGGTACTCCGGTTTCCTCCCACATCCCAAAAAACATGAATGGTAGGTTGATTGAAGACGCTTAATTGCCCGTAGGTGTGAATGTGAGTGCAAATGGTTGTTTGTTTATATGTCCCCTGCGATTTGCTGGCGACCAGTTCAGGGTGTACCCCGCCACTCGCCCGAAGATAGTTGGGATAGGCCCCAGCACTCCTGCGACCCTGGTGAGGATAAGCAGTACAGAAAATGGATGGATATTATTATTATTATTTTTTAAACCTGTCCTGTTCAGTTGCATGCCCTTGCAGAATGGTGGATTTGTATGCCTTTGTGCTAGAACAGTTTTGCTGTGCAACAGGGGAGTTTGAAATACTCCCTCTGCTTATTTAAAAAATATATATATTTTTCTGATGTTTATTGAAAATGCAGCTGGACAGCAAAAGGTTTTAGCGGACAGATAGAGGGACAGAGTGGACAAGGGGACTAGGGGTGAAAACCACAGCAGAACAATATTGAGACAGTCTAGATATTTGAACACAAGTAATATTACAACTGTTATTTGTAGATTGGGGGGGGGGGGGGGGGCACCCGGTGAGGACATGCAATAACTAACCAAGAGAAACAGATGAGAGAGGACAGAAAAGGGAAGGACAGGATGTGGGAAAATGAGCAAGGCAGTGCTACTGTCGAGTGGTGCGGTGGGATTCTTTTTCAGTGTCTAAACACCTGTCAGAACCTGTGAGTTAATTCAAGTCTATAGTGTTTCTATCTAACTTATGAGTGAATGAACACCATATCACATGCATGTTAGTCAACTGGTGTACGGAGTAATCAACATGGCAGAATGAATGAATAACTTTTATTAGAAAGGGCTTTTGAAATTTGACTCGGGCAATTTTGAATTTTCAGCGTGGTGAACGTGGGCAATAATCACTCCGTCTCATCCTGTTTTAATTATCTATTGGCGAGGAGACGAACGGGCAGGGCGAACCCTGCTATCCCAAACAGCAACCCTTCCAGTATTCTTGTGACCAATACAAGAATTTAGGGCCACACTACGTTGTTTGTGCAAGTTTAATATCCAACAGATTTTTATTAAAGGAATTTTAAATTAAGAAACAGAACAAATGCTGAATTTCCTTTTGTGGTAAAGTATTAAAATTATGGTAGCAAATGGGAATGCTGGACAAAATAACCTTAGGTCACAGAGATTCTGTGATAAATCTGCAAAAAAGAGCTAACACTCAGAGACTGTTAGTACAAATCTCTGAACTCTACTGTGGGCAAAATGCCAAAACAGGCAAGGCTCCATTCTGGATCCTTGATCAGCTAAGCGCATCATGGCACGTTTAAATGGTTAATTAAAGCACAAATCACGATATTCTGCCGCTCCTTCAAACCAAAGAGTGGAAAAAAATCCAAATGGAGAGAGGCAACAACTCAAGTTCACACTCAGATAATTTAGAGTCTCTCGTGAACCTAACTCACTGTGACAAGTATACTCTGTTATGTGAGAGGTAAAGCACATGAGTGGAATACACTGGCAACTGTAATGCTTCAGCCTGCCATCAGAAAGCTTTTGTTTTATTGTTTATTTGTTGTTTTTATTGGTAATCCTAGCATAAATTAAGAGTGGTAGACTATATTGCCTGATCTTCTAGTCTACCACCAGTTTATGAGTTTTACATTGAAAGCTTGCTTGGGCCCGAAACATCACTAAGACCTAAAAGTGATTTTTTTTTTTCCAAGCTAAAAATTGCCCAAAAGCTGTGACACTATTTGGATTTGCATTGCTCTAGCTGTGTATATCAGCTGCATTGTATATTGCGGATATTAATATCTATTGTTTGTGTGTCTCACAAGGTTGTGAAGGTGTAGTAGCCTTGAATTTTGGTGTGTTATTTTGGCGTTTTGCATTTATTGTCAGTGGGTGACTGTATGTGGTTTTGTTTTTGTTATTTCAAATACTGCTATGGCTACAAACAGAGGTGGGTAGACTAGCCAAATATTGTATTCAAGTAAGAGTACTGTTACTTTAGAATACGATTCAAGTAAAAGTAAAAAGTAGTGACCCAAACATTTACTTGAGTAAGAGTAAGAAAGTGCTGAATGAAAAAAACTACTCAAGTAAAGAGTAATTTCTGAATAACTTCATATTTTTTATTGTAATCAGAGCATGATCAAATAAAAGAAAACAAATCAATAACATGTGGGAGTCGACGCACACCTGCCACCTTTTCAATTTTTAACTGCCCAAAAACCAACAACACATGCATTGGCCCCTACAGAAACATTATTTGCTTTATTCGCTTAAATGACTTCATGAAGAAGCTGTTTGCTGACCAGACTTAATGATTGTGTGTGTGCATGTGTGTGTATGCATGTGCTAATTTTGCCAGTGTCATGGATTTGTGTTCCGGTTTTTGTCTTCCCCATGTTTCACACACACCTGCTCCTGAGAGCATCTTCACCACCTGTGCCTCGTTCACCCTAATTACCTCTTGTATTTAACCTCGTGTCGCATTCTCTCTCGTCGCCAGTTCGTTGTACCTTGTCGTCGCGTTCCAGTATTCCTTGTTTCCATTCACAGTAAGACTAGACCCTGTTCCGATTATCGACCTCGCCTTTTTGCCTCATGTTTTTGGATACCGTTGCCTTTTTTGGATTGCCTGCCTGTGTACCGACCTATGCCCGTATATTAAACCTCTCTTTTTGGAAACTGTCCATTTGTTTTGGAGTCGTGCATTTTTGGGTCCTATCCTCTGTTCCGTTCATGACAGAATGAACTGGCCATAACATGGACCGAGCAGACTCAGACCCGGTGCGCAAAGCCCTTTAAGCGCAGGGTCAACGCCTCTCGAAGCAGGATGAGCAGCTTGCTGCCCTCCACCTTCATCTAGAGGGACTGTCAAGGCATCAGGACAATATGATGAGACAGGTGGCCTCGCAGTTTGGACTTCTGATGAAAATGATTCAAGAGAAGGAACCAGTGGGCACAACACCTGATACCGCCACAGTACCAACATTTCCATGTGAAACAGTCACCATGCAGCCACCTCCGCTGCTGTCTGCCCACAGCTCTCTCGACCGGAGAGGTTCTCTGGAGATTCTGGGAACATTAAGCCGTTCATCACTCAGTGCGAACTCCACTTTGAGCTGCAGGCAGCTGCCTTCCCCACCGAGCGGGCAAAAATCGCCTTCGTCATTTTCCACCTGACTGGTCGTGCGGAGGCGTGGGCTACTGCTGAATGGAGCCGCAATTCCGCCGCGTGTCATTCGTGGGCTTTTTTTGTAAAGACTATGGAGCAAATTTTTCACACCAGATCGTGAGGCAGCTCGCTCCCTTGTCACCTTACAACAAGGCAAGCGCAGGGTGTCAGATTACACGATTGAGTTTCGCATTCTAGCAGCTGAGAGTCAGTGGAATAATTGGGCGCTATTCGATGCCTTTTTTCAAGGACTATCCCCCGCCGTCAAGGATCATTTAGTCCCGCTAGACCTGCCAACCGACTTGGACACTCTCATCGCTCTCGCCGTAAAAATCGACAAGAGACTTTTGGATCGCGAGCTGGATGGAGATCGGCGCAGGGCTGCGTCACCGCGCACTTGGAGGACGAGCCTCGGTGACCAGCCAAACCAAGGCAGATCCCCTGTTTCCGGTCTCAACCCACTGGCTAGCGTCCCCACGGATGAACCCATGCAACTGGGCAGGTTCCGTCTCTCCCCTGAGGAACGTCAACGCCGGCTGAGGGAAGGGCGGTGCTTCTACTGCGGTCAGTTGGGTCATTCCGTGAGCAACCGTCACGTCAAAGTTGCCGGTGCCAGTAGCAAGGGCACGGGAGAGGTGAGTCTGAATTTCATTAAGGAAGATCCTACACAGGTTCTTCCTAAAGTGACACTATGCTCTCCTGATCAAGAAATTCATACACCTGTATTCATTGACTCTGATTCTGACGCAAACTTACTTAACTCCCTCCTCGTTAGACGTATGCACCTTAGAACCTTTCAAATAAAACGCCACCGCAACACCTATGCTGCAGACGGCAGTTTTATGGGCAAGATCACTCACCGCACCCAAACACTCACATTGAAATTTCCTGATTCTCACTCGGAACGCATTAGTTTTCATGTTTTTGACGCCATGAATCATGACCTTATTTTAGGGAACCCATGGTTGAAATTACATAACCCCCACATTGACTGGTCCTCTGGGCAGGTTATGTCATGGGGCAGCAATTGCGCCCGGAACTGTTTCAAGCCGCCATGTGATGTTCAGGGCTATGTTTCTAAGGACAATCAACAGACCCCATCTGGGGATCCTGATTTATCTCAAGTTCCCACCTGTTACCAGGATATTAAAGATGTTTTTTCCAAGTCCAAGGCCAAATCCCTTCCACCCCACAGACCTTATGACTGTGCTGTTGACTTGCTGCCTGGAACCACACCCCCACGAGGGAGGTTGTTCTCTCTTTCAGGGCCGGAACACAAGGCCATGAAGGAGTACGTGGAAGAATCACTGGCAGCCGGGATCATTCGCCCATCTTCATCCCCTGCGGGAGCAGGATTTTTTTTTTGTGGACAAGAAGGACAAGACCCTGCGACCCTGTATCAATTACCGGGGTCTCAACGAAATCACTGTAAAGAACAGGTACCCTCTTCCTCTCATCTCCACCGCTTTTGAGTTCCTGGAGGGAGCCAAGATTTTCACCAAATTAGACTTAAGAAATGCGTAGCATCTGGTCAGGATAAGGGAGGGGGATGAATGGAAAACAGCATTCAACACACCAACGGGACATTATGAATATTTGGTAATGCCTTTTGGACTTACTAACGCTCCAGCTGTTTTCCAAAACCTTGTCAATGATGTCCTGCGTGACATGTTGAATGTGTATGTTTTTGTCTATTTGGACGACATTTTGATATTCTCCCCGGATGAGGAAACTAACATTATTCATGTGCGCTCTGTATTGCAGCGGTTACTGCAGAATCAACTATATGTCAAGGCTGAGAAATGTGAGTTCCACAAGGCGTCCGTTTCTTTTCTGGGTTTCGTCCTGGCTCAAGGTGAAGTAAAAATGGACCCTTGCAAAGTCGATGCCGTTATTAATTGGCCTACTCCCACGTCACGCAAAGATGTACAAAGGTTCTTAGGGTTCGCAAACTTCTACAGAAAATTTATCAGAAATTTCAGTTCTATAGCCTCTTCTTTGCATGATCTTACCTCGCCACACAGACCTTTTGTATGGAACCCGCTTTGTCAGGCAGCTTTTCAGAAACTTAAATCGAGCTTTACCTCCGCTCCCATCCTTACTTCGCCAGATCTCAAAGAGCAGTTTGTGGTAGAAGTCGATGCGTCTGATGCCGGAATAGGAGCAGTGCTCTCCCAGAAATCTCTCAAGGATGGTAAATTGCATCCTTGTGCTTTTCTCTCCAAAAAACTGACTCCAGCTGAGAGAAATTATGAAATTGGTGACCATGAACTGCTGGCAGTCAAGATGGCTTTGATGGAGTGGAGGCACTGGCTAGAGGGGGCACAGACTCCGTTTTTAGTATGGACAGATCACAAGAACCTTGAGTATATTAAATCTGCTAAAAGATTAAATGCGAGGCAGGGTAGATGGGCTCTGTTCTTCACTAGATTTCATTATCCTACCGACCTGGTTCTAAAAATGGTAAACCAGATGCTTTGTCACGTATTTTCTGCGAAGAGAATTCTTTGTCCGACCCTAAGACTATTTTGCCCAAGTCATGTTTCATTTCTGCTTTTGTTTGGGACGTTGAAACTGCGGTTAAAGGGGCTCTGAAAAACACTCCTAGCCCTGAAGATTGCCCAGAAAACAGGCTTTATGTGGTTCCAACCTTAAGGGGAAGAGTCATCCACTGGGCTCACACGAACCGTACTGTATATCACCCAGGCATTGCCAAAACTCAATCAGTGGTCGAACAGCGCTTTTGGTGGCCTAATGTTAGGAGGGATGTTATCAATTACGTCAATGCTTGCCAGGTATGTGCTGCTAACAAGCCCTCTCGTCAACGTCCTTCTGGGGAGTTGTGACCCCTGCCAATACCACAACGTCCTTGGTCAGACATTTCCGTAGACTTTGTGACAGGATTACCGGCCTCTAAAGGTAATACCACCATTCTCACAGTTGTTGACAAGTTCTCTTCATTGCACTTCCGAAACTCCCCTCAGCTAAAGACACTTGCCGAGTTGATGATTAATCAGGTATTCAAGTTCCATGGTTTCCCCAAGATTGTGGTGTCTGATAGGGGTCCCCAATTCATTTCGCAATTTTGGAAGGAGTTTTGCAATCTCATAGGTGCTACCGTCAGTCTGTCATCTGGGTTTCACCCTGAAACCAACGGCCAAACCGAGAGGCATAACCAGGACCTGGAGACTGGGCTCCGATGCCTCGCTTCTCAGGAGCCGCAATCCTGGTCTCAGAAACTGGTTTGGGTCGAATTCTCTCACAATTCCCTCCCCTCTGCATCCACTGGTCTATCACCTTTTCACGTTGTGCATGGTTACCAACCATCTCTGTTTCCTGCCATAGCCCCAGAGTCCACAGTTCCAGCGGCATTGACTTTGGTGAGACGCTGCAGGAGGACCTGGGAGCGAGCCCGCCAGATGGTGCTGCGCCAGGGACGGTCCTACAAAGCCGCTGCTGACCGTCGCAGGGCACCGGCCCCGAACTACAAAGTGGGTCAGCGAGTTTGGCTCTCGACCAAACATATTCCACTCCGGGTGGAGTCCAAGAAGCTCGCTCCCAGGTTCGTTGGGCCCTTCCCCATCACAAAGATCATCAACCCCAAGCTTAGGCTCCCAAGGTCGATGCGGGTCCACTCTGCTTTTCACGTCAGCCTACTCAAGCCAGCCCGGGAGTCCACTCTGGTCCCGCCTTCCAGGCCCCCTCCTCCCCCTCGGTTTGTGGATAGGGGCCCTGTCTTCTCTGTGAAGCGGCTGTTGTCATCTTGTCGAAGGGGGAGGGGGTTTCAATATCTGGTGGACTAGGAGGGCTACGGGCCTGAGGAACATTCATGGGTGCCGTCTGCGTTTATCATGGATGACTCGCTCATTCGGGACTTCCACGTTGCGCATCCAGGGGCCTCGGGGCCGTCTGAGGCCGGCCGTTAAGGGGGCGGGGGGGGTACTGTCATGGTTGTGTGTTCCGGTTTTTGTCTTCCCCCTGTTTCACACACACCTGCTCCTGAGAGCATCTTCACCACCTGTGCCTCGTTCACCCTAATTACCCCTTGTATTTAACCTCGTGTCTCATTCTCTCGCGTCGGCAGTTCGTTGTACCTTGTCGTCGCGTTCGAGCATTCCTTGTGTCCACGTCACAGACTCACAGTAAGACTAGACCCTGTTCCGATTATCGACCTCGCCTTTTTGCCTCATGTTTTTGGATACCGTTGCCTTTTTTGGATTGCCTGCCTGTGTACCGACCTATGCCCTTTTATTAAACCTCTCTTATTGGAAACTGTCCATTTGTTTTGGAGTCGTGCATTTTTGGGTCCTATCCTCTGTTCCGTTCATGACAGCCAGATCCACTGGCCAAAACAACAGCAAAAACATCTGCAACTTACCACAAGGTGTTTTCTCAAGTTAGAAGTGGGCTGAAATATCCAAGTTTGGGCAGTCACAATTGAAGAGCTGCATGACAAACCTGTTGTTTTTTGGTCTGTAAACGCACTCACCCAAAAATGAGTCATTTTGGGGGAGTGTGTTGCCTTGTGGAAAATAATTTATTCAAGGCCTGATTAGAAGTTGGTTAAATGGTGTAGTCGTTTAGGGAGTGGTTTTAGCACGTGTACACAACATTTATTCAGGCAAAAAAAATGAGACAAATGTATCAGTGCATATTGCACAGAGATAACACAGTTACTCTCTGTCACACCAAATGCCCACTCATCCACACTTCATGTCAAAGGCTTGGGAAGATGAAAAAAGACTTCACTTTGCAGCTTCAATCTGTCTCCTCTGATAAAGATCGTTCCTAGGAGGTATTGGAAGTGAATGAGTCGGGGAGCGGGTTATGGATTGAGACAAGGGCTAGATGTAGTGTAGAGAAAGAGACGGGTAACATATTGTTCTAACATGGTCTTCTCTCATGAGCATTGCGCCACACTACTTATCTCAGACCGACCACATAGGACAGCCCCGCCCCCTGATGTTCAGAATAGAACTGGGACAAATATGACTTTTCTTTTTCTTTTTTTTCTTTTTTTTACGTTTTGAATAATATAACAAATTAGTTTGAAATAAATGCATTTTGACAAAGACACAAATAACATTTTGAGTGCTGTTAAGTCCGTAGCCCAATTAAAAATATATATCTTCCATTACATCATCAATTCTTCTTTAAAAAAAAAAGACATTAACAACACCAAGTTTCCCACCTCCTCCAAAATGTCCTCACACAAATTTGACTGATACCTCATAAATGTGTTCACCTCATATACAGTTTTAAATGTTATTCTGTACTGCAGTTGTGAAACATATCGTTCTTTATCTGTATGTGTTTCATCCATCCATCCATTTTCTGTACCACTTATCTTCACCAGGGTCGCGCGTATTCTGGAGCCAATCCCAGCTATCTTCGGGCGAGAGGCGGGGTACAACCTGAACTGGTCATCAGCCAGTCACAGTGTATCCATCCATCCATTTTCTGAGCCGCTTCTCCTCACTAGGGTCGCGGGCGTGCTGGAGCCTATCCCAGCTGTCATTGGGCAGGAGGCGGGGTACACCCTGAACTGGTTGCCAGCCAATCGCAGGGCACATCGAAACAAACAACCATTCGCACTCACAGTCATGCCTACGGGCAATTTAGAGTCTCCAATTAATGCATGTTTTTAGGATGTGGGAGGAAACCGGAGTGCCCGGAGAAAACCCACGCAGGCACGGGGAGAACATGCAAACTCCACACAGGCAGGGCCGGGGATTGAACCCGAGTCCTCAGAACTGTGAGGCTGACGCTCTAACCAGTCGGCCACCGTGCCGCCCAGTCACAGTGTATGTGTTTCAATTCAATTTTGTTTATATAGCGTCAAATCACAACCGAAGTCCGTCTGCCTCAACCGATTGGGTGAGAAAGTAGAAAAGGAGCAAGACAGAGAGCAAGAGAGCGACTGAAAGAGAGAGTTAGACAGAGAGGGATAGATATGCTTTTCATAGAAATATATTTACATTGTGAAGTATTATGGAGCTAAGGAAAAGGGAGCTGTATCTCACATTCAAATACCCAAGACCCTTTCACACGCTGGTCACCTTACGTTCTCAGACTGTTTTTTTCCACATCCTAATTCAAATGGAGACGAAAACATACTGCATGCATTATTATTGGTCGATAATCTCTTTTAACAGGGTGCAAAAAGTCACAAAGACATTTATGAAAGTGCGATAATTGACAAAAACGATGATGTTTCTGAAAAGAGACTTTTTAATGTTCCCCTAATGTAACTGCTGTTCCTCCATTTCAGCATCTCTGGCAGCATACGGCATAGAGGTTATATTGTTGAGGCACGCTTTAATTTTACATTGAATTGTAAATAGACCCTCGGGGCAGTGACACAAAGAATGAAAGAATGAAATAAATATAAATGAACCATGTTTAATTCCGTCTTTGACTCGCTGCTCAGGCTGTGATCAATTCCAATGAAACATTGGAATAAATCTTCAAATAAAACATCCTATTCAAAGAATAGCATCTGCTGTAATAATACCATGTACCCCCTTTGTCTTTCATTGCCTGCTTTCTTTGCAATATTGCTTAAAAACAGACATTAACAACAACTTACTTTCAATACAATTGTTGTTATTCATCGATGTGAAGACACTGATCATGATTTCTTACACTAATTACTAAACAATGATTTAACAAGATAAAACACATATATATCAACATGCAACACTTTATTTCTATACATTTCTGAATGTGTTGCTGTTTACATGTACTTGTACAACTTTCCTAGTAAATCACAATGTCCCATCACTGGTGAGCTACAGTATCTTAACACACTAAAAACCTTCGATAAACATTTCAGGAGGGCATAACTTTAGCATGTGAGAGATGTCACGATATACCACATCATGAGCAAAGCTTTTATTGTGGAATGGAACTGACAGAAACATAGGCTAATAGGAGCAAGTAAAATAAACACATCTGTGGCAATATTTTGCGCAAGACAACCTAGAAAATTTAGAACAGAAGAGAAGTTGGCATGACTCGCTTTTCTCAGTAATGCTTTACAATGTGCAGAATGTTGGCAAATGGATGGGCACTTTGCTGGAGGTTTAGCAGAAGGCAACAATGGTGAATTCAATATGGAGCAGATTAGACAACTACGGGAAACTGCACATATTATACATTGGGGAAGCAAGTCATTTATAATGTTTTATAAATGTACCTTGGGCCACGAGCAGAAGAGAGAATAGAGGTAATCTTTATCTCCTGTATCACCAACATGACAACCAACAATAGAAGAGACTGCTAAGGTCAAAGCTGCAGGATTCCGTTTAAGTCTTCGGCTCTTCATTTCCACGTAGAGATCAGATTTGAAAGGGGACTAAACATTAGAAAGTGAGATACACGCAGCGAGAGACCAACACACCAAAACACAAAAGGAAATCGAAATCCAGGGAAAGGAAGATTTAGAAGGCTTGGCTTGATGAGTCATTTACATGCTTAAACCCATTTTACACCGGCACCCCTGTTCATTCCCAAACAACAATAGGCAGTAATTTCCCATGTGTTGATAAATTACACAGCTCTCACGGCAAGCAGAACACTCTGCTGCTCACTAATGAGAAACAGCAAAAAAATGGAATATTGAGGGCAGGAGGTTTTGCAAATGGCGATGATGGAAGAACAATAATGGAGACGGACCTTAAAAGGTCATGTTTAAGCATAGTTTCTTAATTTTACCTTCAAACAACTGCTTTTAAATCATGGAGTTTGGAACAATATGAGACTGATTGGGCCTCAATATACACACAGAGAGTAGTAGTAACTCACTTGCTTTATTTCAAATAAGTACAAACAACAGGTGCTACTGATTGACTAGGTTTTTACAAAACAGAAAATAAAACTGCTGAACATAAAGCGCTACTAATCAGTAGAGAAAGTTACATTTAAAGTACAAAAATAAAAGATTCAAGTTCTACTGCCGAGAAGAGAAAGTAGTTACTGTATATACAAAGTACAAAAGAAGAGGCTGCTAAACATCAAACTCGGAGCAACGTCCAATATGGGAACCAGACTGAATGCAGCTGAGCACACACATAGACAAAGCAATGATCTGGTGTCATCCTGCTGTGGCAGCGATGCTTACGACTGGGAACTGATGACCAAAAGGTCCCAGTTGTGCGCCTCCTTGCTCGCCTCCTCGCTGCGCCCCCGAGGGGGAACAAAGAAAAACACAAGAAAGAGCCAACGGAAATAAAAACTAAACTCAAGAGTAGACCATAGCAGTGTTAGTGTACTTGCTTGTGCAATGAAGAGTAGCATAACTGTCATCGCGACAACTTTGGGTGATATGTGCAGCAATGTTAGCATTTTTATTGTTTTGACTCTTAACATGTCATAATGTTTTGTGCATACTTTGTTGTTCTGTTCTTTTACTGGATAAGAAATACAAATGTACTCTTGTCAAATTGTATTTCCTACAGGGGCTTCAGTGTAAATTAGATTGCGCATCTGTTCAGAGAGCCCAGGAGCACACACACACACACGCGCGCACAAAAACGCAATTCCTTATTTTTTTTTGTTTTTATTACACAATGTAAAAACAATTTCAATACGAAGAAGGGGAATTGGTACCTCAAGGCCACCATTTTGAATAAGGGGCAATGTAATGCATTACTGTACCCAGGTAAATAATCAGATTACATTTACTGTCTGTAACTGTCAGTCTGTTTCCCCCAAGCTCAACATCTAACCGCCCCTCTCGCTCACGTATACGCACACACACACTCGCACAAACACAGTTGCCTTCATCGACCTCCACACAATCGGAAACCACAGAACTCGAACAATATGCAGGGTTGCTACAGCCTGTCTGTCTGTCTATCAGTTAAGAGTCTTTAGAAAAGTGTACTTGAGAATGGTGTACTTGTTTACATGTTTAGATACTTAGTGTATTTGGCATGTCAAGTCTACACTAAGTTGCTCATTTCATGTGGCTTCAACCACACCAGGTGTGTCAAACTCATTTTTGTGGCGGGCCGCATTGTAGTCACGGTGTCCCTCAGAGGGCCGTTGACTGTGAAACCATGTAAATGTTTCGTCACGTCATAATATTATTACATACACACAATAAATTAACGGATATCTAGTTTTGAAATCAGAAGTCAAGGATAATCGTTTGTTCAACTATTGTTCAAGTTACTGTAAACAGAAAATGCTTGTAATTTCTCAACGATACTATTTATTGTTATTATTTTATGAGAATTTGAGCGAGAATCATGGAAGTTGACACAGATGATTTGCTTTCGCGGGCCACGTGAAATGACTTGGCGGGCCAGATTTGGCCCCTGGGCCTTGAATTTGACACCATAAACTACACTAATATTTAAGTAATTGGTTCATGTTGATGATGTCATTCTGTGACCTGTCTGGCATATATTACCAAGTAATGGGTACAGTTAAGTTAATGCTCTTTTTGTACTGTGGTTAAGTGATATTCCTGCCACTTTGGCAGCTGCTGAAAGTAACTAAAAGTTACTTTTAATCTAATTTAATTGCTTTTGAAGTCAAGTAATCAGTAACGTAACAAATTTACTTTTCAAGGTAACTTTGACAACACTGCTCAAGGCTGGAAAGGACAAAAAAATAGAAGATGCTCCGAAAAATGGGCATTCTAATTACTGACTATTCACTCGTGAAGTGTGTGAGGCAAGAAAAGACAATAGGGACAATTTGAAATCCAGCAGTGATTCTGAATCCTCCTGTGCTCCATCAATTCCCCAACAAGTACACATGCACATACACACGTGCACAAACACACGATACAATAGCTGTGAGCATAATTAAAAGGCCCCGAGGCAGAATCAGTCAGGCAGGTGTTTCTGCCGGGGAGCGTTGAGCACCGCAGCAGCTCACAGAGTAAACTGCGTGTCCCATCTACACAGTGGGATTATTTTGAAGATTTCCCTTTGCCGCATGTTACCCACTGACTGACTTGCTCTGAACCACTGCACCGAGAAGAAAACTCAGAACAATGTCGCCCACCCATTTCAAATGTTCCAAGATAAGTGGTTTTACACCCTTTTGTCTGAATCCTCAAAGGAACCATGACTGATGTTTTGTGGGGGATATTGCTAAACAGTTTACACACTGTATTACTGATTCTTATATTGTTGTTGTTTTGTTGAATAGTGTCATGAAAGTATTTCCCCCCTTCCTGATTTCTGTTTTTCCATATTTATCACACTTAAATGTATCGTATTATCAAGCATGTACTAGTATGTGGACCTTAAACTGGATATCGACGTCGAGCAAATCCTCAGATGGCTTTCCATATGGAGGCTCAAACCCAAACCAGGTTAGCAGACGTCTTGTGTACGCCGTGCTAACGAGCATAAGTACAGGTTGATGACATGATAGTTTGAAGCCGAACTTGCTAAAATGTCGTTTTCTTTAGCGCTGGTGTCTTTGGACAAAAAGTTAAAAACACGCATATCCTTTAATTATACAAATATGATATGATATACTGTACACACAAGACAAATGAAGCCTAAACATTGGATATTGTCATCTTTGGTGGCTACGTGGCAACATCTTGTTAGAAACAAAAGATATTGTAGACATTTAACGTTCCAACAGATGCTTTGGTCTGGTCTTCTGCGATAGTTCCATCATTTACCTGTGCCGAAATGAAGTGCTTTCACCTGCTTTGAAGAATGCGGAAGTAGGTAACGCATCTACCCTATTGCACTTTAGTGGTTAAGGTAAAGGACATTTGAGTCAAGTGGAAGTTTACTTTTTGTGTTTGGTACAGTAGCTGTAGAGTACAATCCTACTTTGTTTCAATGCAATGACTAGAAGTCGACTAAGACGCTCCTGCTTCAGTTTCAGCTCCAGTTAACGGCACAGTGCGAGCCCACAGAACAACCTTCATGCAATACTGCGACTCTTCAGGCACAAATAGTGTGGTATCTGCACAGTTACCAAAATACCAGTCCAACAAAGTCAATAAAGCAGTCAAGGGCATTTTTCAGAAGTGTTCCCAGACTGAAATACCAAGACCAACTATCCACCGTCACAAACCTTTAAATTATTTTGCCCATTGCTTTAAGTTGCTTGTCACCTACTGTGTGTCAACAAAGAGGTTTACTTTTATATTTCATGAAAGCCTCACTTTTTGTCAAGAAAAGTGTTTAAATTTGATCAAAGCGGGTTTAAAGTGGGTCTTAACCCGTCTTTAATTTGGCTTATGGCAATTTGAGCTGGTACTCGACAGATGGATGAAAGTATTGTCTTTGTGGGAGCTCAGGCACCTGTCAGCTCCTTTGTAACCTAAACCTTGCTTTAGATGCTTTTGCACAGAATGATCGTTTGAAAAATATATCAGTGGCACATCGATAAATATCATCTTTTTGAGCGAAAATCCTCTTGCTGTGATGTGAAATTGAAAAGTGAAGCCCATCTTGCATTTCTGAAGAGAGAATGAAGTTATGCACCTAGAATACGCCTCAAGGGACACTGTCATTTCATCAGATAGTAGAATAGTTGTGCAGAATATCATCAACTGCCTTGAATGAGCTCTGATAAAGGTGTCAATATACCATTACAATTGAATGCTACTACTGGCTATATTTTAGCAGTTTTATTTTTTTGCATGCGTCATGTTTTCTATTGTAATTGTCCTTGAATTATTTATGTAGATTTCCTTTTATTTATTTTTTTTTTTTCAGAATATGGCCTACACTGGTTATTACACCTTTTCACATTGAACACAAGTTGCCCAACTTTGCTTGGCCTCATAGCTGTGATGGCTGGCAACAGAGGATGGTAGGATGCTGCCCTACTGCTCAGCTGAGTCGCCTTGAGTAGCAAATAGTTAAATAATGTCATTGAAAATAAAATATTATCATAAAAATACGACAAAGTAGGCGGTGGATGACTGGTTAGCACATCTGCCTCACAGTTCTGAGGACCGGGATTCAAATCCCAGACCCGCCTGTGTGGAGTTTTCATCTTCTCCCCGTGCCTGTGTGGGTTTTCTCCGGGTACTCCAGTTTCCTCCCACATCCCAAAAACATCCATGGTAGGTTAATTGAAGACTCTAAATTGCCTGTTGGTGTGAATGTGAGTGCAAATGGTTGTTTGTTTCTATGTGCCCTGCGATTGGCTGGCGACCAGTTCAGGGTGTAGCCCGCCTCTCGCCCAAAGATAGCTGGGAGAGGCTCCAGCACGCCTGCGCCCCTAGTGAGGATAAGCGGTACAGAAAATGGCTGGGTGTAGTGGTAAATTCTTCAGTGTGGGTAGTGTGGGTTCAGTACACTCTCAGTGACAGGGTGAATGTGAGTGCCAATGGTTGTCGGTGTCTATATGTGCCCTGTGACTGACCCAGTTCAGGGTGTAGTCCGCCTCTCACCCAAAGTTGGCTGATATAGGCATATAGGCTCCAGCACCCTGCCACCCTGAGCAGGATAAGCAGTATTGAGAATGGATGTATATATATATATATATATCCATCCATCCATTTTCTGAGTCGCTTCTCCTCACTAAGGTCGCGGGCGTGCTGGAGCCTATCCCAGCTATCATCGGGCAGGAGGCGGGGTACACCCTGAACTGGTTGCCAGCCAATCGCAGGGCACATATAAACAAACAACCATTCGCACTCACACCTACGGGCAATTTAGAGTTGTCAATTAACCTACCATGCATGTTTTTGGGATGTGGGAGGAAACCAGAATGCCCGGAGAAAACCCATGCAGGCACGGGGAGAACATGCAAACTCCACACAGGTGGGGCAGACGCTCTAACCAGTCCCCCACCATGCCGCTATATATATATATATATATATATATATATATATATATATATATATATATATATATATATATATACATACAGTGAGTACGAAAAGTTTGGGACGTTGTGTTAAACATAAATTAAAAACAGAATACAATGATTTGCAAATCATGTTCAACCTATATTTAATTGAATACACTACAAAGACAAGATATTTAATGTTCAAACTGATAGACTTTATTGTTTTTAGCAAATAATCATTAACTTAGAATTTTATGGCTGCAACACATTCCAAAAAAGCTGGGACCGGGTCATGTTTACCACTGTGTTACATCACCTAACAGCATTCAATAAATGTTTGGAAACTGAGGACACTAATTGTTGAAGCTTTGTAGGTGCAATTCTTTCCCATTCTTGCTTGATGTTCAGCTTCAGCTGTTCAACAGTCCGGGGTCTCCATTGTCGTATTTTACGCTTCATAATGCGCCACACATTTTCAATGGGAGGCAGCTCTGGACTGCCAGGCCAGTCTAGTACCTCTTTTACTACGAAGCCACGCTGTTGTAACACATGCAGAATGTGGTTTAGCATTGTCTTGCTGAAATAAGCAGGGGCGTCCATGAAAAAGACGTTGTTTGGATGGCACCGTATGTTTCTCCAAAACCTGTATGTACCTTTCAGCATTAATGGTGCCTTCACAGATGTGTAAGTTACCCATGCCATTGGCACTGACACAGCCCCATACCATTACAGATGCTGGCTTTGGAACTTTGCGTCCATAACAGTCCGGATGGTTATTTCCACTTTGGCCCGGCGGACACGACGTCCACAATTTCCCAAAAAATTTGAAATGTGGACTTGTCGGACCACAGAACACTTTTCCACTTTGCATCAGTCCATCTTAGATGAGCTCGGGCCCAGAGAAGCCAGCGGCGTTTCTGGGTGTTGTTGATAAATGGCTTTTGCTTTGCATAGTCGAGTTGTAGCGGCTGTAGCGCCGTACTGTATTTATTGACATTGGTTTTCTGAAGTGTTCCTGAGCCCATGTGGTGATATCCTTTACACATTGATGTCGGTTTTTGATGCAGGGCCGCCTGAGGGGTCGGAGGTCACGGGCATTCAATGTTGGTTTTCGGCCTTGCCGCTTACATACAGTGATTTCTCCAGATTCTCTGAACCTTTTGATGATATTATGGACCGTAGATGATGAAATCCCTAAATTCCTTGCAATTGTACATTGAGGAACATTGTCCTGAAACTATTCGCCTATTTCCTCACGCACTTGCTCACAAAAAGGTGAACCTCGCCCCATCTTTGGTTGTGAATGACTAAGCAATTCAGGGAAGCTCCTTTTCTACCCAATCATGGCACCCACCTGTTCCCAATTAGCCTGTTCACCTGCGAGATGTTCCAAACAGGTGTTTGATGAGCATTCCTCAACTTTCTCAGTCTTTTTTGCCACCTGTCCCAGCTTTTTTGGAACGTGTTGCAGCCATAAAATTCTAAGTTAATGAGTATTTGATAAAAACAATCAAGTTTATCAGTTTGAACATCAAATATCTTGTCTTTGTAGTGTATTTAATTAAATATAGGTTGAACATGATTTGCAAATCATTGTATTATGTTTTTATTTATGTTTAACACAATGTCCCAACTTCATTGGAATTGGAGTTGTACTTACTTTTGTTATATATATGTGCGTCCAATCGAGGCAGCTACGAGTATACGTTATTGGAGTGGCGAATAAATCCTTGACCCGGTTGAAACATGGCATCCAGCTCCAAGCATTCTCCAACTTATTGTCACAATGTATAGTTTCTTTTGAAAAGTGCGCCTTGAAAATGAAGTTTTTACCATCATTTCCATCATGTTCGTCACATTGCTCAGCCACCGGCTTCACGTAATACAGAGGAATTCCACTCGAGTCGTCTAAATGAAAAAGTGGACAAATTCTAATGTCACCGGGGCCTGCTCTCTGGCACTGTTTATTGAATCTGAATTCTGATTGGTACAGATTGATTAAAGAAAAGAAAAAAGAAAAAAAAAAAGAATAAGCCTTTTCTTTTGTGTCCATTTGGCATCGGGCAACAATCTTGAGTCTGAAAGCCCTGGCAATATTACATTCTTATGGCAACGCACGTAGAAGCTGAAATCTGATTGGATTAAAAAATAATAACCCTTAAACGACTGGAGGTTGCTCAGCCAAGACACGCTATGAAATGAATACAAGAGACTGTTGGAACTAAATTAATACAATTTTATGGAAGTTGTAAATGCAGGTGTTTGCTTTTGAAGAAGAAGAAGAAGAATCACCTTTGATTGTCATGAACATGCATGCATGCACACGAAATTTGTTCTCTGCATTTAACCCATCACAGTGATGACATACACATGTTAGTGGAACACACTGGAGCAGGGGGCAGCTGAAGGGCCCGGGGAGCATTTCGATTTTGATAAGGGTTTGGCCAGCAGAGAAGGGTCTGAAGCCCCCCACTGCACGCCACTGATTAACAGCCGCCACAATGGATATACACAGTACTTTGACATCCCTATGGTTATTACCTTGTATGACATGTACATCATCATCATCGTGAAGAGTTGAAAATTCCATGGTGGCACTTTCTCATTCAGGAGAGGTAATAGGACAACAGAAAACTTGCCTGTGTAGCATCCCTTTACCCTGCTAGCCATAGGGTGGTTATGCTTATTTAGTGCTTGGGGAACAGGAGACGTCTGTGACCATGTGTTTGGATTGTAATGTATTGTCACTGTATTGCATCAACACCTGTGTTTACTGCCTCTGACACGGGCTTACAAAAACTGCACGCAATTTTAATGTGTCCATTTCTTTCACATTTAGTACCACAGAGAAACGTCATCCAGACGTACCACATGTATTGAATACTTCAAATCAGTTTTGTGGGTATTTGGTGCAGTTTGAACACGTCGTTTTAACATTAATCTTCATTTTATATAACAACAGAAATAAAGCAGTTTACTTTTTTTTTCTTAACAAACTTTGCAAAGGGAATTTTCAGAAAATTTCCCCAGAGATCTGCTTCTGGTGGCTTGAACATCATGTTTAATACATAAGACATAGTGAGTTAGGTGGAGTTTGTGTGCAGTTTAGAAGTATCCATCCATCCATCCATTTTCAACACCGCTTATCCTGGTTAGGGTCACGGGGCGCTGGAGCCTATCCCAGCTGACTTCGGGCGAAAGGCGGACTACACCCTGTAACAAGTAAATGTGCAAGCTAAAATACTGATCCTTCCAGGAAGTATTTTGGTCTTTCCCTATTGTCCAATTTAGGCAGGAAATAATAATATTTATAATAGGAATGTGAATCAGAAGAAAATTCCTTGACATGCTTTGGAAATGACCCATTTTAATTTTGATTTGGTAAAATGTCGTAAATAAAACATTTACGCTGAGTTAATTAAGTGAGCTTGGTAAATGGGCTTCCTCTTGTACAATGCTTTTTAACTGTCAAGGTACTAAAAGCACAAACAGTAAGAACTAGTGCAGCTGGGGGTTCAGTATCTTGGTCAAGTATGCTTCAACATGGTCGCTCCAGCTCTGCTTCCTGTTGTCTCTTCAATCCCACTGTCTCTAATCCGTACATCATGGCTGGCCTCACCACTGTTTTATAAACTTTGCCCTTCATCCTAGCAGAGACTCTTCTGTCACATAACACACCTGACACCTTCCTCCACACGTTCCGTTTCTTCACTTCCTGACCACACTCACCATTGCTCTGGACGGTTGATCCCAAGTATTTGAAGTCCTCCACCCTTGCTAACTCTTCTCCCTGTGGCCTCACTCTCCCCCCTCATCCCCTCTCATTTATGCACATATATTCTGTATTCAGCTAATATTTACTCCTTTGCTTTCCAGTGCATGCCTCCAACTTTCTACCTGTTCCTCCACCCGCTCCCTGCTTTCACTGCTGATCACAATGTCATTTGCAAACATCTTGGTCCATGGGGATTCCAGTCTAACCTCATCTGTCAGCCTATCCATCACCACAGCAAACAGGAAGGGGCTCAGGGCTGATACTTGATGCAGTCCCACATCCACCTTTAAATTCCTCTGTCACACCTACAGCACACCTTACCACTGTTTTGCTGCCCTTATACATGTCCTGTATTATTCTAACATACTTCTCTGCCACCCCAAACCTCCGCATGCTGTACCGCAGCCAATTGCAGGGCAATTCTTAAAATCCAACAAAAGAAAGAATATTGAATTGAAATGTTTGCATTCGATTGGAAGCAATTTAACTCTTATTCTTCTTATTCTTATTCTAATGCTGATGGGAACTGGAATGAATTAAGCCATCCGGCCACATCCTTGTTTACTTCCGCCACCACAGTTTGACTTACTGCGCATGAGCAGGTGTACATTACCCACTGTAAACTCAAATGTATAATACCTAACGTATCATGGAGCCGTCTCCGCGGAGAAAAGAATCTCCACGCAACGATGCGTCCCATGAGGAGAAGCTTCACGAATGTTCATGGCAGGATGCGGGGTAGATGAATTGGATAAAATTATGCAAGATTCATTCAACACATCGTGGCAGCTGATTGAGGAGTAGTGGACTGGCCTGCCTGCAGTCCAGACCTGTCTCGCAGTGAAAATGTGTGCCGCATTATGAAGTGTAAAATACGACAACGGAGACCCCGGAATGTTGAACAGCTGAAGCTGTACATCAAGCAAGAATGGGAAAGAATTCCACCTACAAAGCTTCAACAATTAGTGTCCTCTGTTCCCAAACGTTTATTGAATGTTGTTAAAAGAAAAGGTGATGTAACACAGCGGTAAACATGACCCTGTCCCAGCTTTTTTGGAACGTGTTGCAGCCATAAAATTTGAAGTTAATGATTATTTGCTAAAAACAATCAAGTTTATCAGTTTGAACATTAAATATCTTGTCTTTGTAGTGTATTAAATTAAATATAGGTTGAACATGATTTGCAAATCATTGTATTCTGTTTTTATTTATGTTTAACACAACGTCCCAACTTCATTGGAATTGGGGTTGTACTTGTAAGAAAAACATATTTAGGGAAGGTTGTGCATTTGCACATCACACTCCAACTTTGGACTGCTAATGCAAAGCCATCATCACAATTTCTCTGCTAGTTTGGAACTTCCACTCACAATTTTCGAGCAATTATCCTGCTAAGGGAACCGATAAAGTCAAGCCTATTCCAGCTCACTTTGGGCAAGAGGCGAATTACACCCTAGATTGGTCGCCAGTCACTCGCAGGGCACAAATCAATCACAGGCAAATTTATTATCCTAACATACATGTTCTTGAGGAGTACCCACCTAACAATGGGTTGTGCCCATGCAACATAATTCCTTTGTTTTGACCTTAACAAAACATGTTTTACATGTATATATTTTTCTCTCTAATATTGCCAAATTTACTTTCGTATAGCTCAAATCTCAACGTGTTGTTTGAAACTATTTAACAACAAATGTTCAGTGTTCATTTCAGGAACACGTTAAAATAGCAAATACAATTAGTTTTGGTGTTTAAATTAAGTGAAGGATTTCACACGACTTTTGCAAATGGTTCAGCAGAAGAGAAAACTGCTTCTGATAGCTATCGTTCAGCATTGGCAAAAATGAAAAGACTCCAAATATATAATACGACACAATGTTCACATTGACTCATTAAGCGGGATGGTCTTGATGACCTTGAAGGACTAATAACATTACTGTAGCATTTGGGTAATAGGCCTGAAAATTACAGGAATCAACTATGATTATTCTTGAATGAACTCTGGACATGCTATAACCATCTATCAATAGAAACAGCCTTGCTCCCCCAAAGGACATACCAAATTCATTTATGATGTTAGTCCTGTACAGGGTCGAGGGTAGCCTGAAACTTTCCCATCTGACACTGACCGCGGTGATGGCTGAAGAAAATTTATAACATTTGTAATCCTCTGCCCTTTCCTTCTGTGACATGAGGACCTGGACCTTACAGGTCTTTGCTGATAGCACTATAACTTGTTAACATGTTTTCACCCAGGCATGATGCTGTACATACAGAAGTCAAACCACCTTCATACTTGACATCGCATGAGACCTTAGCACATCGGAAGGTTTAACTTAGTGTGTTTTGCTTTTTTTCTTTTTGGCTATGTGTCGCACTTAAATAAGTACCAATGATGGCAAGGAGGAATGAGTGTGATGTTGAACACAATGAAAATTATTGTGATTGAGGAAAGCGATCCATGCATCTCTATTCTGGCTGTTCAGGCCAATAGGGGAAAAGTGTCAATAAGACAAAATCAATGGAAACAAAAACTTATGTGACAGATTTTTATCTAACTATTGGCCATGTTAAAAAAGGTTTTAAGATGCTGAAAGTTTGACCTTGTATTAGATGACCCACAGCTGTGCATCACGGTGTCTCTTGATGGCACAGGGCCAATTGATACCCTTCTTAATTGTATTTTAGATATTAAGTCATGGATGGCAGTGAATTTCCTCTCAACCATGACAAAAGAGAGCTTTCAGGGATCTGTTCTGAAGGCAAGCGAGAGAAACCTTTACCAAATCTTACAACATTTTAAACCCTCACCATGTGTTGAGAACCTGGGCTTCATTTTTTACTCTGAATTTAAATGTATTCAACACATCAAGAATGTAACTAAGCTATGTTTTTACCATCTTAAACATACAGCTAGAGTCCGCCCCTTTCTCTCTCAGGCTAACATGGAGGTCTTGATGCATGCTTTTATCTCTTATCGTTGAGAGTACTGCAAAGCCCTGCTCTCAAAACATCTCCACTCTGCAACCAATTCAGAAGTCAGCTGCTCATGTGCTGACGAAGACCAGAGGGCGGGAGGACATGACACCTGTTTTCTGATCACTGCATTGCCTCCCCATGTGTTTCAGGATGGAGTTTAAGGTTCTTTTAAAAGTTTTAAATGTCTTAATGGTCTTGGGCCCTAATAGCTATCTGATATGCTTTTATCATATCAAACCTTACGGGTCCTGAGGTCCTCTGGCACCAGCTTTTTAATTATTCCTAAAACTATAGCAAAAACCCATGGAGATGCTGCATTCAGCCAATACGGCCTGTGTCCCTGGAAGAGCTTGCCAGAGGGCATAAGGACCGCAGAGACTGTAGATGCTTTTAAAAGGAGCCTCAAGAGTCACCTGTTTCCTTTAGCTGATTTCTTTATTATTTATTTAGCATTTAATTGATTTCTGTATTATTCATTTAGACAATTACTTATCCACTAATTTGCTTATTCATTTATCTATTCATTTGTTTTATTTTATTTATGTATCTATTTATTTTTTATCCTGTTTAATTGTATCTTATTGTCCTTCAGTTTTGATCATGTCCTATTGTCTTTTGCTCATGGGGGGCCTCCACGCTGGCGTGTGGGTCGTTCTCCCTGTCTACCCCGGTCGTGGTGGTCTCTGTGGTGGCATTCTCTGTGGCTGCGGGCTGTGGCACCTCTCGGTGTGGATGGCACCCACAGGATTGTCTTCCCTTACCCAGTGCCTTGCCATGTCTCTAGACTACTAGTAAATTTTTTACATATGAAAGTGCTCTATAATTAAATTTGATTGGTTGACTGATTGATTGATTTGATGGATACATTTCTATTGTTTCCTAAGTAAATAAAACGGGGGTCAGAAAGGAATACTAGAACAAAGGCTCCTGTAATAAGCGTCAGTTTTACATTAATTGGAAGTTTTCGCACAAACATGATGTGATTAAGTTTGCCCCATGTTTGAGGAGGCACCAGAAAAAAATGGAAAAACCTTTGTTTTTCCTGTTGATTGGGTACCAGCCATCGAAATGGAGTCACTCTGTACTGCTGCCAAGACATTCTTTTTAGAACCATCAGTGTTTCTAAAATAACAGACCATCTCACAGCATCGCTTTAGATGGTAAATGAATATGTTTGAAAAAAGAGAGGGACCCAGGCAGCCATGCACAACTATAAGTCTTTATTAAGCAGCAACAAATAAACTGCTGTCAGGGCAACATTTCCATCAAAAAGCATAAATGCCTTCGGGAACGTTGTGAATCAGAGAACAGTATCTATCATTTATTTGGGTACAATAACAGCCGTACTGCAAGCTTGAATGGAAGTGAGCAGACATCTAGCAGCATGTCAGTATGATCATCCATTATATGAGAATATGGGGGAGTGCAGAATTTGATGGTTTGTGAGGTAGTCATTATTCATATGCAACAACTTTAAATCATTAAGCTTCCCTCATGTCAGGGCATATCCATCACTGGTTCAAATGAACACTGCCTTCATAAGCACAACAGCCCCTCGTGGGAATGTTTCGGACCCAAAGATTTACCAGCAGTGATTCACTGTATAAATATTTATGAAGTGATAAAGACAGAGGGTTCCTGCTCAATATTGCAAAAAATTGATGCTTTTAGCTGATCATGTTTTTCACCCTGGGAAGGCCCAGAAAATAGCAGACAGAACAAACAATGGCTTCGTAATAAAAGCCCTATCAGCCACTGATGGCGATTTACACTTTTGCTTGATGTTCTCGTGACTGCCTACTATACATCCATCCATCCATTCATTTTCCGTACCGCTTATCCTCACTAGGGTCTCGGTCATGCTGGAGCTATCTTTGGGCGAGAGGCGGGGTAAACCCTGAAATGGTCGCCACATTTAAACAAACAACCATTTGCACTCACATTCACACCGACAAATGCCTAAGCAAAGTATACAGACCAACACATTCATTATATTGAGGGGTTCTCTGAAATATGTCTTCCTTATATTGATCTGGAATATTGATGTATATAACTGATATGCCCTCCGAGTGATGGATGGGTGGATAACTAAATGGATAACTAAATTTGAGTTTAGTTTTTGAGTTTTTTTGCTTGAGAGAAGAATGGCCAGATCAAGAGTGGCAGCAACGTGGATGACAGATGATCTATAAATGGGAAATAAATGCTTTAGAAACAAGCAGAAGGACAATTACGTTAGAGGACTGTTTCAGCAGCAAAAATTGCTCCAACTTGACTGAACTGTCTACTGAGAGGGATGAGAGTGGAGGTTCACAAACTGTGATGGATGAGACATGGACAGGGGAGGGTTTGACAATAAAAAGAACAAATGAGTAAAGTTGTATTAATTGTGGAGACGGTGGAACCAAGATTATGAGCAAGCATACCGTAGGCCTATATGGTGGCCTGACAGCCAGTACAGGGGGTCTTCGGTTTTCGACCACTGGCGTTTTGTGGTTACAAATGGTGTGCAATGAACTAGATTGCGCCGCTTTCAGTGTGCAAGCTAACCACAGGTGTAATGATGCGTTCACACCGGGCACGCAGTGAACTTTTGCCTGCCGTTACTTGTGTGAGTTGTATCGCAGGAGTTGTGTATAGACCAAACGTGAATTTGCTTCATTCGCACCACACTTAACTGGAGAAGATGAGGGGCTTCACGTTAGATACCAACACTATTTATTTGAACAGTACGATTCAATCAGACAATCAGTGTGTTGGTATCACTGGTGGACGGTTGGTTGTGCTAACTTTGGCTAATTCTATTGTTAGCTTGGTCATAGTAAAGTAAGTAAATAAGTAAGTAGAGTCACAGTAAAGTACAACCAGCCAACAACCAACAAGGAACATAAATTTACTCACCAGATAAGTCTACTCCCTCGCTCACCATTCTCCAGGCCTGCTCTTTTTACGTACAGTCCCGGTATTTGTAGCAGGAGTTATCAAAAAGTTCAGGGTCCCCACAAACGGTGACTATAAGTTTATCCTCCATTGTTCTGCACAACAACTCCTGAAGTTTGCACATGATACCACTGTCATCGGCCTCATCAAAGTCGGTGACGATTCTGCATATCGACAGGAAGTGGAGCGACTGGAGCTGTGGTGCAGCCGACACAACCTGGAGCTGAACACGCTCAAGACTGTAGAGATGATCATGGACTTCAGGAGGCATCCTTCGCCACAGCTGCCCCTCATGCTCTCCAACTGCCTTGTTTCAACCGTCGAGACCTTCAAGTTCCTGGGAATTACAGTCTCTCAGGACCTGAAGTGGGCGATCAACATCAACTCCGTCCTCAAAAAGGCCCAGCAGAGGATCTACTTCCTGCGGATTCTGAGGAAGCCACGGCCTGCCACAGGAGCTGCTGAGGCAGTTCTACACAGCAGTCATCGAATCAGTCCTGTGTTCTTCTATCACAGTCTGATTTGGTGCTGCTACAAAAAAGGACAAACTCGGACTGCAACAATCATAATTGCTGAAAAGATTGTCGGTACCCTCCTACCCACCCTTGAGGACTAGCACGCTGCCAGAACTAAGCCAAGAGCGTGCAAAATCCTATAGGACCCTCCACATCCTGGTCACTCGCTCTTCCAGCTCCTTCCCTCAGGTAGGCACTATTGAACAATGCAAACTAAAACTAGCAGACAATGCAACAGCTTCTTCCCTCTAGACATCAACGTCTTAAACAGCTAACTTACAATTCCATTGCAACATGCCGCCAATTCATTGTCTTGAGTTTGTTGTCACATTTCTGTCGGGCCAATTATACATTACTCGTGCACTCACTGTGGTAGTCTCGCCACGCTGCACTATTTGCATATCTGTTGTTGTTGACCAATACTGGCCACTCATGCCAGATGAGCATCTGCACCACTTGCACACTGACTGAGGACTATCTGCAACATTTGTACAATCGACATTGTCCCAGATTATCGCATTACTACACTTTAAACTGCATACATTCCTTGAAGTCTCGGCGCCCTTTGCACAATGGTCATTGCACCGGACTATTGCTATATTAGTCATTCAAACAGGCTCTAATTGCTAGAGGACAATGCATCTTTTTGTACAATTGTCAAAAAAATAAATAAAATAAAAATGTGATGGCATTCCCAGATTACTAGCAACCTTTTATTGCGCAGTGTTTTTCTCAATGTCTTTATGTCTCAAGATGAAATTAATCACATTTTGTGAGAATAAAGGA
The DNA here is from genome assembly GCF_024500385.1 of Phyllopteryx taeniolatus. Taxonomy (NCBI): domain Eukaryota; kingdom Metazoa; phylum Chordata; class Actinopteri; order Syngnathiformes; family Syngnathidae; genus Phyllopteryx; species Phyllopteryx taeniolatus. The sequence goes on from NC_084511.1 coordinate 809,769, forward strand.
CATGATAGATTTTCTACCAGTCTACCCTGGCACTTCTGTGTTTTTTATTTAAATATATACTGCAATGGGCGGCCTGTGATTGGCTGGGGACCAGTTCAGGGTGAAGATAGCTGGGATAGGGTCCAGCAAGCCCGCGAACCTAGTGAGGATAAACGAAATGGAAGATGAATGAATGAATATATACTGCAATGACTTCACTACTGATAGACTACAGATAGACTACGGTGTGTACCGCCTTGCATACAAAATTGCTGTTACGTTGGTGTCATAAGAACAGAAGTCTGTCGTAAAAAGAAGATCCCCAGTAATTCTAGCTTTAAATGCACAAAATATAACAAATATACTTGGAAGTGCATAACATTAACAGTGGCCATTGGGACATACAACAAGTCTTTTACAAACAAAATGGTTTAATTTTGTCTCAAGGTATTAAAATGCTGTGAAGGTTAATAATACCCCAATTCTAATGAAGTTGGGACGTTGTGTTAAACATAAATAAAAACAGAATACAATGATTTGCAAATCATGTTCAATCTATATTTAATTGAATACACTACAAAGACAAGATATTTAATGTTCAAACTCATAAACTTTATTGTTTTTAGCAAATAATCATTAACTTAGAATTTTATGGCTGCAACACGTTCCAAAAAAAGTTGGGACAGGGTTTACCACTGTGTTACATCACCTTTTCTTTTAACAACATTCAATAAACGTTTGGGAACTGAGGACACTAATTGTTGAAGCTTTGTAGGGGGAATTCTTTCCCATTCTTGCTTGATGTACAGCTTCAGCTGTTCAACAGTCCGCGGTCTTCATTGCCATATTTTACGCTTCATAATCATTTCTACGTGGCATGTGTGGAGAAAACCAGGCGCTGTTCATCACCTGTCCAATACAGTCCCAACAGTGAAGGATGGTGGTGGCAGCATCATGCTGTGTGGGTGTTTTTCAGCTGTGAGGACAGGACGACTGGTTGCAATCAAAGGAAAGATGAATGTGGCCAAGTACAGGGATATCCTGGACAAAAACCTTCTCCAGAGTGCTCAGGACCTCAGACTGGGCCGAAGGTTGACCTTCCAACAAGAAAATGACCCGAAGCACACAGCTAAAATAATGAAGGAATGGCTTCAGAACAACTCAGTGACTGTTCTTGAATGGCCCAGCCAGAGCCCTGACTTAAACCCAATTGAGCATCTTTGGAGAGACTTGAAAATGGCTGTCCACCAACATTCACCATTCAACCTGACAGAACTGGAGAGGATCTGCAAGGAGGAATGGGAGAGGTGTGAAATCATGCCCAAAAAGACTCATGGCTGTATTAGCTCAAAAGGGTGCTTCTACTAAATACTGAGCAAAAGGGTCTGAATACTTATGGCTGTGTGATATTTCAGTTTTTCATTTTTAATAAATCTGTAAAAAATGTCAACAATTTTGTAATATGTAATATCAATATGGGGTTCTGAATGCACATTAATGAGGGTGGGAAATGAACTTAAATAATTTTAGCAAATATAAAAAGGAGTGAAAAATGTAAGGGGGTCTGAATACTTTTTGTACCCACTGTATGTATATATATATATATATATATATATATATATATATATATATATATATATATATATATATATAGGATAAAATGTTATTTTTATTTATTTTGACAAATTCCTTTTTTCTTACTAAGGGACCCTGGAAAGTGAGAAAAGAAGAAGCCAATAATGGACATTGAAGTAACGCTTAACATCATTAAAAAAATATATGAGCAAGAGGGTGCGTGTAGTCGACTTGGCAAAGCAGTAACAAGCACTTCTACAATATGTACTATTCTGAAGCAGAATGTGTGCTCAAGTGATCAAGACTATAATGCCAGCCAAGGGTGTAATTTCTATGCTGCAGACAGGTCCATGAAAAGACAGAGAAGCAGCTTGTGGGAGATACGGCGATAGAGAGTCTAATCTGCAAGGAGGCATGAGCCATTTCCGCTGATTTGCTGCAGGAGACCCCAGGCACTTCAACAGACACGTTGTTCAAAGACAGTCGGTGCTGGTTCGAGAATTTTAAAACGAGGACTGGGATGAGCGAGCCCAGATGTGAAAGAAGCGCAGGATTACATCAAATTTGTTTGCCAGCCGAAGTATACTACATCCACCAGCAAGTATTCAACTGTGACAAGGAAGGGCTTTTCTAGAAGAGGATGGCAAGGACCACCATAACGTTAGAGAATACAAAAATGCCCGACCACAAACCTATGAAAGATAGGAGAATATCCAATGTTTATGAAATGTTAAACTTTTCTTTAGATTTATTACTTTGTATGTTTATAAAGAACAAAACTGTGTGAGCACAATTATTCATTAAAAAAAGAAGTAAAATTGTGTTTTTTGGCGGGAGGTGGAAGGGATTAGAATAATCCCTCGTTATATGGCGGGTCACATTGCAGATTGAATATGTCACACTTTTTTTATTGATCAATATAGTATAGTTACTCAGCTGCACATATCTGGTACTGTTGGCATTAACAGCTATTTGATTATGATGTGACCACTGATTCTCATCAGGACAAATGGGCACTGTTACTTTGCAGGAATCTAAACATTATTTAGCAATTTCTACTCATACATTTGGTGAGTCAACAACTTGCTTAAAGACGTGACAAACATGACTGGAATGCCACTGTTTAACACACAAACCAGAGTCAGATTTTCACAAAATAAATTCCCCAGCCTAGCCTGATGTATAGCTAATGAATACACATAGGACAGGAAGAAAAGCAAGGAAAGAGCAATGTTTAGCTTTATTTTGTACAACTAAAGCACTGTGGTAAAACACAACACTGAAAACATTTTGGGAAGCTGAAGGGGTTCTGCCAGCCTTAATTCCCATTTTGTTTTGCGCTGTGTACACAGATCGTGTAGAGTGTGAAGATCATGACCTCAAGCGGACAAAGAACACGTGTGTGTTCACTGTGATGGGTAAAATGCAGAGAACAAATTTCGTGTGCATCCATGCATGTTCTTGACAATAAAGGTGAGTCTTCTTCTTCACCTCACTAAAGTGACACTGATATTGAATTGCATATATGCAATTTGTGAATTTATTGTCATGGTCTGTGTTTTTGTTTAGATTATACTGTATTTAGTTTAGTTTCATATTTTTCCTGTGTCCCATGTTGTTCATGTTTTGTGTGCTCGCTCGGTTATTGTCTCCACCTCTCTTCAGCTCTCTACCTTGTGTCAACCTATCAGCTCCCTCTAGCCACTCGTGTCTTGTCCAGGTGTTGTCATCGTTTTCTCATCAGTTTGCTTGTATTTAGTTCCTTGGTTCCTTTCAATCCTTGTTGGTTCATTGTCAGATGTCATTATCAGTCAGTTCCCTCGTCATGTCTTGTTTCCATTTGTGGCGAGTTATTCCCAGTATTTGTTTTGTTAGTTTGAATATTATTTTTTTTTTAACTTGTTAATAATTCACATTTTCCTCCATGATCCTTGTGTGCCTTTGTTTTTTAAATTAAATCCCTTTTTGAGTTTCCTGAACTCCTGCCTCTCCTCCCTGCTTCTCTGCACTTGGGTCCTCCATCTTTTACCTTTTATCTTCCAGTACCATCTAAAAGACCTAATCTTGACATTTATAGAAATAATACAATAAATAACTGATTGTGGATTTTAAGGGTTTTCTGGAATGTAACCCCTGCGATATATGAGGGATTACGGTAATTACATTTCCATTCATTTCAAAGATTAAAGATATGAGTGTTTTGTAATACAGGTAGGTCACAGAACGAATTAAATGTGTAAGTACAGTGGCATCACTGTATATGTACTTTATAATTTGACAGGTTTATCATCCTAGAAAGATCTTTATTTATTAACAGGAGGTGTGGGGGGGAGCAATGCGGCAAAGCTGTTGGAAATAATAGGGAAGTTTATGGGTAACATAATAACATAGGCAGTCAATGTGAGGGGAGACAGAATAACTCATTGATGCAGGAAATGAATAGTCACACTGAAACAGTGAGTGATTCAATCATTAATCAAGTTCACCTGTTGTACGTGCGGTGTATCCAGACACCGCACAAAAACGGTAAAAGACGATTCATTCATCTGCGTGTCCCACAGCATGCTGAGTGAGATATCGGGAGCCCTCTGTTAACGCCAGACATGGTCAAAACCAAGATAGCATCTGCCCTTTCCTCGAGACTGGCACTAATCAAAGTCAAAGTGTGTATCTGTCATTCATAGTGATTGAATAATGCTGTCTCGACTGAGCCAATACTCCTGTGTGTTCAGTAATAAAGGCGGTATGTCAGACAGTGGGGTACGTGGAGTCCTTTATTCTATTTCCAAAGCAAGGGCAATGGCATCACTATATGCTATCATTATATTGATTCACCAAGATGAAAGGGAATGGCTTTTGTACGGGTTTTTCATGTCTACTGAAAGGTAATATTACCTTCACTTTTTATAGCTAAATAGAAATTTGTATTGTGTTACACTTGTAACTCTTACAAGTAAATACATGTATTAGTTCACTGAGTCACAGGAAAGCAAAATCATATCTAGTTAATTCTATAATGGTTTGTAAAGAAAATGCAGACAAGGCTATTTGTTTTCAGTGGCCTAATACTGACTTCTTCACTTTTTATATAGGAATTAATAAAATAATTGTATTGTGTTACAGGCGGCACGGTGGCCGACTGGTTAGAGCGTCAGCCTCACAGTTCTGAGGTGCGGGGTTCAATCCCCGTCCCCGCCTGTGTGGAGTTTGCATGTTCTCCCCGTGCCTGCGTGGGTTTTCTCCGGGCACTCCGGTTTCCTCCCACATCCCAAAAACATGCATTAATTGGAGACTCTAAATTGCCCGTAGGCATGACTGTCAGTGCGAATGGTTGTTTGTTTCGATGTGCCCTGCGATTGGCTGGCAACCAGTTCAGGGTGTACCCCGCCTCCTGCCCGATGACAGCTGGGATAGGCTCCAGCACGCCCGCGACCCTAGTGAGGAGAAGCGGCTCAGAAAATGGATGGATGGATATTGTGTTACATTTATTCAACATTTGCTGTAGACGTCTGAACAGTAAAAAAAAAAAAAATCTAAACTTGGTCTTCACAGAGATACAATAGCTGTTAAATTAAAATAGTAAATGGGTTTCACTTGTATAGTGCTATTCTACCTTTGGAGGTATTCAAAGCACTTTTACAGCTCATTGACCAACTCACACAATAACTAATGGAATATATTCAGAGCTTCATCTTGGTCTTACAATATAAATGTAATGCCTCGAAAAGTCTTAAATTCCCAGATTTTTGTGTTCTAAGTCAAATAAGTTGAAACGTCTTCATTTTTGTAGGTATCAAATGAAACACGCCCACTGCTTACTTGAATTCATGCCTTGCGACATGAGTGACCCAGCTTTGGCTTGAGAGCAAAAATTGTTGTGACTGTATATGTAACTGTTTTTATTAAATTATTTTTCTCATTAAAACATGGCATGTTTGGCGAATGCTCATATCTCAGGGCACCACTGTACAGTGGTACTGATAGCAGCATGTGAAAAGGTATGAGAGTCAGGCTGAAAAGTGAAGTGAAAGAGATGATGAGAAGGGACAAGAAAACAAACGAATCTTTCTGTATAATTCACGCTGCGATCGCGACATTTATGATCCTGGCACCCTCATGCTGGTCAAAGGAGACATCAATCTTTTGCTCCTCGAATCAACTAAAAGCTAAGCTTTAAAGAACAGGGGAGTAAAACTCTGGGACAAAGGGAATAACAATCTTCCAATGTGAAGGGAGCTATTGTGTATTTTGATTGTGAAAGATTTTATGTTTCGCGTACAGTTTATTGTATCTGTGTGTACTATTTGGAGCTGCTTTTATTTTGCATTGTTTTACTCAGCCGTCTGCAGCCAGGTCGGCATTGCAAAAGAGAATATGTTCTCAACTGCCTTACCTGGATAAATAAAGGTTGAATAAATCAATAAAACATCTCCTCAAAGCAAGACCTCTAAAGTTTATTCCACTTGACAGCACTATGGTCTTTAGATGCAAGTAAAAAGCCAACTGTATAGTTCAGGTAGAATTTAGCCATGTCGTCACTATTTTTATAAATTGCTCGATCGTTCTTACCACTGGATGACACTGGAAGCGTCTCGTGTCGTCCTTTCTCTGTATCTAAGGTAAAAATCTTTGCTTGTAGCACACTGACTTCTTGTAAATATTACATCACTTTTTTAATCCTCCAGACGTGTTGGAAAATATTTCCAAGACTGGAATCGGTCAGATAAAATATATTTTTTTAAAAACCTAAACAAAATAGGTTTGAGGTCCACTTAAAACTGTGAAGACGTAGCTGAGAATTCTAACATTTATATCTCACGGGGATGTCAAGCAAATTTTTTTTGTAGGCCACATTGTAGCTACGGTTTCCCTCAGACTTTGAAACCATAAGAATATAAATATAAAATTGCCTCATCATATTATTACAGATACACAACTGATGGTTAACTGGTTTTGAAGTCAGAAGTCAAGTTGTTCAACCATTGTTCAAGTTACTGTTCAAAGGGGTTAGTAACAAACAAAAGAAATTCAGTATCTCAATGTTATTTATTACATATGACAATTTGAAATTTTGGTACATATTTTTACAAGAATCATGGAAGTTGGCACACGATGTGTTTTAGCGGGTCACTGAAAATCATGTGGCAGCCCAGATCTGGGTCCTGGGCCTTACATCTGAGACCTGTGTTTTATAGATTCCCTCATTCAAGTCATCATTTAATCATCCATCCATCCATCCATTTTCTGAGCCGCTTCTCCTCACTCGGGTCGCAGGCGTGCTGGAGCCTATCCCAGCTGTCATCGGACAGGAGGCGGGGTACACCCTGAACTGGTTGCCAGCCAATCGCAGGGCACATAGAAACAAACAACCATTCGCACTCACAGTCATGCCTACGGGCAATTTAGAGTCTCCAATTAATGCATGTTTTTGGGATGTGGGAGGAAACCGGAGTGCCCGGAGAAAACCCACGCAGGCACGGGGAGAACATGCAAACTCCACACAGGCGGGGCCGGGGATTGAACCCGGGTCCTCAGAACTACTTATGCTTATTTCATGAGTGTTCCTGAAATATTCCTCAGTACACCACAGCCCACTGTTTTCTACAATGATACTTACGATTCTTACACTTTCTGCTCACTGGGAATGCAGCTCCCATTTGTGAGTCTTCATTAGCATCTAGCTACTTGACTAATAGAACGGACACATGGGCGTTTATATTAAAGTAGCCTTGCTGAATTATAGATGAACGGCAGCTTGGAAGTTCAACTTTATATGGGGAATCGGACGTCGAAGCCGGTGTTTCATCGGCAGCCAAGGCCGTTCTGGACCTGTTGGAGCGGGAATGACATTCTCTGTCCACTGCTGAGCTGGACCAAGCCTTAGAGGACATGTTAGTAGTGAACTTGATCCACAAACGGGTAAATAACCGGCGAGCTGGTGGTGCACTTGTTTAAAGTCAGGCTGGCCTGACAGGCAGGATTTTGGTCAAACCGGCTCTGTGTAAGACAACATGAAGCATCAAGTAATCCGGAGAGCCCAGCAAATTCAGCGTAAAGTTGCACTACTTGCCTCGGAGGATTTATTGGTCTCCTTGGCGGTCAATGTCAAAGCACATATAGACAAACAATGGACTGGTCGCCAGTCAATGTCAGGGCACATATAGAAAAACAACAGGCGCTCCCTCTTGCCCAGAGTCAGCTGGGATAGGCTTGCTGACCCTGAACAGGATGAGCTGTATAAAATGGATAGTTGGAAGGTAATTAATTGATGGATCCAAATGTTTCGCACAACATGAAACCGTCGTTGATGGGCAGTTGTTGAATCAAATAGAACAGGATGCTGGATAGGATAAGACGTCTTTCAGGATCATCACTAATGGTAGACATTTTGTTGCTTCCATTATTTATCACTGTAAAACATATGCACTTATTGTGTTTTATTTGTTTTAGTTTGGTCAGTATAAAGTATCAACAAGATTCATTTTGAACAGGTATATTTCACAATTTGGTGTAGAATTTCTGTGATCAAAAGTTGAAGTGTTTTGTTGGTTGAAACCTTGTAATTAAAACCCCTACATCAAAAGGATTTTTATTATTTTTTCAGTAGCAAGCAATAGCTGTCGGCAAAGAAGAGAATTTAGAAAATAATACTTTACATCGATTACGCTTTGAGGGAATAGCCATTGTAAGCTTCCCTTGGTACAAGTATAACATGAGAAACATTAGAATCCAGACTCACATTTAAAAATATCACAAACAAAAAATACAGACTCACACACACACGGGGCTATGAATGCTGGTGGCATAAACAAATGCAGCACATAAAGTAGAGTGAAGTGCAAATGGACATTCATACAACAAACAAAACACTGAATGTGTTTGACAGAGGGGGGGGGGGTGTATGCGCGTACCTGCTGCAAATGCAACGATATTCTAAGGTCACGAGGCTTGCAGATTTTTTTCCACTTTCACTTCAAAGACGCTCCTCTGACGCACACACAGAGAAGCCTTGATGCGGCAGAGGTAGTTTAATCCAGCGGACCTCTACAAATAGGACACACTAGAAAGGGGGCAGAGGAGATGGATGCAGGGGAAATAGTGAGAGAGGGGCTTAAAGGATGGGTGAGATGGAAAGTAAACAAGAATAGTGCATGGAGGAATTATGTAAGGCAAAGAGATGACAAGAGAACAACAGCACAATGTTATTGAAAGTCAATTGTACTGCTGTCATGGCCATTGTAAGATGACTTGTGCTGGACCTCGCATAAAACATTCATGTTTTGACAACAGTACCAACAACCTTGGCTCCTACGGGCTCTACGTGCTTGCTATTGACATTTTTCCATTGTAGAATCAGGAGTTATCATGTACTATTCGGTTGCAAGCATAAAAAAGGGATACTGGATGTAAACCACTGCTGGTCACTAATTGATTGGGCAGTTTTGTAAAGTGGCATCATTGTGACAGACGCACAGCTGGAAAGAACAAAAATAAAATGCTGCTGTCATTTACCCCACAGTCTCCACTTTGTCACAACAGTCGCTTTCCTCGCTGTCCAGTCTCCATGAATACAATGGGGTTCCTTCATATGGCCATGACCACACGCACAGAAGTAAATGACGATAATCCTCGTTTTTCTATTGTTGTGTGTTATAACATGTTTTGTTCCGAATGGTAATAGAGTAAGATGAACATCTGTGGTTTGGGGGTGTGCGTTCAACTTGGAGCATAAATTAAAAAGAGTAAAGAGTTTCTCTACTCCAACTCAGGCTAGTCTGTCCTAACTAAGCCTTATTGCATCAACTGATGAAGTCTGCTGAGAGGAGAGGCAAAACGTCTTCTAAAAAGACTAGAACAGTCCACTTACAATCAATTCAATGTGCTGAGAATGAAATGACCGGAGTGAATGCGATTATTCACAGGCAGCTTGTGGCTAAGCTCACTACATTTCCCCAAGTAGCTAGCCCTACACCGGGAGTTTGCATGTTCTCACCATACTTGCCTGGGTTTTGTCGGAATACTCTGGCTTCCTCCCTCATTACCAACATATACATGAAGACTAACTTGTCCATACAGTAGTTGCTAGTGAGTGTGAATGGCTGTTTGTGTTTATGTGCCCTGTGATTTGCTGTCGGCCAGTCCAGGGTGTACCCCTCACGAGAAGCGGGTGGTGGGAGGATGGGTGAATGGGCTCCAGCTCACTGGCGACACTAATGTGGACAAGCAGTGCAGTGTGTTCCTCGCTATTCGGAAAAAATACCTTCACCTGAACACAAAAAGCCCCCAAAATCTGTGACAAGGTGAATTTGTGAATGCCGAATCAGAATCAGAATCAGAATCGTCTTTATTTGTACGTCAAAAACACATGGAATTATGTGGATTTACTGTATAGGAAACTGATATATGGATTGAATGTTTTACTGGTGTATTTAATGTGTTTGCATTCCTTTATATTTTACATTTTCATTCATGATTTCATCCCATTCAACTGTTATTCAGTCCAAATCCAGTGCTGTTGCAGTTAACATCTGCTGAATATGTGGACGGTATTTCTTTGTTTGTGTCACGTACGTGGTTAGGGCGAAGGCGAGGAACGCAAGGCAAGAACATGGTAGACCCAATTGCAGGGAAGCAGGGAGGCAAGGCAGGAGTTCGGTAATCTCAAAATAATAATATTTAATCACAATGATAAAAACAACTGGCGACTATGACATGGCAAGACCTGACAACGACAAACATGGAACACAGGAAAACATGGAACAAAACTAAACACGACCCAAACCAAAACACAGACCATGACAGTACCCCCCCACCCCATCTAAAGGAACGGATCCCAGACGTTCCCCAAACAACAACCAAAAAGTCACCAACCCAGGGTGGGCGGAAGGGGGCCTGGAGGAGGGTACAGAGTCCACCCCTCAGGTCAGTCTGGTGGCCATCCAGGGCACCCGAGGTGAGGTGCTTGGCTGAGCGGTTCAGGAGGTCGTCCAGGACGCCAAGCACCAGGGTCTTTACAGGGCCTTTCAGGCGGACGGCCACGGTGCCAAAGCCAATGGTAATGCAGGGGCCAGGCAATAGGGTTGGGTGGCGGCCGTTGAACGAACGCCGCCGGAGCGGGGTCGGGTGCCGGCCGCTGGACGAGCGCTGCCGGAGCGGGGTCGGGTGGCGGCCACTGGATGAGCGCCGCAGGAGCATGGACGGGTGGCGGCCGCTGGACGAGCGCTGCCAGAGCGGGGAAGGGTGGCGGCCGCTGGACGAGCGCCGCCGGAGCAAGGACGGGTGGCGGCCGCTGGACGAGCGCCGCCGGAGCGGGAGCCTGGCGCAGCTGCCGAGGAGCCGGAACGGGAGCCTGGCGCAGCTGCCGAGGAGCCGGAGCGGGGTCGGGTGGCGGCCGCTGGACGAGCGCCGCCGGAGCAAGGACGGGTGGGGCCGCTGGACGAGCGCCGCCGGAGCAAGGACGGGTGGCGGCCGCTGGACGAGCGCCGCCGGAGCGGGAACGGGTGGCGGCCGCTGGACAAGCGCCGCCGGAGTGGGAGCCTGGCGCAGCTGCCGAGCAGCTGGAACGGGAGCCTGGCGCAGCTGCCGAGGAGCCGGAACGGGAGCCTGGCGCAGCTGCCGAGGAGCCGGAACGGGAGCTGCAGTCGCTTCCTCAGCCTGCCGCCATTGAGGTTTGGGAGTAGAGGGTACGGGAGTGGAAGAGTGCACAAGGTCTCGGGAAGGTGAACTAGGAAAAATGGCTGGTACTGAACATGGTGGCTTGGGGGCAGGTTTGACTAGACGTGACTTAATTGGAGCCGTGGAACAACGTGTGGGAACAGGTGAAAAATTAAGTGACTTGTGAACAGGGGGAAAAAAACGAGGGGGCAAAATTTGACCTTTACTTGGGCGCCTCCGTTGGCCACCACACGGCGGTCCCGGGTAGATGGCCAAACGGGTGCCCAAGAAAAGGTCAGAGGGAAAAGATTTGGACTCACTGGGGTTGGAAACGGGGAGACGTGACAAAAACGGACGAGGACGGGTTAAACTAGGGAAGGAACCAGAAAAATCTGTGTCAGAGTCAGAATCAGACAGAAGGTTAACTAAATCGGGGCCATCTTCACAATCAGAAAAATCAGAATCTAAAGAAACATGTGGATGTAAAATAGTAGGGCATGGTGAATAACTAGGACAAGTGGGGGGACCCGAGGAAAAGGACAGAAAAACTGAACGATAGGGCTTTCTGGAGGAGGGTAGGACCCAATTGCAGGGAAGCAGGGAGGGAAGGCAGGAGTTCGGGAATCTCAAAATAATAATATTTAATCACAATGAGAAAAACAACTGGCGACTATGACATGGCAAGACGTGACAACGACAAACATGGAACACAGGAAAACATGGAACAAAACTAAACACGACCCAAACCAAAACACAGACCATGACAGTTTGAGACAAAGAGTTGCGAGTGACGCTGCCTTTTGCCCAGTGTCATTAATTTCCAGGAATTCCTCACAGTGTAGGTGACGTAGGTGATGGATGGATAGATGATTACATTTAAAGCTTAACCTTTAAAAACAGCAACAACAAAAAACAATACATTAATTTAGTTTATTGTGGACAAAATGATGGTTAGCCAGACAGGCAAATTTTACAAACATTGATTTTATCCTGTTAAAACAATTCATTGACTCATTCTGAACTTGTCATGGTCTGTGTTTTGGTTTGGGTTGTGTTTAGTTTTGTTCAATGTTTTCCTGTGTTCCATGTTTGTCGTGTGCTCATTAGGTTGTTGTGTCCACCTGTTCTCGTCTACTTTGTCGACCAATCAGCTTTCTCTAGCCACTCGTCTTGTCCAGGTGTTCCTCGTTGTCTCGTCAATTTGTTTGTATTTAGTTCCCTGGTTTCTTTCAGTTCTCGTCGGTTCATTGTCGTTGTCACATGTCTTGCCATGTCATTGTCGCTCAGGTATTTCACCAGTCATGTCTTGTTTATTGTTTTGGGTTCACTCAAGTGTTTCTTTGTTACTTTGTGTTTAGATTTTGGACTTTGTTAATTTAGCATTTAGACTTTTTTCATGATCTTTGTTTTCCTTTGTTTTTGGAATTAAATATTATTATTTTGAGATTCCCGCACTCCTGCCTTGCCTCCCTGCTTCCCTGCAATTGGGTCCACCATGTTCTTGCCTTGCATTCCTCGCCGTCGCCCTAACCATGTTCATGACAGAATGAACCGACCAGAACAGGACCCAGCGGGAAGAACATGGCGTCACCCTGGACGCCACCAAACTGCCTCCCACCGTCCTCAGCCTGCCATCCACACCTACCCTCCTCCAGTAAGCCCTATCATTCAGTCTTTTCTGTCCTTTTCCTCGGGTCCCCCCACTTGTCCTAGTTATTCACCATGCCCTACTATTGTACATCCACATGTTTCTTTAGATTCAGATTTTTCTGATTGTGAAGATGGCCCTGATTTAGTTAACCTCCTGTCGGATTCTGACTCTGACACAGATTTAGATTTTTCTGGTTCCTTCCCTAGTTTATCCCGTCCTTGCTCCGGCGGCGCTCGTCCAGCGGCCGCCACCTGACCCTGCTCCGGCGGCGCTCGTCCAGCGGCCGCCACCCGTCCTTGTTCCGGCGGCGCTCGTCCAGCGGCCGCCACCCGACCCTGCTCCGGCGGCACTCGTCCAGCGGCCGCCATCCGACCACGTTCCGGCGGCGCTCGTCCAGCGGCCGCCATCCGACCACGCGCTCGTCCAGCGGCCGCCACCCGACCACGCGCTCGTCCAGCGGCCGCCACCCGACCACGCGCCCGCGGCGCTCGTCCAGCGGCCGCCACCCGACCACGCGCCGGCGGCGCTCATCCAGCGGCCGCCACCCGACCACGCTCCGGCGGCGCTCGTCCAGCGGCCTCCACCCAACCCTATTGCCTGGCCCCTGCATTACCATTGGGTTCGGCACCGTGGCCGTCCGCCTGAATGGCCCTGTAAAGACCCTGGTGCTTGGCGTCCTGGACGACCTCCTGAACCGCTCAGCCAAGCACCTCACCTCGGGTGGCCTGGATGGCCACCAGACTGACCTGAGGGGTGGACTCTGTACCCTCCTCCAGGCCCCCTTCCGCCCACCCTGGGTTGATGTCTTTTTGGTTGTTGTTTGGGGAACGTCTGGGATCCGTTCCTTTGGAGGGGGGGTACTGTCATGGTCTGTGTTTTGGTTTGGGTTGTGTTTAGTTTTGTTCAATGTTTTCCTGTGTTCCATGTTTGTCGTGTGCTCATTAGGTTGTTGTGTCCACCTGTTCTCGTCTACTTTGTCGACCAATCAGCTTTCTCTAGCCACTCGTCTTGTCCAGGTGTTCCTCGTTGTCTCGTCAATTTGTTTGTATTTAGTTCCCTGGTTTCTTTCAGTTCTCGTCGGTTCATTGTCGTTGTCACATGTCTTGCCATGTCATTGTCGCTCAGGTATTTCACCAGTCATGTCTTGTTTATTGTTTTGGGTTCACTCAAGTGTTTCTTTGTTACTTTGTGTTTAGATTTTGGACTTTGTTAATTTAGCATTTAGACTTTTTTCATGATCTTTGTTTTCCTTTGTTTTTGGAATTAAATATTATTATTTTGAGATTCCCGCACTCCTGCCTTGCCTCCCTGCTTCCCTGCAATTGGGTCCACCATGTTCTTGCCTTGCATTCCTCGCCGTCGCCCTAACCATGTTCATGACAGAACTTGCTCAACAAAAGATAATGTGTGTATATAATTAAATGGCACAGCAAGATTGATTTTTGTTGTTGTTGTTGGTGTTATTATTTGGTGTGTATCACAATTGGTCAAAGAGGTTTTCATTAGATCATTCCTGCCTTTTAATTGTCATAGCTTAATACTTTTGTACCGCCCTTTTGGTCAATACCAATTGTTTTTATATGTTGTTGTTTTTTATTTTATTTTCTTCCGATAACTTGCCATACTCAGAGAAGTAAATAGTTTCTCAGGGTGTCATGTTTTGTGTAACTGGGCACCGTAGAGGCGGTTTGTTTAACAAATGAATTCTGGGAGCGATCTGAAAACAGTCAAAACTTTAATTAGATGCTTCCTTAGATGCTTTCTGGGTTCATCAAATCAACAAGCACATGATGAACTGTGCATGCTCTCACCTCAAGTCTCCTATTTTCAAGGCTCATTACTGATTATAAAGCTAATAAACCTCTCAATAAAGCATTCAAGTCAATCTCTTCAGTTCTCCAAAACAAACCAAAATTGCATGAAATATTGTAGATTCTTGGTGCAAGAAAACAATCTTTGGTGAGGATCTGGGTAAATGTGCGGATATAATCGTAGGTGTAATCGTACGGTACCGATTCCCAGGACCTGGCAATTTATATTGGTACTCAATAGGACCAAATTTGTGTGTTTATATTGAAATGAATATCAATTTGTTCAATAATAGCATCTGAACAATGTTAAATTTCACATTTATTTTTAATATATACACTTTGACAAATGGAACAAAACAACATCCTAGGTTCAAACCAAGTGAGAAAAAGAGGATGGACTAAACAAAAATGTAAAATAAAAACAGTAAAGGTTTAACATTTTACAAATAAATTATAAATAATAGGAACGCTAAACAAAGTATTATAAAATATAAAGTGTGGAGCAAACGTCTTTGCAATGGGCTGCTCAAGGAACGAAGATAAATAGTAGTTGTATTAAATTGTTAAATTACTATATTAGATGTATTATGAAGATATTACTGTATGTGTGCATTATGATAACGAATGCAAGTTAAAAAGTCAAGCTTTTCACTGTGCATATATTCTGTGCGGCTGGTCATCATTCCGGTGTGCCCAACGAAGCATTCCCGCTTGGACCACCAGTCTGCTGCCACTCTGCTAGCTCTCTAGGATGCTACCTGTGCCCACAGATCGCCGTGACTACCGACACACCGACCGGCCGGCTATGGATTATGCTGTATCTCCACCGCTTCGTTACTTGGTGGCGGAGATGTTACTTTCCCAGACCTCCACACATTAACACCATACTTTTGGGCATGTTCGATCTAGAGTTGTTTGTTGTGAGTGATATCATTACCCTACGTTCCCGTGGATGGCCAACTCTTGCACTCCCGCTGTCCGCACAGTCACAACGGGTGCTCAAAGGTACCGAAATATGGTACCGATTGGTTTTACGTGAATCTGTACTAGGTAATACCAACTAAATTGTACCCATGCCTTCAATACATATTTGTCTTTTATGCATTTTTGCCTTTTTATGTCACGATGGAACGATGGTCCTTCATGCACCCCCTTCAAAATAGCCAGTGTTCATCGTCCTCCATAGATTAGGAAGTAGCCGGCTAACTGTCAAACAGATGGACAAACACCATTACAATGCTACGGATTTTTGTTACTTTTGTCAAAAACAATAACACTTTATGTAGGTATTCCACCAAGTACAAAAGCCAGTTTTCAAAGGCTTTTTTTTCTCATTAGTAGCTCCCTCTTTCTTTTCTAGCTATTTAAAAACCTAATGAAAGTAATTATCAATCACCTCAATTCCTCTTTTTATGTTTTGAGTCTGTGGCACTATGATAATGTGAATAAAACTTGTTCAGACTCAGATATAGGTGTACTTTTTAAAAAAATTTAAAGCAATATGATTGTCAACCCAAACTTGCTAAACTTTCCTTGAAAAGTTCATTTCAGTCGAAAGAAGAGGGCGATATTGCCCAACATGGTGGCCCCCTGAGATTCATTAAAATTGATGAATTAATCTGTTCAATTCTTATTTAATAAAAGCAATATAAATCAGATTATCGTGTTTAGACTCGCGGAGGCACATACAATGCATTCTTGAAAAATACAAATAGTAGTTTAGTTCCCCTTCAACAGAAGCTTACCGTTTTAGCTAATACTAATCTATACATCTAACAAAACTCTAAGCAGCTCTTCTTACCTTTTGGCTTTGACATGATAGCATGGCCGTTGCACCTGCGGGTGATGTGGGTCTTTCTGCATGACCCTTTTTCAGACAGTGTAGGACTTCTACCATCACTTGAAAGTGGCAATGGATCTTCACTCTGTCTATTTGTACGTCGTAGGCAGAGAAACTAAAAATTGTGCGGCTAACAACAGATTCGCTCGGATGGGTAGGCAGGCACTCCGGAGTCTTTGTTTTCAAGCCTTTGAAAAGTCAATTTTCCATAATATGTCACCATTTGTCTCAAACATACAGTTCACATAAAAAAAAAAAAATGTCACTCCATAAATATATAAAACGTACATGTCAGCGACGGAAACAATATGGTTCCAAGATGAACCGGTACCGGTTTATCGGCAAGAAAGTTCACATCATACAGTGATACAGTGTATTGATATCTTAAATAACTATACCGTGAAAACTAACAATGCAATATATTGGTATGTTGATATTTTGTCACACTCATACTATAGTCATATATATAGTCACTTTGTCACCTTGACCCATTGCCTATTGGTCCATTGATCCAACCTGAAAGTGTTCTATATCTGGGGTGTTATTTAGGAATTATGATTACTTCCACCAGCTTCCTACCAGATCCAAAATAGGGAATTTAGAAGAACGCAGAACATTTGTATTATAACAAATAAGTTAAATTTCTGTTTCTGCCACTCGTGTCATGATTAGAACATTGTACCGTATCACCAACATGCTGGATGCACTGCATCTTTTTTAGTCAGACGTGCTGTGCAAATTCCGATGGATTTCTGCTCTCTCAGATACTCGTTCTGCCTCCAGCTACTTTTTCTCCCATCACTTAGCACTCTCCTCTCCATAGTCCATCGCTCATCCTAGCTCACTTGTTCTCGCTTTGTCTCGCTCTACCTCCCCCCCCCCCTTCTCTCTCTCTCCATAGTGGTCGGTAATTATAGTGGTCAGGGCCATTCTATTAAACCCCGGGGAGGGAGATGTATTCAAAGGCTTCCTAAGATCAAAATGAAAACCAATTAGTGCTGGGGCTCTGTCCTTTTATAACACGGCCAGCGCGAGCAATACCATGTTGGCTGGCCTGTGTCTTCTTCGCGGTGTGCAAAGGGATTGCAAGCAGAGGAGGGTTGGACTGGGGTTAATGTAGAAAATCTGGAAAGGCATTTGGGAGCTTTATCTGGCATCATAGGATAGGTGTTTGTAGAGCAATTATGTATACAGAAGAAAGTACACAAATTAGTTTCTAAACCTCTTCTGTATTTCTTACCTTTATTGTCAAATACATCTTAATACATCATACTGGTTTACTGAAACAAGGCAATCTTTTATTTTAACAGTACTGGCATTACCCTCAAAACTAAATAATCTCTGCTGGACTGAACACCATCAAAAGCACTGACCTACTTTCACAATTTACATTAAATTGTATTAATTTATTTCCAACAGTCTGTTATCTATTTCATAGCATGTCTTTGCTGCCCAGCTTCCAGTAGTGTGTATGTTAAGATTTTTTTTATTTTTTTTTTGTCCAATCAGACTACACCTTCTATTTGTTGCCATGTCAATGTAATCTGCCCAATGCCTTCACATTAAGGTGTGCTGGCCCGACACACACTAATCAGATGTTTTTAGAATCGACTATTCTATAGCTATTTCCTCGAGTACTCGAGTAATCGCCGCTATGACTTACTTTTTCTCACTTTATTTCTGAAATTACATTAAACAGCCATGTCACAAATGAGAAATTGCATCCATTGCACAGTAGTGCTGCAATTAGTAATCGGGTATCCTACTCACAATTCTATTGAATAATCAATAATCAATAATCAAATAATCAATAATCAATAATCAAATCGAATGAAACATATTATTGTTTGGTTAAAGAGGGATTATGAATACACAAGAGAAAATGAGACAATTCATGAAATAATGAACGATCAATTGGTTTCCTCTTTTGGATAATTAACAATACATTTCTTAAATTCACATAGTGCATATACTGTAGCAGGAAACTGCATTTTCTTGTCTGCCAACATTTCTAGTGAGGCAATTTCAAACGCTGATAGAAAGACATGATTCATTCTGAGGTCTTTTACTACACTCCCACTGTTCCCCAGGCTTCATAAAAATCGATAGTTCAGAGGTTTGAAAGCCACAGTCGTGATCAGCCAGTCTGCTCTGCCCTATTTAACTTCTGTAGTATGACCTGGGACTTAATGTCAGGACTGTTACTAGTTCCAAATCAGAAATGGTGAAAACTGCCCTTCCCTTTTGGGTTTAGTGGTTCAGCCCTAAAGGTCATTGTGATCGATGCAGGTAATTTGTTCCATGCTGACGGTGTCCTTCAGTCAATATGTAAATCTACCTAGTGCATTGTGAATGTAGGGAGAAGGGCACCCGTAATTTTTCAGTCTTATAATTCATCATCTAAGTGTATTTTCCCAGTTTTATTTTGTAATAAGGTAAATATTTCCAGTCATATAACTCAACATCAATACCAGCTTGTTGTAAATATACAGTATAATAGTCTGGGCTCCTCTCATGTTCAGATGTGAAAACAGCTCCGATTTTGCTGGACTACTACAAAATGGGTCAATGCCTGACATTAGCACCCACGTCAAGCCAGAAGGAAGCGTTTTAAAAGTAATCACCTTTTTTTAGTACTTGCTCTACCGAAGCCAAACCTTTGGCCTTTTTTTTTTCCGGCATTATATTTCGCTGACCCGCTGGAGTACACGTTTCTCCTTGTTTTTATCTCATGGTGTAACGTACCGTGCCCTCTTGTTTCCCATCCATTTTCTGAGCCGCTTCTCCTCACTAGGGTCGCTGGCGTGCTGGAGCCTATCCCAGCTATCATCGGGCAGGAGGCGGGGTACACCCTGAACTGGTTGCCAGCCAATCGCAGGGCACATATAAACAAACAACCATTCACACTCACATTCACACCTACGGGCAATTTAGAGTCTTCAATTCATGCATGTTTTTGGGATGTGGGAAGAAACCGGAGTGCCCCGGAGAAAACCCACGCAGGCACGGGGAGAACATGCAAACTCTACACAGGCGGGGCCGGGGATTGAACCCCGGTCCTCTGAACTGTGAGGCTGACGCTCTAACCAGTCGGCCACCGTGCCGCCCTCTTGTTTCCCCAACATATTAATTCAATCACTGCACAATCATATTACATATTAACTTGAATAATACGAACATAAAAAGACTTGTCTTGCGGCCCTGACTACTTTGTTTATGTTTATTCCAATAATTTTTTGACAATTAAGTCATGAAACAAAGGCTATGTGCACACTGCAGGTAAATTTCTATTTTTTTATTTTTACTTTTGTCCCAATTTGACATGTATCTGATATTTTTTCATGTCAATTAATAATTTTTTGAGAGGCCTCTTTCATATGCTATTATAAACCGTATATGGATCCAATGCGACAGCATTGTATGTGCAGATCACTCTCAACCAACCAATGAAAAGGAGACAAATGTCACAATTGTTCGACAAAACGGACGCGACAAAAGCAACGGTGGACGAAGGAGCAGAAAACTGTCAGTGGCGAAAGGATGGTTTAGAACTGATAAATATAAGAAAATATTGGCTCCAGTTGCATAAAATCCTTGAAATTGCCACAAATGTGTCATGACGAGAGCTATAATTCGGCCATATTTACTTGCGCAAATACACGGCACCTCGTGTTCATGTGCATACGCGACGTGACGTCCTGCTTTGTGCAAATGCGTGTCACTTCACATGCTCATTCCGTCTACAGTAGACGTCACATTTTTGTAACATCAACAATGACATAAAAGGATCGGATTTAACAAAAAATCCAAATTAGGTATTATGCCCTGCAGTGTGAATGTAGACAAATATACAACTTAAAGGGGAGGTTTGCTGTTTTATTTTCATTAACTATTTACTGCACCCAAGGAAGAATAACCGTTCAAAGACAGGTGTGACCGACAAGATGTTGTCAATCTTTTGCCATCCATATACGGACCTATGTGGGACCCCCGGCAGCCTCACGCAGACTTGTTTCTTTGGCCAGATTATTTACCAGTGATTAGCAACAAAAGTTAAAAAGAGGGAATTGGATAGATGTCAAAACAAATCAAGGGTAAACAAACATACATGACGGTCTCCTACACAGCCTAGCCACCGCTAGACTTCGAACGCACACCACCACCGTCCTCATCGGTTGAGAGCTAAGTGTGCTAACAGCTAGGCTAAAAGAAAGCTGCTAGCACCCTTTCCAGGTGGCATTTTTTCAGTTTATTTTAAAATTGTAGTTAACTTTATTCCATTTTATTTTGTTTGATAATGCATTAAACAAAATTCAACTATTGTTTTTCATTTATTTTATTATTTCTTAATAACATATACAATTTTATTAATTAAAATATTTTATTTGATTTGCTAAAATTTAAAAAGGCCTGCATAATAAATTAATTTGTTCATATTTTAATGATATTTTATTTAATTTTATCATTTATTAAATACATTTGATTTATTTAATTTATTAAAGACAATAATTTTTATTTATTTCATTTTCAGATAGTGTTTTATTTTATTTTTATTTTGGCTTCATCAAGCTGTGATCTTTTTTTGGGGGCGAAATGTGCAGTATACAAGAGAAATTATGGTAGTTTACCAATGTCTGAAAAACTTCAAAATCAGTATTTTATTTTATCCATTTAATCATTTATTTAATAATGTATTACATACATTTGAATAACATATTAGAGACATTATTAATACATTATTTTATTTTATTCAGTTTAGGCCTTTTCAATTGAAGATAATAAATAGGGGGACATCTTCCATATCTGGCAAGCGAGTGTGTTTCATGACTCCGTGCAAACCTAGCATTCCGCAAACACTTGCAAGCCTGTGCTGTGACCGGCACACCATCTTGTCTACAGTTAGCCCCCCTTTACGAACTAGCCCAGATTATCCCCTCAGTAACATTGGGCGCTCGGTGGTTCCTGCCCTTTGCGGGTGGAACGCTAATATGCTTTATCCGAATCAAGCGATGTTGGCATGTTGCCTTATTTCTTTAGTTTTAACCTTTATTTATCCAGGTATAGCAATTGAGAACAGATTCTCTTCAGCATTGTTGACCTTGCTGCACACAGCAGAGTATAAAACAAGGCAAAATAAAAGCAAGTTGTTGTTGTTTTTTTTTTAATTTTATTTACAATTTTACCAGATTTTACTTGTCTGTACCTCCCTCCTCAGTCCCCAATGAAAGGGTTTTTTTGCAACAGCAGGTGCCTGTAGTAGTTTGCCCTGACTACTGATAATGAAGACAAAAATCATTATTATTGTTATTATATTTAAAGCTGAACTTCTCATTGATCCTGACATCATCGCTTAAAAATTTAGTGAGGGATATTGTACATGATAACTGCACCTGTTTTTGGCCTCTTATTAATCTGCTATGTATGTAATGTAATTTAGTATGTTTTATGTAAATATGTAACTATATGACATTGTACAGTTTGTTGTACATGTATTTATTTGTTTGTATCATATTTATTTGTACTTGCATTTATTTTGCCCTGCTCTCTGCAATCAAGTCAGCATTGTAAATGAAAAACTGTTCTCAATTGCCTTACCAGGTTGGTTGGTTGGCTGGTTAAATAAATGGGGTCTACCTTTAAGTAGTGCATAAAGACTCTACAGGTTACACCATGTTATATCACGTAGTTCTAAATGTTCTGCTACTAATACAGTATTTGGACCACTGGCTGCTGGAAATAAATGAAAAGAAACCTTGAATTATTCATTTGGGACTTTTTGTTGCTTTTTCCTCTTGTAGCGCACTCGAATTGAGCCGTGACCCCACAACCTTCTGAATAAATGTACTGTGAATGAGAGGAACTTAAGAATGATTACTTGATTTGACTTTCAAATTCACTTTCTTTTAGTGCAGCATTCATTCATAGTTACCTGCTAATTGATTTGAATGTGACAACGTGCTCAGCCGTAAGGTGTTTTGGATTTTTAAAGAAAAAGACATTGGTTGAAACGAAGAAACAGATTATTGAGCTGAGACCAAATTAAACTAGGCCTGGCCATTAGGGAGATTGAGTCATCTGTCTTCTGTTACCTTTACTGTCCCACGGGCATACTGCAAATCAATCTAGAGCTGAAGTGGTCAGTGTTGTTTTCCGAGGCAATAAGGATTGGTTAAAAACAACAGCAACAACAACATCCGTGGTGCATTGAAAGGTGAAAACAATCAGGAAGTTATGATACACACAGAAGACGCCATATCCTGTCAATCACAGGCTACTTTGTGAAATAACTTACTTCATACCACCCCACAGTAGTAGTATAAAAGAGATGGTAAAAAGGACCCTACTGAGGGAAAACAAGAGTTATTTTAAAAAGTTGTATAACGAGGGTTTTGTCTTGGCTAAATGAGTCCAGTGGCGCTGGACTCATTGGACTCTTTCAAACTTCCAAGACAAATCTTCACCACTATTTGATATTACTTTTTTTTTTAGAATGATGCTATAAGAAGATGATTAACCAGAAATTTTAATGTGATTAATCCAGTCGTGCTGTCCATACTCCCTGTTTAAGCGTTCTTAATCCACAGACAAAGCATCTCCACTCTTTTTACAACAGCCTGCCTTTGTGTTCTTAGTAGAACGACAGTTGCCACAGCGAAGGGACTTTTCAGACAATTTTCTTTCTGATGAGTCACACAAAGCAGTTTTGTGAATATGGAGAAAAAGAGAAAAATAAAATAAACAACCCTAATGATGACAAACGGGATTGAAAACGGATGGCAGTTGCATCAGCAATTGTTCAATGGAGCAAAGACTCTATGTACTAAATTTTAATGCACATTTTAAGACTCTGTCCATCATTCATTGACTCCTTACGAAACCCTCATCAATTTCCTAATAACTTCTCGTCTGCACGACTGCACCAGAATCATGTATGGGGTGCCTCACAAGGTCCTGGAGAGGCTTTGCTATGTCCAGACAAGAGTTCTCACCTACTCAAAGCCCTGGCAGCACATCACACTCACCCTCATGCACCTTTACGCCCTCCCTATCAAGTTGTGGATAGTCTTCAAACTTCACTTTATGACTTATAAATCCCTCCATTCAATGGCCCCACCATACCTCACATTACTGATCCCTTCCATTCCTACACGCCTACCAGGAAGCTGCACTGTTAGACATTTCATAGGGTTTTTACAGTAATGTACTGGCAACAGTGTTACAGTTACTGTAAGAAAAAAAAATAAAACAAAATGGCAAAACAAAAGTTGGAGGTGAGGAGTCTGAATTGCATTCAGGAGTCCTTTACCACTTGATGCATCATACTCACACACCAGCTGTGAATCATTATTTGCTCAATACTAGCTTATTAGCTTACCTGAATCAAGTCACACGAAAGCAGCAATTGGCACCTGTCTTTTGACTTCTACAATGAGCTTCCTCCAATGGCAACATAATCATATTACCAAACCCCCATGTATATAACACAAGCATATACAGCAATGCTCACACTTTTATCTAATGCAGTTGATGAGAAACCAGGTAACAGTTATCTTAGCTTCACACAACCCATAGTCAAGGTTTTATGAAAACAAAATGCAACATAAATGCAATACGAGTGGTAAATAAGACACATTCAACAAACTACGGGTCACATAAACACACATTATTCATGTTATGTTAATCCTTATTAACATCTTTATTATGGCAACATTTCATACATACATACATCCTGGGAGCCACAGAGCTTCTGCTACAAAATACAATAACTCTCTGTGTGACGTCACCCATAATCCCATGATGTAGTGGAAACTGTAGTTAATTACTTCATAATCACTTTAAAGTATTGTATGGTATGCAGTAAATAACTAGAATATAGTTTACAGGAATGTCCAACACTGTGTGTCCATCTGGCGCTGAAATCCTGCAGTGGTGCAAACCATGGCCTGTGGAATTCCATCCATCCATCCATCCATTTTGTGAGCCACTTCTCCTCACTAGGGTCGCGGGCGTGCTGGAGCCTATCCCAGCTATCATCGGGCAGGAGGCGGGGTACACCCTGAACTGGTTGCCAGCCAAATCGCAAGGCACATACAAACAAACAACCATTCGCACTCACATTCACACCTACGGGCAATTTAGAGTCGTCAATTAACCTACCATGCATGTTTTTGGGATGTGGGAGGAAACCGGGGTGCCCGGAGAAAAGTGCCGCCACCTCTGGAATTCTCTCCCTAAATACACATATAGAGATTTTAATTACCTCTATGAGCTCAGGTTCCTTGGTTCCTTTGAAAGGCACTACATACAGGTAAATCTAAGATATTATTATCATTATTATTATTAGTAGTAGTAGTAGTAGTAGTTGTTGTTGTTGTTGTTGTAATGATAGTAGTATCTCTTATTTGAACTGGCCAGTGTCATTTATGGCTAGTCCTTTCTGTGTCAGACAGTGGCTCAGTCAGTTTAGGTGTTTCATCAATCACCAAAATGACATGTTCATTTTTTTTCTTTCTACACCCTAAACACAGTTTCAAGGCTTCCTTGATGTTATACTTTCAGTAAATGTGAATTCATTGCCACCCAAAAGCCAAGCCAGTTAAGTTTATTTTTCTACAGCTTCATACTTTAGTTGTTACTGCATTACAGACTAACTAACATTTAATGTGTCTCTCTCTTAACATAAATAAAAGAGCTGAGATGTGAAATGATGGCTGCGCAAAACATTGCTCTCTGTTGCGGGTTGCCTGTAAACTGCAGCAGGTAATGTTGCCAGGCAACAAGATTGCATTTTGTAAGGGCAAGGATGGGAAAAGCTGAATAGTACATTCTCCATAAGCTAATGCTTCTTCAGTCTCTATGACCAAATCAAAGGTTTTTGACAGGTGCTACCACGCTATAAAATAGGTTTTTGAAAAGATTTTACAAATGCCTGAATTAGACAACATATAATGATTAACAAAATCTCAATGATATATTATACTATTAAAACTACACAGCTGACTTTTCAATACGGTCACAGACCACCAAACCTATAGAAGCATGCAAATCAGACAAATGCTTGTGCGGATAAAATGCAGCAGAACCTGGTGTGACCAGTATCCTAGTACGTAGATTATTAAATGTGTGATCAGTTACTTTGCGGTGGATATTGCCTTTTGCCTGAATGGCTCAAATCTCAAAGTGGCTCTTGTGTACCCTCGCATAGCTGGCTCAGAGATTGTGAGCATTCATGTATGACCTTGAGCAATACATCATGTTGGTGTATGCGTGAACAAGTATTTCTAGAGCCTGCATGCCTCCACTGATGTAATAATGCTATACATTGTTATGTTTTACATTTTATATGCTTTTAAAGTTTTCTGCATTTGTAGCTGTTGTCAGGAAATAAATCACCCTGGTTCTGGTCTACACATCTTTTGTTTTATGAAGGTATTTTTATCTACACTTTGGTTACTTAGACAGTACCTGTGTAACTCACTCCCCTCCTTTCTTTTTCCTTGTATTCATTTTTTTCCCTTCATCTGTCTAGTTACCATATGGGAAAATGTATAATTGATCCCCATTTAGTGAATGTATGTTGTTTCTGTCAAACGTATTGTACTAATAAACCATGCCACAGATGGAAAACAGTATGTACAGTGTGCTTTTGTTCTATTTCTGAGAACAGTATTGTACCCAGAAATTCAGGCACAATTTCTTTTTAATTTATTTATTTTTATTTTTATTTTCATGAAACCACTCATACAGCATGTCCTGAAAATGCTCCAGCCATGTGTGGAGATCTTGTTATACATATTATTATATTTTAATATTTAGACGCAATCCTTTGCTTGCATTGACCATCAATAATTATCTCCACTGTGTTTCACAGATGAGCTTGCTGGTTTGGAAGCAGATTCTTTCTCTCTGGAAGCTTTAGCCTTTCCATCACTTTGGCAAAAGCTCATCTTTGCCTCATAAGACCATCAGTCCCAGAATTGTTAAAACCAATCTCTTTTAGTCAAATGTCATCCTGGCCAATTTATTGTTAAGTAGTGCTGTAAGTGGTTTGCAGTATTTTGTGAAGTCGACACCTCTGTCATGCCCTCTGGAGGTTTTTGCTGATGCCACTAACAATTGTTACAGAGTCTTCCTCTCACAATGTTTCCGTCATCAACTTCCCTGGTCTACTCATTTGGCATCCGTTACTTAGAATTCAGGTAATTTCTTCATTCTTCACAACATTCTAAACTGTTGTAACGGGTTTGCCTGATGATTGTGCAATTGCTCTGATTGATTGATTGATTGATTTTTTTTTTAATCAATTTTTTGTTTTTCCACCCAAACACAGCTCACTGGGTTCGATTTTCATTACACCTCTAACAAGTATAAATGTAGTCTTGAGAGGCAAACCCTGAATCAGAAACTGACCATAGACATTTAGCACTATTTATTGTTCAAATAATCAATGTAATGGGACACACCTGGACAACAACAGAAAACCCTGTCGGTCACATATTCCAATACATTTTCTTCAATAAAAAAATGAATAAGCTCAAACAAAAGGTGCGTCTCATGTTTGTCTTTTGATGTCAAAACCAAAAATAAAAGGAATTGGCCTCACTGTTCCAAAACTTTTGGAGGTAAGTGTAGTTGTACACAATTACATCCGGCAATGAGACTGACCAGAATGCGAGCAGCAGTATGAGTCAACTGTGCATGAATAATACATACAGTTCAATATATGCAGACATGAATGGCAATTGTACATGAATAAATAGATACGATATATACAAAAGTGACTATGAACAGTCAGCAGCATTGTTGTCCCCTCAAACCGAAATTCCACTCAAGCAAACCTCCGCAGAGGAAGCCAGAAGGTGGAAGTTCTGCCTACACATGCTCAATAGCTCTGCTCCCAGCCTTGCTCACAAA
This sequence comes from Phyllopteryx taeniolatus, assembly GCF_024500385.1. Lineage (NCBI taxonomy): Eukaryota > Metazoa > Chordata > Actinopteri > Syngnathiformes > Syngnathidae > Phyllopteryx > Phyllopteryx taeniolatus. Next base: position 837,193 of record NC_084511.1, read on the forward strand.
TCACAAATCTAAAAATAGCCGTGTTAGATTTGTGTTTTCAGCGGGAGTGGCTCGATAAGATGGTGCCTACCAGTGTGGTCGCCTTGTTTTTGTTTTTGTGTTTTTCGTCCGTCTTTGGAGACCTTACACGACTCACTTACACAAGGGGGGACCTGCTAACCATCAAGGAGGCTACTTCGGACTTTCTGTCACCAACTTTCGGAAATCCGCTCAGTTTTTTCCCTGAGTTACTCACCGGAGCGGCGTCCGCGGTTTTCGACGCATGGAGACGGAAGCGGGGCCACAGAGGGAAGTGAGCCGGCGTTCAGGTGAAACGCCGCAAGAGAGGACACAGATTGGCGTTCCCGTTGATCCACCTCGCGAATGTACGCTCCCTACCCAACAAAATGGACGAGCTTCATCTTCTGTTAAAGACCAGTAAAGACTTCGGACGTACCGCAGCCATGTGCTTCACGGAGACCTGGCTTTGCGACGCTGTACCCGATGGCGCCGTCATGCTTCCCGGCTTCCACATTCATCGAGCGGACCGCGACATGGAATCATCGGGGAAAACAAAGGGCGGCGGGATATGCCTCTATATCAACGAAAAATGGTGTACGGACGTCAAGGAGCTCAGCACACACTGCAGCCCGCATTTGGAGTCGCTGTTCTTGAACTGTAAACCATTCTACTCGCCACGTGAGTTCGCATCATTCATACTGGCTGGAGTCTACATTCCGCCTCAAGCTAACGCTCGCCGAACAAGTCAACGAAATTGAAAAAAACACCCGGACTCACCCCTCATTATTCTCGGGGACTTTAACAAAGCTAAACTCAACCACGAACTCCCTAAATACAAGCAGCACATCGACTGTCCTACCAGGGAAAATAATACTTTAGACCACTGCTACACTACGGTAAAAAACGCATATCATGCAGCCCTGGGCTCGTCTGATCACTGCTTAATTCACTTAATACCGACGTACATGTAAGAACTTAAATGCGCGAAGCCTACAGTGAAAACAGTGAAAAAGTGGACCAATGAAGCCAAGATGGAACTTCAAAGCTGTTTAGACTGCACAGACTGGAGTGTCTTTGAAAATTCAGGTGGCAGCCTGGATGAATATACGGACACTGTTACATCCTATATCAGTTTCTGTGAAGATGTGTGTGTACCAACAAAATCATTTCGCACATTCAACAACAACAAGCCGTGGTTCACTGCTAAACTTAAGCAGCTTCACCAAGCTAAGGAGGATGCATATCAGAGCGGGGACAGGGTCCTGTATAATCGAGCTAGAAACCAGCTGACTATAGAAATTAACATTGCAAAGAGGAACTATGCAGCAAAGTTGGAAAAACAGTTTAGCGCAAACGACTCTAAATCAGTCTGGCATGCATTCCAATCGCAGACTAATTACAAGCGACGATCCCCCCAAGCTGAGAACAATAGCACACTAGCCAACGACTTGAATACCTTCTACTGCAGATTTGAAAAGGACACTTTCACACCCCACACCCACCCGGCCACACCCCCGACCACAATCACACCTCTGACTTCTGCGTTAACCATCCATGAACAGGATGTGAGACGCATCTTCAAACAACAAAAGATTAACAAAGCGGCAGGCCTGGACCATGTGTCCCCATCCTGCCTCAAAGTCTGCGCGGACCAGCTCGCTCCAGTCTTCACTCAGATCTTCAATAGATCTCTGGAACTGTGCGAAGTACCATCCTGTTTCAAATGCTCCACCATCATTCCAGTCCCCAAGAAACCTGCAATCTCGGGTCTGAATGACTACAGGCCTGTCGCTTTGACATCTGTGGTCATGAAGTCCTTTGAACGTCTCGTGCTGGACCACCTCAAGAGTGTCACAGGTCCCCTGCTGGACCTGCAGTTTGCCTACCAAGCGAACAGGTCTGCGGATGATGCAGTCAACATGGGACTGCACTTCATCCTAGAACACCTCGACAGTGCAGGGACCTACGCGAGGATCCTGTTCGTGGACTTCAGATCAGCGTTCAACACCATCATCCCTGAACTCCTTTCATCCAAGCTTCTCCAGCTCAGCGTCTCACCTGCCATCTGCCAGTGGATTTATAGCTTTCTGACGGGCAGGACACAGCAGGTCAGGCTGGAGGAGGCCACCTCATCCACAAGCAGCATCAGCACTGGGGCGCCCCAAGGTTGTGTCCTCTCTCCGCTGCTCTTCTCTCTCTACACGAACGACTGCACCTCAGCGAACCCGACTGTCAAACTCCTGAAGTTTGCAGATGACACCACTGTCATCGGCCTCATCAAGGACGGTGACGAGTCTGCATATCGACAGGAAGTGGAGCGGCTGGAGCTGTGGTGCGGCCAACACAACCTGGAGCTGAACACGCTCAATACTGTAGAGATGATCGTGGACTTCAGGAGGCAGCCTTCGCCACAGCTCTGCCCTCACGTTGTCCAGCTGCCTTGTGTCAACCGTCGAGACCTTCAAGTTCCTGGGAATTACATTCTCTCAGGACCTGAAGTGGGCGACCAACATCAACTCCGTCCTCAAAAAGGCCCAGCAGAGGATGTACTTCCTGCGGCTTCTGAGAAAGCACGGCCTGCCACCGGACCGGAGCTGCTGAGACAGTTCTACACAGCGGTCATCGAATCAGTCCTGTGTTCTTCCATCACAGTCTGGTTTGGTGCTGCTACAAAAAAAGGACAAACTCCGACTGCAACGGACAATCAAAACTGCTGAAAGGATTATCGGTAACCCCCTACCCACCATTGCACTTGCACGCTGCCAGAACTAAGACAAGGGCGTGCAAAATCCTGTCGGACCCTCCGCACCCCGGTCACCAGCTCTTCCAGCTCCTTCCCTCAGGTAGGCGCTACCGATCAATGCAAACTAGAACTAGTAGACATTCCAACAGCTTCTTCCCTCTTGCGATCAACTTCTTAAACACCTGACCTACAATTCCATTACAACATGCTGGCAATTTTTTGACTTGAGTTCGTTGTCACATTTCTGTGGGGCCAATTATGTATTACTCGTGCACTCACTGTAGTTGTCTCGCCATGCTGCACTATTTGCATATACTGGCCACTCATGCCAGAGTAGCATCTGCTCCATTTTCACACTGATTGAGGAATATCTATAACATTTGCACAACCAACATTGTCCCAGATTATTGCACTACTCGTCACTTTAAACCGCATACACTCCTTGAAGTCTCAGCGCCCTTTGCACATTGGTCATTGCACCGGACTATTGCAATATTAGTCATTCGAACTGCTCTAAGTGCTAGAGGACTCTGCATCTTTTTGCACAATTGTCAAAAAAATAAAAATAAAAAATGTACCGGCATTACCAGATAACTAGCAACCCTTTACTGCTCAGTGACTGTTTTTTTGGGGTTTTTTTTGTCAATGTCTTTCTGTCTCCAAAGTGTTCTGTAAATTGACTGTCTGTTGTAGTACTCGAGCGGCTCCAACTACCGGAGACAAATTCCTTGTGTTTTTTGGACATACTTGGCAAATAAAGATGATTCTGATTCTGATTCTGCTAAGATGGTGACACCTGGGTTTGCTGAGGCTGCTTTGGCTCACAATAGTTTTGACGAACTAGGACAAAACACATTACGCATCAAAAGCAGTCAAATCTGTGACAATAGCTCAGCGGAATGTCAATAAACCTATCTCAAACTACCAATTCATGTTGTCACTGCAGGTCAGTAAACACCGAAGCGCCTACGAAGCAACAGCCTTAGCCACAAGCACAGACTTTTCCAGAGCGTCAGCACCATCAACAGTCAAACATACATTTTACACCAGACTTCACTGCGACACTAATTCTTCACAGTTGTCATCAGGATTGTACATTTAAGGGAACAGGAATGTTTGAAGATGTTTCTAAGGATTAGAAATGCTATTTAACTGTTTTGGGATCATAGTTGCTGGTGTACTTGTGGTTTAAACTTTTTAATTTGATTAATATAGGCAATTATGATCACTTTTAGGGGATTGTCAACTATCCATCCATCCATCCATTTTCTGAGACGCTTCTCCTCACTAGGGTCGCGGGCGTGCTGGAGCCTATCCCAGCTGTCATCGGGCAGGAGGCGGGGTACAACCTGAACTGGTTGCAAGCCAATCGCAGGGCACATAGAAACAAACAACCATTCGCACTCACAGTCATGCCTCCAGGCAATTTAGAGTCTCCAATTAATGCATGTTTTTTGGGATGTGGGAGGAAACCGGAGTGCCCGGAGAAAACCCACGCAGGCACGGGGAGAACATGCAAACTCCACACAGGCGAGGCCGGGGATTGAACCCCGGTCCTCAGAACTGCGAGGCTGACGCTCTAACCAGTCGGCCACCGTGCCGCCGGATTGTCAACTATTTATGGAAATTTGCTATACGCGGTGGGGCATGGTCCCGATCCCCAGCAAATAGCAGGGGTCCACTGTATTGTTATTTGCATTTCATATCCAAGTTTAATACATTTCCTATTTGTTATGAATACTTTTTTTCATTTCACATGTATATTTGGGAAATTTTCAAATTTTACTTTTTTGTGTTTTGTGCTGGTTGTTGGTGTTATTTTCTAGGCCTGCGTTAGGCAATTTTTTTTAAAGGGATCTGTTTTGCCACAAGATGAATGCACAACTGATTTGTATGCAGGACGACGATCTTTTCACGAACCACAATCGGCAACAACAATGACAGCCTATGGTTGACCACGTCCAGGGTACACACACACACCCACCCACCGGAACATGAATAGAGAGATTCCACACCTAAAATTTAGAACTGTAGACACCTTTTGGTATAAAGGTGAAACATCTTCAACTAACAAGAACAGTCCAGTTGCCTTGATTCAACCGTTGCAGATTACCATGACCTGGATGACTGAGAATCTACACAGATAAAATGGCTGTAGTTGTATGTTGTCCGGTCAACCTCTTTTATGCATATGTATTTAACCAGTAAGTCAGTCTCTCTCTGTTAGTTTCAGATTTTCTGCGTCTGTGTCAGCCTATCTTATCAGTTTCTTACCTGTCATAGTGTTCAGCTGTGTGTCTAATTTCATTTGATTGCTTTTTCTGTTCATATTTTGTGGACCCATTGTTTTGTTTGGTCATGTCAACTCTCATCTCTCCAATTGCTGCCATTTATTCTCAAACTCCTTGTCATTTCTGCTGCTTTTCATGTACCTCTTGTGCTTGATCCTTTTATACCTTTCTGTTGAGCTCCCAATTTTATTGAAAAAAAAGCCCTTTTGAATCGTCCTGCCTGTACTTGTCACTGTGTCTCAGGAAATGGGTGCACCTGCTTCAATCTCACACTCACACACTTGTCTGATAGACTAATCATTTCTCACCATCACTGAGCAAGAACTGAACCCACGCTGACTGCACAGAAGTCAGGCGAGTGCACCACTACAACATCAGTGACTTAAAGAAGGAAAGGGACATTTTTCTGGTGCAAGAACATGTTGTATGTGCCCCCACTAGTCTAAACATGGCATTCTGATTAATATTGTGTTTGTGGAATAAGAATTAAAAAGATAAATTCATCAAATTTCATCTATTCCAGGAGGTGGCCATTTTGGCTAATATTGTCCTCTGCTGTCGACTGAAATTAACCTCACAGGGGCCCTCGCAAACGTCATGTGACCAAACCCGGAAATCAGGATATCGGCCCCCACATATGCTGTGGTAACTAGCAGAACTATGGGTTGATTACATGGTGATTCGGAAAATATTCTAGCAAGTTTGAGTTGAAACCATAAAGTAATCAACCTCTGCCTCCAGTCAAAAAGTCGACGTCAAGCCAACCTCAAGAAGATTAAAACCCCACAGCATTTAAAAAAAAAAAAAAAGCACCACTGAACGTGCCAGACGTCATCAGCGCACCAAGGAGGCCAACAAAATAAAATGCCCACCATTGGACATCGATGCCTTATTCGGCTTTTCCCTGTATATATTCCCTCTCATCCAAGTCATTCCATTCTCAGGGAAATGAATCGATTGCAACCGAACAAAGAGAACAGTCCCGTTGCTATTGATTCGGTGCCCTGAGAATAGTTAAGCTTTTAATTTGAAGTTGGCCTCTGCACTTCATCAAGGCTTCCTCCACAAACAATGCTACGGCCATCGCCGCCCCACAGGCCTGACCGACATCAACTCTTTGACTGGATGCTGTCCTGACCGCAGTTTATATTATAATCAGTCGCCTTTCGGCAAAATTCGCCGTTTTGAACTCATAATAAGCCATTCACGTGAATCGTATAGATCCGATGAGTTTTTTCGGGGGTGGGGTCGTCGCCATCGCTGTCGCTTTTGTCATAGACTGTTTCGTACTCCTTGAACCCTGGCAGCTCGATCCATTCCACACACAGATGTAATTGTGTAATTATTACTCTGCGGCAGACTAATATGCGAGAGCATTGGCCTGAACGCCTGTAGAAGCAAAAGCAAAAGTTTTTTTGTTGTTGTTTTAAATCGCTCACCAGCAGTCATATACTGTATTCCGTCAATATGGAACATGTGTGCAGTCTGCCCATGCAGAGCAAGTGTGAGCAGGTGCCATTTTGGCATGCTCACACTTGCAGGTGAAGCCAATCAACAGCTAGTGTATCCCCTTCCTCTCGTCATCTACCATCGCTAAAATAGCACCTTGTAATACTCTCTTCAGTATTATCTGGTCACATTATGCTTTTTGAATTTAGTACCACTCTGCTAGGCATGATGTACAGATGTACCTTGACTAAAGAGTTTAACTGTGACCAAGCTCGTGACGCAAATCAAACATATCTCAAATCATCTTTCCTCATTGAAATCATAGAAATGTTATTAATCTGTTCCAGGGCCCTAAAAAAGACCCTCAATTTTTTGTAACTGGAGTTTTAGTAAGAAAAATAGCACTCTACAGAATTGTACTGTGTAAAACATAAAATGAGAAAATAATGAACACGAATGTAAATAGTTAGTTTCTTCACTGAAAATGTGAACACAAAACATACCGTACCTTAATGTTTTGCACTTTCACGGCGACTTTGCCAAAGTACTTTGATGGTGACTGAATCGTCTGCAGTTCGCAGCCACCATCTAGTGCTGAAGGGTCAAAGATGCTGACACCTCTGACAAAGGCTTAAGCGTCGGCCGAAACTGTTAGCCAGGTAAGAGCCCTTCTCTTTACCCCAAAAAATATTTCTATGAACACATGAAATCTAAAACTCTGAAGACATGATGAACGCAATAGATCTAGTCTACTTGGTGTTCCATCTGTCTCTTAATAGGGATTGTTTTAAATATATTACAGCACATGTTCGCAGCACATAATTCACCCCGATCTGAGAGTCAAATCAAATTAAAGGGACTGTGGAACAATGCGTCATTTGAACAATTTCACTTAAAATAAAAACTGGAGATATGATAAAGACGCCATATGATGGCAGCAAACTCAACTCACTTCACAACACTTAAGCAAATAGTGAACAATTCTTCAAAAAAGAGGTGTCAAGCTGTTTATTGCTAGTCCCAGTTGACGTATACTGTGAAACTAAACACAAAATAGAGAATTACAACTTGCGTATTTAAAACAGCCACATAGCTTAGACTTTCAGTCCGCTAACTTAATGTTAACATTAAATAGCATCTAAGTCGAGCTACAACCCTTTAAGCAAAGGGCTTAACACAAATGGTGCAGCAACACATGTAGACAGACACTATAACAGTACTCCAGTCATATATTCTTTATCCTCTGAGAAGACCGACTACTGATGAGCTGAGAGGAGTTGAGACGTTTCAATGAACAGTTTATCTGTCCGTCTGCCACCAGTTGGCCACGGCTGCCACACCAGAAAGAACATGACAATGGTCATTCGACTGATGCAGTGTGGCAAAAATTTTTTACTTCTTTGTAAAGTGGCACGAAGCAGGCCCAAAAAAGGGCATGTAAATACGACATACTACAGAGAAGAGTAATATGAACAAACTTACCAAATTTGAATGAATAAAATGAAACCCTACGTATATAAAATCAGGTTTCAAATCTTTAATAATAAGGGCCACCTCTCAGCTCTCAGACGTAGTGGGCGTGTCGAATGGATGTGCCAAAAGGAAACAAACCTACTCAGGGGGTGATAGCTTACACGATGTAAAATCAGGTTAGGTGGCTCAACTTCAAAATTGAATGGTTATTGAGCACTATAATCATAAAAGTAAGCACACAAGTCAACTTACCCTCGTTGTTGGTGACATAATGTCACAGCCGAACGCGGCACCTGACGAGAGCGGCACGGTAGGAGGAAGCCCAGGTAGTTAGACAGTCGGCACTGCCCCGTTCAGTAGTATCAAGTTACTCACGAAGCCATGTTGTCTCTGGTCAAAGTTTACAAAACTATCTGTCGTAAAATGTGCACGGCTATCATCGGGTACACCCTGAACTGGTTGCCAGTCAATCGCAGAGCACATACAAACAAACAACCATTCGCACTCACATTCACACCTATGGGCAATTTAGAGTCTCCAATTCATGCATGTTTTTGTCATCTGGGAGGAGTGCCCGGAGAAAACCCACACAGGCACGGGGAGAACATGCAAACTCCACACAGGCGGGGCCGGGGATTGAACCCCGGTCCTCAGAACTGTAAGGCTGACGCTCTAACCAGTCGAACAGCGTGCCGCTATCTTCAAACATATTTAATGTATTTAGAAACAAAACACTGATATCTGCTTAGAGACTCTTTAATTCAATTTAAGTATGTCATTGTTTTTTTTTTTATCAAGTAAATACTATGGAGTGATATTTTTTCCTCGTTAAAATACATGTAACAACAATTGTTGTTTTGTTGGGGAAGGCTGGAAGAGTTTGATGACATTTCCACTCATTTCAATGGGAAAAGACGATTTGAGGTAGTATTTTGAGTTGCGAGCGGGGTCACGGAACAAATGAAACTCATAAGGCAAGGTACCGCTGTATATGTAATGGTGTGCAGGCTCATTTAGTGTTTTTTTAATACAACCAGTGTAGGTTGCATGGTCTCTATGTTGACTGTCGGTGTAGGTTTATATAGGTAGATCCTGTACACTTCTTGCAGCAGCAACCCATGCCAGACTGGCAAACTATTCACGCAATTACGTTCTAATTTAGTTGTCATGCTGGCAGCGATGCAAGCACAAACCTTGAGAATTATTTATTTATTTTCCTGTGTTGGGTATATTAGTTTTCGAGCTTGGACTTCATAAAATCAAAAGTTCCCCTTCAATCACTGCTCATTGATCTTCAGGGCACATTGCTAAATGGCTAGTGCTACTAATTACTATAAGCCAAAAGCCTTTTCAGGTGAATCTACACACACACACACGCACACACAAACACAAGCCATCTATACATTTCTTCAATGCACACCTCTAGCAAACACATTCTGTAAAATCATGATCTGCTAATAATGAATCAGAGGATAACAAGGGAATCGAAGAGGGGCTGAGAAGAGTGGGAGGGTTACTGATGCAATTGATAGGCAACATTACTGAGAAGGTCTAACAAGTGCAATGATGAAAGAGAAAGTCCAATGCTCTATGGACTTTTGAATGCTGTCGTCATTACACTGTGCAATATCCTGTACAAGCTTGGACCACAACAGTGCAAGAAGTTATTTTAAATGTTTCAGATTGCCCTTTAAAATACACAATTAAAAACTCCACAGGTCAATAAATACACAAGTATTTATTTAAATTCATGCATCTTTAAATTGTTGTGGTTGTTTTTTTTAAATCTACCATCCTGTTTGCTGTGAAAGTAGATCATCCTTAATTGTTTTTATCAGAGAAGCAAAATGATAAACTAACAATTGTGAAGAACTTTACAGTCCTTGAAATACACATTGGCTTCCATAAATGAGATCCAAAAGTGTTTTTCATGGTTATTTCATTGCACTGCTGATTTGTCAACGTCTAGTGTGACTCACGTGTGAAAAAGGGAAAAATAATCACAAGGGTTCATATAATTTCAGGGAAACACCGGTTTCTCATTTTCTGTCAATGACGTGGTTTTCCGCCCTACCTTTTCCACTAAATGATTAGATGTGTGTTTCCATCAATATTATGTGGCTGAGACAAATAGGAGATAAAATGAACACCATGTCCCCATGGCACAATAAACTTTGTTCAACTCAAGTCCTGGGGAGCTCATCATCGTTTTCCAATTCCAATCAATACAAATGTTGTTATTGTTATTGACTCTGTAGTGTTATTAAGTCTTTTGTACATACCAGTACAGTATCTGTATTTTGCAGCTTCTTACTCAAACAATGTGTTTACTGTGTTGTCTAGACCAGTCATCCCCAACCACAGGTCCGCAGGGCATTTGTTACCAGTTCACAGAGAGAGAATGACCAATTTATATAATTTCTGTTGTATTGCAATTTGCGTGTCAATTTATTTTATTTGGAAAATTGACAGGATCTTCTCCGCCGCAACAGCTGCGCGTCTCAATTGACACGTCGAGACTGCACAGAACGCTTCCGTTTCCGGTCCCAGCCGGCTCGAACGCTTCTGTTTCCGGTCCGAGCGGGCCGGCTAACGGCGGAAGAGCTCAAAGAACGAAATCATTTCATAAACTAATTCAGTTCATTACGTTTACTGAAAAGATTTTGACACGAATGGAGAGTGGCTGGATACAAGAGCAGTCGGAGGCAGCTGTGAAAGGATGAATAGTTTATTGATGAAAGGTAATGGCAGTGGTCCTAGGTGGGTTGGCAGGCGGCGGTGTGGACAGGTGGCAGGCAGTGGTGAGGACAGGCGGCTGGCTTGGCAGCAGGAATTACATCAGGATCAGGAACACGGGGGGAAAACACACTGGAACAAGGAGACAGGAGTCAAAAAGGGAATGAGGAATAGGGTGACTTACTGGAGGTAAAAGGGCCGTGGTACCACTGAAAGTAACTGCAATACTTTGGCGAGGATTTCCTGGAACAGGCAGGTTTATATACTGGTGGTGATAAGGCTGATTGGAGACAGGTGCTGAAAACAGAGAAGGGAGGGGAGAGAGAGAGAGAATGCAAAGCGCCCTCCCGGCTACAATAATGGAACTGCAGGCAGTATATGACAGTACCCCCCTCTCAACGGACGCCTCCAGGCGTCCTGCCAGGCTTCCCCAGGTGAGCCGCGTAGAAGTCGTCCAAAACGGTATGATCTCCGGGAAATCCACGACCGCTCCTCCGGCCCATACCCTTCCCAGTCGACTAGGTACTGGAACCCCCTCCGCCTAGGCCTCACGTCGAGGATGCTCGACACCGTGAATGCCAAATGGTTGTCAATAATCCGGGGGGTGGGCAGGTTTCGGCCGGAGGGCTCAGGGCGCAGGTGGAGACAAGCTTCAACCGGAAGGAAGTGGGATTGATGATTTGGTAATCGGGAAAGGACCAATGAAACGGGGAGTGAGCTTACGGGATTTAGTCTGAAGTGGGAGGTCGTGAGAAGAAAGCCAGACAGATTGGCCCACCTTGTATTCAGGCATCAGGGAGCGATGACGGTCTGCGAACTGTTTGTTGCGTGCAGCGGGCGGGGTCAATGCCGCACGGATGTCATTCCATACAGCCTGGATCCGCTGGAGATGATCCTTGTCTGGGGGGACTGCCCGCTCCTGCTTGAACAATGGCGGTTGGTAACCATAGCAAGCCATGAATGGGGAAATACTGGTAGCGGAACTGGTGAGGGAGTTGTGGGCTTACTCAATCCACGGGAGGAATGAGCTACAGGAGGAGGGGTTGCGTGCGGCAACACAACGGAGGGCTGATTCCAGGGATTGGTTTGCTTGCTCCGTCTGGCCGTTGGTCTGCGGATGATATCCCGTTTACAAGCTGGCTGCTGCGCCCACCGCTTTACAGAATTCCTTCCACACCAGGGATGAGATCTGAGGACCTCTGTCAGAGACAATATCGATGGGAATACCGTGGAGTCTAAAGACATGCTGGAGAAGGAGGTCAGTAGTTTCGAAGGCAGATGGTAGCTTGGGGAGAGGTATGTAATACACAGATTTGGAAAAACGATCGACAATGGTGAGAATGACAGAGTTACCTTCAGAAGGAGGTAGAGCGATAACAAAGTCCTGAGCAATATGGGACCACGGGCGGCTAGGGATAGGCAATGGACACAGCAGCCCACCTGAGGGTAGGTGTGAAGACTTCCCTCGGGCACAGACGGAGCAGGCTTGGACGAACTCCCGGGTGTCTTGAACAAGGCTGGGCCACCAGAAATGCTGCCGGATGAACTGAATGGTGCAGGTGATGCCAGGATGACAGGTGAGTTTGGAGGTATGAGCCCACTGAAGAACGTCAGAGCGTACAGAATCTGGTACGAACAGGCGGTTCCGGGGTAGTTTTTTGGGCCTCCTTAACCACCAGTTCGATTAGCCAAGTGGAAGCACCAACGAAGCACGAGGAAGGAAGAATGGGTTCCGGTTTGTCAGGGTTCGTGGGGGGTGAGTAAAGTCGAGATAGGGCATCCGGTTTGCGGTTTTTGGAGCCAGGATGGAAGGAGAGATTGAAATTAAACCTGCTCAAGAAGAGAGCCCAGCGAGCTTGTCGGGGGTTAAGGCGTTTGGCGGAACGGAGGTAAGCAAGATTCTTGTGGTCGGTCCAAATGATAAATGGTTGTTTAGTCCCCTCCAACCAGTGCCTCCACTCTTCCAAGGCCCATTTAATCGCGGGAGAAAATGAGGATGTCATCAAGGTATTCAAATACGAACACGTTGAGCATGTCACGGAGGACGTCAGTAATAAATGTCTGGAAAACTGCAGGGGCGTTGGTTAAACCGAATGGCATGACCAGATACTCGAAGTGTCCGAGAGCGGTATTGAAGGCGGTCTTCCATTTGTCCACCTCTCGCATACGGATGAGCTGGTAGGCGTTCCATGGGAAGTGAACTTTTCCTCAATTCACTTCTTAGTGAAAAAAAAATTGTCTTTTTTTTCACTGTCTGTCAATTTAATATCACTGTGTAAGAACCAGTCACTGATGGTGTAGTGGTACACTCGCCTGACTTTGGTGCAGGCAGTGCGGGTTCAGTTCCCACTCAGTGACGGTGTGAATGTGAGTGCAAATGGTTGTCCGTGTCTATATGTGCCCTGTGACTGACTGGCGACCAGTTCAGGGTGTAGTCCGCCTTTCGCCCGAAGTCAGCTGGGATAGGCTCCAACGTCCCGTGACCCTAACCAGGATAAGTGGTGTTGAAAATGGATGGATGAATGTGTAAGTACCCATGAAGGTGGCACTACAGTTCAGCAAGAAAGACAAAGATAATGACATTTAGGGAAACACTTTCATGCGAGCTAATATTTTATAGCGGCAAACAAACAGTCCAAAGAGAACAGCAAATAGCTCAACTTTTTTTCTTGCAAAAAATATGTATTGTCCCAAACGACTTGTCAGACCCAATGACAAAATGGAAGGACATTAACTATATTGACAACAAACTGGCAGTGGTGGGATTTTAACCCACACCGCCTGAGAGACTGGAGCCTTAACCCAGCGCCTTGGAGCACTCGGCCACACTACCTGGAAATGTTTTCTTTGGAAGGGGAATTTGTTGGCAAATGTAAGCCCGACCGAACAACCAGGAACGGTTGTGTTATGGGATCCCTGGCATTTCCTATCATAGCCAACCTTGACATGGAAAATGTGGAATGGAGAGCTGTGAAATCCTTTAAGCCAACAGCTTCAATTCATTGGATGAGAATAAACTTTACCCATGCCTAGATCAGACAACAGGATTTTAGCCCCGATATTGGCCCGATTAGCTATCGCAGCCGATTTCCCAGATCAGGCCCCACATATTTTGTCGGGAACGGCAAAACCTCTTGTAGTGTGACATAACCCACGACCGACGATTTGACGCTACGATAGCCCTACGATGCCAAAATGTAGCAAATTAGATTTTCTTTTGATATTTTCCGTGTAGTGTGACATAGCAACGATAACTCTCCGACAGCGCACCTTGACGTCGACCAATATGATTGAGTATTATAGAAGATATGGGTTGACTTAAAAATTTAATTAATAGGAGGAAAGAATGAGCTGGAAGCGGCGCATTGTTGTTGTCATCGCCATGGTAACGAGTGTATCTGGTCGCGTTGACTGATGACACGTTTTCTGCTTCCACTTCGCCGACATTATTTGATTTGACAAGATAAAGCCCAGTGATCGTAAAAGACGGGATAGGGTGCTATCGGAATACATGTCGTGTAGTGTTGCCACTGTTTGCCCAAGAAACGGCCACATTTGATGGCAGTAGTCTGACATAGTGCAATCGGGAAAGGCCAACTGTTTCTTGTAGTCAGATCCAGGCATGAGACAACCCGAATGGCCCTGTTGCTAGCAGCTGCCATACTTGTCAGCCGGTAAGAGAGTACATACAAACTATGATGACTAGAGAGCAGAGTGGTGCAACAGAAGCGTGCTGCCATAAGCCATAGGTCGATGGATCGACACCATCCTCTGCTATTTGGAGCCGGTTCCTCCTTATCATATGTCTGTTAATAGTATGTTGTGGAACTACTATCTTTTAAACATACAGTATGTGGACCATTTGTGGTATTATAACTGTAACTGTCGTTGCTGCTCTGTAAAGTGGGACAAGTTGGCAATAAGTCCACAATAATAAAAACATAAGAATGGAAGGTACATAACAAAATTAGATGGCGTTTTTCTGTTTTTAATTTTCATTTTATTTGATTAAATTTGTGATTAAACTTCTGAAGCAGTAATCTTTACAGTACAGTTCTGAAGCAGTAATCTTTACAGTACAACCTCTACAGGTTAATTTTACATTTAAACGTTTTAATGCCCATGTCCAAACTTCAATGTTTCAGTATTTTTAGTTGCGCTCTAACAACGGTAAAACTTACAACAGGGTTTTTCATCCATTAATCAATGAACACCTTTCCAAAACTGTGTGACTCTTCCAGCCTCTGTCCGTCTGATGCAAGCTGCTGATGACACTTGGTGACACTCTAAGCACAGTGACCACATCCCTCTGAAAACATCTTGAAGCCTCGCAATGGCGATGTACTGTTGATCAATTGCTAGGTGGAACTTTCGCTTCCATGTTCCTGCCCAATAAGAAAAGTCTAGTGAAGTCTTAGAAGAATTAACATTTTGCTTCTATCAAATTGAACTTTGTGCCACATTTAAATTTCTACCTGTTTATGAAAAGTAGTCTACATGGGGCCAAAGAAGTTTACCTGTTACTTGTTCACCTTCAAAATAAAAAATTGACTTCCAAAACTCCAAGACTTCGAGCGCCGAAATCGGTGGCATGAAAAGGTTACTCAATACCTAGCACAGGAAATCTCCACTGCTAGGGGGCAGTAGAAGGCAATCCTGGAGGTCAAGGTGAAAACGCTCTACATCCAGAATGCTGAGAAGTACAAGCGGGTACCCAAGCTGGAGAGCAGAGTCACAGACTTAGAGCAGTACACCAGGATGGATGACATGATCGGCACCAGGCTCCTGGTCAAACCCCGAACATACGTACGCTTGGGCAGTGAGCAGCACTAACGGAGGGCACCCTGATTGAATTAATGTCAGATAAACAGAACAACAAGTGACTGCTTTCCTGGAGTCAAAAGGGATCCAACTGGACTGCAACAATAAGGCAAAGGAAAAGTCCCACCGATAAACCACCCACCGTTATAAAGTTTGTTATATACAATATATTCATGAGAATAATCATCTTACTAAATACAATGCCAAGACAGCCCAAAAAGAGCAACTTTCTGAGAAAGCAGGGAAAAAGAATGAACACATGGGCCACCACCTATAAAATATTAATAGACCTCATTGGCCACAAGACTGTTAATTATCAGGAGGATGGAGTAACTGGGGACATACTGTACCAGTGAATAATATGAACTGAATTAAAAGGTAACAACCATCTAGACACACAGACATTCTCACAACCATTTAACATCATTGCAATATATTTAAAAAACAAAACAACAACAACAAAAAAATGCAACAGTACTGACAAAAGGATGGAATTTGGAAGTTTACGAATTAAGACAGTTCTCAAATTTTACACCAAGTACCCCCTAAAAAAAATACTTTGCTCTGCAAGTACCACTGACATAAAACTACAGTAACATAGTAGTAGTAGTAAATATTCATGAAAAACAAGACAGTATTTATTCCTTAAAGGTATATTTTATATTGTTCACCACTGTGACATTATGCACAGTTTGAACACTAACACTGCACCTACAGTAAATACAGTGGTGCTTTGAGACATAAGTGAGTAATTTTCCGAGACGAGTCGTCGTTTATTTTTTTTTTTGCAAGCAAAAATTTTAGGTACGGAGAAGAAGAAGAAGAATCAGTTTTATTCGTCAAGAACCAACAATGTTTGTCTACATGTGCATATGGTATATTGGATAAAATTGTTGGTAGCCCTCTGTTAATGAAAGAAAAATCCAGTGGACACAGAAATAACTTGAATCTGACCAAAGTAATAATAAATTTAAAAAATCAGCGGCATGATGGGGGGACTGGTTAGAGCATCTGCCTCACAGTTCTGAGGACTGGGGTTCAATCCCTGGTCCCGCCTGTGTGGAGTTTGCATGTTCTACCTGTGCCTGCGTGGGTTTTCTCCGGGCACTCAGGTTTCCTCCCACATCCCAAAAACATGCATTGTAGGTTAATTGAAGACTTTAAATTGCCCGTAGGTGTGAATGTGAGTGCAAATAGTTGTTTGTTTATATGTGCCCTGCAATTGGCTGGCAACCAGTTCAGGGTGTACCCTGCCTCCTGCCCGATGACAGCTGGTATAGACTCCAGCACTCCCGCGACCCTTGTGAGGATAAGTGGTTCAGAAAATGTATGTATGAACAATCAGACTGCTTTTGAACTATGGTTCAACATAATTATTTTAAAAAACAAACTCATCAAACAGGCCTGGACAAAATGATGGTACCCCTAGAAAATAAAATTATTTGACAATAGGGACATGTTCAAACAAGGTGTGTCCTCTAATTAGCATCATAGTTGTCTTCAAACTCGTAATCAGTCATTCAGCTTATTTAAAGGGTGACAAGTAATTGCTGTGCTGTTTGGTGACATGGTGTGTACCACACTAAAAAGGGAACAGAGGAAGCGAAAGAGAGTGTTGTCTCAGGAGATTAGATTGGACTTCATGGGAGACAACCAAGGACGACACCACTGTTGACAATAAATCATTAAAATGATACTGGAATTTGCCAAACCCTATGCCACAAAGTTAATACATCGGAGAATGTTCTATGGACAGACAAGACAAAACTGGAACTTTTGGCAAAGTGCATCAACGCTTTGTTCACAGATGCAAAAATGAAACATGCCAAGAAAAGAACACTGTCCCAACTGTGAAACATGGAGGAGGCTCTGTAATGTTTTGTGGCTGCTTTGGAGCATCTGGCACAGGTTGTTTTGACTTTTAGCAGAGTACAATGAAATCTCAAGCCTATCAAATTATTCTAGAGAGAAATGGTCTAACAAGTGTCATAAAGCTTGGTCTCAGTCGAAACAAAACAAAACATTGGACTATTCTGTAGTGGCCTTCTATGAGCCCTGCTCAAAATCCCATTGAACATCAGTGGAAGGAGCTAAAACGTGCCCTCTGGAGAAAGCACGATTCAAACCTGATGACAACTGGGGCAGTTTGCTCAGGAAGAATGGGCCAAAATACCTGCTGAGAGGTGCAGAAGTCTCACTGAAAGTTACAAAAATCTTTTGACTGCAGTGATTGCCTCAAAAGGTTGTGTAACAAAACATTAAGTTAGGGTAAGGGTATCATCATTTTTGTGCAGGTCTGTGTCATGAGTTTGTTTTTTAAAACAATTCTGTTGAACCACAATTAAAATGCAATGTCTGATATTTAATTTCCACATACTTTTGATTCATTATCACTTTTGTCAGATTCACATTATTTCTGTGACCACTGTAGGTTTTTCTTTCATTAACAGAAGTTCCCATAAATGTAAGTATCAGTGGTATTACAGACTGTATACACTGTATTTTCACTCATGGGGGCAGCACTTCATCACTAAGCCACCAAATTACACTCACACTCAATTCGTGTGGAGATCTGTTCATGTGGCACAGTGAACACATCGCTAAACAAAACACTAACCATTTCACGGGTGATGTGTGCTGCATTTCAGAGTATGCAAGCTATTACAATTTCATTCATTCATAAATTCATTCATACATTCATTCACTCTTCCGTTCTGCTTATCCTCACTAGGGTCACGGATGTGCTAGAGCCTATCCCAGCTATCTTCGGGCGAGCTCATATAAACAAACAACCATTCGCACTCACATTCACACCTACGGGCAATTAAGAGTATTCAATTAACCTACCATGCATGTTCTTGGGATGTGGGAGGAAACCGGAGTAACATGCAAACTCCACAAAGGCGGGGCCGGGATTTGAACCCCGGTCCTCAGAACTGTGAGGCAGATGTGCTAACCAGTCTGCTATCACAATTTCATTCGTGGAATTATAAATTAGTAGAAAACATTACGTTTTGGCCTAGTCTCATATAGTATTTTCCGTTCATAGTACTACAATGACAACTAGTGTCTGTAATTGTGTATGTATCATCTAATTGTGTTGTTTACAAATGACGTTCCTGTTTGCCATCTAACTTCTTCTTCAATTATATATCATACATCATATTATCATTATATATCATACAGTTTCAATGAGAAACTGAGTTATCTCTTTTTCTGAAGCGGAATGTCATTTAATCCAAGTGTAGCCTCGTTTCTGTACCATGGTGAACCTTTCCACATGCACTGCTTCCATAGCTAGTACAGTATATGATCAGCTATGATTCATGACACCTATTGGCGGAATTAAAAATGGTCACCCCTGCTCTGTAGTGTTACGTTGGGATTAATAATACCAGCCGAGAACTGTCTCCATCACATTATTCACAAGCCTTGAAGCCAGATTCGTGAAAACCTCGAAAGAAAAGTCTATGCAGAAATTCAAAGTGGTGATTTTCTTTTTTGTTTTTCATTCTCCGCGCTGCCTTTGCCACTCATCTTCCTCATATTACCCCTGTGCCTCCAATCTGCATGTGAATTGCATATCAGTAGCTAACATAGACAGTAAAGTGTGAGGCCCAAAGCATATTGAGATAGCCTGTTGGAAGTCATTTTGAATTATATATTTATTATTACTGGCACCCATCTACAGGGAAACAGCGTGAAAGAGAGTTTAATGTGCAGAGAAAGGAGAATAAAGGAAAATATGGAAAGAGAGCTAGAGTGACCCCACCAGCCATAAGCTCCTAAAATGTTCATGCAGCTTGGTTTCAGACCAACCAGTCTATGGTTTTATATCTATGAAGTCTTTCACCTTGATATGCTTATCTGGTGGTCATCCATCCATCCATCCATTTTCTGAGCCGCTTCTCCTCACTAGGGTCGCGGGCGTGCTGGAGCCTATCCCAGCTGTCATCGGGCAGGAGGCGGGGTACACCCTGAACTGGTTGCCAGCCAATCGCAGGGCACATAGAAACTAACAACCATTCGCACTCACAGTCATGCCTACGGGCAATTTAGAGTCTCCAATTAATGCATGTTTTTGGGATGTGGGAGGAAACCGGAGTGCCCGGAGAAAACCCACGCAGGCACGGGGAGAACATGCAAACTCCACACAGGCGGGGACGGGGATTGAACCCCGCACCTCAGAACTGTGAGGCTGACGCTCTAACCAGTCGGCCACCGTGCCGCATCTGCTGGTCAGTGCTTTTGAATTCGCTGCACGAGAAAATGATCAGATCAGACTTACATTTTGAGAATTCAACATATCTGTCCACTGACCACAAAATAATAGAACCTTGAGGTAAAATGTCTGCAAAACTAAAATAAATGGCACAGGGCTGCAGTTCCCTTTTTGAGCATAGCATCTGCGGTTCTATTAATTTTTCAACACAATCAGGCTCATCCCAGGTCTCGTATTGTCACGCAATGTACTAAGTGTGTAACCACGTTATGTAACCTGTCCATGCCCCTCGAAAATAGTATAGACTACTACTACTACTACTACTACTACTACTACTAATAATAATAATAATAATAATAATAATAATAATAATGGTGGACGACTGGTTAGCACATCTGTTCAAATCCCGTCCCACCCTGTGTGGAGTTTGCATGTTCTCCCCGTGCCTGGGTGGGTTTTCTCCGGGCACTCTGGTTTCCTCCCACATCCCAAAAACATGCGTGGTAGGTTGATTGAAGACTCTAAATTGCCTTTAGGTCTGAGTATGAGTGAGAATGGTTTTTTGTTTCTATGTGCCCTGCGATTAGCTGGCGACCAGTTCAGGGTGTACCCCGCCTCCTGCCCGGAGATAGCTGGGATAGGCTCCAGCAGCCTGCGACCCTAGTGAGGAGAAGCGGTAAAGAAAATGGATGGATGGGTGGATAATAATAATGATTGAAACCGCAATATATTAAATGGCAGGGGAAGTTATACCACTGATTTGGTCATATATTGATTCAGTTCTTCCCACTGGATATAATGTGAATGAAATTTGTATCTCCTTCCATCCATCCATCCATCCATTTTCCGTACCATTTATCTTCACTCGTGTCGCGGGCGTGCTGGAGCCTATCGCAGCTATCTTTGGGTGGGCGAGAGGTGGGCTACACCCTGAACTGGGTTCTAGCCAGGCACATAAAAAAAACAACAACAAAAAACATTTGAAGTCACATTCACACCTACGGACAATTCAGACTCTTCCATTAACCTACCATGCACGTTTTTGTGGGAGGAAACGGGAGTACCCGATGAAAACCCACGCAGGCACGGGGAGAACATGCAAACTCCACACACAATTACATCTTTTTGCCCATAAAAATGTAAATATAAATTAAAAACAGTTAAAATGAGACATAAATGGAATACACTTTCATGTCTTTAGACTCTCCCATATCTTTGATGACGTGTTGACGAGTTAACAGAGAAAATGAGATAAAATAAAAGTCCGTCTGTAAAAGCAACTCTCTGCAGTGTACATGCCATTCTTCTTTAAATTATTGTTTCAACATTTCGTTGTCAACAAATTTTATGTAGCAGGTTGGAGTGAATGACTGATCATGTGCCTAATTAACATAAGTAATCAAGCTGACTCGGTGCTTCTGGGACATATGCATGACATTTTCAATGTCAGGGGTTGGTTGGGGCCGTGGCAACCATTTTGTGCTTCGCGTTACTTTCACTGGTACACTGTCGTGTGCATCACATACACGTAGGCACGGACACACACACACACACACTCACACACACACACTTACACGCACACAAAAACGTGTGTGACATTAATCCTTTATACAGTTTGCTCACTGATTTTAAGTCACTAAATATGCTGAAGCCATGCAAATCAAGCAAAACGTCAAATGAAATATTTAAGATAGGAGAGTATGATCCTCCTTATAGTGAATGGGATGGAATAGAGTCAAGTTGCCAGGTAATGCGCATTTCTAACAAATTGTACTCAGTCTGCTTACATTCATATTTCCTTTGTTCTGCAAGGTTTCCATTTGATCCATCGGGAGTGGTGGAATGAAATGTATCGATAGAGCATGAGTGTGAAAGTGATATAAAGATTGAGAAGAAAAGTGCCACAAGAAAGGTAAATGTAAGACAAATAATGGAGAATAGCAGAATGAAAAACTGAGAGTGGTGATCACGAGAGATGCGAAGGAGAAAGAATTCAAGTAACTCCAATTTATCTTGGCTCTGACAAGGCTCTACATCCCAATACTATTTTAAGAAAAACACAGGGGAGGAAGCTATGGCCTGGAAACAGAGATTGATATGAGACCAAGATTGTTATTTTTATTAGATGTGCGTCAAATTGTGGCAGTAAAGTCAATTTGATATGTCCAAAAAAATGAAGTGTAAAGAAGACAGAAAAGAGGTTTAAATAAAAGGGAACAACGTTGCAAATATGGATTTAAATTTAGAATGCTGGGGTTAACTTTGAATAGAGACAGCTTCCACACTGTCTGCACTCGGCTCTTTTCTTCAGTGGGACGGGATAAGCTGGGGCTTTTCTGGTGTTCTATTCGTTTCACATTCAGAAGCCAGTGAATCTCAAAGCATGGGGTCTCTGACCTCGAAACGCATTGAGCTTAGCAGAGCAAGGATTGGAGTGTGGTGATAATATGACTTTGTCCTCGGTGGGCACCCCATGGGATTTGAAACCCACAGGTGCATGTTGTGGCGGTGGTCGGGGGGTCATGAAACATCATGTATCACAGCAAGTGACTGCAGCAGTCACAGCGAAGTGATGCAAACAGATTTTGGGCATAGCACAAGACTGTTGACAACTTCATTACAAAGTTTGCCGAAACAAATCGTATATGGTTGTTGCAGGAAGTTGTTTATTGGGCTAGATTTACATTGCATGGTTCAAGTGACACGACAGCACGGTGGACGACTGGTTAGCACATCTGCCTCACAGTTCTGAGGACCGGGGTTCAAATCCAGGCCCCACCTGTGTGGTCTTTGCATGTTCTCCCCGTGCCTGCGTGGCTTGTGTCCGGGTATTCCGTTTCCTACCACATCCCTAAAACATGCATGGTAGGTTGATTGAAGACTCTAAATTGCCCATAGGCGTAAATTTGAGTGCGAATGGTTGTTTGGTTATATGTGCCCTGCGATTAGCTGGCGACCAGTTCAGGGTGTACCCCGCCTCTCGCCCGAAGATAGCTGGGGTAGGCTCCAGCATGCCCGTGACCCTCGTGAGGATAAGCGGTATAAAAAATGGATGGATGGATGGTTCAAGTGACACAATTCTGATTTTGGTTTCAAGTGACACAATTCGGGTATGCTCCATGTAGCAACCTGACAAGTGTCGCCATCTTGGTGGAATTTTCTAAAAAACATGGAATGAGAACTTCAGATGCCCCTAAAATCCCCGTAAACAAATACATTGAAACAATTAAATAATAAATAAAAAACAATTGATGACTAAAGTACATTACCTATTCTACTCCCCACACTGCTCTTCTCATCAATAAATGTAACATTTGCACTATTTAAGTCGAGTTTTTTTATGGCAGTGACACAGAATTGCCACAGTAATTTTTAGGCGTTCAACTCAGAGAACACTGGAATTTCATCCTAATAGTGGATATTTTTGACTGAAACTCTTCAGCTAATCGGAGAAGGGTTCACTGAGTAGCAGATGAAACGAAAAGATCAATTGTAGTCCTCACGAGGACGTCAAAGGTGTTGTGAAAAGTGGCTTTTCTGGGTGAGTACTGACATTCCCTGCCAGTTTAGTATATTATATATGCATACGCTTGGATACATATGTCACCAAAATTTTCACCTTGTTCAGCGAAATATTCGAGTACTGTAATTTCTCGTGTATAATGCGCACCCATGTATAATACGCACCCCCAAAGTTGACCTCAAAATTCTGGAAAACCCTTCTACCTATGTATAATGCATTTTTACAATGCATGATTTTGCTTCTACCCATATGATCAAAACATGAAGTATTATCTGTACTTTGTTAGTTTTTTCAAAGAATTATTCTGAAGCACTTTATTTGTACATGTAATACTTTCTTTTTATTTACTTGCTTTTATTTTGAAATTCATAGCCCTACTTTTATTAAGTAAATGAGAAAACACGCAGTTGTGCTCATGTTTGACTACCCAGGCAGAATTTATAAGATGTGTACAATTCTTTAAAGAAAACATGAAGGACCAGGCGAAACACATTTAATTTTATTTTAATGGCATTCAAATTAAACTGTCAAGCATTTCAGAAAAGCATTATCATTAAACAAAACATAACCATAAGAAAATGAATGGTGGTTGTTGTTCAGTCATCAGTCGTATTTAAAAAAAAATATTTTTAAATAAAATTTACATAAAAAATGTTTATGATTTTTATCATCACAAGTGTACATATATGCAGTCATATGTATCCCTGTCATATTGGAATGAAAGTGTAGGCACACCTTTCTCTAAACCTCTAGGTGGCAGTGGCATACGACAATTAAGGTGTACAACTCTTTCATAACCTCTCGCGGAAGTGGCATATAGCAATGAAAGTGTACAGCTTTTTCATAACCTCTATATGGTTGCATACATTTATAAAATGTGAAAGTTGTTTTCATTTTCCCCATTACCTACTGACCTTTGACCATTTTTTTTGGGGGGGGGGAATATGTGCATTATACATGAGAAATTACTGTAATCTTTTGAAGAATGCGCAATTTTGCATGGAGATAGACAAACACAATGAATCCTTAAAAAGAAGAAATCTGTGGCTTAACTATCGACTAACTTTTATACAATCTACTGTATATACTGTACTATTTACTCATGATAACAGCTTTAATTATTCACAGCTTTTGCATGATACTTTCCTAAGCTTAAGCAGACTCTATATCTGTCTTTTGTGGTGAAGAAGGAGCTGACCTGGAAGGCAAACGTTTCTCGTTTGGCCTGGGAACGCCTCGGGATCCGCCCGTAAGAGCTAGACGAAGTGGCCGGGAGGAGCAAAGTCTGGACCATCCATCCACCCATCCATTTTCTACAGCTTATCCGGGTTGGGTCGCGGGCGCAGTAGCTTTAGTAGGGACGTCCAGACTTCCCTCTATTCCTTGAGTTTCAACTCCCACATCCGGCAGACTTTACCCAAGTCCAGGGGGAGGCAGAGGATATTGAGTCCGACTGGAGGGTGTGTTCCAACTTCAGGGGGATCACACTGCTCAGCCTCCCTGGTAAGGTCTATTCAGGGATACTGGAGAGGAGGGTCTGTCGCGAAGTCGAATCTCATGTTCAGGAAGAGCAGTTTGGTTTTCGTCCTGGCTGTGGAACAGTGGACCAGCTCTACACCCTCGGTAGGGTCCTCAAGGGTGTTCGCCCAACTTTTCCACATATGTTTTGTGGACTTGGAAAAGGCGTTCGACCGTGTCCTTCGGGGAGTCCTGTGGTGGGTGCTTCGGGAGTATGGGGTATTGAACCCACTGATACGGGCTGTTCGGTCCCTGTACGACCGGTGTCAGAGTTTGGTTCGCATTGCCATAAGTCTGATTCATTTCTGGTGAGGGTTGGACTCCAGCAAGGCTGCCCTTTGTCACTGATTCTTTTCATAACCTTTATGGACAGAATTTCTAGGCGCAGCTTAGGCATAGAGGGGGTCCGGTTTCGTGGTCTCAGTATTGAATCTCATCTTTTTGCAGATTATGTGGTTCTGTTCACTTTATCAAGCCGTGATCTTCAACTCTCACTGGAGTGGTTCACAGCAGAATGTGAATCGGCTGGGATGAGAATCAGCACCTCCAAATCTGAGACCATGGTCCTCAGTCGGAAAAGGGTGGCGTGCCCTCTCCAGGTCGGGGATGAGATCCTGCCCCAAGTGGAGGAGTTCAAGTATCTTGGGGTCTTGTTCCCTAGTGAAGGAAGAAAGGAACGGGAGATCGACAGGCAGATCGGTGCAGCATCTGCAGTGATGCAGACTTTGTATCAGTCCGTTGTGGTGAAGACGGAGTTAAGCCGAAAGGCGAAGCTCTCAATTAAACGGTCAACCTATGTTCCTACCCTCACTTATCGTCAGCTGTGGGTCATGACCGAAAGAACAAGATCCCGGATACAAGCGGCTGAAATGAGTTTCCTCCGCAATATGTCTGGGCACTCCCTTAGAGATAGGGTGAGAAGCTCGGTCATCCGGGAGGGGCTCAAAGTAGAGCCGCTGCTCCTCCACATTGAGAGGAGCCAGATGAGGTCGCTCGGGCATCCGATTAGGATGCCTCCTGGTCGCCTCCATGGTGGGGTGTTCCAGGCACGTCCCACCGGGAGGAGACCCCAGGGACGACCCAGGACATGCTTCGGATAACCGGAAGGAAATGGATGGATGTATGGATGGATGAAGAGAGGATTCTTTGTGTTCGAGTGTTGGCTTGGCAACCCCTTGGTTTAACACATGAGTAGGCAATTCGGGTTTAAAGGGAAAAAAGACCACAGTCCAATTAGTTTGGTTAATAACACTTTTTGACAGTCACACATTTGCAGCAGGAATTTGGTACTCAACTTAAATTCTCTGAGAGTCAGTGTTTAAAGTTAAAAGTGTATTTCATCTTTATTTTCCAAAAGTAATTATGAGGGCGGCAGCATGGTGGCCGAGTGCCTTAGTATTTAGCATGTCTGCATCACACTGTCGGCTTAGGCCATCCAGTGTGGAGTTTGCATTGTTGTTGTGCTTGCATGGTTTTTCACCAGGTACTGCAGCTTCCTCCCACATTCCAAAAACATGCCATATAGGTTAATTCAAGACTCTAAATTACCCATAGGTACAGTATAAGTGTGAGTATGTATGTTAGTTTGTCTATATGTGCCCTGTGTAGCGATTATGTATGAAATAAAAATTTTAATTTAGGATAAAGTTATGAGCCGGGAGCAACGTTTGTGTTACTTCCGGTTTATCGTAAATTTGATTTGAATTTTAAAATCAAACTAATGTCTCGAAAAGGGCACCACGTTAAATTCAAGTTTAACTTTAGGCGAAATGACGACAAACCTTTTTAAATCAGTCTCATGATCTGTAGGTTGCTACACTCTACAACATTTTCAGTCCTAGGTGACAGAGGTTTACTCAAATTCAGAACACACACAAAATATGACCACGAGAGGAATTTTATGGTATTTTCAATAAAACACACAACTACAACTACAACAAGCAAATAACACTAAGTGTAAATGAAAGGAAGAAAATGGAAAATGAGGACATCATGTGTGGTCGCTGGGCTAAACTAAATGAGCATGTGAGCGTTTAATGCGTTGAGTCAGAGCGAAAGAAGGCGAAGTTGGGATTTCGTATGAAGCTAGTAATTTCCCCACAATTATTATGCACTGATGTTGTACATCATAGTAAGGATTTTAGTGTCGACTCACGAACGCAGATCAGCAGGTCTTTGGGGTGGTCTTCCTCCGGACCTCAGGCGGGAAAGAAACAGGTTCGGTTGAAGAAAAACCAGATGCACAAAAATAAAAAGAAGTTGGAAAGGAAAGTTGTTGTCCCGTTTGGGATGCGCTCATAACTTCCCTGCCGGTTGACCTGATGGCGGGCCGAGCTCTGGCCCTCAGAGGCTTGCGGGATCCGTCAGGGATGCCGGCAGTTGCTCGTTGAGGCCCCGCCGACCGATCGTCGCTACGAAAGTGATTGGAGCCACATGGTCGACTTCTTCGATCAGAAACGCCGCCGGCTTGGTTGCGGCAGGCCTTCGCGCACGTAGTGGCACCCACAGGTGCTCTTGGACAAAAAAAAACAAAAGAATGGGGAGGGGTGGCCGGAGGCCTCCCAGCTGGCGAGCTGCCAGCACAGGTACGCGGAGAAGGAAAAAGAAGTCTCACCTCAACTCAACTCTACTCTGAGAAAGGTGCGAGTTTAGAGTTAAATACCCCAGGGGCGGGGCATAGGATGAGCGAGTGCTGACTTGGAGAAGACCACGCCCACCAGCCTGACTCTTTACTACAAATTTGAGCAAATAGGTTTTAAAATAATATTAATCTCAAACACTCCCAACTTTGTACTCTCACGCATAGAATCATTCTTTAAACTTTGGTCATGGCAGATGGGTTGCTTATTGTTCAATACAACATTTCGTACAGTTTGATTTCAAATCATGAACAGCTTTCAAAATCATGCAGAGGACCTGTCAAAGTGAGATTGGGGGGACAGACACCAAGGCATACATTTGGAATATTTCTACAGAGTTTGCAAGATAGTCACTGATGGTGTAGTGGTACACCTGCCTGACTTTGGTGCGGGCAGCGTGGGTTCAGTTCCCACTCAGTGACGGTGTGAATGTGAGTGCGAATGGTTGTTCGTGTCTAGATGTGCCCTGCGACTGACTGGCGACCAGTTCAGGGTGTAGTCCGCCTTTCGCCTGAAGTCAGCTGGGATAGGCTCCAGCGCCCCATGACCCTAACCAGGATAAGCGGTGTTGAAAATGGATGGATGGATGGATTTTGCAAGATATGAAAACGGACATTTTATCTTCCGTTAACAAACATCAATTGCAGGTCCACAATGTCTGGCGCTTGCAGTTCCTCTCAACGCCAGTGGGTGGAGCCTCACGCACATGGGTGAATATTAACCACATCGTCTTCCCCAACCATTTGGTCCGGGAAGGGGTCTTTTGAAGACAGGAATCAAGATTTGACGGGAAGCTGCTAATTAGGTTAAGGTCCACTTGACATACACCAGGCATTGTCCGAGTCACCGTCTCACAGCAGGGAAGCGTAGAGGAGTATGGGTTCTCAAGTGGGTGCAAGTCTCTGTGGCGCCTCAATCTGAGGAGCGCATGCCCGCTACACCTGTGATTGGCTGGCAACCAGTCCACATTTACTCTGCCTCTTATGCAAGCTGGGATAGGCAGCTGCTCTAGGAGCCTAATGAAAACAAGTGGTATATAAAATGGATGGATGGATGGATATTTTACTTGAGAATGTGCATACGTAAAATCATAATATTTTGCATGGTAATGTAAAATTTTATTTCGCAGGAAAGTCTTATGTGTGCTCTGTGTGCTATTCATTTATCATTAGTTTATTCATAAAATTCATAGTACTTGATCTCCTTTGAGTTGAAAGCCTAGGTTTCAAAGCACAATTTCAAGTACTGACCAATGTGAACACATGTGCTCTGCAAAAGTACCAGAAACATAGGCTATTCCCCAAGCATACATAGTTGTCTTGTTATAATGCTGAGTTGAAGGTTATTGTGAGGAGTTTTAACAATATGGACATCTTTTGAAATTTGGTCCTCCAACATTGAAGGAAACAGATTCTGGACCATTGCTGGATTTAGTCCAGTTTTCATCACCCAGCTGTTGCTGTTGTCACCAGACAATTTAAAAGTAATAACTAGGCCTATATAACACACCTCCACAACCCTGCTTCATTTGTTTTCCAATAGAGCAATATTTCTCCCCAGTTTAATACTGGACCTCAAATATTGGAATTGATTTCTTGCATAAAGTCTGTAAAGCCCAACTGCCAGCGTCCTTTAATTAGATAAACACAGATTTCATCCTGGTGAATTTCATTTTATTATTTTTTTCTTTCATAAAAGGTTTTATATTGTCCAAGGAAGACCATCAGATGATTCATCTTTGCCATCGGTGTCCCACATCCACAGAATACTTGCAAATGAATGAAGAACCATTATCTTCTGATGATGGAAATCAAGCATTAATCATCCAATCATATTATTTACTATACTTCCATCCATCCATCCATCCATTTTCTGAGCCGCTTCTCCTCACTAGGATCGCGGGCGTGCTGGAGCCTATCCCAGCCGTCATAGGGCAGGAGGCGGGGTACACCCTGAACTGGTTGCCAGCCAATCGCAGGGCACATAGAAACAAACAACCATTCGCACTCACAGTCATGCCTACGGGCAATTTAGAGTCTCCAATTAATGCATGTTTTTGGGATGTGGGAGGAAAAGTGAGTGCCCGGAGAAAACCCACGCAGGCACGGGGAGAACATGCAAACTCCACACAGGCGGGGACGGGGATTGAACCCCGCACCTCAGAACTGTGAGGCTGACGCTCTAACCAGTCGGCCACCGTGCCGCCTACTATACTTCCATGCATCCATATTCTATACTACCTTACCTCAGGACCCTACCCTCTCGTCCACCGGGGTGAACCCCAACGTACAGGCGCTGAGCCGGGGAGCAATAAGTATACCCACACCTGCTCGGCGCCTCTCACCGTGGGCATCTCCAGACTGGAAGAGAGTCCAACCCCTCTCAAGAGGACTGGTACCAGAGCCCAAGCTGTGCGTGGAGGTGAGTCCGACTATATCTAGTCGGAACTTCTCGGCCTCACACACCAGCTTGGGCTCCTTCCCTGCCAGAGAGGTGACCTTCCACGTCCCTAAAGCCAGCTTCTGTAGCCGGGGATCAGATCGCCAAGGTCCCCGCCTTCGGCCACCGCCCAGCTCGCACTGCACCCGACCCCTATGGCCCCTCCCACAGGTGGTGATTCCATGGGAAGGGGGACCCACGTTACCCTTTCGGGCTGTGCCCGGCCGGCCCCCATGGGTGCAGGCCTGGCCACCAGGCACTCTCCTTCGAGCCCCAACTCCAGGCCTGGCTCCAGAGGGGGGCCCCGGTGACCCGCGTCCGGGCAAGGGAAACCTGAGTCCATAATTTGTCTTCTTCATAAGGGGTCTTTGAGCCGTGCTTTGTCTGGTCCCTCACCTCGGACCTGTTTGCCATGGGTGACCCTGCCAGTGGCATAAAGCCCCAGACAACTTCCAAGATCCTTGGGACACACAAACCCCTCCACCACGATAAGGTGACAGCTCAAGGAGGGGGCAGCCGTGGCCCAATGGTTAAGCTCATTGCCTGCCACCGTGGGGGACCAAGGTTCAAGACCCCGACTGGACCATCCGCCAACATCCCCTGGACTCACGGCTGTGGTGTCCTTGAGCAAGACACTGATACCCCGAAATGCTCCCCGGGCGCTTCAGCTGCCCCCTGCTCCAGTGTGTTCCACTAACATGTGTATGTGGTCACTGTGATGAGTGAGACGAGTTTAAAATGTGCTTAAAACCTTGTTTGTATAAATGCTAAAGTTAGTTGGGATGTAAAATATCGCAAATCTGTCTCTAATAAAAGCCAGTTAAAATTTATAACTTCCATCCATCCATTTTCAACACCGCTTATCCTGGTTAGGGTCGCGGGGCACTGGAGCCTATCCCAGCTGACTTTGGGCGAAAGGCGGACTACACCCTGAACTGGTCGCCAGTCAGTCGCAGGGCACATATAGACACGGACAACCATTCACACTCACATTCACACCGTCCCTGGGTGGGAACTGATCCCAGGCTGCCCGCAGCAAACTCAGGCGAGTG
Source organism: Phyllopteryx taeniolatus (assembly GCF_024500385.1). Lineage (NCBI taxonomy): Eukaryota > Metazoa > Chordata > Actinopteri > Syngnathiformes > Syngnathidae > Phyllopteryx > Phyllopteryx taeniolatus. The sequence continues at coordinate 868,099 of NC_084511.1, forward strand.
CACCACTACTACTTCTTTTCTTTTCGGCTTGTCCCGTTAGGGGTCGCCACAGCGCGTCACACCATCAGTGAATTTATAACTTATGTATGGAATTTTATTAACTGAAATGTTCTATCATACGAAATAAAAGACAAAAAATTTATTCATTTATGCATTTTTATTGAGGAACAAATGTTTTTGAAGTGTCTTTGCTCCAAGGCGATTTCTCCTCTTAGAAACCAGTTCCCCTGCCTTAGAAAAAACTCTTTCAATGGGTAAAGATGAAGATGGTGAGCATAAAAAAATGTAAGTGCGAGTTGATAAGTTTCAGGAGCTCCCTGAATCCCTAATTTTCAACAATGGTGGCTGACAGTCTTTGATGATCATGTTGACCACAGCCTCATCCACCGCTTGCTTGTTCAGAACTGCAAGCCAAAAGGAACTATTTTGTTAAAAGCTTATTAAAGGACTGTAGTTTTTACAAACAATATTACAGTCACACAAAGCCTTTTGTGTGATTCCGAGCTCTATAATGTCTCAGCATTGATAAAGAGCTCTTATTGGTGTACAACCCCAATTCCAATGAAGTTGGGACGTTGTGTTAAATAAAAACAGAATACAATGATTTGCAAATCATGTTCAACCTATATTTAATTTAATACACTACAAAGACAAGATATTTAATGTTCAAACTGATAAACTTTATTGTTTTTAGAAAATAATCATGAACTTAGCATTTTATGGCTGCAACATGTTCCAAAAAAGCTGGGACAGGGTCATGTTTACCACTGTGTTACATCACCTTTTCTTTTAACAACATTCAATAAACGTTTGGGAAGTGAGGACACTAATTGTTGAAGCTTTGTAGGTGGAATTCTTTTCCATTCTTGCTTGATGTACAACTTCAGCTGTTCAACAGTCCGGGGTCACCGTTGTCATATTTTACGCTTCATAATCCGCCACACATTTTCAATAGGAGACAGGTCTGGACTGCAGGTAGTCCACTCTAGTACCCTCATTCTTTTACTACGAAGCCACGCTGTTGTAACACGTGCAGAATGTGGTGTGGCATTGTCTTGCTGAAATAAGCAGGGGCATCCATGAAAAAGACGTTGCTTGGATGGCAGCATATGTTTCTCCAAAACCTGTATTTACCTTTCAGCATTAATGATGCCTTCACAGATGTGTAAGTTACCTATTCCATTGGCACTAACACAGCCCCATACCATCACAGATGCTGGCTTTTGAACTTTGCGTCCATAGCAGTCCGGATGGTTCTTTTCCTCTTCGGCCCGGAAGACACGACGTCACAATTTCCAAAAACAATTTGAAATGTGGACTCGTCGGACCCCAGAACACTTTTCCACTTTGCATCAGTCCATCTTAGATGAGCTCGGGCCCAGAGAAGCAGGCGCCGTTTCTGGGTGTTGTTGATAAATGGCTTTTGCTTTGCATAGTAGAGTTTCAAGGTGCACTTACGGATGTAGCGCCGAACTGTATTTAGTGACATTGGTTTTCTGAAGTGTTCCTGAGCCCATGTGGTGATATCCTTTACACATTGATGTCGATTTTTGATGCAGTGCCGCCTCAGGGATCGAAGGTCACGGGCAATCAATGTTGGTTTTCAGCCTTGCCGCTTACATGCAGTGATTTCTCTAGATTCTCTGAACCTTTTGATGATATTATGGACCGTAGATGATGAAATCCCTAAATTCCTTGCAATTGTACGTTGAGGAATATTGTTCTTAAACTGTTCGACTATTTTCTCACGCACTTGTTCACAAAGAGGTGAACCTCCCCCCATCTTTGCTTGTGAATGACTGAGCAATTCAGGGAAGCTCCTTTTCTACCCAATCATGGCACCCAAGTAATGGGTACAGTAAAGGTTTTTTTTTTTTTTTTTGTACTGTGGATATGTGATATTACTGCCACTTGGCAGCTGCTGAAAGTAACTAAAAAGTTATTTTTTTCTAACTTAGTTCCTGTTGAAATCAAATAATCAGTTAAGTAACTAAGTCACTTTTAAGCGCAAGTAAGCAGTAAAGTAACTAAGTTATTTTTTCAAGGTTAGGGTTAGGGTTTAGGGTTAGAGCTATCATTGCCACACCTAATGCACAGAAAATGAAGCTGTTGGAATGTAAAACAGCATCCTGGTTGTTCGTCACAATATGGCTGAAGCGACAACTCAATGATGCTATGTGACAATACAACTGCATTTTGTATGAACTGTAGGCAATGTGACTCACTTGCGAAGCAGAAGCGATAATCTTCATTTGCGTGTTTATTATTGCATTTTCCATTTGTCATGAAAGTTAAAGGAGAGTACACATTTTATTGGTTTAATTTGACCAACAGTGGGCAATAACAATATTGCTACACTTGTATGACAGTTAACAGTGTTAAAATGAAAAAGTTTAAACATGGCACCAGTTTGATTCTTGAGCTGATACCTTCAATTTCCCATACTTCATGTAGGAAAATTGCATTCGCCAGCAACAGAGCAAGACTGTATTCAACCTTAGGTGTTGCATTATACATGAATGTCTGAAATGGAAATTACGGGTGTGTCAGAAGTTTATCTCTAGCTACCTTTTTTTCTATCATACCCAGTTTGTTTGGAAGAAGAAAAATGGTTGACTACATCAATGACAAAAAGCCACTCTCCTGTTTACCATGCCTTCTCTCTACACCTTGCGTAGTAACCATAATTGTCAGAGGTGAGGAGAGATGATAAATTCTAATCCTCTACAATGCTTCTTTGTAAGCAGCTGAAATGGTTATAGGTGTTTCCACCAGCCTGTTGTTTTCATTAATTGATTTTAAAGCAATGTTAATATTTACAACAACATGTACAGAACATGACTGATAAAAAGTCTGATTCACCCATATTTTGTAGTAGTCTATTTCATGATTTTATAAAATCCAGTAGTTCTCCTTGATGGGCGCAATGGGATCATAGCCTCGGGCTACGGCTGCACCAACTGACATTTTACATGACCTTTTAAATGAGTGTCATATGATTAACATTGCCTGTGGTGAATTTCATGACAATGCATGGTTACCAATGTCTTACCCATTTCAGCATGGATATTCAAGGGAGCCATAAGAGGGGGAAATGGATGATGATTCCGAGTGCCCATGATGACAGTGGCCTGAGAAATTAGCAACTTCAATTTACAGCTTTGAAGTGGTGGGACCCAAAGTAATACTTTTTCAAGAGGTAGGTCGAAATCCCATGGACTGCCACTGTAGGTATTGATCAAGTTCCAGCTTGGTTCCTCACCACAAAGTAATGCTGTAGAATGTACAGTACATTAGTCACTGTTGGCCATTAGGGTGACATTAGTCAGATATACAGTGGGTACGGAAAGTATTCAGACCCCCTTAAAATTTTGAGTCTTTGTTATATTGCAGCCATTAGCTAAAATCATTTAAGTTCTTTTTTTCCTCATTAATGTGCACACAGCACCCCAAATTGACAGAAAAAAAGCGAAATTGTTGAAATGTATTTATTAAAAAAGAAAAACTGAAATATCAAACAGCCATAAGTATTCAGACGCTTTGCTGTGACACTCATATATTTAACTCGGGTGCTGTCCATTTCTTCTGATCATCCTTGAGATGGTTCTGCACCTTCATTTGCGTCCAGCTGTGATTGATTATACTGATTGGACTTGATTAGGAAAGCTACACCCCTGTCTATATAAGACCTTACAGCTCACAGTGCATGTCAGAGCAAATGAGAATCATGAGGTCAAAGGAACTGCCTGAAGAGCTCAGAGACAGAATTGTTTCAAGGCACAGATCTGGCCAAGGTTACAAAAAATTTGTGCTGCACTTAAGGTTCCTAAGAGCACAGTGGCCTCCGTAAACCTTAAATGGAAGACGTTTGAGACGACCAGAACCCTTCCTAGAGCTGGAGGGAGCCAAACTGAGCAATTGGGGAGAAGAGCCTTGGGGAGAGAGGTAAAGAAGAACACAAAGATCACTGTGTCTGAGCTCCAGAGATGCAGTCGGGAGATGGGAGAAAGTTCTAGAAAGTCAACCATCACTGCAGCCCTCCACCAATCGGGGCTTTATGGCAGGGCGGCCCGACGGAAGCTTCTCCTCAGTGCAAGACACATGAAAGCATGGAGTTTGCTAAAAAACACCTAAAGAACTCCAAGATGTTGAGAAATTAGATTCTCTGGTCTGATGAGACCAAGATAGAACTTTTTGGCCTTAATTCTAAGCGGTATGTGTGGAGAAAACCAGGCACTGCTTATCACCTGTCCAACACAGTCCCAACAATGAAGCATGAGGGTGGCACCATCATGCTATGGGGGTGTTTTTCAGCTGCAGGGAAAAGATGACTGGTTACAATCGAAGGAAAGATGAATGCGGCCAAGGACAGGGATATCCTAGATGAAAACCTGGGCCGAAGGTTCACCTTCCAACAAGACAATGACCCTAAGCACACAGCTTAAATAACGAAGGAGGGGCTTCAGAACAACTCCGTGACTGTTCTTGAATGGCCCAGCCAGAGCCCTGACTTAAACCCAACTGAGCATCTCTGGAAAGACCTGAAAACGGCTGTCCACCAACGTTCACCATCCAACCTGACAGAACTGGAGAGGGTCTGCAAGGAGGAATGGCAGAGGATCCCCAAACCCAGGTGTGAAAAACTTTTAGAATAGAAGAGAATAGAATCACCTTTTTTTTGTCATGAACATGCATGCATGCACACGAAATTTGTTCTCTGCATTCAAGCCATCACAGTGAACACATACACAAGTTAGTGGAACACACTGGAGCAGGGGGCAGCCGAAGCACCCGGGGAGCATTTTGGGGTATCCGTGTCTTGCTCAAGGACACCACAGCCGTGAGATCTTGGCGGATGGTCCAGTTGGGGTCTTGAACCTAGGTCCCCCACGGTGGAAGGAGATGATCTTATCCATTGGGCCACGGCTGCCCGTGTTGCAGCATTCCCAAAAAGACTCATTAGCTCAAAAGGGTGCTACTAAATACAGAGCAAAGGGTCTGAATACTTATGGCTAAGCAATATTTCAGGCTTTCTTTTTTCATAAATCTGCAAAAATTTCAACAATTCAGTTTTTTTTCCCTGTCAATATTGGGTGCTGTGTGTACATTAATGAGGGGGAAAATGAACTTAAATGATTATAAAAAATGGCTTCAATGTAACAAAGAATGACAAATTTAAGGGGGTCTGAATACTTTCCGTACCCACTGTAAAATAGGAGCGACTCAAACATTCCAGGGCCCAGACATTTATTTTTGTCTCAGATATTAAATTCAGAAATAGACTGGCTCTTTGAAGGATTTCAAGTTTATTATATTCAGCCATTGATGCTACAATAAACATGCTCCCCCTTTACTCTTTATTTTAGGTAGTTCTGGGTTAGTTATGGGTGAAGCTTTCAAAAGGAAAGAATATTATCACGTACCTTATTCATGTGATTTATTTTCAATGTCAGTGAGGCTCACTGTTCTTAAAAGAATGAAAGTACAGCTGGCTGCGAAAATAAGTTTTAAAAGAAATAAGAAACTTGCTGAAATATACCCGAATCATGAGTAAATTTATGAAACCAATAAATTATCAAATTTTTATGTTCTGATGAGTTGTACCCCATTGGGAGAAACAGTCAACCAGAATACCATAAATATGATGCTTGTGTGACCGGTTTTTAAATCACTATTAACTTTCTATCTTGTCTCATTTCTAGGCGCAGTGTGGGATGATGTCACCGATATCATGATATCACCAACCAATCTGTAAAAGATCCAGAGTCACCATAGCAAAGATAATATTCGCATCTCAGTTTTTAAATACTTGAAATGCTTACCATGCCCTATTGCTTAATTACATATTGTCACTACGGATAATACAGTATTCTTGCTTCTGGTTCTAAGTGTGTATAGATTATCTTTATGTTCTTTGTATTGTTGTTTTTTGTTGCCACCCTGAAGAATGTATTTCTATTGAGTCAAGGGATTTTTATTTTGACATTTACTTGAAAACACAGAGGGATTACGTATAAGGGAAATCCACACTATTTCATGTCTTTGGGGGGGAAAAAAACAAACTACTTTTGTCATGTTTCTGGCAGAAACTAAAATAATATCTGTGTCACTGAAAGTGTCTCCAATATCATCTGGGGATGTTTAGAATGGCTGTGATACTCTTTGTTAAATTTGTTCAGTCATACTGAAGTTTATGCTTTGAGTGAGTAGTAAGCATACAACAGAATTATCTCAAATGCATGTTAAAAACACTATTTGTATGTGACTATTCACATACGAATTGTGTTTTAACATGCATTTGCGATAGCATCTAGGCAGTGGATTACTAGCTAGCGGCAGTCAATAACAGCTAAATTAGGAGTCAAATTGGACTTAAATGCACAATAGTAGAAGATCCAAATCAAGGATTCAAGGACTTTGTCATACCAACACACATTTACATTGAAATAGTACAAAATTTGAGACCCATGGTCCCAGATTAGCCCAATAAGTCTCAAGACTTCTGAAATATACTGTAAATAGAATAATAAATAAGATAACATAGGACAAGATTTAAAAAATAAAAAAATAAAAATGAAAAAATCTGCCTTTGGAGTGGTGAATGCTTGCAAAGGTGCAAATGCAGCAAGGATTTGGATGCAGTGAAAATACAAATGCCCGAGGCTAGAATTGCACATTATATTTACATTTATTCCCATGGTCCTTTGTACTTGTAAGGAATAAAAGTGTTTATTGTGCAGGGATGAATAGGGATGGGTGGGGGGAAGGTTTTTGTGGGGTGGGGGTGATGTAAGGGCTACAGAGCACTGTTCAAGTTTAATAGTGTAAGAGCTTCCTGAAAGAAGCTGTTCTTCAGCGTGGTGGTCCTACATTGTGTACTCCATGGCCTTCTGCCCGAGGGGAGTGGATGGAAAAGGGTGTGCGGGAAGGGTTGCATCTGTGATGAAGCAGAGAGCCCTCTTTCTGCACCTGCTTGTGAACATGTGTGTAGTAGTGGTAGTGGGTAAGGATGGAAGTCAAAAACCGGTTCCTGTCACGACTAAGAACCGGTTCTAAAGTTAATGTTTCCTTGGAATCATTCATCAAATTTCCAATTGGTTCCCTTATCGGGGCTAACAAAAAACAATGACATAATCGAACACATTTCCCAGCTAAAGCATCGTGTGGACCATCTAACATTCATTGGATGCTTGGCCTGTAAGTGGTATTGGTATCATTCAAACAATTCTGAGTAAGGCTGCGGAAGTTTTCCTTGGCCTCTTCGGGGCTGTGCGATGTGATGCATGCATGGAGCTACACGTTTACTGTAAGCCAAAAAAGAGTAGAAGAAATTCACAATAGAGTTTTAATAAACTTGTGTTTCATAGAGAAGGAAGACTATATGCCTAGGAGTATTGTTATATTACCTGTGTATTGTTATATTATATGTGTTACTACAGTGTTTGTGTGTGCATATTCGTTATTTGAAGGTCAAAATGCTAATTTTAGATAGCTGCTCAAAAGGTTTTTTCATTGAGTGTTAGCATTAAGCTGGTGATTTCTAAAACAATCTTGTGTCTTGTTTTTAAATATGAAATGTGTGCAATTGTTTTTGTTGTGGGTTTCCAGTAGTTTTACAGTCAACTCCAACCAGTGTTGTACCTGAATTAGTTCAATCAATGAAAGTTCATAAACTAATTCATATTTTGGGCAAATATGAAGTGAACTTAGTTCATTTCTGCCTGATGAACATTATTATGAACTCACTTATTCTGGTGTGTGTGAACAGTTTTCGAACGGAAGGTCATATTCATTCAAGAGTGTCAGGTTTTGATAGGGGCTTCCAGGCCAAAACCCGGCTGAACACATTACAGTATATACGAGCCTTCATATGTCGGGGTAAAAAAAAAACGTCGAATTTGGCAACCCATTCAGTGCGGCCGCAGGCACCGTTCATGTTTACATCGCAACTGCGCAAGTGTGTTTTCTGTTTTCTTATTTACTAAATAAAAGTAGGGCTGTGAATTTCAAAATAAGAGCAAGTAAATAAAAATAAAGTATTACGTGTTCAAATAAAGTGCTTACCTTCAGAATAATTATTTGAAAAAAAAATAACAAAATACAGATAATACTTCTTGTTTTGATCATATGGGTAGAAGCAAAATCATGCATTGTAAAAATGCATTATACATAGGTACAAGGATTTTTTTCAGAATTTTGAGGTCAACTTTGAGGGTGCGTATTATACATGGGTGTGCATTATGCACGAGAAGTTATGGTAGTTAATTTTTTTGAGCGGTAAACGTCAAAATTTGATTATGAACTATGAACTGAACTAGTTCTTTCTTGGAACGATTAACTGAACTTTGAACTACTTTGTGTAAAAAATTTACTTTCCCAACACTTTCTGCAACTGGGGTGTCCTTAAACAGCTTAAAGTATGAACAGGGACTCCATCTAAGCATCTTCTATATCTCATTAGGGTCCCGGGTAAGCTGGAGCCTTATCCCAGCTGACTGGGCAAGGGGTGGAGTACAACCTGAACAAGTCGCATGCCAATCACAGAGGACATATACTTTAGACAAACAACCATTGTTCTCCTGATGCTGCATCATCACTAGGTGAATGAGGAGACTGTGTAAAAGCGCTTTGAGTGCCTTGAATGTAGAAAAGTGCGATATGTACATATTAAGTACATATAGAGGAAGGCTAATTAGAACTCACACTCCCATTTACACTGAAGGACAATTAAGTCTTCAATTAACGTAATATGCATGCACATAATAATAGTTTGTGTCCCAAATTTACATGAAATTTAAGACAGATTCTTGGTTTTGTTTTCATTTTTAACGTATGCATGTTACAAATGTCACAAAGCTTGGCAGCTTTATGCCACTTGACACCTCTCACAGCATTGGGATTAGCCCACTTTTCTCCACAATGCAGTGAAGAGACCACAGGGAAGTGACACAAGCCATCTTCCCCTGTGGTTTGCTTCATGGGAGTGCCAAAATGAGCAAGAACTGCCACAAAAGACACATCTCGTTTTCCTGCCAACTCCCTCCCTCCCCACATCCCACCACTGATTCTGTGGTTCATTTACTCTTGGGTCGTCTATGCAATGGGGCTTTTTTGTGCAGAAGAGACATCTACGACATTTGCAACACAAAATGCCTTATTATATCGCTTGTGAATACTATCTTCACACTTTTTTTGATGACCAGCCACTCTAACCTTATTATTGCGACTGTCTTCCTCTCCCAGGGGCATTGAGTGATAGTAAAGCACTTCTCTGCTTTGAAGATTTTGATGAAAATGAAATGAATCCACTGTGTGTAAGAACAGCAAAGGCACAATGCTGTTGTCATTACGACCAGCATTTTCTCTGCCTTAAGAAACATTCATGTTTTCATGGTGTCAAGTTTATGCAATGTAATTGTGATGATAGTGATTTTTCTGACTGAGCTGATGCGAAATACAAAAGATTTTTTTTTTTCCAATAAATGGTGGATATAAAAATTAATTGTGTCAGTTGCTTTGCTATAGTTTCCAGGGGGAAAAAAACAGGTTCACTCACTGAACAACTGAAAAAAAGACACCTTTAAGCTCCCACATCTGACACATTCTGAAAGCTTGTAGAAAAGTTTCCATCTGTGTCAGTATGTCAGTACAAAACCAGTGACAAGTGTCTTCAGATGAAATAAAATAACCTGTAAGTTTTAAAAGAACGTTTACCTTTGGCAGCAAATTGTAAGCGTTACAGTTCTTTTAACTTTCTCAGCACTGACAAAGCGTGACAAATTTGAAAGGTATTTGACCTCAGGGCATTTTATTCTCAAAGTAATGAACTTCTGAAATAAACCCAAGGCCATTGGGGAAAAGGCCTTAAATTCCGTGGTCAATGTATGATCTTAACTATAACCTACCATACTGTTCTGTTTATGACTGAGTATTATCGTAATTTTCCGATGTGATGAGACAAATTATGGCATCCCCCAAACTAAATCAGAGTGGATTCAGTAATGTAACACTTAAAACAAGGTTCTGTTTTAAAGCAACGGAAGATTTATTTATTTATTTTTTAGCAAAAGATGGATTTGCAACTGGGCAGCATCCCAGAAACTTAGACTTCCCATAAAACACCAGCTTAATGTTTGTCAAATGTGTGATCACACATGATAAGTATATGAGTTTTAGCTTTGTGAAATATAACATTCCCAGAAAAACATTTTTTTTTTTATCAATATCATACAGTATTTGGTATGGATTCTCAATGAATGTACTTCACTGTAAAATAGTTTTATCTGTTTTCCATCTGCTTGTACTGGTTTTCCTGGGTACTCTGCCTTTCTCCCAAAATTCCAAAAACATCAATCTATGTTAGGTTATTTGAAAAATTGTGTCCTGGACTGATGAGCTAAGTTAAGGCTCCAGCCCACTCCACCTAATGGGGAATGGAAGGAAGTAATTGGGATGGAGTCTTCGGGAACTGGCCAGAAAAATACATCCCATTTATGAGTGAATCTAAATTCCAAGCAATTTATAGATATTTTATTACCGGTACTTCCAAACAATCCTCTTTCAGTTATTAAAAAAAAAAAAAAACAGGACAATGTTTGATTTTTCTCCCAGACTCCACCAATAAAGAAGTGTCCACTGTAACCTGGCAGGTGAGGTGAAGAAGAGATCAAAACCACTTGGTGTTGCTCATAAAATGTGTTATTGCTCTGAGCCTACAATAATAACTGAAGACAATCTGGGCTAGCCTTTTGTGATTTTGATCAAGTCAGCACTTATTTGGATAAGAACATCTGGACAGCCACAGAAAGCTGTCCAACGGATGAGAACTGTAAAAGCAACTATTAGTTTCTACTTTACTCTATTGCTATTTCATCTTTTAGTTTTGGCATCACTTTTTACTATTGCACCTTTTCACCTGGGAAAATACTGTATACAATAATGTTGACAAAATATGGCGACATACACTGGCTAGCCATAATTTTAGACAAATGACACATTCTGATGAAATCCAATAGAACAGACATTTCAGCTTTCACTGCTTCAGAGTTATTTGTTTTTCTTTTTTTTTGTAGTTGTAGCTTCACAGCATTTACTGAGAGGTGTTTCTAATATTTGGATTACCTTATTCATCTACATGCATGCTAAACCTAAATCTTTCAGTTGGTATTTAGTGAGTGTGTGTGCATAAATCTGTGTATTCAAGGGGAATACAACGATAACTACTGTGTGTCACAAATAGGAAGTGTTGAGAAGATAACTTTGGAAATGTCATCGATTACAATAACCTGGTTGGTTGGTTACCCTGTTGAAAACGTAATAGCAGTGTAACTATTTCAATCACTTTCTAATCCTTGAATGTTTCCTCTAAAAAAAAGTGGATCATAACCATTGATCATTATTTTGTAATTAATCATATATTTGTTCTTTACACAAATAATAAACTGATAAAAAAAACACGGTGAAATGTAAATCCGCAATAATACATGTATTTGTTGCATCATACAGTATGTAGACAGCAGAGGTGTGTCGAGTAGCAAAATATTGTACTGAAGTAAGAGGATTGTTACTTTTGAATAATATGACTCAAATCAAAAGTAATAAAAATAATTACTTGAGTACGGGTAAGAAAGTACTCAGTGAAAAACTACTCAATTCAGATTAAAAAAAATAATCAGAGTATGAATGTCAAATAAAATGAAAAATAACTAAATAAAATATGAATGTGCAAATTCAGATATTGCAGAACAATATTAATAAATCTAAAACATAAATACATTATTCTAAAATAAAATCTTCGTAAAATAACAAATGAAGGCAAATTCAACTCTAGGAAATGGTTTTATACTATACTGGTTCTACTTTTTAAAAAGCACAATACTGTAGGCTCACCAGGCATATTACAAAAACAGGAACAAGGCTGATATAAAAAGTACACCCCTGTTCAAATGCCAGGGTTTTGTGTTGTAAAAGAATTTTGACCCAGATCAATGAATTTAAAAAGTTTCCCACTATTAATCTAACTTAGAATTTGTACAACACAACTGATTTATTATTGTATCTTTTTGAGAGTGGGGGGGGGGGGGGGGGGGGGGGGTGTGTGAAAATAAACAACTGAAATAAACTTGCATGTGATTGACTTGGACTTGACGTTTAACTTGCTCCTTCTTGGCCAGGTCACCATTGCAAAAGAGATGTTCTCTTTTAAGTGGTCTTTTACCTGGTTAAATCAAGTTTATATAAAATGAATTTAAAAAATACGTAAATCTGGTGTCACAAGGATGCACTCCCTCTTATAACTATAATATTATTATTATGTGGTTGTGTTCAGAAGTAACATCACATTCAAACTCATGTTCAAAGGGAGTCCGCACACACCTACCACCATTTCAATTTTTAAGTGGAAAAACAACAACACATGTATAGGGCCTTACAGAAACATTATTTGCTTTATCCACTAAAATGACGAAAATAAACAAGGCATGTACTGACCAGACTTACTGATAGTGCGCACGTGTGTATGTTTGTGTGTGTGTGTGAGAGAGTGAGAGTCAGAGAAGAGAACGTACCCCAAAAGATGTGTTTCACAGTTACTTGTGACCATACAATAGTGCTAATGTTGCCATATGCACAGCCAAAACAACAGCAAAAACATCTGCAACTTACCACAATGTGTTCAGCCCACAAGTTAGAAGTGGGCTGAAATATCCAAGTTCGGGCAGTGACAAAACTACGCTGCATGTTAAAGCTGTTGTTTTTCATAGTCTGCAATTTAAACACGAGTCGCACGCGGCGGTCACGACTCTCTTTGATTCACCGACGAAGCCCAATAGAAGACTTTGTGTGCGGACATGTGACTTTCTTGTGTCGTTGGATTGGTAATTACGGTGGATTGGAGCAACAGCGCTATGCGGAAGTTGAAAACAAAAGACAAAAAAAATAAATAGCGCACACAATTCTTAATAAATGAAGGTAGCGAGTGGCATTTAGATTGTTGTAACAGAGTCAAAGTACTGTTTCTGCTTAACATAAATACTCAAGTAAAAGTAAAAAGTCTGATTCATTAAAACTACGGTGACAGTACAATTTATCCAAAATGTTACTTGAGTGAATGTAATGTGTTACTATCCACCTATGGTGGACAACATGTGGAAAACCACCATACCAAGTTGATCTAATGACAAATGTGAACAATTTAGATGATATTGCTTCAAATGGTATCACACATTAGAATATGTTCCGTAAAATAGTCAGAAATTATAAAGATGAAACTAGCGACCAGTTCAGGGTGTAGTCCGCCTTTCGGCCGAAATTAGCTGGTATAGGCTCCGGCGCCCCGCGACCCCTAAGCAGGATAAGCGGTCTTGAAAATGGATGGATGGATGTTACATGTAATTAGGTACTCCCAATAATACAATACAAATAGAGTTGAGAGAGATTCCAAATTGATAAGGTTTTCATTGCATTCCTTCTGTATGGTAAAATGACACTAATCAATTATGTATAGTATTATCTAATATTTCTTCTTGTTCTTTCCTATGTTTAATCCATAATTAGAGTTCAGAAAAAAAAAAACATTGGGGGCTTTGTATGCAAATACTTAAATTTGACAAGGTGAATTTTTCCAGTGCAATCAAGACATCGTTTGTTACATTGTAAGTTTAAATTAATGTACAGTACATTTTACTTTCTTATGATAGCACAATACATTAGAATTAAACAAGTGTGAATGAATCAAACAGTTACTTTTAGAATATTGATATCTAAAGCTTGACAATTTATTAGGAAGAAAATAGAATTTAAATTCTGTACAAATGTCACAAATGTCATGTGCCTGCCTGCGCATGTGTGTGTTTGGGTGAGTGACTGCGTGTGTGTGTGCGCACGCGCGCACCAGTAAACCCTATCTGCTATTTGTCCTCATTCTGTCACCCCAGAAGTAAAGTGCGCGCACACACACACAAACACACACACACACACAGACACACACGAATACAAACAACCACACAGATAAACATTGGGGATAAAACTGGAAATGTGTCTCTCTGAAATTAGAACAAACATTCGCATTACAATGTGCTCACGTGAGAAGGACAGCCTAAAAAAAATTCGAAGCCAATTTATTTGGCTTCTAAATTGGATTATACTTTGATTTATTGCTGCCCAGCAGCCTCTTTGTGCCCACCTTCAGTCAGCCTCTGAGTTACCTCAAACAGTCTTCAATTCTACTGTGGCAAAAAGCAGCCTTTCATCCATACTGGTACTCAAAGCATTTGTATGAGATTTGTAGGATATACAAGTTTCAGTATAAAGGTATACCTGTTGACCACTGTTAAATGGGACACATTATGGAATTCTCAATTGCTTTGCATACGAAGAGTTAGGTCTCCGGAGTGCCTGCCCACCCACCTGCCTAATTACGCAACCAAATAAATCCTTTGTGAGCAGCCAATTTACAAAAATGTGTCTCTGAGCCAGCCTTTCGGAATTTTACCTAATTGTGATGTCACAATTTGGCATATTAAAACAAAAATACCCCCCGCATGGGTGTTTCTAGCCCATTTTTGGGAGACCTGAGGCACCCCTACACCGAATCCCAGCACCATGAAACCTCTGACCCTAGAATCACCCCTGCGCCTTCATACTGAGTTTCTCTGCCAATGACTTGGCTGCTCTACTGGGGGAACATCTGCCATTTTCAAGCTGCTACTAGACTAAGATACCTGGAAACTCTTTTTTAAAATGAGTCATTACAATTGATAAATCATTATTGCAATCCCTGTGAAGCATATTTGGTCCTGGTCTGGGTTCTTCTACTGGTTTTAAAATGATCTTCAAACTGAAAGGGCTTTTTGTATTATCCATCAGAGATAGAATCCTCTTTAATTTGAATGATATCTTCCACAAGACAGTTGGCGCCTAATGGCGCCAGTGTGTGCGGCCGGCCGTCTGTCCGTGTGTCGATTGCCTCTCAAAATGTGAAATCTCTGCTGATAGAGGATCACCAAAATCTAAATCTGTGAACTCCTCTCCTTCCCATTAAATGTGGCGCACTCAGTCTCACATGCATGCGGAAGAGGATGGTACGTAATCGATCAGCGATCCGTGCCCGAGCGACGCATTGCCACTGCTGGATACAGAATGAGCGGTGACTTAAATATTTCTGCGGCAGTTAGACGTGGTCTGAGCAGGTGTAAGTTTAGACTGACTTTCTGCCACCAAATTGTCACTCCGCCAGTCGTGACCAAGTGTATCCTAGGACACTTCCTTGTTATGCCCTAACGCCGAGCTGGGCGCAGACCGCTGTTTTGGAAATTAAATCAGGAAACATTCTTGTCTTTTGTAGTCTTAATAACATCTTTGCAAAGAGAGAGAAAGCCAAGAGAGGTTCCAAGTTACTTTGCTTCTCTGCCCGTCTATGAAACACATATGGGTAAGCAATGCCTAATTATACTGAAAAAAAATGGGAGGGAAAAAAAAAGACCTATTCACAAAGTTATTTTATCTTGTCCTTGAGAGAAAAGGGAGGTTGGTACAGTCACAGAGACAGTATGACAACCAAGACAGTGTGACGGAAAGGACTAAGAAACAATTTAGCTACGAGACAATTTAGCCACTTGGCCACACAAGAACAAAGCAGTACTGAAGTAATAAAATCTTCAAGTAGTTTTTCACTCAGTAATGAAGTTATTCCAGTCAACAAATGCTCCAGGTTTGGAAATATCTCTTTGAGAAAAAAACAAATTCACTGACACAATGATTTGAGGCTTCATCCCATGTGTTATCAATAACTAAACCACTGGGATTAAATTTTTAAATGTGATCATTTTTAACTTTAGGAGCTGAAATTAGTATCCTTACATATACAAATACAATCGAGCAGTGATTCCCGACCACTGTGCCACGGCACATTAGTGTGCTGTGAGAGATCATCAGGTCTTACGTAAGAAATTTTCCAATTTCACTTCATTGGTCCGATCAAATTATTATTTATGAAAAATAATGCGTCATTGTTCATAAATCTACACCGGCGACGTATAGTGACTGGCAAAACAGAGAAATGCTCTTCCACTAGATGGCAGAAGGTACACAATTAACCTACAAAAGTAACGAGAAAATATGTGATTAAGAAGTGTAAGTAATAAGAGAGAAACATAATACACAAATTTGTAATTTCTATAACATCAAGCTCCAGCCTTGTGCCTGTTGTTTTAACTTTTTAGTTTAACATTAAATAATCATGTATGTTCTTATTGGCCTTTAATATTGTAACGAACTATTATGTGTGTTTATTGTCGTGTGTTGCTGTTGGGGTGTTTGAGAGAGCAAGAAGCGTTCTATTTTTCTTAGCGCCGTTAATTTTGAGCGGGTTTGAATGCATCGATCACCTCATTGTGGGAGAGAGAGCCTCGGGGTGATCTGATTTCAAAGTGCTGTACATGGTTCACCTTGCTCCTCTTCTTTTATTTGATTGTTTATATAAATTTCATTCTCGCTTCATTTTCACATAATTATACTGAAGGTGAATTCCCCCTCCCCCTCAAAAGGAATTTTTCAAAAAAAAACAAAAAAAACAATGAAACAGATTTTTGGCACCCCCTTGAGGTGTGGCGCCCTTAGCTGCTAATCCTGCCCTGTGGATAAATTTCAAAAACACTAATGAATCAAGGTATAATGGTGATACAGTGTTTTTGGATTCATGAGAGGCGCCATGTATTTGTTTGATTTAACTAAAGGAGAGGAATGAAGATTAGCCGAAGTAAGACAGAATATATGTGCATGAATGAGAGGGGAGGACGGGGGAGAGTGAGACTACAGGGAGAAGAGATAGCAAGGCTGGAGGACTTGAAATACTTGGGGTCAACCGTCCAGAGCAAAGGTGAGTGTGGTCAGGAAGTGAAGAAACGGGTCCAAGCAGGTTGGAATGGGTGGAGGAAGGTGTCAGGTGTGTTATGTGACAGAAGAGTCTGCTAGGATGAAGGGCAAAGTTTATAAAACAGTGGTGAGGCCAGCCATAATGTACAGATTAGAGACAGTGGCACTGAAGAGACAACTGGAAGCAGAGCTGGAGGTGGTGGAAATGAAGATGTTGAGGTTCGCTCTCGGAGTGACCAGGTTGGATAAAATTAGAAATTAGCTCATCGGCGGGACAGCCAAGGTTCGATGTTTTGGAGACAAAGTCAGAGAGAGCAGACTTGGATGGTTTGTACACGTCCAGAGGAGAAATAGCGAGTATATTGGTAGAAGGATGATGAGGATGGAGCTGCCAGGCATGAGAGCAGTTGATGTTAGAGAGGAGGATGCAGGATACATGAAAAAGGATGACATGCTGTGGCGACCCCTAACGGGGCAAGCCAAAGGGTAAAGAAAAACATCACGTGACCTGACTGACCTCAATAAACCTTTGACTCAATAAACGATTTCTTTGCGGCCCTTTAGAATTTGTATTTGTTCTCAAGTCTGTTGAGGAAATAAAGGCATGGATGTGCTTAAATCGTTTGCTTTTTAATGTTCCAAAGACTGAAGTCGTGTTGTTTGGACCCAGTGATGCCGTCAACAGTTAATGATGACCTGGGTGACACAATACTTGAAACCCACAGAAACCAATCTGGGAGTGATGGTAGTATCTGTTCGGGTTGCGTTCCCTCAAGTGGGCAAATCCGTGTTCCCAAGTTGTCCCAAAAACAAAGAAAACACTCAGATGGGTCTACACTTTCTCAGTTGCTTCCCAAAAACTGTGGCCTGAGCTGCATCAGGCCATTCCACTTGCTGTTTTTAAATCCTCTCTTAAAACACTTTTTTCTCAAGCATTTACCTCAGTTTTAGATGTAGATTTTTCTCTTTTTTTTTTTACAATTGTTTTATTGTTAATGTTTTCTACTGTTTTTAAATACCGTAGGAGTTTTTACCTATTTTTACAGCTGCCTTTTATCCCCGCTATTTTATGTTTTCATTTTCTTTCTGTTAGGCTGTGTAAAGCACTTTTGTCGACTGTGATGCACCAAAAGTGCTCTTATAAAAAAGATTGATTGGATTGGACAGCTGACATAACTTTTCAAAGGTCAAATCAGAATAAGTCTCCATCCAATGAAAATCTTTTATCCCCACCTTATCATCATTTTTGGCATTATGTGAGTTTGTGCTCTCCTGCATGTATTGTTGAATGTGTGCAGCTAAACAACAACAACACTCAATTTGTTTTGAAGATGGGTGAAGATGAAACCTGGTTTGGATGTTGTTTTCAACCTTTGCTAGGCAAATGCTTTGCAAATGTAATGATTTGAGTAATTTACAAAAAAGGTCATATTTTCACTGAACCGCCTGATTAATTCAAGTCAAAATTGGGTGAAAACTTTGCCATTAAACTAAGAAATATGCTGATCTCAAAATCCAATATTGAAAGGTTTTGATGACAAGGTTAGCTGTATGGGAACATTTTTACTTAGCGTGCTACACATTGTTATAAGCTTAGAGGCACAGAAACACTTGATAATTTCTCATAGGAAAGTCTTTCTTCAGGGACAGATTCCAGACAAGTCCCTTTAAACATTTTAATATTTGACAAACAGGTACAAGAAAAGATTTATGATCCTGGTGTTAAAGCTGTCTAAACAATTTTGGTTTTTTTTCTGTCAATATGGGGTGCTGTGTGCGCATTAATGAGGAAAAAAATGAACTTAAATTATTTTAACAAATGGCTGCAATATAACAAAGAGCGAAAAACTTAAGGGGGTCTGAAAAAGTTTCTGTACCCACTGTGTGTGTGTATATATATATATATATATATATATATATATATATATGATGTTGTGCACTCGTTACTTTTTTTTCCTTCTTTGTATGAGTCATCCATATAGATTTATTATTTTAGTAATTAGTAACTATTAGTTTAGTCAGAAATTCATCTTCATGTGACACATGGATGTCAGATTTGGGTTTTCGAGGTGTCGGAGGCAAGAAAGTGGAGGACCCAATTGCAGGGAAGCAGGGCGTTAAGGCCGGAGTGGCGGAATCTCAAAAAAAGGTTTTATATATTTATTCATTCTTTCATTCATTTTCCATACTGCTTATCCTCACTAGGGTCGCGGGCGTGCTGGAGCTTATCCCAGCTGCCTCTGGGCGAGAGGCAAGGTACACCCTGAACTGGTCACCAGCAAATCGCAGAGGATTTATTTATAAAACCAAAAAAGACAATCAAAGATCTTTGAGGCAAAAATCTAAATTAACAAAGTCCAAAACCTAAACACAAAGTAACAAAGAAACACCAGGGAACAAAGAAATAACCACCAGAGAAACATGACGGGACTTATGAGACATGACAACAGATGAAAAGGACGGTGAGGAAAGAATGAAAGGGCTTACTGAAAAAAGGTAGGTTTGGTTGGCAGGCTGAGGGCGCCGGGAGGCAGACTGGCGGCGTTCCGGGTGATGCTTTGTGCTTCCCGCTCGGTCATTTATTGGTTGCTGCATTCTGTCGAGAAGCAGGAATGGAAGGCTCCTGCAGCTGCCGAGGAGCAGGCACGGGGTCTGCAGTTGCTTTTACAGCCTGCTGCCATAGAGGTTGGGGAGCAGAGGAGGCAAGAGCGGCAGAGTGCCAGAGGCAGGAACTAGGGAAGATGAGGAAACACAGCTCACACTTGGTCCGAGGCATGGAACGAGGACTTGACAGGACGGGTGTGGAATAAGCTGTGGAAATGGGTGAAAAATTATGTGCCTTTGAAACGGGGCGGAAAAACAGGACAACAAAATTTGACCTTTACTTTGGCGCCTCCGTTGGCCACCACGCGGAGGTCCCGGATAGATGACCAAATGGGTGCCCAAGTAAAGGGAAAACGTGACAAAAATTTACTGGGACGACAAAAAGAACCCTAAAAATCTAAATCGGTGTCAGAAAGAAGCTGAACTAAATCCGTGCTCTAAATCTACAAAAATAAGTGAAGGGGAGCGGTTTGGGCTTGGTGAAAAACAAGGACTTAAAGACAAAGATGAAAATTGACTGACTACAATGCAACATCACAGACTGAAAGAAAGCAGGGAACTAAATAATAACAAATTGAGGAGACAGCAAGGAACACCTGGACAAGACACAAGTGGCTGAAGGGAGCTGATTGGTTGACATAAGGTTGAGGGTTGACGAGAACAGGTGGGTACAATAACCAAGAAACACACAAGACATGAACAACATGGGACACAGGAAAACATGAAACAAAACTAAATATAATCTAAACTAAAACAATGGAAATGTTGAATCTGTTTTTGTAATGGAAGAGATGAACATATTTGATATGTGACCATATGCTGTCTGCGAGACTGAGTCACATTTGTTAATAGTCATACTTGGCATCAAAACAAAACACCTGCCTCCCATGGGTGCTTTAGTAGGCAAACAGATGCGCCTTTCCAATGCAGTCATGCAAATAACCAAGCTTCCTGGGCTGCTGAAATATTGATCATAGTATCCACTGTGTGTATTTCATCTTAAATTTGGGTTTGCACATTAGATTACTGTACATATATATTTCAACATTTTCTGTTCAAGACTATAGTTGCGCGACTGGTACACAACACACCATTTTATAAACTGAAAAACAACTGTTTATGCCATTCTCATCTGTGCTAGTGGGTTCGGGAGACGTTATAGTAGGAGTAACAGTAAACATTATAAACAAACTGTTTAGTTTTTCATTGGCATCATAGCAGGGATGCATTTTGGCATATTGAGTATGAATGCAGTAGTTTAAAGATGATGACTTGCATATTATTAATTGAACAGGTACTATTTTGTCACTACCTAGTACGCATGATACTAGATTCATTAAATCAGTCTGATATAATAAGAGATGGGTGGAAACAAAATCACCATCAACACTATATAACAACATATTCAATGTATAATCATCATGCTGTATAACATTATCTTACACAAAGTACACCATTAGCATTTTGTTTTCGCCTGCTTCCTCTTTTCATCCTTTCTGTCTGATTACTTTTTCAGTCATTTCTATTGAAACTCATTTGATCGATATCCTGCCCATTTCCTTTGAATTAGAATCACCTCTGTCAAGGGCAAACAACCATAAACATGTCTGATTCCTTTGATTAAAGAGGCAATAATGTGCTGGGGAACTCTGGACCTTACAGACAGCATCCGTAACATTTGTATCCCCTTTTATATGTTTGGTGCATGGGAGTTTGCCCAACCAGTCTACATGTTTTGTCGACTTAGAAAAATTGTCCGACCGTGTCCCTCGGAGTATGGTGACAAGGGCTGTCAGTCCCTATACAACCGGTGTCAGAGTTTGGTCTGCATTGCCGGCAATATGTTGAATTCATTTCCAGCCAGAGTTGGACTCTGTCAAGGCTGCCCTTTGTCACCGATTCTGTTCATTACCTTCATGGACAAAATTGAGTGGGTCAGGTTTGGTGACGTCAGTATTTCGTCTCTGTTTTTTGACAGCTTTCTGACAGCTTCATCAACCCGTGATCTTCAAGCTCTCATTGGAGCGGTTTGCAGCCGAGTGTGAAGCGGCTGGGATGAAAATCAGCACCTCCAAATCTGAGACCATGGTCCTCAGTCGGAAAAGGGTGGAGTGCCCTCTCCGGGTCGTGGAGAAGATCCTAACCCAAGTGGAGAAGTTCAGGTCGGGGTCTCGTTGCAGAGTGAGGGAAGAATGGACCGCGGATCAACAGGCAGATTGGTGCAGCGTCTGCCGTGATGTGGACTCTGTATTGGTCTGACGTGGTAAAGAATTCAATTCAATGTCAAGAATGAATTTATCGATCGAGCTACTTTCCTACGCTCACCCATGGTCACAAGGTGTGGGTTGTGACCGATAGAACAAGATCGTGGATACAAGCGGTCAAAATGACTTTTCTTTCCAGGTGTCCGGGCTAGGCGGCATGGTAGTGACTGGTTAGAGCGTCTGGGCTTTCCCTTTGAGATAGGGTGAGAAGCTAGGTCACCTGGAAGGGGCTCAGAGTCGAGCTGCTCCTCCTCCTCATCGAGAGGAGCAAGATGAGGTGGCTCAGTCATCTGATTAGGATTCCCCCAGGACGCCTCCCTAGTGAGGTGTTCCGGGCACGTCCCACCGGGAGGAGGCCCCAGGATCGAACCAGGACACACTGGAGAGACTATTTCTCTCGGCTGGCCTGGGAATGCCCCCAGAAGAGCTGGACGAAGTGGCTGGGTAGAGGGAAGTCTGGGCTTCCCTGCTTAAGCTGCTGCCCCGCGACCCAACATTGCGGAAGAAAATGGATGGATGGATGGATGGATTGATGGATGGATAAACTTTACATGTCCAGGAGGTTAAAAGAGAGGAAGACTCACATAAGTTAAGGTCTACCTACCTTTACAGCATGCAGTGAAAATTAAGTATCTAACAAAACTTAATGCTGTCCTTCTATTTTCTGTAAACACTTAACCACTAGGTCATATGGAATGGAGGAAGAGCCAGCAAACAAACCCTGACCGTTTCAGGGCACTCTACGTCTCCTTAATGCTCGTAAAGCTGTCGTGAGCCAAACAAGCCTGAGCTCGCGTCCACATTTTGTCCACAGTGTCATGGTTATTTGTCATATCAAAAATAGAGATGTCTAGACATTGGGAGGGGGCGGGCTCTGTTTCTCAGCTTGGTCATAAAGTGCAGCCGATCATGTTTTTGTAAGTAAGTAAGTTTGTGTATTTCCCCTCATTCTTATTACAGTCATAGACGCGTCTGTGGAAGATTCCACTGCTCAGTAACCACTGATACTCATGTAACGCAAAGCTTGGATGTTCAATTATTCCCACCTTTTCTAGTGGACTTCATCTTTTTTTAAATGGATAAAATTATTCGCATTTCTGGAATTTACTGGCACACAAGCCATGGACATAGGTTATTTCCTTTTTTGCCAGGATTCTCTTCGGAATCTGGCCTTATAAACTGACAAGTTTGAGTATTTGTAAAGATAGTTAACACCTTCCATGTATGTATCTATGAGCATAGAAACTCTGTGAAAAAGCAAACGCTCTCCTCTCCTTCTTTTCTCTCCAAATTATTCTAATCTTTAATTCCCTTTTTATCTTTTGCCATTTCTGCTCTCCTTATCATAGCATCTTAGTTGTTTGCACTCTACTTCCTTTTATCCACTTCTCATGTTTCTCTCATGAGCCTGTAATCATGTCTTTCAGTCCTCTTATATCATCGAGCCTTTGAAACAAAACTGGCTTCATTACCTGCCTGCCCTTCTATTCCTTAATTCACTCTGGTTTCAAAAGCATCCTTTCACTCTATCCTGTGCTTCCTTACTCTCTTTCCATGCTCGATCATTCCCTTTCATCAGTCCACAGGTTTTTCTCCACGGGTCAATCTATCAATCTTATTCGTCTACGTAACTTTCCCACACTGTTGTCCTATCGAGCCAAAGAAGGCCAGCTGAAACCCCAGACGAGTCCGCCTCCACCACCATTCCACCCGTCTGTCTCTCCATCACTCTCACTTATTATCTCCTTGGTAGCAGTCCCCTGGCAATGCTCTAGCTGCAAATCCATGGCATCCTTGAGCTCAGGTGATACAGTTGAAGAGAAACTGAAGTAAAAAGACATTTGAAATTGGAAAATGAAAGGAGAAAAGAGGTGGAATGTGAGGGGAAAATGTGATGATACCTTTTACAGTGTCGGAAAACAATCCAGTAGTACTTTGACTAACAGGTGCCTTAATTGAGTTTTTCAAACTACAAGCTGTTGCATTATAGATTTTTTGTATCGTGTAGCAAGTCAAAATTTTAGTTACAGTTATGTTGCTGCACAAGTGAAGTAAAATACAAATGCCAGTGCACTTTCAGCAGTTTGCAAATACATGCAAATACATAATGACAACGCTAGCAAAGCGCTAGAATAGGCTAAAAGTCACGCCCAGACACTCACATGCAGATGAACCGACTAAGCTTCTGACGTCACTTACTCAGCCACGATCCTTAAAGGCACACATACAATAATACAATTGTTGTCAGCTTGTCCCAACGTACTGTAATTACACATTATAAAACCATTGTTTTTCTTGTATTGTCTTTCATTAATTCTTATGTTTTTATACAAGACATCTATCGATTTCTAACAATTAAATTCACCCTTTGTTGTTGTAGGTGGAGCAAGTGCAGAAGTGAGAGGATTACTGAAGACAGCTAGCTTTATGCAGCGTATAAATAGGCCTATCCCAGCTGACTCATAGTGAAAGACAGACAACACCCTGCTGTGGTCGCCAGTCAATTACAGGGCACATGTAGCGACAGACAACCATTCACACCTATTATTCGCACTGTCAATGAGTAGGAACCGAATCCAGACAGCCTGCACATAATGGAAGTCAGCCAAGTGAGCCCCATCCCCAACACCATAAGTAACCCATCTGAATTATTTTTGTTCAATCATTTTTTTTTAATCCATTCAACTATTTTCAGAATGTTAATGTATTATTGTGAACTACAAATTTTAATAATAAAATGTAGCTTTGCTAGACTTGCCAGACTTATTGTTGTGTGTCTTTTTTTTTTTTTTTTTGCTACAGTGCAACATTAAATGACTTGTTAGAAAAAAGAAATGTTGATGTACATTGACAACTCTCAGTATTATTAAGTACTTTATAGTTCAGTTTACAGTAGTATACCATCGAAAATATTGATTTTGAAAGGAAACTAGGTTGATAAATCTTTTTAGGTTATAGTCTTTTATGTTGAGCACTGTACATATGCTTCCATCCATCCATCCATTTTCTGAGCCGCTTCTCTTCACTAGGGTCACGGACGTGCTGGAGCCTATCCCAGCTATCATCGGGCAGGAGGCGGGGTACACCCTGAACTGTTTGCCAGCCAATTGCAGGGCACATACAAACAAACAAGCATTCACTGTCAGATTCACACATGCGGGCAATTTAGAGTCGTCAATTAACCTACCATGCATGTTTTTTGGGATGTGGGAGGAAACCGGAGTGCCCGGAGAAAACCCACGCAGGCACGGGGAGAACATGCAAACTCCACACAGGCAGGGACAGGGATTGAACCCCAATCCTCAGAACTGTGAGGCAGACGCTCTAACCAGTTGACCACCGTGCCGCCACATATGCTTCCATTAATCCTAATTGAAGTAGAATTTATGCCTTGAAAGAATAACGAACTGGGACAAATTCCCAGTCACTGATAATAATAAATTTTGCAAAACATTTATTAGAGATTGACAGTGGTAGTACATTCTTTAATTTATGAGTGGTTATCTTAAGTAAAGGGGGAAAAAGCATTCACAGGAAGGTATAGGGATGACAGTAGGGAACAGGGAAGACACGCATTTAAAAGATAGCGGGACACCGACCAAGCCAATATCTGAGCCATCCTGTAAAATGCTGTGCAAGCTTGTGTGTTTGCGCTGGCCCAAATCCCATGTATGGTGGGAAGAATTTGGTTGTCTTAGTGTCTTCTTCTTTTCCTTTCAGCTTGTACCTTTAGGGGGCGCCACAGCGCGTCATCCTTTTCCATGTACCGTATTATCACGACCATAAGGCGCACTTAAGTCTTAAATTTTCTCCAAAATGGACGGGGCGCCTTATAATGCAGCGGGCCTTATGTGTGCACTGAGTTCCAAAATCTGCAAATGTTTTTGTGTGACTTTAATGAGCACTCCGCTTGACTGACTGAGAGCATTTCCTGCCGACACGCTGCTTATACAGAGGAAGGCGGATGTGACTGAGGACAGCATGCGGACGTAAAGGGGGAAGGATGCGCGTGACATAGGACGCTAAAGACACGCCCCCAGTGGGTATATAGTTCCGGTATGTGCATCGGTTTTGCTAAGGACCCCGGAAAATGGCACCTGCGAAGAGACACTGCGGTCAAGCCTGCCTCCACTCGTAAAGTAGCAGTCAAGCCAGCCGCCCCTAATTTTGTTCATACGAGGCATTATGGTAATAAGTCGCCAACTCGAGGCGAAAGCCACCTTCAAAATAAAAGCCTCCCCAATAATGCTCCTCGGTTAAGGAATGCAACCAGCAAGGTTAATATTATTGAATCTTGAGATGTATTAAAAAATTTAGTTTATTTGATATCTTATGAAAAATAAATTGTATACTTGGTTATACTTTTTGTAGTGTCCCCCGGAACTGGACTGGTGTCGCGATATCTCAGAGATTTTTTTTTAATGAATCTTTTAAATCAGTGGTAGTGACAGTGAAATATGCAGGATTGAGGGGACTTTTATTTTGAAATGCCACATCAGATTTGGGTGGGACCACTTTTGTTGGAGACATCAGGTGGTGCAGTGTCCCCCAGTACTAAATTTTATTAAACATATTTTTTCAGTCAGGGGTAATGACAGCAAAATATGCAGTTTTCAAAGACTTTTATTTTGAAATACAAAATCAGATCTTCATCAAACCTCTTTCAGTGGAGTCCTTGGTGGTCTGTAGCACAGATCTGGACTTGTCTTGTGATACCAATGGGATTTTTTTAGGGTGGCTTAGGCTCAGTAGGTTGAACAGGTTCGAATCCTTGCTACGACTGTCCGCATGTCGAAGTGTCCTTGGGCAAGACACTGAACCCTAATTGAGAACTTGCCCAGCTGTTCATTTCGGATACAGAAGATGAGGACTTTGATGGATTTGTGTATGGGGATTGCTAAAAAAATAATGTGACTACATTATTAAAGACTTCAACAAAGTACAACCGGACTCAGTTTTGCTCCCGCTGCCTTTTTAAAAACATTGTTTTTGCGTGCATGCATGCTACCGTATGTTTTAAGAAAGCGTATGTTTTACCACGCCTGCGCCTTTTAGTACGGTGCACCCTATGTATGTGTTAAATACAGAAATAGACCCCGTAACTGAGACTGCACCTTTTAATACGGTGCGCCTTATGGTCGTGAAAATACAGTAAGCCTATCTCCTGCATCCTCCTCTCGAACATCAACTGCCCTACTGTCTTCCCTCACGACATCCATCAACCTTCTCTTTGGTCTTCCTAAAGCTCTCTTGCCTGGCAGCTCCATCCTCATCATCCTTCTACCAATATACTGACTCTCTCTCCTCTGGACGTGTCCAAGCCACCGAAGTCTGCTCTCTCTAACTTTGTCTCCAAAACATCGAACCTCGGCCATCGCTCTGATGAGCTCATTTCTAATTTTATCCAACCTGGTCACTCCGAGAGCGAACCTCAACATCTTCATTTCCGCCACCTCCAACTCTGCTTACTGTTGTCTCTTCAGTGCCACTGTCTCTAATCCGTACATCATTGCTGGCCTCACCACTGTCTTAGAAACTTTTGCCCTTCATCCTAGCAGAGACTCTTCTGTCACATAACACACCTGACACCTTCCTCCACCCGTTCCAACCTGCTTGGACCCGTTTCTTCACTTCCTGACAACACTCACCATTGCTCTGGAGGGTTGACCACAAGTAATTAAAGTCCTCCACCCTTGCTTTCTCTTCTCCCTGTAGCCTCACTCTTCACCCCACCATCCCTCTCATTCGCGCACATATATTCTGTTTTACTTGGGCTAATCTTCATTCCTCTGCTTTCCAGTGCATGCCTCCATCTTTCTAACTGTTCCTCCACCTGCTCCCAGATCACAATGTCATCTGCAAACATCATGGCCCGCGGGGATTCCAATCTAACCTCTCTGTCAACCTATCCATCACCACTGCAAACAGGATGCAATTCCACCTCCACCTTAAATTCGTCTGTCACACCTACAGCACACCTCACTACTGTTCTGCTGCCCTTGTACATGTCCTGTATTATTCTAACATATTTCTCTGCCACTCCAGACTTCGGCATGCAGTACCACAGTTCTTCTCTGGGTACTCTGTCATAGGCTTTCTCTAGATCAACAAAGACACAATGTAGCTCCTTCTGACCTTCTCTGTACTTTTCCATCAACATCCTCAAGGCAAATAAGGCATCTGTGGTACTCTTTCTAGGCATGAAACCATACTGTTGCTCGCAAGTACTCACTTCTGTGTTGAGTCTAGCCTCCACTACTCTTTCCCATAACTTCATTGTGTGGCTCATCACCTTTATTCCTCTATAGTTCCCACAGCTCTGCACATAACCCTTGTTCTTAAAAATGGGCACCAGCACACCTTTCCCCCATTCCTCAGGCATTATCTCACCCGCTAGAATTCTATTGAACAAGCTGGTCAAAAACTCCACAGCCACCTCTCCTAGATGCTTCCATACCTCCACAGGAATGTCATCAGGACCCACTGCCTTTCCATTTTTCATCCTCTTTAATGCCTTTTTAACTTCCCCCTTACTAACCATTGCCACTTCCTGGTCCACCACACTTGCCTCGTCTACTCTCCCTTCACTCTCATTTACCTCATTCATCAACTCCTCCCAGTATTCTTTCCATCTGTCGAGCGCACAACTGGGACCAGTCAACATATTTACATCTCTATCCTTAATCACCCTAACCTGCTGCACATCCTTTCCATCGCTTTCCCTCTGTCTGGCCAACCTGTAAAGATCATTTTCTCCTTTTTTAGTGTCCAACCTGGCATACATATCATCATATGCCTCTTGTTTGGCCTTTGCCACCTCTACCTTTGCCCTATGCCAAATATCAATGTATTCTTTACGCCTCTCCTCGGTCCTCCCAGTCTCCCAGATCTTCTTAGCTAACCTTTTTTCTTGTATGATTTCCTGTACTGTGAGGTTCCACCATCATGTCTCCTTCTCTCCTTTCCTGCCAGAAGATACACCAAGTACTCTCCTGCGTGTCTTTCTGATCACCTTGGCTGTAGTGGTCCAGTCTTCTGGAAGCTCCTCCTGTCCACCGAGAGCCTATCTAACCTCTTCCCAAAAAGCTGCACAACACTCGTCCTGTCTCAGCTTCCACCACATGGTTCTCTGCTCTGCCTTTGTCTTCCTAATCTTCCTCCCCACCACCAGTCATCTTACACACCACCATCCTATTCTGTCTAGCCACACTCTCCCATACCACTACCTTACAGTCAATAACCTCATTCAGATTACATCGTCTGCACAAGATGTAATCCACCTGGGTGCTTCTACCTCCGCTCTTGTAGGTCACCCTATGTTCGTGCCTCTTCTGGAAAAAAGTGTTCACTACAACCATTTCCATCTTTTTTGCCAAGTTTACCACCATCTGTCCCTCCAAGTTCCTTTCCTGGATGCCGTAATTACCCATCACTTCTTCATCACCCCTATGTCCTTCACCAACTTGTCCATTACAATCTGCACCAATCACGACTCTCTCTCTGTCTGGAATGCTCAGTACTACTTCGTCTAGCTCCTTCCAGAATTTCTCTTTCACCTCTAGGTCACGTCCTACCTGTGGCGCGTAGCCACTAATCACATTATACATAACACCCTCAAGTTCAAGTTTCAGCCTCATCACTCAATCTGATACTCTTTTCACCTCCAAGACATTCTTAGCCAACTCTTCTTTTAAAATAACCCCGACTCCATTTCTCTTCCCATCTACACCATGGTAAAATAATTTAAACCCTGCCCCTAAACTTCTAGCCTTACTGTCTTTCCACCTGGTCTCCTGGACACACAATATATCAACCGTTCTCCTAATTATCATTTCAACCAACTCCTGAGATTTTCCTGTCATAGTCCCAACATTCAAAGTCCCCACATTCAGTTCTAGGCTCTGTGCTTTCCTCTTCTCTTTCTGCCGAAGAACCCGCTTTCCACCTCTTCTTCGTCTTCGAGCAACAGTAGCCACAGTAGCAGCCAAAATGGCTGACGGAACAGGAGGAGAAATAAACTTGGTGGCCAACATTATAAAAAAATATATATTACCTATATCATCTATTGATCTATAAATAAGCATCTCTTCTGAGTATGATGGAGTTAAAAAATGTTAAAATTGTGAACTGGCGGCACGGTGGCCGACTGGTTAGAGCGTTAGCCTCACAGTTCTGAGGTGCGGGGTTCAATCCCCGTCCCCGCCTGTGTGGAGTTTGCATGTTCTCCCCGTGCCTGCGTGGGTTTTCTCCGGGCACTCCGGTTTCCTCCCACATGCCAAAAACATGCATTAATTGGAGACTCTAAATTGCCCGTAGGCATGACTGTGAGTGCGAATGGTTGTTAGTTTCTATGTGCCCTGCGATTGGCTGGCAACCAGTTCAGGGTGTACCCTGCCTCCTGCCCGATGACAGCTGGGATAGGCTCCAGCACGCCTGCGACCCTAGTGAGGAGAAGCGGCTCAGAAAATGGATGGATGGATGGATGATTGTGAACTGCTTGGGCCCAACTAGCTTCCTCAACTGTCTCCACCGCTTCGTGCTGTGTGCCACCTGTCTGCAGTGACACTGTAGAAAGGGCCACAAACTCACTTATTTTTTAAGGAAATATGTGAAGCTTAATGAAAAAAAATTGTAAAATGTTGTTGTTTGAGGAATATAATTTATGTGATTCGCATATGTGACGTTCATTAGTGAAGATGCTGTTGTGTGGCAAATGTCTAGTTTGAGTCCGCCATCGTAAGTAGTGCACTTTTGAGTTTCAGAACAAGAGTGCTAACCGGAAGTATTATGTTTGCTGTTTGAAGTGTTATTAGGATTCTAACATAGTTTCCAGGCACAACATGCACCGCTCCAACATGATTGGCTCCTGCGTCGTGGAAAGGGCAGGCTAAACAGATGTAATGAGATGACCGTCCTAAACATTTATCACATTTGTACGAAATAAAAACAAAGAAGTTTGCAATGGTTACGTTTAGGGCATGGGTTGGCTATTAAGGCGGTTTAGGATTGATTATGGTGAGGATTAGAATGGGTTAGTGTTAGTGGGAAACATATTAACGCTGCCACACTTAAGTCACATACTTACTTCTCCTCCCATCTGGAAGGAGTAGGGTTAGGGTAGAGTTGATCCTATGTGATGTGTGCTTGCCTATTTGTACATTTTTTGCCTATTTGTTCTTTTTTGTCCTCTCTTAGAAAAACCACATCCGCACAACAAAATATATACTGTATATGCACGAAGAGACATGAGTTGTATTCAATGGGGGAACCAAAGGGGGAAAAGTCACACTAATGTTGAATTTGCAAGTATTTCCATGAGTGCCCTATTATCATCTCTGAATAATACATCTTTACATGTCTTATTTTAGTTTCCAATAATTTAATGAATGAGACGTGAAGTCAAGGAAAGCAGCCTCCAACATAATGTCCCCATGTAAAGACAAGACGACTTTACCCAAGTGATATAAATGCCAGATTTAAAAATGCCATGCCATTTTGCCATGCCATTCATTATGTACATAATCAATGTAAATTGTTTACACAGCATAAAGTTGAATTCATCCAATTCAAATTCAAGGTTTGACTTCAACCTTGTCCTTCCTGATGCAACCCTCACATTTATGCAGGTTTTGGACTGGCGCTGGAGAGTTCCAGTGGCAGGGTATTTGGGGCACTGGCAGGCAATCACACCTGAAAGGCAGCAGCATGTTGTGCTGCAACGCTACCATTGATTCAACTGGATATGAATGTATTGTAATATACTCTACATTGTCTTAGGTAATTTAAATTCCCACACAGATGCTGTTCCACGGATAAAGGGAATGACATATAGGCTAACGTTAACCTAATGTCAGATTATGAGGTACAGTCTTTTTAATTTATACAGTCAAACCTGTCTCTTTTTAGTAGGACTAAATTTGGATTTTTTTTCGTAACAATTTGAGCAACAAGTTTATTTAAACATTTTAAAAAGATTCATATTAATGGAAAAGCCGATAAACCTTCCTGGTTTACAGGAAGGTAAAGATAAGGTGATGTTGTACTGGAACCCCCTTAAAACAGAAATCTTAATCGAATTTAAACACTAGAGAAAAATAAAAATAAGTGTGGGAAAGGAGATAATGGAGAGCTATGTGAAATCAAATATGTCCAGTCCTTTGATTCAAAAGGGCATTTGGACTTCAGGCACGGGGCTGTAGTGAATATGGGAACTAATTGACTCAATTTGCATTCTAAGCAGGCATTGTACATCCTAATTAATATAGTGATACTCCTCGGCTGAGCCTTTTAGTCCGCAGACAATGGGTGATTAATGGTTGCCACTGTAAAGGTGCCAAAAGGAACTGTATCTCAATGTGTACAGGGTATTTATCTTCTCTGGTATGCAATCTGCCAAAAAGAATTCACACTCAAACATCTGCAGTATCTAAATATCTGTACGTCTTGGCCAGGCAGTGTATGCAGTGTCTAGACTATATACAGTACATTTTATAGAAAGTCTCTCTTTTTGAGCAGAAATTGCATGGGAGAGACTATCACTAAAATGCTTGACATGAGAGACAAATTAACACTGAGAGGAAACAAGATCAGCAAGTGGACAGATGGCCTAATGGCTCCCACTTAGGTTGTTTCTTAAGTACAAGAAACTGAAGTCATGATAAGATCCGAATCAGCGGTGTCATCTTTCTGCCAGCTGTTCTGCTCTTGCTAAATCATCCAAACCCATCGGTTGTTGCGTTTGTGAGGGGACGTCACGAATGGGGTATATGGAGATTTAGCTCATTTGTCAAAAGAACAGAATCATCATGAAACGTGTTGTGTTGGTGGGATTTTTTTTCATATTGACATTTACATACATACTATATTGACAACACTTAACTATAAATCTGCTCATCAAATCCTGTTTAGTGGATATCCTGTGGCATATGTTTTGATGTACAGTATTACGCAACCTTAGTCCTCCATTTAATTTACTTCTTACAAGTATGAGACTGCAATTACAGCTCTCCTAATAGCAAGCCCACTTAAATGTCATCCCAACATACCTCAGTAATAGTATCTTTTTTTTTTCCTTTCGCATTTCACATCACCTGTTAGAAGACTATCTACAGGGCCAATTTGTTTTGGTACTTTTTGCAAACAATTTTGACACATTGTGTTAATATACTGATTTCTGTGATTTAAATCAACCAGTAAGCCTGTTTTTCTCAACTGTTACTATAATAAAATGGAGACCCATTTATTTATTCAGAGTTGGCTCATCATCATTGAAAATGATCTATAACTCATCCTTTCTTGACTTCCTCATCCGAGTCACAAGTATATACAGTATGAGATATGGTAATAAACATCTGTATGGAATATTTAGACCATCAGACGCATGCCAAAGCTTTGCGATCTGTAGGAAAAAAAATATTGGCTTTAAACAGAATCCACATGTATCATTTCTCTGATGTAGTCAGTTAATATTCATGAGCGTCACTGATCCAAAAATAGGACCTCTGAATAGTCTTTAATCTCTGATTGGATGAGCCCATTTTAATTACATTGTGGCCATACTGTGCCATGAAGGGAAATGTAATAATCATAATGTTCCATCTGGTTCCTCTACAATTGATAATATTATAGTGAACTCGAGAATTTCTCTCTGAATCATCCCGTGAATTCCACTTGATGAGTCCCCGCTGTGTAGGAAGTTTGTTGATCAATGGCTCGTACATAATGGAGCTTGCTCTTACTGGTCATAAATGTTTGTGTAATATTGAATCACAATGATGCCCCGAGACATCACACAGAAACAAACAGACGGAATGTGTAAATCAACAGATTCTACAGAAGATGAGTGTCACATGGATTGTTTATGCCAGGTTTACATTATTAGTCATTATTGGCCAAAGCAGACCCGTTTGCCTGAAACACTATGCACTGTGAGATTTTGGCCATTATTTCCTCTGTATTCAAGTCTTACCAAGTTGTCTCTCGGTCTATCACGGAGTTCCGGATGCTCAAAGGCACACTACAGTTTGGCCCATGGTCTACCACGGATGCCACTACGTTTCTTCGCAGCCAGTCACATTGTGATCGGGTCGGTTACGTTTCTCACGTTGTGATCAAGATCTGCCATGTTTTTCACATTCTGTCGAGGTACAGAGGAAGCGTGAAAACCGCATGCGGCGTGCTAGACCGTATTGAAGCACAATGCACCATGTGCACCTTACTGCAATAAGGCTGAATTGAAAAGGTTTTTAGGAGCACACCACAGGATAGTATGTCATGTAAATGCACTTTATTTGTTACTGCACATTTACAAATTTAGGGTTGCCACCCATACCATAAAATATGGAATTGTCCCTTATTTGGCCATTAAATGTCGGGATTAGCTCACTGATAGCTTGTCATACATGAACTAACCTTGATGTTGGCTATGCACTGAATTGATAAGACACTAAAACGATCATCAATATGGAGACTGAAACTGGAAACTATCGCCATTAAAAACTACGATTGTGAGTGTGCTAGCTTAGACATGTACTGTATATATAAATGCCGCCTTGAGTGGAATTATCTCTTTGCTGTGGGACGTCCGCCATATTTGATGTGGCAGATTCATCTGTAAACTCAAGCAAAGCAATGGCCTGAACTTCATAAAGCAGCAACGTACTAAGTGTACAAAGTTAATGTCTCTCATTTACCCATCATATTACTAATATAACTATTTGCGGAAACAGATGGGCACCAAAAACAATACAGTATATGTAATTTCTAAATCTGATGATTACATATTTTTACTCCCATATACCACATTGGTAGCTGCAAGCACTCATGCAAGTGTTAGACAATAAATAATGTATGTATAACATATCTAGATTTCATCACATAATCCAAGTTGGTGTTCATTTAGCGTTTATAGGTATAAATGCACTTTTTGTTTTATGATCAGTGAAAATATGTTATTATCACTCCAATATATATTGTAACTGAGCAATTTTGTGACTGACTTGATTAATATGAACATGCATATCAGAAACAAATACATTTTATATGATACATTCATAGCAGACAACATGTATCTATTATTTTAAATGTCATTTTACTTTTAAATTGGGTGTTATTTTATCAATCAAAGACAATGGGGGGCAAATAAAATCTCCCCTAGGGGGCCACATTGGCTCGGGTCCAGTAGCAGCACTTTATATGCAGCAATGTTGTTTAAGTGTGACTAATTGCTTTCTTGATCACCCCTTTAGTGAAAACATCAACACAAATAAAAATATAATAAAAATAATGCATTACGATTACTGTATATATAGTGCTTGTAAGGCACTCAAAGACTCTTTGCAATTTTCACATTATTCATTCACTCCAGAGTCACACTGTATGGGCGGTAAGCTACTTGTGTAGCCACAGCTGCCCTGCAGGGGGCAGTCTGACGGAAGCATGGCTGCCATTCCGCTCCTCCAGCCCCTCTGGCTACCACCAAACTTCCAACCACATCCATTCATGTAACACACTGCTATGGGCGCCACATCCCACAGGGGTCGGCCATGTGGGGCCATGGTCCAGAGATGCCATGGTAGGCGTCCCTTATTTTCATTTATGAAAGGTGGCAACCCTATGTACAATGTAAATTGAAATATATTCTTTGAACTTATCCTAGAAGAGCAATGGGTGGCAAAAGGTCAAGATAACTGGCTGGAGAGAAACACATTTGACACCAATGATTAGGCAAGCAGGTCCAGGACATTTGCCATTCAGTTTGAATGAAAGAATGGATTATCAATGAAAGCAAAAACATGGCTGTCTGCTCATTTTTTTTAACGAGAAAAGAGGTTATCCTCAGTGTCTAGAAAATCCAATAAAGTGTTACAGGTGATGCCCCAAGCAGAGTAAGCACTTTTTAAGTTCATCCATCCATCCATTTTCTGAGCCGCTTCTCCTCACTAGGGTCGCGGGCGTGCTGGAGCCTATCCCAGCTGTCATCGGGCAGGAGGCGGGGTACACCCTGAACTGGTTGCCAGCCAATCGCAGGGCACATCGAAACAAACAACCATTCGCACTCACAGTCATGCCTACGGGCAATTTAGAGTCTCCAATTAATGCATGTTTTTGGGATGTGGGAGGAAACCGGAGTGCCCGGAGAAAACCCACGCAGGCACGGGGAGAACATGCAAACTCCACACAGGTGGGGACGGGGATTGAACCCCGCACCTCAGAACTGTGAGGCTGACGCTCTAACCAGTCGCCCACCGTGCCGCCACTTTTTAAGTTACTATACATAATCTAAACTGTCATGGCGGGCACACTTATTGAGTTTAATTGGTGGCTTGGTGATGAAGTGCCTCCAAAGTTGTCATCAATGAGTAAAAAGAGTATGTTTCATTAGCACAGATAATACATTTTATATGAGAAAATGCAATATTGCCGGCACGGGTGCCGACTGGTTAGCACATCTGCCTCACAGTTCTGAGGACCAGGATTTAAATCCCGGCCTGTGTGGAGTTGACATGTTCTCCCCTTGCCTGGGTAGGTTTTCTCTGGGCACTCCGGTTTCCTCCCACATTCCAAAAACATGCGCGATAGGGTGTGACTTGAAGACTCTAAATTGCCCGTAGGTGTGCATGTGAGTGCGAATGGTTGTTTGTTTCTATGTGCCCTGCGATTGGGTGGCAACCGGTTCAGGGTGTACCCCGCCTACTGCCTGAAGATAGCTGGGATAGGCTCCAGCAGCCCGCGACCCTAGTGAGGAGAAGCGGTAAAGAAAATGGATGGAAAATGCAAACCATAACCCTGAAGTACACTTTGTGGGGGCTTGGCACACACTGGCTCCCATGTAACTCAAACCCCAAACATCTCCTGGCTGCTAAGTACAATTTGGCTAAAGTGACCATAGCTTGACAAACAGAATTTACACTGCAGCTGACTTTACCCTTAAAGGTCCCATGCCATCAAAATCCATATTTTCTACTCTTTTATGCATACCATAGGTCAAAATGAGTCTGTGACCTGGTTGAAGTTTGACATCTATACAGTTTTCGATTGAATGCAATAGCCTTTCAACACCAGAACTGCTCGCAAACGAAAGGATTTGAAATCGCCGACGGTGTGATGTAGTTAGGCCAATTAATATTCCAGTACCTGCCCACTTCGTGGTTGGTACCCACCCACAACTCAGCTGAACGACGACCCAGCATTTCCGGGTTTTAAGCGAGCGAGTTTATAAAGTCTACAGTCTATAAAGTACACATGCATTGTGTTTTACGGCAGTACTTAACAATATTTCTCATTTTTAATTTAACTTTGGTGAATAAAATAGGAAAGCTTACATTAATTGTCGCCAGTAATGATCGTGGCAGCAGGTAAAATCTTTAAATTTTCAGCCACGGCCCCTCTCAGATCACGTTTCCTGTTGGTGGGCCAACAATCCAACGCTTGCCAGTAAGACATCGAAGAATGCGGCGTTGCTATGAATGCTTGGCCGCCACAAGCTTCTAGAAGCTAGCAGAAGCGGTGATATGGACCAGTCAGAGCCAAGTTGTTTTCCATATTTAAAATACAGAAAATGAGCCATCCAATCAGAGCAAAGCTTTTTTACATGTCGCATATTAATGAGAAATAGGTCTGTTTCAACTGCCAGGCGTAAAAGAC
This sequence comes from Phyllopteryx taeniolatus, assembly GCF_024500385.1. Classification (NCBI taxonomy): domain Eukaryota; kingdom Metazoa; phylum Chordata; class Actinopteri; order Syngnathiformes; family Syngnathidae; genus Phyllopteryx; species Phyllopteryx taeniolatus. The sequence goes on from NC_084511.1 coordinate 905,484, forward strand.
CAACTATAATAACTTGAAAAGCGACAATTTCCAAGATAGATTCTCTTGCAAACCTGATAAAAAGACATCAAAGATTAGGGAATAAAAAAATTGATGGCATGGGAACTTTAATTACTCACTCAGGCCCTCGGCATGCACACTACACAGTAATCCTACATCTGTTTATTGTGCCCGTCATCAATGTTAATGGTCACGAAAAGGAATAATTTTATTATTATTTTTTTTTAATTAGCAATTTATTTTACACTTGTATGACAGGTAAGAGTCAACTCTCAGCAACCCACCTTTTCCACTTTCCTTTATGATACATGTCGTTCACATGTCATCAGTCAACTTCTTTTTACACGTGCAACAGTAAAGAAGAACGAAGTGTTACGTTGCATTGAGAGTTAATAAAGGTTGTATGATGGTGACAGTTTAGTACCCAGTAGAGATATACTGATTTACTACGTGTGTATGTATGTCTGTGCTTTAAACGTATATCAGAAAGAAAGAAAAGTAATTTATTTTGAGCAGAAACCTATCAAATCATCTACATCCACACAGGACACCCTCAGTGGGCTGCCGCTGCACTTCGCCGTAGTGAAGGTTAAGAACACTTGAGTTATAGCCTCTTTTAACCATTTCCCAAAAGTACAAATAGTACTTGTAAGAAAAGACAAATCATGGTTTCACACAAAAATAATGGTGAGTATAAATGATATTTTAGGTAATACAAATGGTTTCATTATTATTATATTATTTTTACTTAATTGCCCCCAAAATTTGTCATGCATGGCAGTTGAATTCAGTCATTTTAGAACATTAAACATAATGTATAAATATGTTCACCCGCACACCTCAATATAGTCCGTTACATGAATTAATTTTATACGTTGAGTTTAACTTACTGAGTCGCACATGCGCCTTACATAGCTCACACACACAGCTTGATAAATTGCAGGAGTTATACATTCCGCCTGTGCCTTGCTTAAATCGCACACAGGACACGTGAGCCACGGGTGCGCTTTACTAAACTATGTCACCACTCCTCCTCATCACACTGGAATTCACCGTACACAGACAAATAAAGTATTACGTGGGCTGTGGATCGTAAACCAAACGAGGATTGATGAGAATCAAAAGGGTGGTGAAATGTTGTTTCAGCTCCACAGCATGCATTAGACCCATGCAGTGCTATAAAAACAATTTTGTCTGCATGCAATCAGAGACAAAGGTTGGGTCATATCCAAGGCACAAGTTATTAAATTCTGCCACCAAGGCATGAGGTGTACAGTTCCTTGGCCTAAGGATCTGAAATCTTTAATCTTAAGCAAGCTTGAATTTTTGTACAATTATCTAGCGTAGGAAATGTTTTTGCAGTGTAAGTGAATGTATTACAATGGTATGAGCCCAACAAGCAACAACTGCCCTACCCTGATGCAGCCACTTGGATTTAAAGGGTGAATTGGCACTACATAATTTTCACAATGGTTTTCTAAGACAGCTTCACTAGACACGCCACGCTCCCAGATCAACCCTCTGATTCATACTAGCGTGAGCCAAAAGCAGAGTAGCATGACAAGGACCCAAAAGCAGGATCCGCGAGTTTGAAAAAAATAACAGTACATTTGAAGAAAGGACAGGGGTAGACACAGACTATTTATACCCAGGTAGAGACAATCACCATGATGAGGTGACATGAGAGCAGCAAGTAAAGCTTCTGAAATAAGAGGACATAATTACTACAAATTAAAAACGTAGAACTAAACGTAAACCACGAGACATGACAAGAGAGCATGGACTGCAAAACAGAAATAGTAAAATATGTGTCAGCTGTTGGAAAGAATGTTTTAAAAGCAAAGGGTCGAGAGAATGAACAAGCAGCTATTATGAACATTTTCTTTTGCTGAGGAAATGAAGGACAAAACATTCCATTTGCATTCTGTGATAAGAGTATTGTGTCTGTAAAAGTTATCAGACGCAGAAATTTCACACACAATATTAAATTCCATATAAAATAGTAATAAAGGGGAAAAAAAGATAATTATTATAAAATATAAAGAAGCTGCCACTTTGACTAATATGTGCCAAAATAGGCTGTTGTGAGCCATTGCTTGGCCTTTTTTTGTTTTGTCTTGAGTTGATGCATAGAATAGGTTGATTGAAGACTCTAAATTGCCCATAGGTGTGAGTGTGTGTGCGAATGGCTGTTTGTTTCTATGTGCCTTGCTTAAACTAATACCACACACAATTGTGTTTTATTGTTTTTATTGGACACATCATGTAAACATTCAAAGTTATGAGTGGGGGAAAGGATGTGAACCCTGAGGCCAGTGGTCACCAACATGGAGCCTGCGGACACCAGGCAGCCACCAAGAACCACATGAATAGCCTGTGGGCCCATTCTAAAAAAAAAAAAAAAAAGCTCACCAGTGGGTCGACATTGTGGTTTCCTAGGACTGTTGTAGAAGTGATCATTTGACAATGTAAACACTCGCAGAGATGTATAGAAGTGCTGCATTTGTTATCTGTTTCCTACCTTGTTAAAGCATGGTTGATAATTATTGTGAGAAATCATTAACATGATCAGCATCTTCACATGGATGAATATAATTGATTATTACACTGAACAAAAATATAAACATTTGCTCCATCCATTTTATTTGTGTGACTCCAACTCAAACTTACTAGTTCCGTGTAATGTGATATAATTGAGTCAGCCAAACCCATTTTCATCAAATACAGCCAAAGTAAAAGTAAGTAAGTACATTTAGTGGCCTAAATTGATTCACATCAGTCCAACTCAAATTACTATAATTAGTCTAAAATCAATTATTTTAGTGTTTACCCTTGCCCACAATTTATTTCACACAACACAAAATCTGGTAAATGTGTTTTTATTGAAAACTCACAAAATAAAAAAACACCTTTGAGTCTAGTCACTCATATAGTAACGCAGGTTAGTGCATCTTGAATTAACACATTTTGAGTACTAGAAAAGCCTCTTCGATGACAGTCTTGGACTGTGAGCACACACCCTGACTGTCCCTTATGAAAAAAGTTAGATTTTCAGCTGCTGTACCATTGCATTTAGCTTGGGTCCATCCAAGTTCATAATGATCATCTGGAAAAACTCAGAGGTGTACTTCAGGTTTTCTGGAAAGACTAGATGAAGTGCCCTGATGAGCCCAAACAGCATGATCAACACCATGATGACACTGCCAGCGTTGTTACGGACTTTAATGCCCTCGATCACAATTCCCCACATCCTCTTGCTCCTCTTTTCGGATTGTGTAAATCTTTATGACTGTGGCGGTGATGTTTCTTTCTGCATCCTTAGCTACCGCGGGCTGAATAACAACACAAACACAGAAAACAAATTAATTAAAGTGCAACACATGGGGGACAACAAACAGAAATCCATATACAATATTACATACAGTTGTTTGTAGTAGTAGTAGTTTAAAGCAACGGTTTATCAGTTGTTATGGTCAAAAGAGTGGGATAGAATAAAAGCCCTCTTGTAAACTCTTAACGCAACAGTGGCGCAGCAGCTAAAAATAGCACTGATTCAGTATTAGCAAATAAAATACTGCATTAACAGATCAGTGCGGTTAATGTAAAGAATAAGTAGTGTATTCACTTTAATGTACGCACAACACTTGGTCACAAACTCTTAAATGCTTTCGCCCAACTTGATTCGCTTGCAGAAAGAAAAAAGGGAGTGAGGAGGGTCACGTGCCATGTGCTACTCGTCTCTCAATGGGCAATTTAGCTACCCTTTGGTGTTTTAACAATATACTGTACTAGAAATGCCCCATAAATGACCCGCCTTGCATTCTTGCATTCATACGGCGATTTTTGATAAGTGAATAAAGCACAAACGTCACTGAACTTTCAATTCATACATACATTCAACAGAATCCGCGAGTGGTGGGGGTGGGGCGCTATGCGGAGGGGGCGTTTTCCAAAACAAATGATTAGTTAATCATTCACGTTCGTAGCTTCCGTATGTATGTGTGCACTTTCCGCACGTTCTGCGGTTAAAACACAAATTGGAGTAACTACAAACACGAGTAGTCCTACTCAAACTACATTCTAGTGTAGGCTAACTATGCAGTTAAACCTAGCATAGCTAGCTAGCCCATAATGCCTGCCCAACTACGCTGACGGTCTTCGCGGTCTTTTGGGAAAGGTTATTTTTAAAAAAAAATTATAAAATCAGTACTCAAATCAGAAATTACAGCTCTCTTTCTCCGCAGCAGCGCCGCCACAAATTGTCGAATGCCGCTAAAGAAAGCAAGCTGAGAGCGCAAGGAACAAGTGTCTGAGCGTTGCAATGGCCGGTCTCAATTGAAATTTCAAATCAAACACATTTGTTTTGAGTTCATCAATGTCAAAGTGAAACTATTACTTCAGCTAACAAGAAAGTACATGTATGAGTTGTTAATTAGATTTGTTTTAGAAAATTAAACAAAAAATAAATATGTTGCATGAAAGAAGGGCTTGAATCATTTTTTATGAGTGTGTCTAAATCTGTGTTTGTGTGCATTTCTCCTTTGTCGAGATAATCCATCCCACCTCACAGGTGTGGCATATCAAGATGCTGATTAGACAGCATGATTATTGCACAGGTGTGCCTTAGGCTGGCCACAATAAAAGGCCACTCTGAAATGTGGAAATTTGCTTTATTGTGGGGGTCTGGGGGGGGGGGGGGGGGGGGGGGGGGGGTCAGTATCTGGTGTGACCACCATTTGCCTCACGCAGTGCAACACATCTCCTTTGCAAGAAAAGATGATTCTGATTCTGAATTGATCAGGTTGTTGATTGTGGCCTGTGGAATGTTGGTCCACTCCTCTTCAATGGCTCTGCAAATTTGCTGGATATTGGCAGGAACTGGAACACGCTGTCATATATGCCGATCCAGAGCATTGCAAACATGCTCAATGGGTGACATGTCCGGGGAGTATGCTGGCCATGCAAGAACTGGGATGTTTTCAGCTTCCAGGAATTGTGCACAGATCCTTGCAACATGGGGCCAGGCATTATTATGCTGCAACATGAGCTGATGGTCGTGGATGAATGGCACAACAACGGGCATCAGGATCTCGTCACGGTATCTCGGTGCATTCAAAATGGCATCAATAAAATGCACTTATGTTCGTTGCCCATAATATACGCCTGCCCATACCATAACCCCACCGCCACTATGGGCCACGCGATCCACAACGCTGACATCAGCAAACCGCCTACCCACACGACGCCACACACGCTGTCTGCCATCTGCCCTGAACAGTGAGAACCGGGATTCATCCGTGAAGAGAACACTTCTCCAACGTGCCAGACGCCATCGAATGTGAGCATTTGCCCACTCAAGTCGGTTACGACGAGGAACTGCAGTCAGGTTGAGACCCCGATGAGGACAACGGGCATGCAGATGAGCTTCCCTGAGACGGTTTCTGACAGTTTGTGCAGAAATTCTTTGGTTATGCAACCCGATTGTTGCAGCAGCTGTCCGTGTGACTGGTCTCAGACGATTTTGGAGGTGAACATGCTGATGTGGAGGTCCTGGGCTAGTGTGGTTACACGTGGTCTGCGGTTGTGAGGCCGGTTGCATGTACTGTCAAATTGTCTCAAACGCCTATGGAGACGGCTTGTGGTAGAGAAGTGAACATTCAAGTCACGTGCAACAGCTCTGGTGGACGTTCCTGCAGTCAGCATGCCAATTGCACGCTCCCTCAGAACTTGCAACATCTGTGCCATTGTGCTGTGTGATAAAATTGCACATTTCAAGCCACACTGTCCTATAAAGAACATACATGTTGGCTTTTATAAGTCTGCAGATGCTAAATTACTTCAAGACAAATACATTGTATGCAAAGAATTTGGGGGGTTGGACACTCAGTTTGTTATATGAAACATCTGACTGTGTTGTAGCACTGATAGATGCATCCATCCATTTTCTGTACTGCTTATCCTCACTGGGGTCGCAGGTGTGCAGGAGCCTATCCCAGCTATCTTCGGGCGAGAGGCGGGGTTCACCCTGAACTGGTTTCCAGCCAATCGAACTTGCCTACCGTGCCGCCGCACTGATACGTGTCTTTGTTTAAAATCTAAAATCTAAATCAAGGTCTTACTATTATACTACTATAATTACAATTACACATCACTGAGAAAATACAATTCGGTTGTGGCTTTTTACAGTGACACAAAAGATGCACAACATTGCTGTTTTATATGTATATATATATATTATTATTATTATTATTATTTCATCCATGCTTTTTTGTATACATTAATTTCATTAACATTGTGATACTACTAATAACCGTGATTATTTTGGTCATGGTAATTATGATGACATTTTCCTAATATTTCATCTGTAAGACAATGAAACGTCCTCCTTTCTCTGGGACAACTCCATCCCAATTTTATTCCTCAGACAGACTCACTTTTCGATCTCAAAGCTTTCTGGTGCCAGAGCCACAGGCTAACCTGCCTGCAGATAATTTAGTCAGCAAGCTGTTTATCATACTCTGGACTGGCTTGTTGGTGATTCACAGGTCATTATGGGGAAGTGAGAGTATGACATTTCCATAGAGACCCGAGCGGATTCCATCTTCCCTCAGTTTGAACTTCGCCCACACTTATCTTTCTGTCTGCGTCTCCTCACCATGCGGCAACTGATGCATTTTACATACTTCTCTGTCTAGAAAGTGATGTGCTTTCAATCATGGATAAAAAAGGCTCACTGGGGGTTGGTTTTGAAGTTGTATATTTTAATTTAACTAAGATAATTTAAAATTCTTCTAATTCTTGATGGATGTCTCATCTTTCAGTTTGCAGTTGTTGTTGCTCAGTAGGATGAAAGTTCCTTCAACCGACTGAGCCTTCTTTTTGTAGTGATTTATTTCCACTCGGATGAACTCCCCCCCCATCAAATCCTCCCTGTCGCTGCCTTGTGCCCTCACATATTCACTCTCTCGCCAAACCCTGCTACCTCCCTCATTGATACCCAACACGTACTTGCTCATTTGAGCCTCTTTTTTGTTTCATGCACCAACCCACTCATCACCCTCTGGTTCCAACCCACAAGCCCGTCTCTTGCTGAGTTCAATATCTAAAGCATCTTCTTAGCCCAGCCCTCTCCAGGGGCCCAATTAATGTACTGAACTCTATATCAGCCATTCCATTACCATAACCCTGTATCATCTTTGATACTCTTTGGTAGGGGGTATTGGGTTAGATTCAGGATTGGATCTGTCTCTGCTGGCATGTTGGCCTTCTTATGTTATACCAATATTATGAACACATACCCTTGCTAATGTCATACCAAACTGGAGCTTAAACATTTAGCTGCTAATGCCGCAAACTTCACACAGACAAACAATGGGTGGTGTCTCTCTTGGGGAGGTAATGAGTTCAGCTGATGTCTGGCTAGAGATAAAGTGAAAGGGGAATGGAGGGCATTGTTGTTTATTTCAAGAGCGGTTCATTTCGTGATTGAATAGTTTTTGGTTGATTCTGGTCTCAATGGATCAGTTTGTGCAATAACAAAACACATATCTCTTTTTAGAGATACACACTTTCTTGTTGTCCACCAGTCACACATCACTGTCACAACCAGTCATGTCTAAGGTGACGTCACTGAACTCCAGAATTTAGAAACCCCAACTTGAACGTTATTAACTGACCAACAAACAATGAACGACACTGCTGATCATTTCAATTACGGAGAAGTTGCTGGATCTGAGGAGTCTGAACAACAACAGGTATGTAAGTTTTATGACTATGTTTAAATTGCTTCACTTTCTGCTCACAATTCGATTTATGAAACATAACACACAAATGTAAACACTTCTTCACAAGTTTGTCAGCTTAGTACAGTTTGCGCTTGTTTTGATTATGACTATGGCGATGTGAGTCTGATAGTGGCATGCATGACTTGGTATCGATCTGATACCAAGTAACTAATGGGCCATTATTGTTGACACCATTACCATATATTTTTTAAATAATTAATTTTATTGACCTTTAAGGGAGAGTTTGTAGTTTAAAAAAAAAAAAAAAACACTTTGTCATATTTGTTAAAACTGTTGTATACTGTAAATATGACAGTAGTACAGTACATTAGTAAAATGTTTTGTGGAAAAGAAATCATCCCTCTCTGGCTCCATCGTGTATCTCTAGTTAGATTTTTTTTTTTTAACTCAGCGCCCGAGGAAGAACAACCAACCTGAGACAGAAGGTGTGACTGATGAGGTGTCAGTCATTTGTGCGTACTCTCATAACTAGTCACTGGCACACCCCTTAGCACTGACCTGTTAGCTTGGGCTTTAGGGGCTTTGCAGAAATATGCACCTCTGGAATATACAAGAAATGCCCATTCCTCGCTTGCTAACAACTGGGCATAATAATAGCAAACAGAAGCACAGCAAAAGGACATCAGGCAGCTGAAAGAAATTAGAAACTATGTAAAATTAGCAACATTTCTGGTCAAGAGGTAAATTTATGACCTGTTTTTGATTTTTAATTGTTTGTACATTCTAGAAAATAAAACTTCAACCTGATAAAAATTTAATGTTCTAGTAGCTAGTGCTGCTATTTTTTAAGATGGACGGCATTCTCTGTCACTATTTATAACAATTACGCACTATCATAATTGCATACCATTATGAATGACCAAACTCATATAGTGGGTAGCATGTCTGCCTCACAGTTCTGAGGTTTGGAGTTTAAATTTGTTCTCACCATGCTTGTGTGAGTTTTCTCCAGGTACTACCGCTTCCTCCCACATTCCAAAAACAAGCATGTTAGGTTCATTGAAGAGTCTAAATAGTCTAAAAGTTGTTTGTTTTTATCTTGCCGGGGTTGAACGACTTCAACAACGAACCTGGACAACTCTACAAATATATATTTGTCTAAAAAAAAAATCATCTCATTTCTCTCTATTCTGGTATTTAGCAAATAGAAATAACTTTGATATTTCTAACTGACCTACAACAGAAAAGTTACGTCTCAGAGGTTCATGTCAGACAGTCAGGGGAAAAAAAGCGTGATAAATAATATGCATACTCTCTCCGTGAAACTCAACTATCTACTCTTTGTTGATTCTTACATCTGGAACTGGGTGAGTAAGTCACTGAAGGATGAAATCTGATTATCAAAAGTGTTACCTCTATCTGTTCAGCTCATTTTCTGACTTGCTCTATTGCCTTTAAAGATGCTACAGTATTGTTGGAAGCTGATACTAAGTGAAGGGAGAGGAGGAGATTAACACAAAGAATGAGAGCAAGAGAGCAAGCAATCCAAGAGAATGTTCAATAATTCAAATACAAATAATATTTGTCCTGATTCACAGAGAACTGAACCAACGTGAAGCCAAATATGAACCTCATTGGAGAAAATCCTGTGTTTTTAACGTGCAGTCATTCTTTGCTTACCCTCTCTAATATAAACCAGACCAAGACAATAATGAACAGGACATATTGATTGACTGGTCATTTAATGTAGAGTAAATGTCTATCTGCAGCGCGCAAAGCACTATATGGTGAGTGGTCCCACTGTACACAGTGAATGGTACTTGCTCAGATAACTTCACGTCCTATACAGTATTTATAAAATATAAACACTAGACTAGAGCAGTCAATAACTGTGAATAAAATCAATATTGTGGCAATCTTGAGTTGCACAGGAAATGGTCAGAGACGCTTCAGCTTTCTTGCAGAAGAGGTGGATGGGCCTTGGTCGCTGTGCAGCTCCTCTGCTACACATTTCACTGACCAGGTCCTTGACAGGGGTGGTGGCGCTCTGGGTTGGGACTGGATAGGCTTTGGGCAACTTGATGAATTAGTCCAGGACGTAGTGGTTCCCTTGTTCCATGACCTCGGATGGGGACAAAGATGTCGACGCCCACACACTCAATGGTTGCCCTCACCTGCTATTGTTGCAAGGGAGATGATTGTTGGCTCTGTCCATTCTGGGCAGGTGAACCAGCAGTCCGTGTAGAGATCTTGTCAGGATTCAGTTTGCAAGTTGGACCCAGAAGCAGAGAGGACGGGGAGGTGAGTTTGTGAATTGCAGCTTGGAAGCGAACAAAGGAACTCCGAGAACTGGATTGGCAATCCGGGATTGGCAGCGTTCCAACGAGGACCTGTCTGGCAGGGTAGGAGTCAGTGTGGTCGGTGGGCCGCAAGAGGTGAGCACTGGTTTGCAAGGAGCAAGGGCAGATGGCAGACTGGGGACAAAGAACAAGAATTAGGTAGAAGTAACTCACGAGGCTTCAGGAAGCAAATAGATAGGCAAGGTGGCTAGACTACGAACTCGACGTAGAGCGTTGATAGTCTGGCGACGAGTTGGAGTCCCACAGCGTCTTAAGAGCAGTCATCTGTAATTAGGATGACAGGGTGCAGATGCTAGACTCCAACACGTCAACTCTGCAAAGCACTGATGACACACACATACACACACACACATACACACACGGGCTGGACTCAGGGTGCTGAAACAGCAAAAAAAGACAGTATCCCCCTCCCACGGGCACCACCCGGCGCACGAGCCAAGCAACCGGGGTGGGCACGATGGAAGTCGCAGATCAACAACTTGCACAGGATCAACTGCGCAGGGACCCAACTCCGCTCCTCCGGACCATAGCCCACCTAGTCAACCAGGTATTGGAGGCCGCGACCCCGGTGACGCACATCCAGGAGCCTGTCCACGGCCCAAGCTGGATGACCACCGACCACCAAGGGAGGAGGAGGAGGTGGCACAGGGGGGGACAGAGGACTGGAAGAAACCAGTTTTATCTGGGAAACATGGAAGGTGGGGTGAATGCGGAGAGAGGCAGGGAGCTTAAGGCGTACTGCACATGAATTTACCACAGCCACAATGTCATAGGGGCCAATCAAACAGGGGGACAGTTTTTTGGATTCAACCTTGAGTGATAGATGCTTCGTACTGACCCACACTTTCTGACCAACCGTGTAAGTGGGCGCAGGGATGCGGCGACGGTTGGCTTGAACCTGAGACATGGCAGAGGACTGGAGAAGGGCAGTGCGGGCCTGCTTCCAGACCTTAGAGCACCAGCGTATGTGGGCCTGCACTGAAGAGACTGCAAGCTCATGCGATGGAACAGCGGAGGTTGGTAGCCTAAGGAGCATTGAAAAGGGGACATGGCCAAGGAGGTGCTGGGCAGCGAATTATAGGTATACTCAACCCAGGGAAGGTGGGTGCTCCATGAAGCGGGACGAGACTGGGATATGCAACGGAGCGCTGTCTCCAGCTGTTGATTGGTGCGCTCACATTGCCCGTTAGTCTGAGGATGATAGCCAGAGGATAGACTAACACCTATACCAAGCGCTGTGCAAAACGCTCTCCAAACACCCCTCACTGTGAGCCCAGTGAGGGGTGCTGCCACCCGACTGTAGTTCCAAATGAACCGCCAGTAGAAGTTGGCGAAGCCAAGGAATCACTGCAGCTCCTTTCTTGTGGATGGCGTTGGTCACTCAGTGACTGCAGCTACCTTGGCTGGGTCCATTTGAAGCTGCCCCTCAGCAATGACGTAACCCAAAAAGGTGGTCTATGGAACATGGAACTCACAATTTTTTGCTTTAACAAAGAGCTTGTTCTCAAGGAGTCTCTGAATTACTGTCAAACATGTCGTTCGTGATCTGCGACGGAACGGGAGAAAGCAAGGATGTCATCCAGGTACACAAAAACACATTTTCTGAACATGTCACGCAGGACATCATTGACTAGTGCCTGGAAGACAGCAGGGGCATTGGTCAGGCCAAAAGGCGTTACGAGGTACTCGTAGTGCCCTCTATGGGTGTTAAATGCTGTCTTCCACTCGTCTCCCTCCCGAATGCGGACAAGGTGGTAGGCTTGGCGCAGATCAAGCTTGGTGAAAACTGTTGCCCTGTGAAGGGGGGAAAATGCAGAGTCAATCAAGGGCAAGGGGTACTTATTCTTAATGGTGATGTTATTAAGGTCATGATAGTCCACACATGGACGGAGGATCTTGTCTTTTTTGTCCACAAAAAAGAAGCCTGCCCCCACCGGTGAAGAGGAGGGCCAGATAATACCTGCGGCCAATGACTCGCTGATGTAGGTCTCCATGGCCTCCCGCTCTGGACGAGAGATGTTAAAAAGACGGCTACTAGGTAGTGGTGCACCGGGCTGTAGTTCAATAGGGCAATCGTAAGGCCTGTGTGGTGGTAGAGAGGTGGTATGGTGTTTGCTGAATACTGGAGCTAGGTCATGATAAATTGAAGGGACACCTGATAGGTCAGGGGATTTACTCCGACTTTGGCCACTTGGGGGCACCGCAGCAGATCACAAGCAGTTCTCATGACAGAAATTGCTCCATGAGGTGATCTTGGGCACGGTCCAGTCGATGCTGGGGTTAAGGAGCCTCTGCCAAGGCAAGCCAAGCATGATTGGAACTTGAGGACAAGGGAAAACATGAAAACTTAAAGTCTCGAGATGGTTACTTGATAGCTTGAGGGAAACGGGAGCAGTCTCTTGCTGGATATGGGTGATCAGCCACCCATCAAGAGCAGTGGCATTCTTGGGAGTAGTCAAAGCCTGTAGATGAATTTTCATCTGTTTAACTAGGTGGTGATTAATGAGAGTCTCGCCAGCTCCAGATTCACTAGGGCTAAAACAGGCAGAGACTGATCATTCCAACAGATGGTAGCAGAGATCTGTAAATGGACAGAAGAGGAGGAACTTGCATTCTGACTCACCAACTCCTCCTTTATTGTTCGAGTCTGCCAGTTTCATGGACGTGTTTGGCAGCTGGCGATGTAGTAGCCCACCTTTCCATAATACAAGCACAGATTAGAGGTTCTCCTGCGTGTTTTTTCCAAATCTGAGAGTTTTGTTCGGGCAAGTTTCATGGGTTCACCGATCTCGGGAAGCGGGGCTGGTGACGAAATCTGCGGCTCAAAGGAGGATTTGAGAGTGGAGCGCTGCGGAGAAGGAAGTGGGGTAGGCGGAGTCTGTGACCTCGAGTTGCGTTCCCTCCGGCGCTCACGGAGACGACAATCCAGTCTGATAGAAAGCTCAATCAGCTGATCTAGGGAGCTTGGCTCATCCCTGGAGGCCAACTCGTCTTTAAGAGACTCATTTAGGGCCCCCCGAAAAACATCTTGTAGCGCCTCATCATTAAAGTTACTCTCGTTAGCGAGAGTCCGAAAAGTGATCGCAAATTCAGCCACACTGCGAGAGCCATGTCGGAGTGACATCAGCCATTTAGCGGCCTCCCTCCCGCGCACCGGGTGATAAAAAAATCTTCTTCATCTCTGTGGAAAGAGAAGAGTATGACACGGAGACGGCTAACCGTTTCTCCCATTCCGCCGTGGTCCACAAAAGCGCTGTACCCCGGAGACAGCTGATGAGATAGGCAATTTTAGCATTGTCGGTGGAGTACGACTGCGGTTGCTGTTCAAACACAGGTGAACACTGGACCAAAAAGGACCCTAGATTGCCGTCGTAAGGGTCTGGTGCGGGTACATACGGTTTCCGCATTACTTGGGTGAGGGGGGCAGTGGGAGCGGTGGATGCTGCAGCAGGCGGCTGTGCGCAAGATTGGAGTGAGGCAAATTGATTTTGGAGGGATGTGAGAGCTTGTGAGAAGATGTGAGAGCTTGTGAGAAGTTTTTGAATCAGCAGGGTGAGGGCTTGGTCGTGTTACTCGAAAAGCATTCTCTGTCCTGTTTGGCGAAGGGGATCATGACAGGCCGGACTATGCTGTCAGGATTCAGGTTGCAAGTTGGACCCAGATGCAGAGAGGACAGGGAGGTGAGTTTGTGAATAAAGGTTAATTGCAGCTTGGAAGCGAACAAAGGAACTCAGAGAACTAAATCCGGGATTGGCAGGGTTCCAAGGAGGACTGGTCTGGCAGGGTAGGAGTCCGTGTTGTCGGTGAGCCGCAAGAGGTGAGCACTGGTTTGCAGGGAACAAGGGCCGATGGCAGACTGGGGACAAAGAACAAGAATTAGGTAGATGTAACTCACGAGGTCTTCAGGAAGCAAATAGATAGGCAAGGTGGCTAGACTACGAACTCGACGTAGAGCGTTGATAGTCTGGCGACCAGTTGGAGTCCCACAGCGTCTTAAGAGCAGTCAGGTGTAATTAGGATGACAAGGTGCAGCTGCTAGACTCCAACACGTCAACCCTGCAAAGCACTCATGACGTACACACACACACACACACTTAAACACACACACACACACACACACTAATTCTACCTTTGGAGCGAGGAAATTGCTGGGTGGCTTCATTCACCCATGTCTTGTCTGTGTTCTTGTTGCTGCATATGGCCCATTTCCTGCAAGAATATCATTTGAAATAAGAAAAGCCTCTTGGTAGTGTTAAGATTAGGCATGAGATTTAAGATAAGGGATTTATTTGAAGTAATTTATAACCTCAAAAATAGGATCAAGAGTTTCAAGTAGTCTGAAATGTAATCTGTACCACTGAATAAAATAGTATCCAGTATGTCAAACCTTCAAACCGAGAATCACTTGAAAGAGAGAACAAGAAGATTCAGGGCAAAATTACAATTCCTTATCTGGATAAGATACTGGCATTGTACAAGGTTGATTCTAGTATTTTCTTGTATTGTTCAAGTATGTACAGGTCAAACTCATGTTGTATAGCCAATATTATTGCCTAATTCTTAGATACATTATGTGAAATGGATTTTTAAAAAATCATATATATTTGTTTTTCTTTTGATAGTCACAGCGCACTTTGTAGTTTGTGTCAAAGTATTGTAAAATGTAAAAATGTTTAAGAGGTTATTTTTCTGAGTTTGCTTTTGTATTGCACATTTTTGTCTTATTTCTTAATCTTAGTTTCCTTTTCCTTGTGTGCACTGTGCTGTTTGCTGTCAGGTGGCTCGCCTCCACACTCGAATTTTCTTTTTTTTCCTGTCAATGTTAATCAAATGCCTTTAATCTTTTGTCTTCCTGTTTACCCTTATGTTCTTTAATATTTATTCAGTTTTGTGTACTCCTTGTGTCTTTGTCATCATAGACCCATCATAATATTTTGTCTTCCTGTTTACCCTCATGTTATTTGCTATTTATGCAGTTTTGTGTATTTTTCATCATAGATCCATCATATGCTGTGTTCTGTCTGTATATATTGGGTTTCATCTTTGAGTGCTGCTCATTTTATTGTACCTGGTATTTCATGTCTGAAGTCATTCTGTTTAGTCACTACATCTTGTTAGCCAGCTGCTGATTTCTCTTCTTTTTTTTTTCTCTTTTACATTTCTGTATGACATAATTTCCCAGGCAGACAAGAATCAAGGTTCAAGGTTCACCATTTTAATGAAAGGTGACCAGTTTTTCTTAAAGTTATCCATCCATCTATTTTCTTTACCACTTATCCTTACTAGGGTCATGGGCATGCTGGAGCCTATCCCAGCTAACTCTGGGCGAGAGGCGGCGTACACCCTGAACTGGTCACCAGCCAATCGCAAGGCATATAGAAGCAAACAATCATTCACACTCACATTCTCACCTACGGGCAATTTAAAGTCTTCAATTAACCTACCATGCATGTTTTTGGGATTTGGGAGGAAACCGGAGTACCCAGAGAAATCCCACGCAGGCACGGGGAGAACATTACAAACTCCATACAGACAAGCCCGGATTTGAACCTGGGTCCTCAGAAATGTGAGGCAGATGTGATATCATGTCGTTCACCGTGCCGCCCCTTACAGTTATACATTTGGTTATTATGTTTACCAGAGATATTTTCTATTGTTATGTAGTCTATGACAAGATTTTGTCATTGATTAACGATAGCATGTTTATCTTCCCAGTTAAACAATATTTTTTTGTTTTTTTTTAGCGACTGCTAAAATTATTTGGTTGAGCAAAAGTATTGGTTGAGCATATTTATTTGAAAAATCTTTACCTTTTAAATCACCCAGGAGACAAAGATTAGGAGAAATTGGAAACTTACAGTTCAAAACTGAGGAGAGTTTCTGTGTAACTCGTGACCAGAAGCACTGCACAGGTGTGCAATGCCAAAGAATGTGAAAAGAAGAGTCTACAGTGTCTGATTTTTGTCCAATGATGTGTCCCCTGGTTCCTGAAAAAAATTAAAAAATGTTTTTCATGATATTCTCGATTGGTTGGAAACCACTTCACCATGCCATAATAATCATCATCATGAATCCCTCACTTCAGCTGGCCTCGCTATTTACCTTGTCATTCCCATTAACTTCTTGGCTAATGTTCAAAATACAGCACTCGTCTGCAACCCTGAGGAAACGGATTTTATCTTGCATATAAAATGGAGTGTGTTTATGGATATTTTGGTTGAGAGTTGTTTTTGTGATCATTGAAGATTCTGCTTTTGTAAAATTTCCAATGTTGTTCAGACTGCTTTTGTTCATATAAAATGATAATTTCTTTATTCACAAAAAGTAAAAAAAAATCTAAAACCCAGCCCTGGCACCAACATTTGGAATAGTTTTTGTCCAGATGTTGCTAATGTCAGGAAAGGCGTAACCGCCGAACTGTGGATCCCAAGGCAGATTTGACAACAAGTGAACAAACAAGATTTCTTTTTTAAAATTAGGGTGCACTTATAACGTGCAAAATTAAACAATATAAAAATGAAAATCAATGACAACTAAAGGTCGACATGAAATATACGAAAAATCAACTAAAAGATGTGGACGGAACCAGTCGAACAAAATCTACACATGGAATCAGCCCTACACAAGGAAAGAAACGCTGAACAACGGAAATGGCACCAGTACTTACATATTACAGAAGGGAAAAAAATAATAAACTATGCAAAAACATAAGAATTTGAGAAGGGGGCAAATACTTTTTCATGGCACTATAGCTGTAATGTAATAGTTTCCTTCATCTAGTCAGGTTTAAGCAAAGAGTAGTTATGAGCTAACATTTAATTTTAAATCCAAATAAATAACATTAAGCTGCGGTGAAATAGTGTTTGATGTTGTTCTTCTAGAGCTCGTGTGAGCTCTCTCAGAGTATTGTGGTTTCTCTGTCACAGTCTTAAAAACACATATACTGATTTAACTGAGTCTAAATTCTGAAGATATGGGTCATACAGCTTGAGGAACAACTATCATAAGACACTTTATTAACACAGAGATCATGCTAAACTGGTGCACCGTGTCAAAACTGTTTAGCCAGCATTATTGGCCTATGCCTTTTACAAGTTTGAGAAATATCGTCAGTTTTATTACTCTACAGTTTCAATATTAAATGTTAAACATAAATAAAAACAGAATACAATGATTTGCAAATCATGTTCAACCTATATTTAATTGAATACACCAAAAAGACAAGATATTTAATGTTTAAACTGATAAACTTTATTGTTTTTAGCAAATAATCATTAACTTAGACTTTTATGGCTGCAACGTGTTCCAAAAAAGCTGGGACAGGTGGCAAAAAAGACTGAGAAAGTTGAGGAATACTCATCAAGCACCTGTTTGGAACATCCCACAGGTGAACAGGCTAATTGGGAACAGGTGGGTGCCACGATTGGATATAAAAGGAGCTTCCCTGAATTGTTCAGTCATTCACAAGTAAAGATGGGGCGAGGTTCACCTGTTTGTGAACAAGTGCATGAGAAAATAGTCCAACAGTTGAACGGCAATGTTCCTCAACGTACAATTGCAAGGAATTTAAGGATTTTATCATCTACGGTTCATAATATCATCAAAAGGTTCAGAGAATCTGGAGAAATCACTGCATGTAAGCGGCAAGGCTGAAAACCAACATTGAATGCCCGTGACCTTCGATCCCTCAGGCGGCACTGCATCAAAAACCGACATCAATGTCTAAAGGATATCACCACATGGGCTTAAGAACACTTCAGAAACCATCCATCCATCCATTTACTGAGCCGCTTCTCCTCACTAGGGTCGCCAGCGTGCTGGAGCCTATCCCAGGTGTCATCGGGCAGGAGGCGGCGTACACCCTGAACTGGTTGCCAGCCAATCGCAGGGCACATAGAAACAAACAACCATTCGCAAGCACAGTCATGCCTACGGGCAATTTAGAGTCTCCAATTAATGCATGTTTTTGGGATGTGGGAGGAAACCCACGCAGGCACGGGGAGAACATGCAAACTCCACACAGGCGGGGACGGGGATTGAACCCCGCACCTCAGAACTGTGAGGCTGACGGCCTAACCAGTCGGCCACCGTGCCGCTCTTCAGAAACCAATGTCAGTAAATACAGTTTGGCGCTACATCCGTAAGTGCAACTTGAAACTCTAGTATGCAAAGCAAAAGCCATTTATCGGCAACAGCCAGAAACGCCGCCGGCTTCTCTGGGCCCAAGCTCATCTAAGATGGACTGATGCAAAGTGGAAAAGTGTTCTGTGTTCCGACGAGTCCACATTTCAAATTCCATCCATCCATCCATCCATCCATTTTCTTTACTCCTTATCCTCACTAGGGTCGCGGGCTACTGGAGCCTATCCCAACTATCTCCGGGCAGGAGGCGGAGTACACCCTGAACCGGTCAGCCAATCGCAGGGCACATAGAAACAAACAACCATTCGCACTCAAATTCACACCTACGGGCAATTTAGAGTCCTTAATCAACCTACCATGCATGTTTTTGGGATGTGGGAGGAAACTGGAGTGACCGGAGAAAACCTACCCAAGCACGGGTAGAACATTACAAACTCCATACAGACGAGCCCGGATTTGAACCTGGGTCCTCAGAAATGTGAGGCAGATGTGATATCCAGTCATTCACTGTGCCGCCCCTTAAAGTTACACATTTGGTTATTATGCCTCTCCTCAGTGCAAGACACATGAAAGCCCGCATGGAGTTGGCTAAAAAACACCTGAAGGACTCCAAGATGGTGAGAAATAAGATTCTCTGGTCTGATGAGACCAAGATAGAACTTTATGGCCTTAATTCTAAGCGGTATGTGTGGAGAAAACCAGACACTGCTCATCACCTGTCCAATACAGTCCCGAGAGTGAAGCATGGTGGTGGCAGCATCATGCTGTGGGGGTGTTTTCAGCTGCAGGGACAGGACGACTGGTTGCAATCGAAGGAAAGAATGCGGCCAAGGACAGGGATATCCTAGACGAAAATCTGGGCCGAAGGCTCACCTTCCAACAAGACAATGATCCTAAGCACAAGGCTGAAATAACAAAGGAGGGGCTTCAGAACAACTCCGTGACAATTCTTGAATGGCCCAGCCAGAGCCCTTGCTCTGGCTGGGCCATTCAAGAACCTCTTGAGCCATTCAAGAACCTCTTGAGCATCTCTGGAGCGACCTGAAAATGGCTGTCCACCAACGTTCACCCTCTAACCTGACTGGAGAGGCTCTGCAAGGAGGATCCCAACATGCAGGTGTGAAAAACTTGTTTCATCATTCCCAAAAAGACTCATGGCTGTATTTTCTTGAAAGGGTGCTTCTACTAAATACTGAGCAAAGGGTCTGAATACTTAGGCTGAGCGATATTTCAGATATTTCTTTTGTAATAAATCTGCAAAAATTTCAACAATTCTGTTTTTTTCTGTCAATATGGGGTGCTGTGTGTACATTAATGAGGAAAAAAATTTACTTAAAGGATTTTAGCAAATGGCTGCAAAGTAATAAAGAGTGAAAAATTCAAGGGGGTCTGAATACTTTCCAGTGTGTACTGTATACTATCTAGTAAATAGACAGACAGAGCAAGACTATGCATAACACAAATCTAATGTCCATTAAAAATAGATGTATGAGGCAAGGAAGAACTCATTATGAATATTAATTTTCATTGTTTGAGTCACTATGGCATCAGTGGAATTGTCCACCCTCCACAATCATGACACCTAAGTAATCTTTCTTGCTCTCTTGGGCCTGCATGACTGCTGCAAAAACGTTGACGGCAGTTGTCTCGTGCTCTCTGAGAGGGGCAAATTTGACTCTCCCTTTGTTTAAAAGCCAAATGAGATGCTATATGTCACTGGTCTCAAACTCGGGCCAATTTAGGCCCTCCAGGCGACATTTTGCGGCCCCCTACGCACTTTTTACTGAATCGTTGCCCTGGCGTTGTTTTTAATTTGTTTGTTTTCAATCGCTTATCATTTTTTGTCACTTATAAGCTACCATTGCTCAGGCTCATGATAGCTTATGGTGGTGTTCGCTAACAAGTTAGCCAAAGTGAATTAGCAACGTTAGTCACTCATCCAGTCCCAGGGGTGTCTTCAATACCTAGCGTGAAGAGAAAGGTTGGCGACGAGCAAAGTGCATTTTATGAAAAGTAGGAGACAGAAGGTTTTGTTGTTGAGGATGGGCACCCCAACGTGTTTTATATGCACAGAAAACGTTGCAGTGAGATGAGAGAGCAGACCGGGTCACCATGCAATCCTGTTCTGAACTGTTAATAATAAAGATTGAGAAGATTGGATGAGCTGTAATTTTTTAATTTATTTTTTTAATACTTGAAACCCTTTTTGGTGGAATATTTAATTTGACCCAGATTCACCCAGACTAAATCTCCAGGGCCCCCCGGATAAATTGAGTTTGAGAGTCCTGGCATATGTAGAAAATTTTCTCGCAAGCAGATGGACAAAAAAATAAAAATTAAAACATTTTCTTCCGTGATTGTTTTGTGTTGTGTTTGTGCTCAATTTCTAGTTATATATATCATAACCTGTGGATAGAACTGGTGAAGTCAATTATACGGTACATCTGGAGTTGTATTTGATCGAAACATGGAAGAAAACATGCATTGTTGTTATCATAATTATTGAAAACAGAAGTCATTCTTTTGCTACCTCTATGTCTGTTTGCTAGGCTCTGAGGTGTCATGCAGGCTGCCCTCTTTCTGACTTGTCTCCATTAATGGATGGCGCTTTGGCAGGAGAGATTGTGTGGCTTATTTTGATGATGTCTAGTCTGGTCAGTTTGCAGACACTGGTGAGTGGTCATTACTGGAGAAAATCCACCTCGCACATAGTGGATAAACAGTATATATGATTTAACGGGGCCAGACAAAAGCCTCACATACTGTTAATTTTCTGTCTTCCATTTTCAACGTGTAGTAATCATCATAGACAATCAACAAATTATAACTTCATACATATTCACAACTCATAGACATTTGAACCTCTTAAGTCAAATGCCCCAAAAGTCGTGTTTCTGCTGTAATTTGGAAGTTGGCCAAAATTTCTGGTAAAAAATATCCACCCAAAGTAGTACATTTCAGAGTTCAAACCACCCAAGCATGGCGGTCACCAAAACCAGGTTCAAAGGATTAACGTGCCTGTGTTTTGCTTTTCGACTGTATTTGTGTACTACCAAGTTGAGCTCCATAGAAGATTTGTGGTGGCAATTACAATTGATCTGACCTCAGCTCAGTAGCTCATTGATATCACTCATGGCTACTTTGAGCTGGAACGCAAAATAAAGAGCTCCTTTTAATGGAGGAGGTATTTCAACCTGGTGGTCTAACTTTCTGCCTTTTACTTCTAGGGGAGGTTTTCATACTGATATGTAATTTTTTTAACTAGCGTGACTGATTGCTGGCAAGATTGGATTTGGTGTTAGGAAAAGGGATGAAGTCTCATGTAGACAAGTTCAGATGATGGATTTAAATATCGAATTCAAGTTGACTGGCTGGGTAGGCTTCTCTTAATATGTTCACGTAGTAGGTTTTATAATGATTGAAATGGCAGTTCTTTTGACTGTGCTGAATCACTTGAATCAGTTCATGAAATGATTCATTCAATGTGTTCACTGATGAAAGTACACATTCATTTTGAAGAGAAGCAACTTTACTTGGTGGTATACATGCACTAAAATTACCACACGGTGGATGTTATTCCTCTTCTTTTACATGATAGTTTAGCAAACGAAAAGTGGGGAGAGTTAAAAATAAAAATAAAAAATCTCCACTATGTTGCGTGGCGGCACTGTGGCCGACTGGTTAGCACATCTGCTTCACAATTCTGAGGACACGGGTTCAAATCCGGCCTTACCTGTGTGGAGTTTGCATGTTCTCCCTGTGCCTGCGTGGGTTTTCTCTGGGTAGTCTGTTTTCCTCCCACCGCCTTAAAAAAAACCAAAAAAAACATGCATGGTAGGTTAATTGAAGACTCTAAAGTGCCTGTAGGTATGAATGTGAGTGAGAATGGTTGTTTGTTTATAAGAAGAAGAATCACCTTTATTGTCATGAACATGCATGCACACAAATTTTGTTCTCTGCATTTTACCCATCACAGTGAACACACACACTTGCCCAATATGTCACCTGCGATTGGCTCGGAGACCAGTTCAGGGTGTACACCGCCTCACCCAGAGTCAGCTGGGATAGGCTCCAGCACGCCCGCAACCCAAGTGAGAATGAGCGGAATGGAAAAGGAATGAATGAATGAATGAATAATATGTTGTCGTGACCCTTCAGTGGCTTTACATGTTGTTGCTAGATTTCTGTACTTTCTGACTCTCTGTGTGACCATGATGGTGACTGTGATTTCTGATTAGATTAGTAAATTGGGCCGCAGGGAGTGAAGAGGAGGCACGGGAATGTGTGTCAGAAAGTTGAAGGCTGACGGTTGAGGAAAACACGAGTTTGATGTATGACTAGTTCAGAGGCGCCGCAACTGGGAAGGCAAGCCTGGCAATCGGCAAGGGCCCCGAGCTGAAGGGGGTCTCGGGCAAAGCTGACATTGGCCCATATCAATGACAAATCGACAACGTCACTGGAGAGATCTTCCGCATAGGGCCCCGAACTTCCTGGCGGGCTCTGCCCCTTACTTGTTGGAAATACTGTACACCGACAGTATGACAAAATTAAGCAAACTAATCAACCAGGGCACGCAAAATTCATGAAACCATCGCATCTCGTAACTAAACACACGTCGCTTATGGACAAACTGGAAGATTTTCTTTCACAGAAAAATGTTGAACTAAAACAATCCAAGTCCACAATTGAGTCTTGTTGTGGTACAAGCATAGCCAAAAACAAAGCTACTCCCCACACGTGATAGAGAGCTTCGTATTGCAACTGCCAGATCACTCCAGCCACTAAATTCCACACAATCAGGGAACAACTGCGTTTACCTTTTTCGCATAACCTTTCACCTTCCTTTTCGACCACCTATCTGAGTGAGAAAAGGTTTCTTTTTCATAAAGCAGGAATTGAAGCTTTGGATACAGTGAAAACGTTTACTTGTAGCTATGCATGTAGCCTGTTTAAATGTTGAAAATAAAATACAAATTATTTATGCAATTGTAATATGTATAATACTCAATTCCAATATGTAATTATAATTAAATAAAATTATTTATCATTTGTGTTATGTTCTTAGAAAAAGTTTGACAACTGTTTGAGTGTAATGTTACACACGTTTAAACTGAATAATGTTACAGTGGCTTACATTTCTTACAATAATATTAATATTAATAATACACTATACGCAATGGCGAGCAACGTGTTGGAATATGTGGAGGAGGAGGATTTTGACGTACAGGAGCACCCAACTGAACTTGGCATCGTCAAAGCGTACGTGTTTGAGCCGATCAGACAGTGACGATGACGAGCAGCGAAGTAGCAGCTGTACAACAGAAAAAGAGAATGGCCACTGGCTCGATGTGACAGTATATCAAAAGGATGTCTTTTTATACAGTCATGGTTTGCAATAATGGTGTCAATATTTTTTAGCACGACTCTACGTATTATATATTCATGTTTCAGTGACACGGCCCAAGCTTTTACATAGTATGCAGTATCCCTATATATTGTGTGCCTCTCGGTTGAGTTGCGTTATAACACAGCGCACAGAAAGTCTTTGCCGTGTCTGTTGGCTTGTCATCTAAGCAAAAGTACAGACGACAGAACTGAAAACTACTACGTGGGTCTTTTTTTTCCAACTGCCCAGTGCAAATGTAACCATAATAGAGGCGTAGTTATATACAAGGAAATGCTCACCTGTTGTCTCTGCCGCTTCTCCGCAGCACCGTGGCAGCTGCGAGATTTAGTTCTCTTGCTGGCGGTTGAGGTCCCGATGGCTGTAGGAAAAATGGCACCGCAGCTGGTTTCAGCCTCTACCTCTGTATCCAATGCTTTCTGCTAAGTCTTTCTCAAAACACAAGTGATCAGCACAGTTTGAAATGCTTGCTAGGCACCCATAGCTGACCACATTTCTTCCCCTGTCGATTGACTTTCCCTATCACTGGTCACATATTCCTTTTTCACGAAAAAAAACCTCTTGCAGCTGCCTGAACCATTGGTACAACCAAATGCCACACACTAAACCATCATGACATCGTTAAATCATACGACAAATACACAAGGACTGGAACAACAGCATGGAACAATAGCACAAAACGCCGAATGAACAGGCTGTTTGGCTCGTGTTGCTGCACTATTTGCATATAGTGGCCACTCATGCCAGAGTAGCATCTGCTCCATTTGCACACTGATTGAGGAGTATCTGTAACATTTGCACAACCATTGTCCCAGATTATCGCAGTACTCGTCACTTTAAACCGCATACACTCCTTGAAGTCTCAGTGCCCTTTGCACAATGGTCATTGCACCGGACTATTGCGTTATTAGCCATTCCAACTGAGGACTCTGCATCTTTTTGCACAATTGTTGTTTGTTGTTGTTTTTTGTCAATGTCTTTATGTCTCCAAAGTGTTCTGTAAATTGACTGTCTGTTGTACTAGAGCGGCTCCAACTACCGGAGACAAATTCCTTGTGTGTTTTGGACATACTTGGCAAATAAAGATGATTCTGATTCTGATTCTGGTTACGATAGAGCCGAAGACCGGAAGGCGCTGGATGCAAAAAGCAGAAGGCGCATTCTGCATTACATTTATCGATGTAACTGCTGTATAGCTGCTATATAATCACTTCGAAATGGCAGTGGTGGTTTTTTAAGGGGTTCTAGAGTTATCAAGAACTATTTTTAAATCTTTGTCCTCTGACCTTTGAATGCAAACCACTGCTTTGTTTTTAATGACCAGTTAGGCCCACTACGCTACTGTAATTGAATGTTGGTCATGATGGGGTACTTGGAATGCTAAGATTTTTTTGGGTGGAACTTAATGTAAAAAGTCTGAGAAACTGAAATAGTTAGTAGCACTTTGGCTTTAACGTTAACACATGTACAACGGAAACGCTTTCTTCTCTCATTCTATTTCAAAAAGGTGGTACTGTCTGACTACCTGTAATTTTTCCTTGCTAGAAAAAACATCAGCTAACTCCTAACTAAGAATATAAACCTGACCTACGGTTAAAAGCAGCAAAATAGAGGGCGGCATGATAACAATGCGTTGCTATTGCCTGGAAGAAGTTAAATGTACCCTTCCATCATAATCTAATTTTTTTCTACTGTTTTATGCATAACAGAGGTCAACATGAGTCTGTGACAGTGTTGCCAAAGTTACCTTGAAAAAGTATCTTCGTTACTTTACTGATTAAAAATAACTTACCATAGTTACTTTGATGATTACTTGATTTCAAAAGTAACTAAGTTAGAAAAAAGTTACTTTTTAGTTACTTGCGGCAGCTGCCAAGTGGTAGGAATATCACTTATCCACAGTACCAAAAAAGCATTACTTTAACCATACCCATTACTAATGATGTCATCAACCAATAACTTAAATATTATTGGAGTTGAAGCCACGTTAAACCAGCAACTTAGTGCAGACTTGACATGACAACATCATACAGTAAGTTCCTAAACGTAAACAAGCACACCATTCTCACTACACTGCCGATTGTGGTCCATAAAAGCAACTGTGTGTGTGTTTGTGTGTGTGTGTGTGCGTACCTTTGTGTGTGCGTGTACGTAAACGTGAAATTGAGTGACACACACACATATGAAGGGCCGTTAGGGACATTATTCAGGATTAGCTCTCACACTTACTATTCAAATGCTTTCACACGCACACAAACTACTGAAAGGCTCTCATAAGGACTACTCAAACACTCTCATACACACGAGTCTTGCTCTCATTAACACTACTCAAATGCTCTCAATGACTACTAAATGCTCTCATTGACTACTCAAATGCTCTCATTTACACTACTCAAATGCTCTCATACACACGAGTCTTGCTCTCATTAACACTACTCAAATGCTCTCATACGCACGCGTCTTGCTCTCATCAACGCTACTCAAATGCGTTCACGCGAGCACGTCAATCACATTCTCGCACACATCACTGGCATTCACGAGTTCATGTCAAACATGCGCTCACGTGAAGAGTGTAAATCTTTTATTGGGTAGTTCAATTCAAAAAGTGAAATTATAGAGATGAACTGCACACTGCACCCACTCAGAGTGAAGTATTTCATATTTATAATATATATTACTTTGATGATTGTAGCAAATAGGAAATTAAAAAAAATTCCCATATTGAGAAACTAAAATATAACGTCAAATGAAATAATCAATTAATTCAAGAAATAAAGTGATTTTTAATGTAGAAATTGGCTGGAATTTGCCCTCTGAAAAGTACTTCAGTGTTTCATCACTGTATGAGTACTGAAGAAAAACTTTTCCACTATATTCTAATTTATTGATATGTAACTATATTTAAAAAAGTCAGAAAATATTTGACTCTGACTGTGTGTAGTCTGGGGTGCATATCTATGACACGAGTTTCACTACGACAATTAAATTGCTTCATTACCTTTGGACACCTCATTAGGTACACCGGCGCAGGGGAGCTTAAACGGAACTATCCGGCCATCCTGCCTGCAACAAACCGTATACTTTTCAGATTGTAACGCAGCTCACATACACGCCTCAAATGTTTGCACACATACAGGTCAAACACACTCGCATGAACACGGCAAATCTATTCACATTTGAGTCATGTATGTGAGCTTGTATTTATATGAGTTGAAAAGTAAATGGTTTCAAAATAAAATATGACATTGACCAACAGCCATAAAGTACAATAGTAAGCCTAACTTAAGCAGTAGCGTTACATAGCATTATACTGTATAGTACATACATATACATTTTTTATGTATATATGTCGTATATATTGTGTTTTATTGTGTTACAAAAATGCTTTTCCTCATTGATTTAAAATGGTTGATTTTAATTTGTAAGTTCTGTAGGATATGACGTAATGGTCGGCCAATCAGATACCGTGTCGTGTATGACGTAGGGCGAGACTGGCTTGTCTATCAAGAGCGAGACGCCATTATTCGGTCGTGGATGCTGCCGAATAAATGTCCCTTTCGGGCTAAAGCGCTATGGACGTGTGTTTACTCCTGGAATCAAGACAGAGTTTCAACACCGCTGCGTTACAATCTGAAACATATACGGTTCGTTGCAGGCAGGATGGCCGGATAGTCGAGTTTAAGCTCCCCTGTGCTGGTGTACCTAATGAGGTGTCCAATGGGAATGAAGGAATTTAATTGTCGTAGTGAAACTCGTGTCATAGATATGCACTCCAGACTACACACAGTCAGAGTCAAATATTTTATGACTTTTTTAAATATAGGTACATCTCAATAAATTAGAATATAGTTGAAACGTTTTTCTTCAGTACTCATAGAGTGATTAAACACTGAGGTAATTTTCAGAGAGCAAATTCCAGCCTAATTTCTACATTAAAAATTACTTTATTTCTTGAATTAATTGACTATTTCGTTTGAAGTTATATTTTATTGGTTCAATCATCAAAATAATACATATTTTAAATATGAAATATTTCACTCTGAGGGTGTGCAGTTCATCTGTATAATTTCACTTTTTGAATTGAACTAGCTAATAAAAGATTTACACTATTCATGTGTGAGCATGATTGACATGAACTCGTGAATGCCAGTGATGTGTGCGAGAATGTAATTGAAGGGCTCGCATGAACGCATTTGAGTAGTGCTAATGAGAGCAAGACGTGTGTGTGTGAGAGCATTTGAGTAGCGTTGATGAGAGCAAGACACGTGTGCATGAGAGCATTTGAGTAGCGTTGATGAGAGCATTTGACTAGTGTAAATGAGAGCATTTCAGTAGTGTAAATGAGAGCATTTGAGTAGTCAATGAGAGCATTTGAGTAGTGTAAATGAGAGACTCTTGTGTATGAGAGTGCTTGAGCAGTCCTTATGAGAGCCTTTCAGTATTTGTGTGTGTGTGAAAGCATTTGAATAGTAAGTGTGAGAGCTAATCCTGAATACTGTCCCTAACGGCCCCTCATACACACACACACACACACACACACACAGACACACACACATAGGCTTAAAGGGCGCTCCAGCCTCCTCCTACACTTTAAAAAGGTTGTTTCCCTGCAGATTGGCATACAGCTGGGGTCACTTATCAGGCTTACAGCACACCTTCGCCTGACAGGAGCCCAGCGGCGACCTGCTGAATAGGACCGAGGTGGGAGGATGATAACAATATACTGCAAATGAAGCAAATGCACATTCAGTGTGTATAAATAACCCCGCGATCAAACTCGTGCGAGGGATGTGTGTGTGAACGTTGCATCAAAGGATGCGATGTCGCTATGCTTGGCCGCCACGCGGCCAAATGGTTAGGATCATTGCCTGCCACCGTGGGGGACCTAGGTTCAAGACCCCAACTGTACCAGCCGCCAACATCCCCCAGACTCATGTCTGTGGTGTCCTCGAGCAAGACGCTGATAACCTGAACTGCTCCCTGGGCGCTTCAGCTGGCCCCTGCTCCAGTGTGTTACAATAACAAGTGTGTGTGTTCACTATGATGGGTAAAATGCAGAGAACAAAATTTGTGTACATGCATGCATGTTCATGACAATAAAGGTGATTCTTCTTCTTCTTCTTCTATATTTACATTGGAGATGTTGAGTGATCCAATCATAGCAATGCTCATTTACATGTTGCATAATAGTGAGATATCTGACAGTCTAAAAAAAAAAGGACATTTTGGGCATTTCCAACCAAAATGATCACGCAAACCCGACAAAAAGACATCAAAGTTGAAGACATTAAATTTTAAAAAAATTAATGGAAGGGGACCTTAATGAAATTTGCCACATATCCTGGTTTAAGCAAGGTAGGCCTACCTACACTATACCATATGACTGGAACGTATAGCTCTGCGCAGATCGCACCCACCGCTCAGAGCGTGGGAGGAATTTTTGAGGCAAAAGGGGGCTACTGCATTTTTGTTGATATTATTTTGTTGTATACTTCAGCACCCCCAAAAATGGACGAGACACACCTATGGTTTCACGCATGCAGAGCCAAAATAAAAAGGCATCAGCAATGGAGCCCGGATATGTCGATGCACCATGGTAGCTCACAGGAAAGAAAACTAGGTCCTTTACCTCCTTGGAATTGGAGTGACTATGAGCATGTATTTTATTTAAAAATATATATATATAATAATTATTATTTTTAAACAAAGCAACACTGCCGTGGCTGCGGAGAAAGGAGAAACATCATGGGAGCAAATAGCTGCACAGGTTAACGTATACATTTGAATGCACTACTATTGGATGCGCTCACTTAACATTTATCCATACTATAAATTTTAGCATATACTGTAGGTGAAATAACATCTGATGTTCATTGACATGCCATCCGTCAGAGAAATAAAACTGGAAGCAGGTATAACTGAAATATAAAAACATTCAAACAGTTAAGGCATACTTTGCTTTGGACCTCAGTTCACTGTAAATATTAAACATCTATTTAACACAGCGGTATTTACATGTTTGTGTCATGTCTCTGTCGGCTTAATTGCGACTGTCTATATGATTTGAATACAATAAAAGATTAGCATTTGAGTTATACTTAGACAGGTGAATAACTGGTTAGCAGATCTGCTGCACAGTTCTAGGGACCGGGGTTCAAATCCCTGGCCCCGCCTGTGTGGAGTTTGCATGTTCTCCCCGTGCCTGTGTGGGTTTTATCCGGGTACTTCGGTTTCCTCCCACATTCCAAAAACATGCGTGGTAGGTTAACTGAAGAATATAAATTGCCCGTTGGTGTGAATGTGAGTGTGAATAGTTGTTTGTCTATATGTGCCCTGGGATTGGCTGGCGACCTGTTCAGGGTGTACCCCGCCTCTTGCCCGGAGATAGCTGGGATCGGCTTCAGCACGCCCGCGACCCTAATGAGGATAAGAAAATGAATGGATGGATGGATTATACTCAGGCAACAGAAAGAAGAGGCCCGCTAAAACTGGTGGAGGGCCACCACCACCACCTTTGAAGAGCTGGCCAGCATTATGGTAGGCCAGTGGCTAAAGGCAAATCATCTGAGCCACTCAAACCTCAGGATAATAGTACCTCTGTCCAATGCTAGTATATACATACATGCGGGCGCACACATACACACACACGCATTTAACTACGAAAGGCTGTAATTCCATACCACCTCCTTCCAACAGTTCAGATGGTGTCATATACCTGACGGACCCTCCAGACACTGCAACAGAGCACTGTGCAGTTGTAAGTGCAGTACCTAACTCAGAACTTCTCATTATGGTAATTTTATAGTGCAATTACGCAGAATTCCCTCCTCCATCACAAGGAGATGACAAGGATGAGGAAACCCTGTGTTGCCACGGAGACTGATCTAGATAGTTCTGAAAAAGTAATCGTTTTAATTTTGTTACATTTGGCTATAGTGATTATTACAACAATGACTGGAAAAATGCCAGGTTCGGGCTTCCAATGTGTTGGAAGCAAGGAAGTGGGGGACCCAATTGCAGGAAAAGCAGGGAGGCAAGGCAAGAATCTCAAAATGATATTTCATTCCAAAAACTAAGGCTAACAAGAGCCATGGAGGCAGAAAATGCGAAATTAACAAAGTCCAAAAAGCAAGGTTCCAAGTAACAAAGAAAAAAGGGATAAACTCAGCAAAAAATAACATGACTTGGGAAACATGGCTTACAGCAACAGACAGGAAAATATGTGTCAAAACTAAATATAATCTAAACTGAAAAACAGATCATGACAAAAAAAAAAAAATAGAAAATATCGGTTTTAACAGAGCATGAGGCAATAGGGAGATGGTCCTTCAACTTCCCGAGCACAGCTTGAAACAGTGAGACCACTTTAATTGTGCATGTACTGTACATTTGAAGAATTAAAGTGTCATCCATATGGTTTCCAGTTACCAATTAAGGAGCTATACAGATAGTCCAAGTCGTAACAATGAGCCACAAAACGGGGGGGGGGGGATGGTGTGCTTGGACTATTTGTTTGTTTATTGTCACAATATATCTATACTGTATACAGTTGAAACAATATTACAAATTCTAACTGTTGTATTTCTACTTGAAGAAAATAAAGATGACCAACTCAAATATGAATTGTTTATTTCTATACAGAATGTGAATTGGCTTTCGGTTCACATCGTCGCCTTCATTTCTGCTGCGCAGTGATGGGTATGTGTGTACCATCTGTACACCCTATTACATTTGGAAGTCCAGCAAAATGTTATCTAATTAGACAGATCAGTGTCTGAACAGCAGTGTTTATCATAATTTAATAAAATATATGACTTCCGCGGAATGATTCCTAGATTTGTCACCTGCAATCCTGTACAATTCTTTTTTGATGTTCCTCAAAGGTTTGTGGTCAAGGAAGATCACAATCACAGTTAAAAAAAAAAATTGATTAACGAGAGGGTTACTTTTCGCACTGCCCAACATACTATCGCCTTTCCAATATGTTCTGCATCGCCTATATTGAATATGAATAAAGTCCAAAAACAGGATTCAAAGTAAGAAAGAAACGCAAGGAAAACACTCACCACTGCAGGCTACAGGCAGCATGATGTCACAAATGACACGTGACGTACGACAATAAACCAATACAAACTAACAGAAACCGGGGTACTATAAAATACAAACAAACTGATGAGACAACGGGATTGGGAGAACCAAGGAACAGGGCTAACAACAACAGGTAGACACAAAGAAACAAGAAGACCGGGAGGACATGAATAAGGGCCACAAGAAAACAAGACATAACACGGGACAAAAGTAAATCTCAACAAAACAACACAAAACTCAACAAAAACATCAATCATGACAGTCGGTTGAGGTGATGGGAATGCCAGCAGCGGCTGTAAAACATCCGATTCAGGGAATATTATACGGCATTCTCGCCTGATGCCCTTTTCAATGTGTTAAGGATATTACTGAATATCATTCTGATTTATATTGTGAGAGGTACCTCACTCAAGTACGATCATATAATTAATGTGATCATGACTATTCACTATTCATGATAACCACCTCTATGTACAGAAGAGAAACCTACAAATAATTCAGAGGGGGGGGGAGCACACTATCACGTATAAGTACTTAACACGTGCAATGCATCTGACATGATTAATGTCATCGCTTCTCTGGCCAGTTATTAATGTTGTATGCTAAATGGAGCAGGTCTGGTTATTGAAGAATCAGTGATGATCCAAGACTGGAATCAATTATAAAACAATTTTAGACTTCATACTTATTGGGCACCACTCTGGTTAAAAGCATCAATGGCCAGGCCACTAAAAGCCTCCAATAGTGTTATCATTAGGGCTAAACTAAAATACCTTTTTACGAAGTTTATTTAATCAAGTCAGACAAATATTATTTCAACAACCAACACCCATCCATTATTAATACACCGGGGAGTAGCACCTGCTTCTGGGCAACCTGCTGGACAGTTAGGGGCTCCCCGAATGCTCAGGGCCATAGGACAGTTGGATGGAGCAGGATGGAAATTAATCAAGGAAAAAGGAAATTATAAACAAATAAAGTATAGTAAGTACAGGAAACCGGGGGCCGCACAATGGTTGAGTGGTTAGCACATCATGCATGGGAAACAAATGCATCCTTTAGGCTGTTCTGGCCGAGGTGCTTTGGGAATGCAAGGTGACATGGCTGTTGCTAAATGCCGACCCACCCACCTATGGGACCGTATATATATATGTGTGTGTGTATAAAATATGTAACCAAACATTAATTCACAAAAATAATAAATGGATTCTTATTCAGTTTCATGGAAATCAGTTTTTGTGTAATCCTCTTCAACCCCCTCCCAAAAAAAAAAAAAAAATCATAAGAAAAAAAAGTCTGCCATGCATGGGGATGAGCATTAAAAAATGGGTACGACATGATGAAAGAGTGACACTGACGCTGTCCTCAGTGCATGCTGAATGCCAATTTTTTGACTTGAGTTTGTTGTCACATTTCTGTGGGGCCAATTATACATTCCTCGTGCACTCACTGTAGTCGTCTCGCCACGCTGCACTATTTGCACAACACTGGCCACTCATGCCAGAGTAGCATCTGCTCCATTTGCGCACTGATTGAGGAGTATCTGCAACATTTTCACAATCAACATTGTCCCGGACTATCGCACTACTCGCTTGAAGTCTCGGCGCCCTTTGCACAATGGTCATTGCACCGGACTATTGCAATATTAGTCTTTCGAACTGCTCTAAGTGCTCAAGGACTCTGCATCTTTTTGCACAATTGTCCAAAAAAAAAAAATGTACCGGCATTACCAGACTACCAGACTATTAACCCTTTATTGCTCAGTGACTGTTTTCTGTCAATGTCTTTATGTCTCCAAAGTGTTCTCTGTCACTTGACTGTCTGTTGTTGTACTAGAGCGGCTCCAACTACCGGAGACAAATTCCTTGTGTGTTTTTTGGAATAAAGATGATTCTGATTCGGATTCTGATTCTTACTTTTCTGCCAGCAGGCTTATACAGAACCAAGGACAGGCACATTCAAATAGTCTCTCTCGCGCTCTCCCTTTGTGTTGCTCCCATTTTCTTCTTCTCTAAAACATGTACTCTCATTACATACATCTCATTAGGGAGCCCACATTTAGCTATTCTCTTTCTTTGTCTTTCTTTCTATTCAAACTCTCAAAGGAATGTCAAATTTATAGACACATTGCCCTCTTTTTTGCTCTCTCCGTCTGTAATCCCAATTTCCCCTTGGTTGCTCACCTCCACAGCTCCATTTAGAGGCAGTACCATGAGGGATCGCTGTGGCCTTTACCTCCTATTCAATTAAGCTTTGCTTGGAATGTTCACACACAAACTTGCCAACACGAAAATAGACACACACATTTGCAGTTGTACCAGTGACTTGAGACGGCACAGAGATGTGACCGCAAAGAAGTGGACCCTTGCAGACATATACAGAGACATGAAGAAGCGCACGTCATGCAGAAACAGGCATTTTCATCGTGCCAACCAATTAGCAGCTAGAAAACCCCTGTGGTGAATTGTAGCTAATATTTGCAATGACTTGTAATTTAAAATATCCTATCCCTATTGGGCCTTAAGTGTTTAGTTAAACTACACAGACTTCAAACCTTTGATAAATGCAGAGCAAATAAACTAGGTCTGCTGAAAGCTAATGTCAGACAAAAATGAACATAAATGATTTTTTTTTTTTTTTTTTGACAAATCGAGCGACTTTTTTTCGAATCTTTTGGAGACATGATAGCACGTACTGTATCACTCTGCAGTTAATGTCCTGAACGTACTCCCTTGTGCCCGTTCTCCATCTCACTTAGTGAATTAACAAAGGAGGAGCTTGTGTTTGCATCTGTGTGAAAAAAATAAAAAATATATATATATATATATATCACATTTAGAAGGTAAAGCGGCTCACAACTGCGATTCAGTCCTAATCCCATCATTCGTGTTAATGAGCCAATGAATACTGTAGATTCGCTGCATTCATGACCGCCACAACCCTCCGGTCTTTAGATACAATTTGATACTCTAAGATTTAACAATGCAGAACAAATGAATGCAAATTGAAAGAGAACATACTCAGAATCAAGCGAAGAAAATTAATTTGCACTTTATGCACAAGGATGCAAATGAGGCTATGATGTCATCTCTCGATTTCTAGCAACTTTTTGGACAGCCAACTTTCCTTTCCTACTTTCCTAAAAGAGAAAGACACTACAGAGCAATATACAAAATCACAATTATGTCATATCAAGTTATTGTATTTTAGTAAACGCCTCTGGAAGCAACAGTATATCTGGAATCAGAGTTTACACTTGACCTTGAACTATGATGTTTTGGGAGAGTTGTCTGGAAGGCTGAAATTGTCTACGTGTGTTTACTGCAGTCTTTTTTTTTTTTTTTATAAAACAGTGCAATTTATGTAAACTCAAGGCTTGTAAGTTAAAACAGATCCACTATTTTACTCGCATAATTATTGCGTGTGTTTTGTTAATAATCTATTTATTTTTGTATTCACTCTTATTTTGATTCATATAGCTTGCAAAGTTATAAATCTTTTTTTTTTTCAGTCAAATTGACCTGACCTCTAAGCGTATTGTTTTGCACCTTTGTGGTTGAGCTTCTGTAAGTCAAGAATACAACATTGGTGCCTGCGTGCATGCGTACGTGCATGTGTGCATACTGTGTGTGTGACCTTTCGAACAGCTTCTCACTCTTGGTTTTTCAATCCTTCTGAATGCTATTTTTTTTTTTCATGGAATGGAATGGAAAAGGAAATTGGAAGTGGAAATTAAGTATTGTAGACTTCTGTAAACATTATTAGACACACAAGCTGCTGCTGATTGATTGTTCCAAACTATTCCATTGCTTGGTCTTCTTTCTAAATTGTAAAAAAAACGGTCTGTTAGTGTCATGACTTTTCTTCACTGTTGCTCTCCTAATCAAGTGCATTGTTTTTGCTACATTCTTCTGTGCAGGCTCGCCTCATCTAGGCACAGAACAAAAATTATCAAAGCCAACTCTTGGTGTTTTCCAAGAAATGTAATCCATCTGTAAAATATTGACCTGCCAATATTTTAGAATCAATCTACTGTACTTGCAGGGCCACAGCCTCAACAGAGAGGCCCATTTTCCTCCTCAGCCAATTTTGCCAAGCTCTTCCAAGGAAATCCCGAGTCGTTCCCAGGCCAGCCGAGACATCGTCTATCCAGCGTGTCCTGCGTTTCCCCGGGGCTTCCTCCAAAAGTGAGAAAACCCTAACACCTCACCAGGGAAACGTCCTGGAGGCATCCTGACCAGATGCCCAAAGAACCTCCCGGATAACCGAGCTTCTTCCCTTTCTCCCAAAAAGCAACCTCATGACTAATAATGACAGCGTGACACCTAACGAGGTTAAGACTTTTGAACACATAAGGATTTTTCAAATCTTAAAAGATTTTTTTATCTGCTATAAAGACCCCAGGCGGCACGGTGGCCAACTGGCTAGCACATCTGCCGCACATTTCTAAGGACTTTGATGGACTTTGACTGAGGATTTTGAGCAGTTTCAATATTTCAGATTGTTGGCCCCGACCCGTTTTAGACCCAATTATCAGGACAAATCTACTCTTAACACAACTCCGACCTAAAGATGATCTTATAGGATAATCTTATGACACATAAAATAGTCTAGCATTGACGTGCTTGGTCGGGAAGGGGCCAAATCATGAGGACAACAGGCCGATCGATTGTCTTTATGTGTGCACAGAGCCTAAATTAACTAAAGAGCAGTTAAATTAAGATTATGCACATGAATTTTAATTTTAATTTTAACCACCTTTCTTGTTGAGGGGCACAGAGAAAAAGACTTCGAGTTCAATTCTAAGATCAAGTAAAACAAAGAAACAGTTGACTTCTTTTTTTAATCATTTGTTAAATGTTATTATTTAATTTTTCTCTCAATCGCTTTGTATTTCCAGTGGTGGGTTGACTTTTTCTGGGTATTTTAGGACATGTGGGAATATATGGCAAGCCAAAAGTCATACTTCAAACATAATTCACACCCCAAGTCCCTTGTGACCCTGATCTTCTGTTTGAGTAAAAAACCTGATCATGTAAGACCAGACCTTCTCTTTTTCAAACATGAAATGAGGATGATTATTTCATCCGGAAGAATAACTCACTAAGAGACAGTGAGTTCAGGTTTCATAATGGGTCAGCCTTACACGTACTTGAGCCTCCCTATTGAGTGTGAAATGTGTATAGTGGTGCCTACTGCCTTGCTCTGCCGTGCAAGTTTACAACACACAACGTAGCACTGATGAAAACATCCGAGTTCCTGAAACACCAGCACATACAGTACATCTGAGACCATGTGAATTGTTCATTGGTGTGAAAGTTTCCCCAATTCAAAAATATATTCACTTATTGCTTTTTTTTTTATGTCAATTTACTTGTAGCATTTGTAACACGACAAATATTTGAGTTGCCTGTCGTGCTGTAATATTGTCAACCAAGAAAACAAAAGCGAAAAAGCCTCCTACCACATCAATGATCCTTCCTCTGAAAGAAATGATTCTTAAATCCATGGCACCAGGAGGTGAAGACAGTACAGCAATTAAAAAGGCCAAAAAAGCCATTGCATTTTCAGAAGTACCTCCAAAAAGTCACAGCCTTGGATCCCAGGTATAAATCTCTGCCTCCCCTTGATGAACTCTTTTGATCTTGCCACAGAAATCCTGGAGCCTGACCTACATGTATTATTTGGTTCTATTTAATTTTGTGGTTGCATATTGTTATTTTTATTGTAAGAAATGCATACATTATTGACATGACATTTATACTTATATATCAAATAAGTTTGAATGCGGCTGGATGGAAAGGTACAAGGAGCTATATGTGTGAGGATGTCGTGGGAATGAGGGGGGTGTATTTTTTCCCCTTTCCTTATTTTCTGTCTCTTTCACCTCTGTATAATGAAGGTAAGTTTTTGCTTGCTCATTAATAAGGAGTGACAACTCGTGATGACATGCAAAGATTTCTTTCTTGTCATAATAAAAAAATAATCACAAAGACATGATTGCTTCCTTACGTATTCAGTCAGAAAACGATGTGTCAAAACACTATAAGTACTGATCCGTTTATGTGGTAGAAGATACATATGAAAAAGTATCCCCATGTCCCAAAAGTTGTACAACATCACCTCTGTGTTTCAAGAACCTTGAATGGAAGTGAAAGAATTTTGTCCAATGCACGGGGCATTGTGACATTCTGACAGCACATTGATAGTGGTTTCTTTGAAGTCCCAGCCTCATATGGTTAAATATAGGGTGTCATGAACTGTGCCCTGCAGTTCTGTTGTTGGAGCTTGGGTGGCACTTTGCGCCCCTCTCGCCCTCTCTCTCTCCCTCCCTCTCTGTCTTCCCAGTAATCAGTATCACCTGTCATTAATCAGCCTTCATCACCACCTGCATAAACGCCTGCCAGCTCAAAGACTCCACTGCCATAGTATTAACATTCTCCTGTGGTACAATGGCTCTCAAACCTGCAAGTAAGCTACGCCAATCTTTGCTATACCTCTGACCTCAGTGTTCTTCCTTGTCCTCAGTGCTCCTTCCACGTTCCCCGCCATGCTGACCTCCTCCACCACGCCGCCAAGCCATCCACCCGCTCACACCACGGCCTGCCGCACGTTCCCTGTCCCGATGACCTGCCAATATGCCCCTGGGATCCACCTTGATATCCCCTTCAATGTACCTTTCACCACAACCCTCTCAGCCTCTTTTTGCTTCTGGGTCCAGAGAAAAGTTATACTATCGTATCATAACACTGGGAGGAAACAGGAGTACCCGGAGAAAACCCGCACAGGCACAGGGAGAACATGCAAACTCCACACAGGCGAGGCCAGATTTTAACACGGGTCCTCAGAACTGTGAAGCGGATGTGCTAACCACTCGCTCAACGTGCCGCCCCGCCTAAGTTTCAACTATAAAATTTGTAAATCTACATCAGATATTTGGCATATCTAAATTGTTTTTTTTTTCTTTCTACTTTTTAGTAAATATGTTTTCCCTGTAAAATTTATATGGATTTACCATCCTCAACATTCACTATATTAATAGTAAAAAAATAAAATAAAATTCAACCAATGATTGTTTTATTTAATTGAATACTGTAGTGGAGGCACGGTGGAGTTTGCATGTTCTCCCCGTGCCTGCGTGGGTTTTCTCCGGGCACTCCGGTTTCCTCCCACATCCCAAAAACATGCATTAATTGGAGACTCTAAATTGCCCGTAGGCATGACTGTGAGCACGAATGGTTGTCAGTTTCTATGTGCCCTGCGATTGGCTGGCAACCAGTTCAGGGTGTACCCCGCCTCCTGCCCGATGACAGCTGGGGAAGGCTCCAGCACGCCCGCGACCCTAGTGAGGAGAAGCGGCTCAGAAAATGGATGGATGGATGGATGAATACTGTAGTTTTGTTTAATCAGTTAATGTCATTATAATCGATTCAATTATATTGTGTTACTTTGTTGCCTTAATTTTTTTAATGAGGACATACAGCATTTGGCCATTTGGGATGATTGTTGGGATGTAAACGTGAAAATGTGAAATATGCACAGTCATACGGTCTGTGGGGCAGAAGGGATTTGGCCTTGGACTTGGAAAAAAACGTCTTTAATGTCCTGGTAACAGGAGGGCACTTGAGATAAGTCAGGATCCCCAGATGGGGTCTGTGGATTGTCATTTGAAACATAGCCCTGAACATCACATGGAGGCTTGAAACAGTTCTGGGCGCAATTGCCGCACCATGACATAACCTGCCAAGAGGACCAGTCAATATGGGGGTTATGTAATTTCAACCATGGGTTCCCTAAAATAAGGTCATGATTCATGGCGTCAAAAACATGAAAACTAATGCATTCTGAGTGAGAATCAGGAAATGTCAATGTGAGTGTTTGGGTGCGGTGAGTGATCTTGCCCATATAACTGCCGTCTGCAGCGTAGGTGTTGCGGTGGCGCTTTATTTGAAAGGTTCTACGGTGCATTGATCTAACGAGTAGGGAGTTGAGTAAGTTTGCGTTAGAACCAGAGTCAATTAATACAGGTGTATGAATTTCTTGATCAGGAGAGCATAGTGTCACTTTAGGAAGAACCCGGGTAGGGTCTTCCTTAATGAAATTTAGAGTCACCGCTCCCGTGCCCTTGCTACCGGCAACCTTGACGTGACAGTTGAACACGGAATGACCCAACTCCCCGCAGTAGAAGCACCGCCCTTCTCTCAGCCGGCGTTGACGTTCCTCAGGGGAGAGACGGAACCTGCCCAGTTGCAGGGGTTCATCCGTGGTGACGCTAGCCAGTGGACTGAGACTGGCAACAGGGAATCTGCCTTGATTTGGCTGGTCACCGAGGCTTGTCCTCTAAGTGCGCGGTGACGCAGCCCTCCGCCGAACTCCGTCGAGCTCGCGATTTAAAAGCCTCTTGTCGATTTTTACGGCGAGAGCGATGAGAGTGTCCAAGTCGGTCGGCAGGTCTAGCGGGACCAAATGATCCTTGACGGCGGGGGATAGTCCTTAAAAAAATTTATCGAGTAGTGCCCTATTATTCCACTGACTCTCAGCTGCTAGAATGCGAAACTCAATCGCGTAATCTGACACTCTGCGTTTGCCTTGTTGTAAGGTGACAAGGGAGCGAGCTGCCTCACAATCTGGTGTGGAAAGCTGAAAAACTTGCTCCATAGTCTTTACGAAAAAAGCCCACGAATGACACACAGTGGTATTGCGGCTCCCTTCAGCAGTAGCCCACGCCTCCGCACGACCAGTCAGGTGGGAAATGACAAAAGCGATTTTTACCCGCTCGGTGGGCAAGGCAGCTGCCTGCAGCTCAAAGTGGAGTTCGCACTGAGTGATGAATGGCTTAATGTTCCCAGAATCTCCAGAGAACCTCTCCGGTCGAGGGAGCTGTGGGCAGACAGCAGCGGAGGTGGCAGGTGGCTGCATGGTAACTGCTTCACATGGAAACTTTGGTACTGTGGCGGTATCGGGTGTTGTGCCAACTGGTTCCTTCTTCTGAATCATTTTCATAAGAACTTCAAACTGTGAGGCCAGCTGTCTCATCATAGTGTCCTGATGCTCTGACAGTCCCTTAAGATGAAGGTGGAGGGCAGCAAGTTGCTCATCCTGCTTTGAGAGGCGTTGACCCTGCGCTTGAAGGGCTTTGCGCACCGGGTCTGAGTCTGCTGGGTCCATGTTATGGCCAGTTTGCATGACTCCAAAACAAATGGACAGTTTCAGGAGAGGTTTAATATACGGGCATGTTAAGGCCAGTTCGTTCTGTCATGAATGGAACAGAGGATAGGACCCAAAAATGCACGACTCCAAAACAAATGGACAGTTTCAAAAAGAGAAATTTACTATAAGGGCAGACATCGGTACACAGGCAGGCAATCCAAAAAAGTCAACAGTATCCAAAAACGTGAGGCAAAAAGGCGAGGTCGATAATCGGAACAGGGTCTCGTCTTACTGTGAGTCTGTACAAGGTACAACAAACTGGTGACTAGAAAGAATGAGACACAAGGTTAAATGCAAGGGGTAATTAGGGTGAACGAGGCACAGGTGGTGAAGATGCGCTCAGGACCAGGTGTGTACAAGACGGGGAAAATAACAACCGGAACAGACACCCATGACAAATTTTTAGTTGGGTGGTAGGATGTATTGAACATTTTCTAAGAGTGTAGGACATATACCTTAATTTCTCGTGTATAATGCGCACCATTGTATAATACCCCCCCCCCCACAAAGTTGACCTAAAAATTCTGGAAAACTTTTCTACCTATGTATAATGCATTTTTACAATGCATGATTTTGCTTCTTCCCATACGATCAAAACATGAAGTATTATCTGTATTTTGTTTGTTTTTTAAAATACGTATTCTGAAGTTAAGCACTTTAATTCAACACGTAATACTTGATTTTTATTGACTTGCTCTTATTTTGAAATTTACAGCAAATGATTGAAAACACACAGTTGTTCTCAATCATTGTATGTTTGCTTACCCAGGAAGAATTTGTAAGATGGTTACAATTCTTTAAAGAAAACATGAAGAGCCAGGCGAAACACATTACATTTTATTTTAAATTTCAAATTAAACTGTCAAGCATTTCAGAAAAGCATAAAAACCTAACCACTAAGATTTTAATGACGGTTGTTGTTCAATAAATATATGTCCTACATATATGCAGTCATAATTACCCTGGTCATATTGAAATGAAAGTGTAGGCTACAGCGTTTGCATACACTCTAGGTGGCGGTGAGATATTAGAATGAGAGTGTACACCTTTATCATAACCTCTAGGTGGCAGTGGGATATTGGAATGAAAGTGTACAGCTTTTTCATAACCTCTAGATGGCGGCATACATTTATAAAAGGTGAAAGTTTTTTTTTCATTGTCCCCTATACCTATGTA
Organism: Phyllopteryx taeniolatus; assembly: GCF_024500385.1. Classification (NCBI taxonomy): domain Eukaryota; kingdom Metazoa; phylum Chordata; class Actinopteri; order Syngnathiformes; family Syngnathidae; genus Phyllopteryx; species Phyllopteryx taeniolatus. The sequence goes on from NC_084511.1 coordinate 947,609, forward strand.
TGTATAATGCACGCTATTGCCTTTTGACAATTTTTTTGTGAAAAACAATTAGCATTATCCACGAGACACTACGGTAAATAGTGGTGTACCACCGTATCGGATTAGTAGCCTTTCACATGCCTTTATGGCAGTGGATGTGGTGATTTCATGGAGACCCCACAGGTTGTACAGTAAATTTTAAATTGCTGCTGGTTTCATGTGTGTGGGTGGCCGTGATAAAGTCAATAAAATATATTTAATTTGCTCAGTGTAACATTGCATCAATTTAATCCTGCAGATTGATTTTTATCCTGGACGTCATGTCTAAAATGACTTGGTTTCCTCAAATTATGGTGACACCCTGTACAGTCAACAGTCAACCCGATGTTTTGACAGCTAATTAAATCCAGCTACTGGCAAGAAAGATTTTAGTGCAGGTGAGTCGACTGTATTTCGGGGGACCGCTTGTTTTATTTATTCCAAGGTCACTGAAGGTTTCTGGGAATATTCCTCTCTATGGAAACACTGCTGGCACTCTACATCACTTCCAAGGTTCTTGGGATGATTCATTTATGCCATTAGTACAATCTAACTGATGGTGCCAGGACAAGCTCAGACGCTAGAACACGCTGTACCACCTTCAACACACATAAGCACACACACATGGTCTTCCACTCAATTGGAAATTCTGTCTCTAGATAGCTCCCTCTTAAATAAAGAGGTGTTGGAGGGCTTGAATGCAGCACCTATTTGAGTTTCAGAGAGCCCAAGAAAGCGACAGATAGAGCTGACGGGGGTAGAGAGCGCAAGCAAATAGCTGAAGGGAGTGAATAAAAGGAAATAGAAGGTGAATTGACTCTCTGGTCTGCTGCAGGTAGTATGGATATAAAGTGTACATTTTGTGCCTGTGTGTGTGGGTACGTATATATATTAAAATCCTTCTCTGACTCATTATGTACTGCATCATAGACAAGCTGAGTCGTTCAGAACTACTATTCAAAACACTTGATACCTACATAAAATATGTACAAAGTAAACACACACAAATACAGCCATTCGAATACAGTCATTAGATAACAGATCAATTAATTTATAAATATTATAATTGACAGTACGCACAGTCCCCACACAAAGCTTGCATATAGCACCTTTTTCCATGTCATCATTGCCACTCTCTGCTATTGTAGTATTACACCCACTGGCATGAAGGTGTGCTTTTCCGTTAGTCATTTTTTAAATAAATTGAAAGGTACAAACATCACGCATCAATGTGTTATTGTCTGCAAGAAAAAAAAAAACACAGGCCATCCGAAAGTGTCAGAAAAGATTTATTTGGGTGGAAACCTGAACTAATGAAAATGCATGCATTATATTCTGAATGCACGCTCAGGATGGACTGGGATTGTCTTACATGACTAAAAAAAGGAAGACTAATGGAAGACAAATTAAAATTGTGCAACACCACTATATCCTTTGTGCACAGGATCAAATTAAATTATTTCTTCCTGTCATATATTTTAAGACATTAAAATCATTGATTAAAAAACTAAACACTCTTTTGTCTGCGCTTGAAATCAAAATCCTTCACTTTTACCCCCTCCATACTGCACAGTGCGTACACTGCTCACCACGCCCCTATGCACTGATCTGTTTTTTAATATGTGATTTATTTTTATTTATTTTTTCATTATTTCAAAACTGAATTGCTTCAGTGGTCGCTAAAAACTGTGGAAGCTGTTACCGTTGAATCCATCAGCTGGAACTAACAAACAACAAGAATGGAGTTGAATAAAGGGCTGTATTGACCTCTCAGCATGTGGCTGATGGTCACCGAAAGGAGACACATATCATCCATCAGGAGACTGAGGACAATAAGAAAACAAACCGCTACAGCATCGTGGAATTTGTGGCATACAATACTACATCGTGCAGAGCTAAGTCACATCACCAGGGTAAGCTAATATTAGTATCTGTCTGATATGGAAATGATAGCCCAATTACCAATGTTTTTGACTAAAGAGAGACCAGTATTAGCATAAAAAGGGTGAGTCGCAAAAAAAGGGGGGTTACGACTCCCCTGACATCTGCTAATACTACAACTGCTACCAATAATAAATTACACATTGGTTTCAGGTATAGGTTTTCTGGACCTGCAAAGTTGCAAATAAGGCATTGTGCTACAAAATAGTGACATAATTTCACTTCATAACACCCTGGTGGATAAAGATAATTCAGTTTCAAAAGTGAAAAAGGTTTGCTTCACTTTTTACTCCATGTCAGGTTGAGGTCCAATTTATGAACATAACACATTTATGAACATAACACTTTTTATGAACACAACATGAACACACAATTTATGAACACAACATGTACACACAACATGAACACACAATTTATGAACACAACATGAACACACAATTTACATATGCACATATTTTTTATGAACATAACATGAAGACACAATTTATGAACATAACACTTTTTACTCCATGTCAGGTTGAGATCCAATTTATGAACATAACACATTTATGATTCTCAAGTAAACACTGCTTCAAAAATTGTTATCTTATTACAGCTTGCTCCTGCTTTGGCTCTGCATGTGAAGATTTGATTCAGCTGCTGCTCTGTGCAGGGGTAGATCAATTCTAGTGTGACAAAGGGCCACAGGCCACCCCATAATCCTGAAAATTCCTACTTTATCTGCCTTATCACTGTTAACAGAAAGTGTGAAGTAGCAGTGTTTCAAAATAACTATATATATATATATGAAAAGCGCACCCAGTTGAAGTGTGTCAGTGTGATTTTGTGTACCAAGCATTTTGCATTGTCATTTTGTTTAAGCACAGCGGTAGACTAAGGGCTCGAGTAGTGTTGTCAAACGAACGAAGCCTTTGAGTGAACGTACTGAATGGAATCAATCCGTTAACTGATTCGCTGCTTTCTCTGTTTATTTGAACTTAGTTACAAGCCTGTGGTGCACGAGAAACTTCCCTGCATATGTCGCCACTCGCAGGGCAGCGATGGTGGTTGAGTAAGCAGGGGATGGCTTCATGGGCCACCTCGGTCTTGCTGTACAGCTGCTAAGACGCTCTGTCAAAATATGTGTTTACATGGAACCGGACCGTGGTGCAAAAAAGATTATGGGCCACTGCCCTAGAGAACTGCGCAAAATCAGCTGATTGTGCGGTCCCATGCTGAAAGTGTGTGCTGTGTCCTCCGCTGGCTGGCGGACGACCAGTGGCAGTGCTATCTTGAGTGGCGCCAGGATACAGAATGCAAGGTATGATCCGTGTCTGAATGAATGTCTTGCTACAGGTATGTATGTAGGCTGTATACCAACTGTGAACTGGCTCAGACTAATGCCTAGATCAGACTACAGGATTTTAGGTAGATTCTGGGTTGGTTTTGCGCTTGTCGGTGCCATAAATCCTCACTGCCTAGAACCAGCTGCCTGCTTTCTCGCTGGCTGGCTAGCCGACGAGCTCTTATCATCTGCGACACTGCGTTGGAGCAACTTTTTCCCATTTATTATGCCGCGGTTGGCCCCTCCAGCGATGGCTCCTTTCCAACTTTGGTTGTTGCGCTGCCATGAATATCTGTGCAGCTCCTCAAGGTCGGCTATTGGACGCCTAATTCCACGGAGATCATCGTCTTGTTAGACATCTAAAGACTTCATAGCCGTCACCACTGTGGCCACCGAGGCCAAATGTGTACAGAAATGTGTGCAGAAACTAAGTGCAGTGAGTCAAAAAGCCGTCGGCCATAAACAGGCTAAAAATTGTGAACTATTTGGTTTTTCTTTACGCAAATGCAGTATGGCAGCAGTTGCCTGCCAGTATTCTTGTCAGAGTTAAGTAGTATGGCATTCGTTCTGATTCGAGTTCCCAAAAAAATTTTGTTTTGATGATTGCTTTTTCAGCCCCCCTCAAATCCTAATTCGAATCACTATTGATTCATGTATAGCGCTAAGATAGATACTGTATACAAACAATAAATAATTGCTTTGTTAATTGGTTTTAGTATGTTAAATTCAAGTTGAAGAATTTTTAAAGAGTCCCTTGTATCCTTCAGTTTTTCTGTATGTGGCTTTCAGAGGAAAGATGTTTGGACACCCCTGCTTTACATCATCCTTTTAGTGGGGTTATGGCTTTCCTCGTAGTGTGGCCCACCAAGTACATATAATATTATTTTGTAGCACCCAGTAACCTGGCTTTATGCTAATAGCAAGTACTGTAGTATTGAAATGAGCCGAGTTAGTACGGTGCAATGAAAAATGACGTTACTCTCAAGTATTTTTCTTTTTTGGAAACTGAAGCTTCTTCTGCATAAACATTTATACCAGGGCACAAGGTCCAAAGGTTTCATGTATCGTTATCTAGACATGTCAATATATAGTAGCCTTAAATGTTTTGTTTCACATTTATATTAGGCAAAAGACTAGCACACACAGTTTGAAAAATGGAGGCACTTAAAAAAATGCTTGCATGAAATTCTCACTCCCGCAGTACATCCATCAAGTACCAATAAGTTCCACAAAGAGTAAACAATTACTTTTTTTTTCAAGAAGTCAGTTTGGAGAAGAGTAAATAGTGCTGTTCTTTGCTCTTCTTTCAGTGAAGAAATGCTGTCCATGCAGTCGCTGCCTGCTTTTGGCAAAACAAAACAGGGACAAAAACAGCTAAACAACAGAAAGATGGATTTTACACAGATACAATGCATACACTACTCTTCCAAATTTTATAACATTAATAATATAATGAATAAAGAGATCAACAACTGTAAAATAATTGCCAAGTTTCACAGAAAATAAATTTTAAAAAGCTCACCTAGCATTTCTCATCTTGCCATTTAACATCATTATCCTCATATTTTACCTGTACAAAGACACAAGCTCCCATTAGTTCTAGATAGATGTGGTCCTTAGGGAATCATTTTGTTTCAAATAATTTCCTACTTTGTGTGGATTCTTCTGAGATCAAAGACATATTTATATTTGTAACACACACACACACAGAGGGTATGAAATACATCTTGCTTTGCTAAATTTCCTACTTAGATTAGGGATGGAGTCAGTAAAAGTGTTTTAGGAAATTAAAGACAATAAAGAACAGTGAAGAAAGCATTGAAAAACCGTTATTAGTCTTGAGGAAAAGCCATCAACATTTTAAAAGGCAGCAATACCAATATCCCATCTGTTAATAATCTGAAAAAATATAATATGTATGTACAGTGGGTACGGAAAGTTTTCAGACCCCCTGACATTTTTCACTGTGTTATATTGCAGCCATTTGTTAAAATCATTTTTTGTTTTTTTACCCCCCACATTAATGTACACACAGAACCCCATATTGACAGAAAAACCGGAATTGCTTTTCTCCACACATGCCAGTTAGAATTAAGGCCAACAATTTCTATCTTGGTCTCATCAGACCAGAGAATCTTATTTCTCACCATCTTGGAGTCCTTCAGGAGTTTTTTTAGCAAACTCCATTCGGGCTTTCATGTGTGTTGCACTGAGGAGAGGCTTCCGTTGAGCTACTCTTCCATAAAGCCGTGACTGGTGGAGGACTGAAGTGATGGTTGACTTTCTAGAACTTTCTGCCATCTCTCGACTTTCATCTCTGAAGCTCAGTCACAGTGATCTTTGGGTTCTTCTTTACCTCTCTCACCAAGGCTCTTCTCCCCCGATTGCTCAGTTTGGCCGGACGGCCAGCCCTAGGAAGGATTCTGGTCGTCCGAAACGTCTTCCATTTCAGGATTATGGAGGCCACCGTGCTCTTAGGAACCTTAAGTGCAGTGCAATTTTTTTTGTAACCTTGGCCAGATCTGTGCCTTGCCACAATTCTGTCTCTGAGCTCTTCAAGAAGTTCCTTTGACCTCATGATTCTCATTTGCTCTGACATGCTCTGTGAGCTGTAAGGTCTTATATAGACAGGGGTGTGGAATTCCTAATCAAGTCCAATCAGTATAATCAAACACAGCTGGACTCCAATGAAGGTGTAGAACCATCTTAAGGATGATCAGAAGAAATGGGCCTGATCCTGCCCCTCGATTGATTGGATGGGTTCCTCAGCCTCCGCGGTGAGGGCACAGCAATTACAGGACTAAAATGGTATCAATTCACTTGCATGTGTTCGCAGGCACACACCCCTGGGACTCTTTCACTGTGGGGCCACTCACTTATTGCGGCAAATAACTAATGAATATGCAAATTGCCTGTGTATCCCCTCACTTATACTCTCGTCCTGTAGACTTTTATAATTTACATAATTAATCCCACCACACTTCAGTTGCACAGCCGGGTTCACAACCCTTGTCCTGCATTCTTCTTCTCCTGTCCTTGTCCTGTTATATCTTGTCCTGTCCTTCCCTCACAGGGTGTAGCAGCCCCTATGCAACACTCATATTTAATGTTTCATTGTTGTAGATAATGTAATGACTTACTTCTCTCATCCTGTTTACAATTAGTGCTTTGTCTTTTGTCTCTCGCCTGTAGAAACATTGTTCTGTTCGACTGATGGACTCTGATTAAACTTCAATTATAATACTAAGAAACCACAGCGGAAGCTTAAAAACTCCACTGTGACACAGTAAAACTTTTCCGGCATAAAAGGGATACAGATCTTCCATTCTGCTTGACTTAACAGCCGAATACGACAAAAAAAAACAAAAAAAGAAGAAGAAATGGACAGCACCCAAGTTAAATATGAGTGTCGCAGCAAAGGGTCTGAATACTTCTGGCTGTGTGATATTTCAGTTTTTCCTTTTTAATAAATCAGCAAAAATTTCAACAATGCTGTTTTTTTCTGTCAATATGGGGTGTTGTGTGGAGATTAATGAGGAAAAAAATGAACTTAAATGATTTTAACAAATGGCTGCAATATAACAATGAGTGAAAAATTTAAGGGGGTCTGAAAAAATTACATCCCCACTGTATGTAATACTGTCTACTTTTCCATCTTGGGGAAGTGACGTTCCCTCACAAGACAATTGAACAGCATCATCTGTGTGATGTCAGGCAAGTGGAAAATCTATCAATCGATAAATCGTTTCTTGTTTACTCTCAGTCGCTGTGAATGTGAACCTCGAACAGAACTAGCCAAGTCCTTCATGAATTGGAATCCTTTTGGACCCAGCCACTGCCACCTCCATTAATGAAAAGAAAAAGCAGAGACACACTACAGAAAGGTAAACAAAAATAAGTATTAAATGAGCAACAAATAATTTATATATACTGTATTGTGTTTTCTGCTCCAGGGCTCACTTGAAATAACAATAATAATAATAATAATAGGCGGCACGGTGGTCGACTGGTTAGCACACCTGCCTCACAGTTCTGAGGACCCAAAAACATGCACGGTAGGTCAATTGAGGTCTCTAAATTGCCCATAGGTGTGAATGTGAGTGCGAATGGTTGTTGGTTTATATGTGCCCTGCGATTGGCTGGCTACCAGTTCAGGGTGTACCCCGCCTCCTGCCCACAGTTACCTGAGGTAGGCTCCAACATACTCGCGACCCTATTGAGAATAGAATGTAGAAAATGGATGGATGATAATAATAACAATAATAATAATAATAATAATAATAATAATAAATAATAATCATAATAATATAATTATTATAATATACTAATTATTATGATAATATACAACTAATTATTATACTAATAAAATAATAATAATTATTATGATATAGTAATAATTATTATAATAATATAATAATAATAATTATTATAATAATAATACTGGGATGTGGGAGGAAACCGGAGTAGCCGGAGAAAATCCACGCAGGCACGGGGAGAACATGCAAACTCCACACGAGGCAGAGTCCACACGTTCTGTCTTCTAAACTTTGCCCTTCATCCTAGCAGAGACTCTTCTGTCACATAACACACCTGACACCTTTCTAACTGTTCCTCTACCTGCTCCCTGCTTTCACTGCAGATCACAATGTCATCTGCGAACATCATGGTCCATGGGGATTCCAATCTTACCCCATCTGTACGCCTATGCATCAGCACTGCAAACAAAAAGGGGCTCAGGGCTGATCCCTGATGCAGTCGCGCCTCCACCTTAAACTCCTCTGTCACACCTACAGCACACATCACCACTGTTCTGCTGCTCTCATACGTGTCCTATATTATTGTAACATAGTTCTCTGCCACTCCAGTCTTTCACATGAAGTACCACAGTTCCTCTGTGGGTACTCTGTCATAGGCTTTCTCTCGATCTACAAAGACACACTGTAGCTCCTTCAGGCCTTCTCTAGACTCTTCCATCAACACCCTCAAGGTAAATAATGCATCTGTGGTCCTCTTTCTAGGCATGAAACCATACTGTTGCTCGCAAATACTCACTTCTGTCCTGAGTCTAGCCTCCACTACTTTTTCCCATTACTTCTTTGTGTGGCTCATCAACTTTATTCCTCTATAGTTCCCACAGCTCTGCACATCACCCTTGTTCTTAAAAATGGGCACCAGCACACTTTTCCCCCATTCCTCAGGCATCTTCTCACCTGCTAGAATTCTGTTGAACAACCTTGTCAAAATCTCCACAGCCCCCTCTCCTAGATGCTTCCATACCTCCACAGGAATGTCATCAGGACCTACTGCCTTTCCATTTTTCATCCTCTTTTCTAACTTCCACCTTACTAATCATTGCCACTTCCTGCTCCACCACACTTGCCTCTTCTACTCTTCCTTCTCTCTCATTTTCCTCATTCATCAACTCCTCAAAGTATTCTTTCCATCTCTCCAGCAGACTGCTGGCACCAGTCAACACATTTCCATCACCCTAACCTGCCGCACATCCTTCCTGTCGCTATCCCTTTGTCTGACTAAACTGTATAGCTCCTTTTCTCCTTCTTAAGTGTCCAACCTGGCATATATGTCATCATATGCCTCGTGTTTGGCTTTTTCCACATCTACATTCGCCCTATGTCGCATCTCATTGTATTGCTTTCTCCTCTCCTTGGTCCTCTCAATGTCCCACTTCTTTTTGGCTAACCTCTTTCCTTTTATGATTTCCGATACTTTGAGTTTTAACCACCAAGTCTCCTTCTCCCCTTTCCTACCAGAAGATACACCAAGTACTCTCCTGTTTGTCTCTCTGATCACCTCAGCTGAAGTAATGTATGTGTTTGATTATGTTTATTATAGTATCATATAACTTCTGCTCTAGTGTGAGTATAAAAAAGGTCCCCTTGTTTGTTTCGCTTTCTCTCTCTGATGGTGTAGTATCACTTTGCTGAGACAAATATTTGGAGGGGCAGAAGATAACTGCCTGTTCAGGTTTGTTTACTGTATCGCTTAAGGAAGAATAGTTAGGCACTTCTGAGGACCAACCTGGTTGTATTCGAACTGTCTCCTTGCATGCAGGGTTTTACCAAATTGTATTTGAATATTGTAATTGATAATTTTCTCATTGGTTTTGTCCTGTCTTTTGTCTACTAAAGGGTTCTCGTTTTTCCCATGATCTTAAAGAAAGCAGGGGAACATGACTTCCACTCGCTCATTCCCAGTTGGCCAAATAATTTTATAATGGGTCTTTTTTTCTTTCTTTTTTTTAAGCAAACTTACACACCTTACATCAGCTGAAACAACCCATGCAATGTCAGAGAAGTGGCACTGCTCCTAATAGAGCGTCACAAATTAGAATCTAAGACCAGAAATCTTTGGTTTGTTGCTTCATGTCCTCATTGTCACTGAGAAAGCCTTTAAGGTTGTACTTTAAGCTACTAAACAAATAGAACAGATGCAATGTAATCTCTTGGAATACTGCAAGGCTTAAAAGTCAATTCAAGATTTTTCTTACTTTCCTGTCCAGGAATTGCAGTCAGTGTTAGCAACATTTTAAACTACAGTAACAGGTTTACATAAAAATATTGTGGCTGTAAAATATTGTATTCTCTGAGGAGATGATCATGTTTTAGGTCACAAAAAGTGAATATATTGTTGCCTCATGTCTATTGTTACTTAGCCTAACAGGCTAATAGCCAATGGGCACTGTGTCCAACAGGAAGTGACTGATGAGAGGTTCAGGTGCAGGATTATGGGAATTTGAGTCTGTGATCCTAAGATTAGCATTGTATCCAACAAAAGCAGAAGCCCTCATCAAGGAAGTTAATGAGATGAATAATTCAGTAAATAACTTCCTTTACTTCAAGCAAAGGCGTTGTGGTGGGACACTTCCAGGGAAGAGATTTTCCGCACAATTAATTCAGGGTCATGAATTCTCAAATTGCTGCTGGACTTTTATGATGCAGGCTTTCTGCCATTGATTGCCTCATTTTACCTCCCCCTAGTCTAGTTCTCAATCTGTTTCTCTTTAGAGAGTTATTGGTAGCCCTTATTTGCAACATCCTATATGCTCAGTCTTCCATCCTCTGGTTACATCTCAGGCCACATTTACACAAGAAGGGTTGAAGTAAAAATGGCTGTTTTGGTTTCTTTGTATTTTTGAAAAGTTCTACATGCAGGCAACATGATCAAAACACTCCCATTTACACATGGCTGAAGACACCATTATTTGCATTGTGCAACCATAAGGTGTGCCCCAACTGCTCCCTTGTCATTTACAAAAACATATCACAGTGCCGGAATAGAAGCGATTACAAATTTTGGCCAAAGAAGAAGCTACTTGGATTGTAATACAGTATATAATACTATGACTTTCAGCAAGCACGTGAGCTGGTAGGGAAATATGTTACACCTTTCTACAAATACATATGGCCTTAGGAGAGTAATGTGTGTTGCCTTCCAGCAAGCACATTGGATGTTTTATTTATACTATTTATACTATTATAAGGTCCTACTGTATATTGCCATGGGGTTTTCAAAGGGATCGGCTGGAGATCTGAGATTGTGGCATCTGACTGGAATTTCATTTTCTGTTTCAAATAAGGTGAAATCCTTTTACTGAAATGTATTTATTATTTTGTAAAGCATGGGTTGCCAACATAAAGAGTACACATGTATTTGTGCTTTGCTTTATGTTGACTCTAAATGGCTCTTTGGTATGAATGAGTGTGTGAATGGTTGTTCGTCTATTTTTGCCCTGCCTTATCATGAAATGTACGAGAGATATGGTTCCAAATGCAAGACTAAGGCAAAAGACTCTCCCATTTACACATGGCTGAAGACACTATTATTTGCATTGTGCAACCATAAGGTGTGCCCCAACTGCTTCCTTGTCATATACAAAAACATATCACAATGTTATCACCACTTGCACAAATTGAATTAGATCCAATACAAGATCTGTATCAAACAATATGCCTTTACAATTGATGATGCTCGATTTTGATTGACACAATTAGAGCGCAATGGGATATATAGCAGTGTTGTACATGAATGAGTTCAATGAACGAAAGTTCATTAATTAGTTCATATTTTGGGCGAACGTGAACTGAACTCAGTTTATTTCTGCTTGATGAACATTACTTAGAATGTGCTCGTTATGGCATTCATTTTCATTCAAGAGTGGCAGGTTTTTTTTTTTTTTTTTTTTTTAGGAGCCTTCATATCTCAGGAATGAACGCTGTATTTGGTAACCGCCATTCATGTTTACATTTGGCAGGCACGTCGCAGCAGCCTGTGTGCCCGAGGTGCGTTTGGGGTCACTGCGTTAAATGGGAGTGAATGTATTCTTTGTAGGCGGCACGGTGGCCGACTGGTTAGAGCGTCAGCCTCACAGTTCTGAGGTGCGGGGTTCAATCCCCGTCCCCGCCTGTGTGGAGTTTGCATGTTCTCCCCGTGCCTGCGTGGGTTTTCTCCGGGCACTCCGGTTTCCTCCCACATCCCAAAAACATGCATTAATTGGAGACTCTAAATTGCCCGTAGGCATGACTGTGAGTGCGAATGGTTGTTTGTTTCAATGTTCCCTGTGATTGGCTGGCAACCAGTTCAGGGTGTACCCCGCCTCCTGCCCGATGACAGCTGGGATAGGCTCCAGCACGCCCGCGACCCTAGTGAGGAGAAGCGGCTCAGATAATGGATGGATGTATTCTTTGTTTGTTTTGTAAAGCAATACATCGTTATAAAAAATAATTACTTGGAAAATTATTATTTGTATCAGATTGGTTTAGTTAAAACACTGTGCGAACACACTGTCAAAATATGGAATTTATTTTGTTTTGTTTGTAAGAATAGATAAAATAACATAATATAGTCAGTCAAAGATGCAAGAAAACTTTCCTGTCATACTGTGTTGTGTGTTTTTGTTTGCACATTAAGGACAACAGTCCTGTTTTTTGTTTGAATTCCTCATTTAAAAAAAGACGATTCAAGCAACAATTTTTCTCATGTTTTTTAGATTGCTAGGTGAAAGTTGCAGTTGGCTACTCGCGTGGACTGAATGGGTGGCAACAATGAGGAAATGAAATGCCAGTGTTTGATGGTAATAACCTGTCAGCAACATTGAAAAACAAAAAAGACCTATGAACGACCTTATTTTTGGAATGGTACATTTATTTCAAAATTCTGAATTACGAACGACAGTATGAACTGAAGTCGTTCATTTTTGGAGCGGTGAATTGAACTTTGAACTAGTTTCCAAATACTGAGTATACAGTATGCGCATGCAACTTCTGCATTCATCAGAACAGATGAAAGCACTTCCTTCAGGCACGGATAAATGACGGAAGCAGGAGACTGGGGCCCTCTTCCGGTTCTCCTTTTTGATTAGGAACTTTCCTTTCCTAACTTATCCGAGCAGGATGAACTGGACATACTTAGAGGATAGGTCGTTTGAATTCTGCATAATGCAGAGGAAAGGTGTCTCTCGATGCCACCTTCAGCATAGGCTACTCCTGAGCAACCTTTACAAAAGAAAAAGATATATTACCCAGAATTCTTTAGGGCAGCAATATTTAAAGCAACAGACAACAGACGATGACAGACTACACGAAGACCCTTGTGTTTCACGGCACAGATTTTAAAAATAATGAAATAAAACTTTTAGTTTGATAGAAATTGTACAGAATGGTATATATAAACAAACATGCGTCAGGAATTCAGTCTTTGTGAACAATGGCAATGTAAACAAACATTCAAGTTTGCCTCCATAACTGTAAGACTAACATTGCTATCTATACCGAAAAAAAACAACTATAAACAAATGATACAAAATACAGAAACATGTGCAAGGGATAAAACTTCAAGTGAGAGGGAAAAATGATAAAATAAAAGAAAGCTAGCTAGAGACTTTTTTCCCCATTAATATTTATTAATAAAACTGAACCTAAAAAAAAAAAAATAAAATAAAATAAAATAAATAATCGCTAGGATGTGGCATACAATCAGTTGGAAAGAGGGAACTCGTCGTATTACAAAAATATAACCGTTTATAGATCCATGGTTTTAATGGCTTTTGCAGTGTCTCATAGGAATGCAGCCCTATAGGGGGCACAAGTCAGTGCAAACTGTAGGCCGGTCCCAAGCCCGGATAAATGCAGAGGGTTGCGTCAGGAAGGGCATCCGACTTAAAACCTTGCCAAACAAATATGAGCGTTCATCCAAAGAATTCCATACCGGATCGGTCGTGGCCCAGGTTAACAACGTCCGCCACCGGCGCCGTCAACCTGCAGGGCGCTGTTGGAAATTCAGCTACTGTGGGTCGAAGTCGAAGTCGAAGTCAAAGAAGAAGAAGAAGAAGAGGTGGAAAGCGGGTTCTTCGGCAGAAAGAGAAGAGGAAAACACAGAGCCTAGAACTGAATGTGGGGACTTTGAATGTTGGGACTATGACAGGAAAATCTCGGGAGTTGGTTGACATGATGATTAGGAGAAAGGTTGATATATTGTGTGTCCAGGAGACCAGGTGGAAAGGCAGTAAGGCTAGAAGTTTAGGGGCAGGGTTTAAATTATTTTACCATGGTGTAGATGGGAAGAGAAATGGAGTCGGGGTTATTTTAAAAGAAGAGTTGGCTAAGAATGTCTTGGAGGTGAAAAGAGTATCAGATCGAGTGATGAGGCTGAAATTTGAAATTGAGGGTGTTATGTGTAATGTGATTAGTGGCTATGCCCCACAGGTAGGATGTGACCTAGAGGTGAAAGAGAAATTCTGGAAGGAGCTAGATGATGTAGTTCTGAGCATCCCAGACAGAGAGAGAGTCGTAATTGGTGCAGATTGTAATGGACATGTTGGTGAAGGTAATAAGGGTGATGAAGAAGTGATGGGTAAGTACGGTATCCAGGAAAGGAACTTGGAGGGACAGATGGTGGTAGACTTTGCAACAAGGATGCAAATGGCTGTAGTGAACACTTTTTTCCAGAAGAGGCACGAACATAGGGTGACCTACAAGAGCGGAGGTAGAAGCACACAGGTGGATTACATCTTGTGCAGACGATGTAATCTGAAGGAGGTTACCAACTGTAAGGTAGTGGTAGGGGAGAGTGTGGCTAGACAGCATAGGATGGTGGTGTGTAAGATGACTCTGGTGGTGGGGAGGAAAATTAGGAAGACAAAGGCAGAGAAGAGAACCATGTGGTGGAAGCTGAGACAGGACGAGTGTTGTGCAGCTTTTCGGGAAGAGGTGATACAGGCTCTCGGTGGACGGGAAGAGCTTCCAGAAGACTGGACCACTGCAGCCAAGGTGATCAGAGAAGCAGGCAGGAGAGTACTTGGTGTATCTTCTGGCAGGAAAGGAGAGAAGGAGACTTGGTGGTGGAACCTCACAGTACAGGAAATCATACAAGGAAAACAGTTAGCTAAGAAGAAGTGGGACACTGAGAGGACCGAGGAGAGGCGAAAGGAATACATTGAGATGCGACACAGGGCAAAGGTAGAGGTGGCAAAGGCAAAACAAGAGGCATATGATGACATGTATGGCAGGTTGGACACTAAAGAAGGAGAAAAGGATCTATACAGGCTGGCCAGACAGAGGGATAGAGATGGGAAGGATGTGCAGCAGGTTAGGGTGATTAAGGATAGAGATGGAAATATGTTGACTGGTGCCAGCAGTGTGCTAGGTAGATGGAAAGAATACTTTGAGGAGTTGATGAATGAGGAAAATGATAGAGAAGGGAGAGTAGAAGAGGCAAGTGTGGTGGACCAGGAAGTGGCAATGATTAGTAAGGGGGAAGTTAGAAAGGCATTAAAGAGAATGAAAAATGGAAAGGCAGTTGGTCCTGATGACATTCCTGTGGAGGTATGGAAGCATCTAGGAGAGGTGGCTGTGGAGTTTTTGACCAGCTTGTTCAATAGAATTCTAGTGCGTGAGAAGATGCCTGAGGAATGGAGGAAAAGTGTACTGGTGCCCATTTTTAAGAACAAAGGTGATGTGCAGAGCTGTGGCAACTATAGAGGAATAAAGTTGATGAGCCACACAATGAAGTTATGGGAAAGAGTAGTGGAGGCTAGACTCAGGACAGAAGTGAGTATTTGCGAGCAACAGTATGGTTTCATGCCTAGAAAGAGTACCACAGATGCATTATTTGCCTTGAGGATGTTGATGGAAAAGTACAGAGAAGGTCAGAAGGAGCTACATTGTGTCTTTGTAGATCTAGAGAAAGCCTATGACAGAGTACCCAGAGAGGAACTGTGGTACTGCATGCGGAAGTCTGGAGTGGCAGAGAAGTATGTTAGAATAATACAGGACATGTACGAGGGCAGCAGAACAGCGGTGAGGTGTGCTGTCGGTGTGACAGAAGAATTTAAGGTGGACGTGGGACTGCATCAGGGATCAGCCCTGAGCCCCTTCCTTTTTGCAGTGGTGATGGATAGGCTGACAGATGAGGTTAGACTGGAATCCCCGTGGACCATGATGTTTGCAGATGACATTGTGATCTGCAGTGAAAGCAGGGAGCAGCTGGAGGAACAGTTAGAAAGATGGAGGCATGCACTGGAAAGAAGAGGAATGAAGATTAGCCGAAGTAAAACAGAATATATGTGCATGAATGAGAGGGATGGTGGGGGAAGAATGAGGCTACAGGGAGAAGAGATGGCAAGGGTAGAGGACTTTAAATACTTGGGGTCAACCGTCCAGAGCAATGGTGAGTGTGGTCAGGAAGTGAAGAAACGGGTCCAAGCAGGTTGGAACGGGTGGAGGAAGGTGTCAGGTGTGTTATGTGACAGAAGAGTCTCTGCTAGGATCAAGGGCAAAGTTTATAAAACAGTGGTGAGGCCAGCCATGATGTATGGATTAGAGACAGTGGCACTGAAGAGAAAACAGGAAGCAGAGCTGGAGGTGGCGGAAATGAAGATGTTGAGGTTCGCTCTCGGAGTGACCAGGTTGGATAAAATTAGAAATGAGCTCATCAGAGGGACAGCCAAGGTTCGATGTTTTGGAGACAAAGTTAGAGAGAGCAGACTTCAATGGTTTGGACACGTCCAGAGGAGAGAGAGTGAGTATATTGGTAGAAGGATGATGACGATGGAGCTGCCAGGCAAGAGAGCTAGAGGAAGACCAAAGAGAAGGTTGATGGATGTCGTGAGGGAAGACATGATGGCAGTTGGTGTTCGAGAGGAGGATGCAGGAGATAGGCTCTCATGGAAAAGGATGACGCGCTGTGGCGACCCCTAACGGGACAAGCCGAAAGGAAAAGAAGAAGAAGCAGTGTCTCATAGGCCTAATATATTGTTTAACTTCATTTTAGTATCTTTCTCTCAATTGTTGTATAAATACATTACATGAGCAGAATCTGTGAAAAAGATTTGCTAATAGTAGGCACATATTTTGCAAAAAAGTTCAATACATGTGTATAATGTATTTATACAAATATGATATAAATTTGGAAGCACGAATGAAACCTAAACATCGAAGACTGTAATATTTGGTTGTTCTGTGGGCGGCACGGTGGACGACTCAATCCCCAGCCCCGCCTGTGTGGAGTTTGCATGTCCTCCCCATGCCTGTGTGGGTTTTCTCATGGTAGGTTGATTGAAGACTCTAAATTGCCCGTAGGTGTGAATGTGAGTGTGACTGTTTTTTTGTTTATATCTGCCCTGCAGTTGGCTGGCAGCCAGTTCAGGGTGTACCCCGCCTCCCACCCGAAGATAGCTGGGATAGGCTCCAGCGCGCTCACAACCCTTGTGAGGATAAGCCGGATGGAAAATGGATGGCTGGATGAATGGATGGTTGCGCTGTGCTGACGTCTCGTGCTAAAAGACATTGTAGACATTTTATTATTGATTAAAAAAAATTGCAGTTAAAGTCCGTGAGCTCGAGACTTTACATCAGCAATATCCACCGTCACACAATGACATCACTTCCTGTTTTCCCGGTTTGGTCCCGAGACGTTCCGGATATACAGTTGTGGATTAACTGAACGATATCAGTTAATTGTTAATGATTATTTGCTAAAAACAATCAAGTTTATCAGTTTGAACATTAAATATCTTGTCTTTGTCGTGTATTCAATTAAATATAGGTTGACCATGATTTGCAAATCATTGTATTCTGTTTTGATTTATGTTTAACACAACGTCCCAACTTCATTGGAATTGAGGTTGTAGTAGCAGTACTGTAGAATTACATTGCATCACAATGATACAGTAGCTGTTTTAAATATTTTGGTTTCCACATAGTTTAAATATTTGACACAGCTCTGTGGTTGGACACATCTAAGACACTTGACAATATGATCGAGAGATATCAACCGAGGACAGAGGCTGGATGCAAATAAGATTGAGTTAAGTTAAGACAAAGGATAGCAAAGGAAGAATAATTAGATGAACCCTCTCCCTGTGCAATGACAGTCTTCTCAAATGTGTGCTGCCAGTCCAAAAGTCTTCTCTTGTCTATTTATGAGTGTATGTGTGTGTGTCAGTAGCCCTCTAGTTATTCTGGTATTGGTAAACTGCTCGTCAAGAGCTTGTGGGCCCATCTCCAGTCAATTATGGCCATTCTCCCATAGGATTGTCATGTTTCTTAGGCTTCTTGTTAAGCTGCCATGCAAGCTAAAGCGCCCCTAAGGTCACACTGGTGTTTCCGTCCGTCATCATCTTTCCCAGATGCTCAATCCTACAACAGTCCATAGTTTTGTGTCTTGCACCACCTAGTCCTCAGTATATGCAATTGTACAGCACACTGAATAAGATTTTCAAGCTAATGAGAGTGACGAGGGGTGTTTCAAACAGTGTTTAAGCAGGTAAATGTTTCCTTTTTATTTGTGTCCACCCCCCGCCCCCTCTGGGTTTGAAAGTATTCTGGGGTTATTCAGCTTATTACACACTATCTGTGGATATCCACAAAGTTTTATAATGACTGGATGAATGGTCAATAAGTTAGGCACAATGTGTTGCCACAGAAAATAGCTGATAGTGAGTTTCGTTCAATGACTGCCTTGTTTTTCAAATGATCTTGCTCAAATCTTTTGACATCTATGTCAGTCCCTTGATTCTGTGTACCAAGATTGACAATTATATGTTCAAAATACGACAAGGAAGTTTTACATGACTGTATATCATCCATCCATCCATTTTCAACACCGCTTATCCTGGTTAGGGTCGCGGGACGCTGGAGCCTATCCCAGCTGACTTCGGGCGAAAGGCGGACTACACCCTGAACTGGTCGCCAGTCAGTCACAGGGCACATATAGACACGGACAACCATTCGCACTCACATTCACACCGTCACTGAGTGGGAACTGAACCCACGCTGCCCGCACCAAAGTCAGGCGAGTGTACTACTACACCATCAGTGACTGACTGTATATCAATTTGAACAAATTAGATCAAATGCACAATGGTTTCCAGCCCCGACCGGCGACTAGGAGTCGCGGATGTAATCCTCCATAGCCTTCTTTTCGGGACGGGAGCGATTGTAGAGTCGGCTGATGGGAAGTGGAGCTCCCGGAAAGAGATATATAGCGCAATCATCTGGGCGGTGGGGGGGTAAAGAGATGGCCAAGTTCTTGCTGAATACTGGGGAGAGGTCATGATATTCTTCTGGAACTTGGGAGAAGTCCACTGGGGCGGCAGAGGGTGTGGCTCTTCTGAGGGGGGAACGGCAGAAAGCAGACAGTGGGAATGGCAATAAGGACTCCATCCGGTGATGGATAAACGAACCCAGTCTATGGCAGGGTTGTGGAGTTTGAGCCAGGGAATACCAAGAACTAAGGGGGCCTCAGGTGAAGGAATTACAAAAAGGGAAATATTTTCACAGTGATTGCCTGAAATAAGGAGTGTGATGGGCACTGTTTGATGGGTGACCAGGGAAATTACTCGGCCATCCAGGGCTGTGACTTTTTTCGAGGATGAAGGGATTTGGAGCTGGTGAATTATTTCTTCGTAAATAAAATTATCATCGGCACCAAAATCAATAAGGGCAGCGACGGGGTGTTATGAGCAGAAATTATAATGCAAGCGGGAGAGTTTGCGTGAACGGAGGTTTGGCTCACCGCGACGCTCTCGGGACGCGGTGACCCTGGTCTTTCTGGTCGGAGGGGGCACGAGGAAATAAAGTGACCGGATTGACCGCAGTAGATGCACAGCCGCTTGATGACACGACGCTGACGTTCTTGTGGATCTAAACGTGTTTTACCAATTTGAATGGATTCATCGGATGCAACGTGGAGTGACGAAAGTGCCGAAGACGACTGCGTGGTGCTCAGAGTGGGAGAGTGTTACGTGAGCATAGCACTTTCTCACGGGCTCTCTCTCGCAGTCTGTTATCCAGACGGATGGAGAGGGCGATAAGAGCCTTGAGAGAGGGGGGCTCGTCCCGGACCGCAAGCTCGTCCTTGATTTGTTCGGAGAGACCGTTTGAAAAGATTCCCCTAAGGGCTGCGTCATCCCACCTGCATTCACCAGCAAAGATACGGAAGTCGATGGAATATTCCGCGACGGACTTAGCGCCCTGAATGAGTGTGAGGAGACGACGGGTGGCTTCTTTGACCTGAACGAGGTGATCAAAAAACGTACGGAGTTTGGCGGAAAAGGAATCAAACGAAAGGAGGACCGGGGAGGAGTTGGCCATAATGAAGTGGACCATTTTGCTGCTTTGCCGCGGAGGAGTTTAGTGACATATGCTACTTTGGAACGTTCGGTCCTGGATGTGTTGACAGGCGGCGGCGTGGACAGGTGGCAGGCAGTGGACAGAACAGGGGGCTGGCAGGAATGACGTGGGTCAGGAACACTGGGAACGAGGAGACACAAGAGTTAACAAGAGAACGAGGAGTTTAGTAGCTTACGTGAGTACGGTGGGCCATGGTACCGCTAGGAGAGGCTGCAATACTTTGGCGAGGATTTCCGGGAACAGGCAGGCTTAAATGTAGGTGGTGATGAGGGTTGATTGGAGACAGGTGTGTGGCTTGAGGAGAAGCTGAAACAGAGAGGGGAGGGGGAGAGAGAAGACGAGAGGGCGCAAAGCTCCAAAACAGTACTGCAGGGCAGTCCATGACAGCATCTACAGTATGATATGAAAGAAATTTTGTAAAATACGCTGAGAAAGAAATGTGTGTAAAATAATAATATTTAAAAAATCTGTCAGCATGTCTGTCTCGCAGTTTAGAGGTTCTGTGCTCAAATCTTAGCTCAGGCCATGTGTTGAGTTGCCAAGTTTTCCCTGGTTGTTTGAATGAGCCTAGAAAATAATGCAATTTGGTGGACTGAAAAGAGAGTCATCATCCTATGGATTGAATAGAAAAAATAATAGTAGTCTACATGCAGAGGGATGCATGTTTTGCCAAATTGTTAACACTTGGGCATAGAACGGTGTAGGAAGAGAAGCGATTACAAATTTTAGCCATAGAAGAAGCTACTTGGTTTGTGTTGGATTTATCTTACCCAACATTATAAGAAATAGACACAAAAGGAATGAAGACACTGGTTTCTTTTTCTCATGAGGAGGGCGTATGGGAGATTGTTCAGATCACAGCCTCTCAACACGCTCTAAACAATCCCCCCCCCCCCTCGCTCCTGTATTTATTTGAAATAGGAGGGATTTACAAATCATAATGTTCTAAGCAATAAGACACAACACAAAATATTTGATAATAAGAGGGTTTTTCCCAGACATAGTATTCTAAACAATAAGACACGACACAATATATTTGATAATCCATCCATCCATCCATTTTCTGAGCCGCTTCTCCTCACTAGGGTCGCGGGCGTGCTGGAGCCTATCCCAGCTGTCATCGGGCTGGAGGCGGGGTACACCCTGAACTGGTTGCCAGCCAATCGCAGGGCACATAGGAACAAACAACCATTCGCACTCACAATCATGCCTACGGGCAATTTAAAGTCTCCAATTCATGCATGTTTTTGGGATGTGGGAGGAAACCGGAGTACCCGGAGAAAACCCACGCAGGCACGGGGAGAACATGCAAACTCCACACAGGTGGGGACGGGGATTGAACCCCGCACCTCAGAACTGTGAGGCTGACGCTCTAACCAGTCGGCCACCGTGCCGCCTATATTTGATAATAAGAGGGTTTTTCCCAGACATAGTATTCTAAGCAATAAGACACAACACAAAATATTGGACCAACACTTGTCCCGACCCGACCACATCCGATCACGTCCTTGGTCCAGGCGCCCTTCCATCGGATGATGCTGAGTCATCTTTTCGAAGGCGAGACATCTAAAATCGTCCATAATACTAATGCAAGCTAAGCAAATAAATGATAACTTCTACAATGTATCTAACATTTCCCTCCTGTTTATCATGTATTTGCACAAATTCTCATATCATCTTACAGTCACTTCATTTCGATTTTTAACTGTAGAATCATTTTTATGAAACAAATACATTTACACTCAGAGTAAACTTGTCATATATGAATGTTGTAGTTTAAACATCGTCTTTGGAACGTCCTTGAGCTGCTCGTGCACAGCTTTCAACCCACTCTGAGTCCAATTTCCTAATCTCTGTACATTGAAGTGGATGTAGTTTATCCCATCAACATTTTTATTAATCGTACACCACCAGCATATGAAAGACTCAAATCCTCCTGCAACTTGGTCAGCCAATTTGTATTGATTCGGCACCCCACGAGGAACACTTATGGCGTCTATGTATGTTGGATTATTTTGCCCCTGCCAGGACAAATCTCTTTTTCGTCTATGTTCTAGATTGGACAAAAACATTGGTGTCCTTTCCATTAAATCTTGAACAGGAATAGGGTATACTGACACATGCAATATCAAAGTAATAATAGCGCATAATCCAGATATATCTTTAGGTAATCTATCAAACAGTCTATCATCTCCGCACCACCACCAGATGTCGCTCCGTGATATTGGCACAAAATTTGGTTTGACTTTTAAGATTACTTTACACTGTGTGTCGTTCAGTGGTCCTAATTTTTTCCCTTTACTAATCATGTTTATACAAGTGAAATTATTTGGTGCTACTAAAGTAGAAAACATCGGTTTGTGTTTATCTGCTTCTGTTACGGGATATATAGGATCCCATGATTTACACCTCTTAGTTGGTACAGTAGCGTTCATGAATGGAATAATACAATCTTGTGATAATTGTGCCGGAACTATGCACAACAAAGGCCTGGGACCCATGCAAATTACACAATCTTTTCTCATTACATTTGCTGCTTGTTCCACCAATAGTAACCAATTATTATTTTGTCCTGAAACTCCTGTGACAACAAGGAACCAATCATCAGTAGTTATGTTGTTAACCATTAAAATTTGTCCACCTTTCTTTGAAGTTTTTAATGGCATTTCTGGTTTAACACGGTTCCTATAACACAATACTACTTGGAAGTGGGGATCTTTTCCGCCAGTATATGGCCACAAGCTCACTATCAAACACATTGGGTGATTTGGTTCGTATTTTAATATTAAACTATGGGCCGTTTTTCTTAGGTTAAACTTCTTTCTATGTTTTTTTGCTGTTCTTTTTGACCAACTGGACCAATCATAACCTATTTCACCAATAAGGTGTTCCCATTTAAAGCCTATAGTTGCATACCAGTCATATCTAAATCCCCAATTCTGCCCATTCTCTTGAGCATAATTGGTGAGAGCCGCATATGGAATTATGATTAAAGCAGCTTGATTTTGGGGGGCACAAAATATTAAACCTTTTTGCCGCGTTTGGAGGCCATGCCCACAAATGTGGTTGTGACAGCAAGATGGCAATGCAAGATAAATGTCTTGCCGGTGATAAAAACGCCATATTGGTTTGCAATAGGAGAGCAGACACTGTATGTGGGACCTTAAGGGTGAACTGCTCTCTAGTTGAAAAATAAGCTATTGGTCTTAGCTTATCACCGTATTGTTGTGTAAGTACGGAGGTCATGCAATAGCTTTTACAATCTACCATTTGAATGAATGTTTTATTATTAAATTTGGAAGGCCTAGCGCAGCACTGGACACCAAATGTTGTTTAATGTCACAGAAGGCCTTTTCTGCCTCTGTACTCCATTAAACAGGTGATGTCATTTTAAGGTTGTTTTCATACATTAATTTTGACAATGGTGCAACAATTTCTGCATAGTTTGGAATCCATGCTCTACAATAATTTGTCAGACCTAAAAATTATTATTATATGTTTCTTCGTCTGTGGTTTAGGATTTTGTAAGACTATAGCTTTCCTGTCTTCTAATATAGTCCTTCCTCCTATACTTAAATTATGGCCTAGATATTTAACTTGTCTTTTACATCATTGCAATTTATTTTTTGTTAACTTTATGTCCCTCTTCTGTTAGATGATGCAGTAAAGTCAATGAATCTTTGCATGTCTCTCCATCTGTAGATGCCAGAAGACATGCGTGTTGTCATAACTTGTGAATAATTAGTTAGACTTTCACAGTAACCTTGCGGTAATCTAGTAAATGTATATATATTTTTTTTTTTCTCAAATGTGAATGCAAACCAAAATTGACTGTTATTTTCTATTGGTACTGAAAAGAATGCATTATTATTTGGTTATTTCAGGTTTTTCAGTGTCCAAACTCAGAATGTCCTGTAAATTGAAATCCACCTCCTCATTCTCTGTAATGTTTACACAAGAGGATTTACTGAGTTGGGAAGCAGGCTGGCCTAGTCATGCGGTAGTTTGTCCGTATTCTCTTTTCTTTTTCTTTTTTTTCTTTTTTTTTTTTTTTTAGGGCAGTCACGTGCAATGTGGCCTTTGTTTCCACAGCACCAACAGATGGTATTATCATAATAATTTCGATTTCTACCATATCTTACTCTCCCACGGTCTCTGCCGCGTCCTCTAAAATTATCTCTCTCTCTGCCTTGATAGTATATTTCTGCTTCTTCGTCGAGGAAGACATCTATCTTCTCTTTTTGTTTTTTGTCTAACACTCTTTCTGCGTGGAGGGTATGATTAACATATTCCTCCAGAGGGCCAGTTGCTAGGTTTATCCAATGTTTATCTACCCATCTGTTAATGTGTTCTTTCGAATTCGCATGTAAAGCATTTTTTAACTGTTGTTGATAAGGTGTGATGCCGGCTACGGCCTTTTTCACATCCTCATTAGTCCAGGTCCTATAGACCAAAATAGTTTTTTTTCTGGTCCTCTTGTATATTTGGATTTGCTACTTCAATCATCGGAAATAAATCCATGTCTACCTCGTCTGAGGTTATATTTGTTATTTTGGGAGTGGGAGAAAATGTTTCTCCCATAGTTTTAGACCAATTCATTTGTAACCCTCCCGATCGTAAAATTCGTTGTGTTTGTGCCTCTTGAGTTGGAGGATTTTCATGAGGTGGCAAAACCGGGTACAAGGGTGCTGATGCTTTTGTTTCCTTATTTTTTTTACAACTTTTTTCAATTATCATTTTCTCGCTAATTCTTATTATTGGTCCTGTCTCGTCATCTTCCTGTCTTTGAAACAACATATTTTTATGTCTACCTTCCTGCTCTTTTTGTTCATTTGTTAAGTGTTTCTTATTCTCCCTTCCTTTTTCTCTTTTTGACGCCATGTTTAACCAGAAGAGTAAGTCGTCAAATCCATCTTTTTGTATTTGTGATATATCATTTTTGTGTCGACACTTTATTTCGTTTTGAAGTTGAACTATTTTTTGCGAATTTAGCTGGCCAGCGAAACCGTATTTGGTTATCAACGTGTTTAAATGTTCTATTTTGGAAGGGTTTTGGAGTTGAACATATTTCCAATCTTTACATGTTAGGCCTATTTTTGGATCCGGTTTATTGTTGTTATTTCCCATTTTTGTGAATTTGGAAGTCAGTTCATTTGCACCTAGAGTGACCTAAATACTGACTTTATTCAAAAATGACAGGGTGACAATAAATGTCTGAGTTTTGGCAATTCTCAAGCTTCTACCCCAATTGGGGCGGAGAATTCTTGCCTTTGCTTCCAAACCCAGTTGTCACTTACAATCCCGTCATATACATTCATACTTTTACACATACACACGATATTAATAACGTTTTTATAAACACACGAAAACACGGAAACACAGAAACACAGAAATACGGAATTTAAGTACGTACAGGACCCCGCCGTCCCCACGGATTTTATCGGACTCCGTCGTCCATCTGACCACTTGCCAGTGACTAGTATTACACAAGGTTTGTTCTACCGCAGACTTCTTCGTCGCGCAATTCACTCACTCTTTAATCCTTTTTTCCTAAAAAAAATTTTGTTAAATTTAACTCACCACTCGTCTTCAATCCTGTGGATTGTCGTCAACCTTCAGATCCCAGTTGAGGAGAACGAAGACCAGTCCCGTAAAGGGTCTTACTTGCCGTGGCCATGGTCTCTTAACTGGAAGTCGGCTCCACAACTGGAATCCTCGGGTGTGTTGACATCCGGCTCGAAGGACCAATTTAATGTTGGATTTATCTTACCCAACATTATAAAAAATAGACACAAAAGGAATGAAGACACTGGTTTCTTTTTCTCATGAGGAGGGCGTATGGGAGATTGTTCAGATCACAGCCTCTCAACACGCTCTAAACAATCCCCCCCCCCTCGCTCCTGTATTTATTTGAAATAGGAGGGATTTACAAATCATAATGTTCTAAGCAATAAGACACAACACAAAATATTTGATAATAAGAGGGTTTTTCCCAGACATAGTATTCTAAACAATAAGACACGACACATAATATTTGATAATAAGAGGGTTTTTCCCAGACATAGTATTCTAAGCAATAAGACACAACACAAAATATTGGACCAACACTTGTCCCGACCCGACCACATCCGATCACGTCCTTGGTCCAGGCGCCCTTCCATCGGATGATGCTGAGTCATCTTTTCGAAGGCGAGACATCTAAAATCGTCCATAATACTAATGCAAGCTAAGCAAATAAATGATAACTTCTACAATTTATCTAACAGTTTGTAATATAGTGTGTAATACTATGAGTTTCAGCAAACACGTGAGCTGGTAGGGAAATATGTTACACCTTTCTACAAATACATATGGCCTTAGGAAAGCAATGTGTTGCCTTCCAGCAAGCACATTGGATGGTATATTTATACTATTTATAAGGGCTTACCGTATATTGCCAAGAGGGTTTTCAAAGGGATCCGATGTAGATCTGAGATCGTGGCATCTGACTGGAATTTCATTTTCTGTTTCAAAGAAAGTGAAAGTATTTTGTAAAGCATGGGTTGCCAACTTAAAGAGTATACGTATATGTATTTGTGGTTTGCTTTATGTTTCTCAACTCTGACCTTGTGATTCCTACAGTAGTGCAGCTAATCAAAGCTAACCAACAAGCTGTGCCTTTACTTGGGCAGGCAACAATGATGAAATTATTTTTGCTTCCAAAATAGTGGTATAGAAGACTCTAAATGGCTCTTAGGTGTGAATGAGTGTGTGAATGGTTGTTTGTCTATTTGTGCCCTGCAATTGGCTGGCGACCAGTTCAGGGTATACCCCCCCTCTTGCCCAAAGTCAGCTGGGCTAGGCACCAGCACACCCGCGACCTTAGTGAAGATAGGCGGTTCTGCGATATAGAACATATAGGTAAGTACAGTACATACAAACAGATTATGACAACAACCATATGTTTCCTTTCACCGATCGATCCTTATTCTATAGTACCATTATTTTCTCATTATGGTCACGGGCAAGCTGGAGCCTATCCCAGCTAACTTTGGGTGAGAGGCAGGGTACACCCTCAGCTGTCACCAGCCAATTACAGGGTACATATAGACGAACAACTATACACTGTCATGATGAACAGTACAAGATATATGGTTCCAAATGCAAGACTCTAAGCCTTAGAGTCTAAGGCAAAAGAGAGTTTAAAAAAAAACAACATCCATCCATCCATTTTCTACACCACTTATCCTCACTCGGGTCGCGGGTATGCTGGAGTCTATCCCAACTAACTGCAGGCGAGAGGCAAGGTCCACCCTGAACTGGTCGCCACCCAATTGGAGAAAAACAACAAGAGTGTATCAATAGGTTTGGTTTGGTACAAATGGAGTTGGCAACAGTATACAAAATGTGAGGCAAAAAGACAAGGTCGAAAAACAATCACGGTCAAGACTCAGAAAGTCAGTGACATGAAGAAGAGTGCTGGAACGTGATGTGAGGTACAACAAACTGGTGATGAAACAGAATAAGACAAGGTTAAATGAGGCAATCGGGGATTACGAGACGCAGGTGAGGGAAGGCACAATCAGGAGCAAGTGAACAGAGTGCGGGGAGGTGCAGGGCACACAAACACACACACACGCACACTCGTCTTTGAGGGAGCACCACACAAAGCCAGCATGATAGCAAGGTACCAACCAATGTAGCAAACTTGTAGCAAACACCTCTAAAATTCCAGTAAAATTGCAATTGATATGTAAAACTTAAAATAAATAGCAAATCCAGCAGACAACAAATGAGTTTTGGATTCCACCAGAAAGTCTGCATGTCAACAAAGAATGCGGCAGTGCCACGTGCATACAGAGCATCAACTTACTGTATGTAGACATCGTCTATGCCTGAACACATCTATGGATTACTATTTTTCCAATCGCCAATGGGGGAAAGAACAGTTTCCCCCTTGATTTGTATGGCTACCCAAGCCCAACTTCACCAAGGAAATTATATTTGACTTCAATTAATTAAAAGCAGGCGGCATGGTGAACGACTGGTTAGCACATCTGCCTCACAGTTCTGAGTTCAAATCCGGCCTCGCCTGTGTGGAGTTTGCATGTTCTCCCCCTGCCTGCGTGGATTTTCTCTGGGCACTCCGGTTTCCTCCCACATCCCAAAAACATGCACGGTAGGTTGATTGAAACTCTAAATTGCCCATTGGTGTGAATGTGAGTGAGAATGGTTGTTTGTTTCTGTGTGCCCTGCGATTGGCTGGCGACCAGTTTGGGGTGTGCCCCCTTGTCACTCCTCGGGCTTGCTTCCTCCTCTTCTCTCCATTTGCTTGCGTCTCGTTGCGGTCACCACTTCCTCTTCCCATGGGGGAGCCGGGCGGTCCCCTGCGGGCTGTGGGGCCTGCTGTGGGGTTTTTGTCCCTGCCTGATTTTTTTTGGGGGGGGGGGCACCTTCCACACTTGGGGGCGGGTAGTGGGTGCTGGCGGGAATGTGCGGGGGGGCCTAGGGTTGGTCTGCAGGGGGCCGGGGTCGGTGCTGCGGTTCTGGGTGGGGTAGCCCTCTTCGTCGGTGGTTGTCCGGCCTAATGGGGCTGACCTGCTGGAGCCATGCCTCTTAATCACTCACTTAGCACACACTCACGCCACTCACTGTATATTATTTTTCTCACTAATCACATCTGGGCACATACACATATCAAAGGGTTCCTGGGGGACTGGTATGGTGTCGGACCGGGTGTCAGCACATCTGTGCTGTTTCCCGGTCCGTGCGCCCTGCCTGCCCCCCTGGATTTTAAATGCATCACACACACTTTCCACATTTTAATGCACCACATACACCCATCTCTGGGGGGCGGTGGGTTGTGGTTGAGGGGGATTTGGCTGTTAGGCGGCAGTGCCTGGCAGACCAACCAGCCCACCCCTCGGCTCACTGACTTCTTCACATTTTAATGCAGCACACCATTTGGGGGGACTGATACACGGGGCAGGGCCAAAGACTGCGAGTCGGGGACCTGGCAATCCCCACTGGGTGGCCAGTTGTCGGGGTGCCTCAGTGGGGCCGGCGGACCGCCCTGGGTCCCTTGGTGTGGGACGTGTCCCGTCCACCGGGCTGCTCTCGGGTCCCCTATGCCCGATCCCTCCCCTCGATTGATTGGGTGGGGTCCTCAGCGGTGCAGGCACAGCAATTATAGGACACTTCTGTCAGTCTTTGTGCATGTAAAACAGTGTCAATTCACTTGCATATATCCGCAGGCACACACCTCTGGGACTCTTTCACTGGGTGTGGGGCCACGCACTTATTGCGACAAAGAACTCATGAATATGCCAATTGCTTGTGTATCCCCTCACTTATACTCTCGTCCTGTAGGCTCGTATAATTGACATAATTAATCCCACCACACTTCAATTGTACAGCCGGGTTCACGTCCCTTGTCCTGCATGCTTCTTGATGATAATGATTTTCTTTGGTTATTTATGCTTATATTCTTCCTTCTTCCTTGTTATTATTATTATTACTATTATTATTGCCATTTTGTTTTGTGTATGTGGCACGGTGGGCGACTGGTTAGAGCGTCAGCCTCACAGTTCTGAGGACCCGGGTTCAATCCCCGGCCCCACCTGTGTGGAGTTTGCATGTTCTCCCCGTGCCTGCGTGGGTTTTCTCCGGGCAATCCGGTTTCCTCCCACATCCCCCAAAAAATGTATGGTAGATTGATTGGAAACTCTAAATTGCCCTTAGGTGTGAATGTGTGCGCAAATGGTTGTTATTTTATATGTGCCCTGCGATTGGCTGGGTACCAGTTCAGGGTGTACCCCGCCTCTCGCCCGAAGATAGCTGGGATAGACTCCAGCACGCCCGCGACCCTTGTGAGGATAAAGTGGTACAGTAAATGGATGGATGTTTTGTGCATGTTTTGCGTATCGTTTGTGTACATCATATTGGACACTTTAAAAGTGTGTAAATTGTGCTATAATTCTTGATCCTTTTTTCTTGATGAAAGCATGTCACAGACAAATTATTCAGACACCTGGGAAGGCTTAAACTGTAGGACTCCCGGGCTGGCTTGACCAGGCTGACGTGAAAAGCAGGGTGGACCCGCATCGACCTCGGAAGCCTAAGCTTCATGGTGACAGGGTTGATGATCTTTGTGATGGGGAAGGGCCCAACGAACCTGGGAGCAAGCCACCCGGAGTGGAATATGCTTGGTGGAGAGCCAAACTCGCTGACCCACTTTGTAGTTCGGAGCCGGTGTCCTCCTACGGTCAGCAGCGGTTTTGTAGGACTGTCCCTGGCACAGCAGCATCTGGCGGACTTGGTCCTACGTCCTCCTGCAGCATTTCACCAAGGTCAATGCCGCTGGAACTGTGGACTCTGGGGCTATGGCAGGAAATAGAGATGGTTGGTAACCATGCACAACGTAAAAAGGCGATAGACCTGTGGATGCAGAGGGGAGGGAATTGTGAGAGAATTCGACCCAAACCAGTTTCTGAGACCAGGATCGTGGCTTCTGTGAAGCGAGACATCGGAGCCCAGTCTCCAGGTCCTGGTTCAGCCTCTCGGTTTGTCCGTTGGTTTCAGGGTGAAACCCAGATGACAGACTGACGGTAGCACCTATGAGAGTGCAAAACTCCTTCCAAAATTGCAAAATGAATTGGGGACCCCTATAAGACACCACATTCTTGGGGAAACCATGGAACTTGAATACATGGTGTATCATTAACTCGGAAGTGTCTTTAGCTGAGGGGAGTTTCGGGAGTGCAATGAAGTGTGCCATTTTAGAGAAAATGTCCACAACTGTGACAATGGTGGTATTTCCTTTAGAGGCCGGTAATCCTGTCACAAAGTCTACGGAAATGTCTGACCAAGGACGTTGTGGTATTGGCAGGGGTCGCAACTCCCCAGAAGGACATTTGCGAGAAGACTTGTTAGCAGCACATACCTGGCAAACATTGACATAATTGGTAACATCCCTTCTAACATTGGGCCACCAAAAGCGCGGTTCAACCACAGATTGAGTCTTGGCAATGCCTGGGTGACATACAGTCCGGTTAGTGTGAGCCCAGTGGATGACTCTTCCCCTTAAGGTCGGAACCACATAAAGCCTGTTTTCAGGGCAATTTTCAGGGCTAAGAGTGTTCTTCAAAGCCTCCTTTACCGCAGTCGCAAGTCCCAAACAAAAGCAGAAACAAAACATGACTTGGGCAAAATGGTTTTAGGGTTGGACAAAGAATTCTCTGCACAGAAATTGCGCGATAAAGCATCTGGCTTACCATTTTTAGAACCAGGTCAGTAGGATAATGTGAAATTGAATCAAGTGAAGAACAGAGCCCATCTCGCCTGCCTCACATTTAATCTCTTAGCAGTTTTAAGATATTCCAGGTTCTTGTGATCGGTCCACACTAAAAACGGAGTCTGTGCCCCCTCTAGCCAGTGCCTCCACTCCACCAAAGCCACCTTGACTGCCAGCAGTTCACGGTCACCAATGTCATAATTTCTCTCGGCTGGGGTCATTTTGATTTCACCTGGAGCCAGCACAAACCCCAGAAAAGAAACAGACGCCTTGTGGAACTCACATTTCTCAGCCTTGACATATAGTTCATTCTGCAGTAACAGCTGCAACACAGAGCAGACATGAATGATGTGAGTCTCCTGATCTGGGGAGAATATCAAAATATCGTCCAAATATACAAAAACTTACACATTCAACATGTCACACAAGACATCATTGACAAAGTTCTGGAAAACAGCTGGAGCGTTAGTTAGTCCAAAAGGCATTACCAAATACTCAATGTCCAGTTGGTGTGTTGAATGCTGTTTTCCATTCATCCCCCTCCCTTATCCTGACTAGTTGATATGCATTTCTTAAGTCTAGTTTGGTGAAAATCTTGGCTCCCTCCAGGAACTCAAAGGCGGTGGAGATGAGAGGAAGAGGGTACCTGGATGAAGATGGGCGAATAATCCCGGCTGCCAGTGATTGATCCACATACTCCTTCATAGACTTGTGTTTCGGCCCTGAAAGAGAGAATAATCTCCCTCGTGGGGGTGTGCTTCCAGGCAGCAAGTCAACAGCACAGTCATAAGGTCTGTAGGGTGGAAGGGATTTGGCCTTGGACTTGGAAAAAATGTCTTTAATGTCCTGGTAACAGGTGAGCACTTGAGATAAATCAGGATCACCTGATGGGGTCTGTGGATTGTCATTTGAAACATAGCCCTGAACATCACATGGAGGCTTGAAACAGTTCTGGGCGCAATTGCTGCCCCAGGACATAACCTGCCCAGAGGACCAGTAAATGTGGGGGTTATGTAATTTCAATCATGCGTTCCCTAAAATAAGGTCATGATTCATGGTGTCAAAAACATGAAAACTAATGCGTTTCAAGTGAGAATTTGGAAATGTCCATGTGATCTTGCCCATAAAACTGCTGTCTGCAGCAAAGGTGTTGCGGTGGCGTTTTATTTTAAAGGTTCTAAGGTGCAGCTGTCTAACGAGGAGGGAGTTGAGTAAGTTTGCGTCAGAACCAGAGTCAATTAATACAGGTCTATGAATTTTTTGGTCAGGAGAGCATCGTGTCACTTTAGGAAGAACCCAGGTAGGGTCTTCCTTTAGGAAATTTAGACTCACCGCTCCCGTGCCCTTGCTATCGGCACCGGCAACCTTGACGTGACGGTTGCTCACGTAATGACCCAACTGCCCGCAGTAGAAGCACCGGCCTTCCATCAGCCGGCGTTGACGTTCCTCAAGGGAGAGCCTGTCCAGTTGCATGGGTTCGTCCGTGGTGATGCCAGCCAGTGGATTGAGACCGGAAACAGGGGATCTGCCTTGGTTTGGCTGGTCACCGAGACTCGTCCTTCAAGTGCGCGGTGACGCAGCCCTCTGCAGAACTTCATCCAGCTCGCGATCCAAAAGCCTCTTGTCGATTTTTATGGCGAGAACGATGAGTTTGTCCAAGTCAGTCGGCAGGTCTAGCGGGAACAAATAATCCTTGACGGCGGGGGATAGTCCTTGAAAAAAATGCATTGAGCAGTTCCCTGTTATTCCACTGACTCTCAGCTGCTAGAATGCAAAACTCAATCGCGTAATCTGAAACCCTGTGCTTGCCTTGGTGTAAGGTGACAAGGGACCGAACTGCCTCAGGATCTGGTGTGAAAAACTGGAAAATTTGCTTCATAATCTTTATGAAAAAAGCCCACGAATGACACGCGGCGGAATTACGGCTACATTCAGCAGTAGCCCACGCCTCCGCACGACCAGTCAGGTGGGAAATGACGAACGCGATCTTTGCCCGCTCGGTGGGGAAGGCAGCTGCCTGCAGCTCAAAGTGGAGTTCGCACTGAGTGATGAAAGGCTTAATGTTCCCAGAATCTCCAAAGAACCTCTCCGGTCGAGAGAGCTGTGGGCAGGCAGCACCGGAGGTGGCAGGTGGCTGCATGGAGACTGCTTCACATGGAAACATTGGTACCGTGGCGTGCCAACTGGTTCCTTCTTTTGAATCATTTGCATAAGAACTTCAAACTGTGAGGCCACCTGTCTCATCATATTGTCCTGATATTCTGATAGTCCCTCTAGATGAAGGTGGAGGGCAGCAAGCTGCTCATCCTGCTTCGAGAGGTGTTGACCCTGCGCTTGAAGGGCTTTGCGCACCAGGTCTGAGTCTGCTGGGTCCATGTTAAGGCCAGTTCGTTCTGTCATGAATGGAACAGAGGATAGGACGACTCCAAAACAAATGGACAGTTTCAAAAAGAGAGGTTTAATATACGGGCAGAGGTTGGTACACAGGCAGGCAATCCAAAAAAGGCAACAGTATCCAAAAACGTGAGGCAAAAAGGGAAGGTCGATAATCGGAACAGGGTCTCGTCTTACTGTGAGTCTTGGACGTGGAAACAAGGAATGTTGGAACGCGACGACAAGGTACAATGAACTGGCGACGAGAAAGAATGAGACATGAGGTTAAATGCAAGGGGTAATTAGGGTGAACGAGGCACAGGTGGTGAAGATGCTCTCAGGAGCAGGTGTGTATGAAACGGGGAAGACAAAAACACATGACACAAACACGTGGGAAATGTGTTATGGTCTGATGAAACCAAGGTTGAACTTTTTGGCCATAATTCCAAAAGGTATCTTTGGCGCGAACACAACACCACTCAAAAACAAAAGAACACCATCCCAGTGAAGCATGGTGGGGGCAGCATCATGCGTTGGGGCTGTTTTTCTTCAGTCAGAGCCTGGCGCCATAGACAAGGTGCGGGGTAATATGAGCAGTTTGAAATAACAGTCAGTGTTATTGTAATCTTGGCTTCTGCTAGAACAAGAAAATGTCAGAAAAAGCCTAGTAGAACAGCTGAATCTTATTTAGGGTTAATTAGAGGTAGAGGTAGAGGTAGAGCCCCGGACTCACGGCTGTGTGAAGCATTGCATAATGTGTGCCATGCCTCGCTCAAATGAGCTCTGTATGAAGACCTACGATTAAGATTTGGTGACTTTTTATAAGGCGGCACGGTGGCCGACTGGTTAGAGCGTCAGCCTCACAGTTCTGAGGACCCGGGTTCAATCCCAGGCCCCGCCTGTGTGGAGTTTGCATGTTCTCCCCGTGCCTGCGTGGGTTTTCTCCGGGTACT
Source organism: Phyllopteryx taeniolatus (assembly GCF_024500385.1). Taxonomy (NCBI): domain Eukaryota; kingdom Metazoa; phylum Chordata; class Actinopteri; order Syngnathiformes; family Syngnathidae; genus Phyllopteryx; species Phyllopteryx taeniolatus. The sequence continues at coordinate 982,139 of NC_084511.1, forward strand.
CCGGTTTCCTCCCACATCCCAAAAACATGCATGAATTGGAGACTCTAAATTGCCCGTAGGCATGACTGTGAGTGCGAATGGTTGTTTGTTTGTATGTGCCCTGCGATTGGCTGGCAACCAGTTCAGGGTGTACCCCGCCTCCTGCCCGATGACAGCTGGGATAGGCTCCAGCACGCCCGCGACCCTAGTGAGGAGAAGCGGCTCAGAAAATGGATGGATGGATGGGACTTTTTATAAAGCTGGAAATGGTTACAAAAGTATTTCTAAAAGTCTTGATGTTCATAGTCCACTGTTAGACGAATTGCCGATAAATGGAGAAAGTTCAGCACTGTTGTTTCTCTTCCAAGGACTGACTGACCTGTAAATATGACGGGAAGAGCACAGCGTAGAATGCTCAGTTAATTAAAAAAAAATAACCCTCGAGTCTCATATATGTAAAACTTTAAACAAGAATGGGGTTCATGGAAGAACACCAAGGAGGAAGCCGTTGCTGTCTAAAAAACATTGCTGCGCATTTGAAGTTTGCGAAACAGCACCCTGAATTAGTCGCCAGTCAGTTGAAGGGCATGTATAGACACTCACACTCATATTCACGCCGTCAGTGGGCAGGAACTGAACCCATGCCTGCACCGAAGTCAGGCAAATTCACCACTACACCATCAGTGATTGATTGAGGCTGTGCTGCCAAAGGAGCATCAATCACTCATTAATTCCACGGGTTAATTTCCCCCCCCCTTTCCTGTGAATGTTTACGTTATGCTCCATAAAACTCTGAAAGAATATAATTGTTTGTGTCGAACAGATTAAGGACAATATTCCTTAATTTATAATTGCAAGGAATTTAGGGATTTCATCATCTACGGTCCATAATATCATCAAAAGTTTCAGAGAATCTGGAGAAATCACTGCATGTAAGCGGCAAGGCGGAAAACCAACATTGAATGCCATTGAATTCTATTTTTATTTATGTTTAACACAACGTCCCAACGTCATTGGAATTGGGGTTGTACATTCAATGGTGGTTAATGAAAAGAGCCTGAAGATATTTATGTACACATGCACATACTCTTCATATTCTCACAGAGAGACGTTGAGGTTATAGGGTCAGAAGGGCTTTGTCCTCACATGGGCAGAGGGCGGGTTGCATTTCAATAGAGAGCTTGTGTAATTCAACTTTATTGGACAGGAGGATGAGATGAGAAGCACCAGATTAATATCCATAGAGATAATTCAGTTGTCAGAATGTCAGTGTCAGCCTGTTGACAGACTGAAAAACAACATCTCATTTGAAAGGAGACTGGCAAATTGTTGATGGCAATTAGACTGGCTACCTGCATGAAATCTGATGGATAGTTTCCCCGCTGATCCTCTGTGAATGTACTGTATGCTGATGGTGGCAGAGCTGAGTGTAATGATATCTGCTCACCCTTTCGTGATTTAGTCTGTGCGGTGAAGCAGCATTACCTAATCATTGTCAGTGATCGACAGGGGAGGACAAAGTGGAAGGTGGAGAAAACAATCAAAGTTCTGTAGGAGGAGGATAGAATAGAATAAATAAGCCGGAGGCATAAAAGCAGAGTTTTCCAATTAACAATTACATAGAGATTTCCCCACAAAGGGGCAGTCTTAGTACGCAGCAACCATGCAGAGACCACAGAGACTTCACACCCGTTCAGGTGATGAGGAGAGCAGGCTGAAAGAACTTTACAGCCTGGAAAACTTAAAGCAAGGCCGGTGGGAGAGGCAAGCACAGAACAGCAGGTGGGAATAGCATCATGGGTAGTAGATGTAGGAAAGAGACATCCAGCATTGTCATCACTAATCATGTGATGGTCAGGATGTTTTGGCTGAAAAAAAAAAATAAATAAATAAAAAATGAAGTCCATTTTAATGTCACAGATGGTGTAGATGATCACTTGCTTGCTTTTTAATCAGGCAGCATGGGTTCAGTTCCCATTCATTGTCAGTGTGAATGTGAGTGTGAAAGACTGTATTTCTTCGTGTCCCCTGTGATTGACTAGTAACCAGTCTTGTAGTCTTCCTTTCACCCGAACTGAGTTGGCATAGGCTATATCTTGCTGAACATAGGGTAGGCATCATGGACTGTAAATAATATATGGCGTATACATTATATAACGCCAATTCACAGCAAATGTTATCTCAGCGAAATATATTTGTCAGTGAAAACTTTTTTTACGGTTGATTTGGAAAATTATGTTTCATATATACCAAATATTACTTGTATTAGTTTTATACAACCTTCACATGTTTTATTGTTCCATAGCTCTTAGTCAGCACAGTACTTATGTGTGTCCCGGCCATGTTTTTAAAACTCCCTGTTTTCTCATCCTGTGCATGTACCTATTCCCAAAAACATAAGTTTGAGTGCAGCTGGACAAAGAAAATTGTGTGAGAATGTGGGAATGAGGGGGTGTTTTTCTTTTTCTTCTTCTCTGTGTCTCTCTCACTTATGTATAATGAAGGTGATGATTTAGTAAGGGGTAACAACTCATGACGACTTGTACCTTTTCCTCTCTTTGCAAATGTTTCTTTTTTTTTCTTGTAATAAAAACCCACAAAGACAAGATTTCTTCCTTATTCTGTGTGTTGGTGTCAGAAGTAGGATTCCAGGATTAATGGCCGATCCAGAGGCCCTCCGGAACAGTGACTGATCATCCGGGATGAACATACCAGTACTGCCCCTACCAAAACATTAGGACGGGGGATCGGTCATCACCTCCGGATTCCAAACGGACCAGAACAAAGAATCAATCATTTTTTATTTTACGTGGTAGTGTATTTTGTTTGGGGCAATCTTGTCTTTGTATTAAGTGGTATTGGTAATTGCTTTCCCCACATTCCATTGGTAAATTTCAGGTCCTTAATGTCCAGGTTATATGTTTGGATCCCCAAATTCGAGTTCCAACAACCAGGGGTTAGGGTCCACAACAATTTTGAAGACGTTTGAATATTGTGAAAAAGAAAAGTGCTTCTAACAGGTCCTGGAAATGGGAAGTGGGAAGAGCAAAAAAAAAATCACCACTGTATACATCACCTGTTGTGACCCACATGAGAGAAAAATAAGGGGGGAAATTTATATGGAGTGTGTTGAAAAGTGGAAAACGGAATATGGTTCCCCAGTGATTATTGTGCATCTTCTCCTGTGTCCCTGTATCCAAGGTTGCCTGGTGGAAGACTTTGGGACAATGCAAGTGATGGGTTGCCCCGTATTCCCCACCGGCACAAGTCAATCAGCAGCTCGAGCAAGTCCAGCCAGGCGACAACGGTCAGTGGTTGCCTCCTGCGCATGCAGCACCGCCAACTCCGACTGCTCTGCTCCCTCCCTTTCTCACACAACCTGGCATTGCTGCTGCTCCCCCCTACTCCCTACCTGCACAGCCTGCTCCTGCTGGCAGAATGCCACCTCATGCCATGGTCTGCCATCGCAGGCAGTCACCAGACAGAAGGCCAAAATGGAGCCGAACCTTTGAATGCCAATGATTGAGTTCTCTGGCCCTGACGATCAACCTGTTCTGGCGTACTGTCATATGGACCCAGAAATGAAGGAGGTGATAAAGGAGTGGCCACATCCCTTCGCCGTGCTTTCTTCCAATTTATCCGACAGTGGAGGCCCATCGGCAAACTTTTCCTTCTCCACCTCAGAGCAGAGAATTTCAGCAAAATTACTTCAGTGGTGAAACAGGGAGAGTATGAGCAGCTGAAAGCAAGGACATCGTCCTGAAACCCAAGCGGACCGTGGGAAGTGTGAATGACAGCCATAGAGGAGACCCTGGAGATGCACTTCCCCCTCCACACTGATTTATCAAAGAATTTGCACTTGCGTGCAAGGAGCAAATGAGATAGCAGCTGAATAGTTGCACCGTCTCATGGATGTTTGTGAGAGCCATTCTGGACTTACTAAACCAGCCAGTTTCGACAGGGACGAGAGCCCCTTGAAGTCCATTGTGAAGGCAGCATTTATGGATGGTCTACATTCCCTAATGACAAAATCATGGCCTCTCCAAATAACTGCCTGGCAGAAATTGCCCGGCTACAACCCCAACCGAGCGAGTGGCATTTTCGAGGACGACACTTGCCGCTGCTGTGGAGAGAAAGGACATTGGCAAAGAGAGTGCCCAACAAAGCAACAACAAGATGACACTTGCCGCTTAGGAAATTGGCAAAGACAGTGCCCGAAAAGGCAACAAGAGTGGGCCACCCACCCTCGCGAGGGTCGTGGGGGACCGGGTCCATTCAGCGTCGCCTCTGACTGATTCCTGACTTTGTGCAACGAAGACGCACTTGGCACCGATACACTGCTTGCTGATATTCAGAATAAGATTGTAGCGTTAGAGGAAGATGTTGCAGCCCAACTGCTATCACACGTCCAGTTGATAACACAGAATCGTCATTTGTTAAATTGACAAACCGCTATACATTTATCATTGGGAAATCAACGGTCCAATCAGCACTTATCTGACGCAATTTGCTATTCAGTTAATTTCTCCTGGTTCTGATGTGATGGACAGCCAGCTGCACATTGCATTGCACGACACGTACATGACGGACCAGACCGACATTTTGAGGAGACTTCTTATAAGGACTTCAATGACTTGCTAAATATCAGTGACCTCTTTTTTTTAATAACTTTTGTGCAGCGTCTGTTTCACTAACATCAGCGCAGCTCTCTGTCTTTGATGTTGTCCATTTAGCACACATTTCTCTCGGGAAACGACCTGCAGCGCAATGGCAGGATGTAGGCCCTTTTGTTTATCAATGTCGACGCGCGACTGATTGGGTACCAACATCAGATCCGACAAGGTTTTGTTTTTTTTCAATCTGTCAATGTGCACAGAAAGCTGTTCAGTGCGTGCACACGTGGCTTGCGTTACCATCTATCTCACATTGAAACCGACCTCATTTATATCTCAGCCTTTTCACACACAAACTCAGACGGACATCTCCCCTCGACTGAAGCAAGTTCCACCCATGCTGTGGGCTACCAGCAAATATGATGTAGGGTTAATTAAGAACTGTCCACAGGTTAAAAAATCAAACCTCAATCGTCCTACCACCCCCTACAGCGTCAGTACCCACTGTGAGCAGACATTTGACGGTATTCGGCCAGTATTTGAGCCATTGCTCAAAGCCGACATTGTTGTACGGTGTGACAATTCACCAGTTCAAACTCCAATATTTCCGGTGAAAAAAAATTCGACCTCAAGGTCAGCCCACTGAGTGGCGCTTTGTTCAGAATTTGCAAGCTGTTAATGCTGCGATAAACGTTCCAGCTCCTTGCGTGCCAAACCTATACACCATTTCGGGCCAAATTCCACCCGACGCAAAATGGTTCTCGGTTGTTGACCTTTCAAATGCTTTTTTTTCTCGTTACCGGTTCACAAAGATTCACAATTTTGGTTTGCGTTCACTTTTGACGGGAAGAAGTACACATGGACACGCTTATGTCAGGGGCTGACGTGCAGCCCCACCCTCTTTTGTGAGGACTTGCCCGCAGTCTTGAACCTTTGACACTCACACCAGCCACAGTTTTATTACAATATGTCCATGACTTGTTGATTGCCGCACCCACAAAGAACAATGTGAGATTGATACAATTGCTTTGTTGAAACGCCTTGCATCAGAAGCTCTCAAGACATCATTATCAAAATTGCAGTTCGTATCACAAAGGGTTAAGTTTTTGGGACCCATCCTTACTCCTCATAGGAAAATACTTTCTCCAGCCTGAGTGCAGGCTATTGTCGACACCCCTAAACCACTCACAAGTATTATCTTTTTTGTGAATGTGCTCTTACTGTAGACATTTCATTCTGAATTATGCTATGACTGTGCTGTGTGCACATCACCCTGGAGAGGTCACTCACTTCCTCATCACACGTGAAATGGACGCCTGGAGCCTACCTCCGGCTTTGAACACCTGAAGTGTGCTTCGCAGTCCCCCCCCACTCTTGGTCTTCCAGATTCATCCAAGATTCATCGTACGCCATGGCAACATGAGGTCCGTGTTACTTCAGCGTCACGGCGACCATCTCCGCCCAGTGGGATACGCTGGCTCCGATACAAGATGGTGTTGTTGGGACTTCCTCACGTGACACTACAGCGTTTTTTTTTTGTTGTTGTTTTTTTTCTACCTGTCCTGTTCAGCTGCATGGCCTTCAACGGGCCCACCCGGAAGGGGACCCAACCTGGGGGACGCCACCGACCACCCAGGGCCCCGACCGAAGAGCCCTGACCAGTCCCAATGGGAGGGGCACGGGCACTGGACCACAACCCCTCACGCCACAACCCCCCCCCCCCCCCTCCCAAAGCAAGCCACACCGCTGCCACCGACCCCATCACCCTTGGAGAGCATTGGGGCCACAGCCACCAACAGGGCCCAACGCAAGAGCCAGCCACCACCCCAAAAAAAACGGTCAGAGCCCGCCAAAGTGAGCCCAAGTTAAGTGCCCGTTGTGAGTAGGGTTGGGCATCAAGAATCGAGAACCGACCGGTACCGGGACCGTTGCAAAACTATTAACCCAGCCACTCTCATGCTGCTCCCAGCTGAGGGGGAGCCACATTCTTGTGTTTCAAAGTTACAATATTTATGTACACCTCATGGTGACCTCTCTGACACGCCTTTGCAAAACACAGATTTTGTCTTTTATGCAGATGGTTCTTCGCGTGACCCTGATACACGTTCCTGCCACAGTGGTTTCATTGTGGTTGACAACTTCGGTCTTGTGTCTTCCTCACCTCTCCCTTTTAATTATTCATCGCGAGCGACTGAGTTGGTTGCACTCACTGAGGCTTGCCGTCTAGCGGAAGTTAAATCTGTTACGATTTGCACGGACTCCCATTATGCCTTTGGTGTGGTTCATGACATTGGCGCCCTCTGGCGTTCACTGCTAAAGTTAAGCAGCTTCGCCAAGCTAAGGAGGACGCATATCAAAGCGGGGACAGGGCCCTGTATAATCGAGCTAGAAACCAGCTGACTAAAGAAATTAACATTGCAAAGAGGAACTATGCAGAAAAGTTGGAAAAACAGTTTAGCGCTAACGACTCTAAATCAGTCTGGCATGCATTCCAATCGCTGACTAATTACAAGCGACGATCCCCCCAAGCTGAGAACAATAGCACACTAGCCAACGACTTGAATACCTTCTACTGCAGATTTGAAAAGGACACTTTCACACCCCACAACCATCCGGCCGCACCACCGGCCGCACCCACCTCTGACTTTTGCGTTAACCATCCATGAACAGGATGTGAGACGCATCTTCAAACAACAAAAGATTAACAAAGCGGCAGGCCCAGACCATGTGTCCCCATCCTGCCTCAAAGTCTGCGCGGACCATTTCGCTCCAGTCTTCACACAGATCTCTGGAACTGTGCGAAGTACCATCCTGTTTCTAACGCTCCACCATCATTCCAGTCCCCAAGAAACCTGCAATATCGGGTCTAAATGAATACAGGCCTGTCGCCTTGACATCTGTGGTCATGAAGTCCTTTGAACCTCTCGTGCTGGACCACCTCAAGAGTGTCACAGGTCCCCTGCTGGACCACCTGCAGTTTGCCTACCAAGCGAACAGGTCGTGTCGGATGATGCAGTAAACATGGGACTGCACTTCATCCTAGAACACCTCGACAGTGCAGGAAACTACGCGAGGATCCTGTTCGTGGACTTGAGCTCAGCGTTCAACACCATCATCCCTGAACTCCTTTCTTCCAAGTTTCTCCAGCTCAGCGTCTCACCTGCCATCTGCCAGTGGATTTACAGCTTTCTGACGGGCAGGACACAGCAGGTCAGGCTGGGGTAGGCAACCTCATCCACACGCAGCATCAGCACTGGGGCGCCCCAAGGATGTGGCCTCTCTCCGCTGCTCTTCTCTCTCTACACGAACAACTCCACCTTAGCGCACCCGACTGTCAAACTCCTGAAGTTTGCAGATGACACCACAGTCATCGGCCTCATCAAGGACGGTGACGAGTCTGCATATCGACAGGAAGCGGAGCGGCTGGAGCTGTGGTGCGGCTGACACAATCTGGAGCGGAACATGCTCAAGACTGTAGAGATGATCGTGGACTTCAGGAGGCATCCTTCGCGACAGCTGCCCCTCACGTTGTCCAGCTGCCTTGTGTCAACCGTCGAGACCTTCAAGTTCCTGGGAATTACAGTCTCTCAGGACCTGAAGTGGGCGACCAACATCAACTCGACCAGCAGAGGATGTACTTCCTGCGGCATCTGAGAAAGCACGGCCTGCCACCGGAGTTGCTGAGGCAGTTCTACACAGCGGTCATCGAATCAGTCCTGTATTCTTCCATCACAGTCTGGTTTGGTGCTGCTACAAAAAAGGACAAACTCCGACTGCAACGGACAATCAAAACTGCGGAAAGGATTGTCGGTAACCGCCTACCCACCATTCAGGACTTGCACGCACGGGTGGAGTTTGCACCCTCTTGAACCAAACCTGTTGTACATACATTCCTGACAATACAGACAATACAGGTGTTGCAGATAGTGGCACTCTAAGTTATCGCTTTTCTAGTTTTGTTAACACTACCCTGACCATTGAAATTAATGTGATTTGTGAAGTAGCCCTCCAAAACCGCATGACACGTTTTTGGCTTCTCAGGGCAGAGTTTGGACCCTCTTGAACCAAACCTGTTGTACGTTGTACATACATTCCTGACAATACAGGTGATACTGGTGTTGCAGTCAGTGGCATTAAAAATCTCACTAGACTCAGTGATGTCATTGCCCGTGAAGAGGTTTTTGATTCCAGCTGGTTCACTTGACTTGGATGGCAAGTTTGGCTGTAGCGCTTTACACTTACGGTCTGTGTTGCTTTCCTTGTTCTCCTTTTCATGACCTCTTGCCTAGTCCCTTTGGGGAAATCTTTAGTTTCTCGCATGGTTGGCACTGCATTTGTCCACTATTCACAAGTGACCTCTGACGACCCACTGACAACGTCCCCCGCTAATGACCGACGTTTTCTTGACCTTTTCCCTCAAACCGATTGCTTGGATGACATCCATCAATCCATCCATCCATTTTCTTTACCGCTTATCCTCACTAGGGTCGCGGACGTGCTGGAGCCTATCCCAGCTATTTTCGGGCGAGAGGCGGGGCACACCCTGAACTGGTCACCAGCCAATCGCAGGGCACATATAAACAAACAACCATTCGTACTCACATTCACACCTACAGGCAATTTAGAGTCTTCAATCTACCTAGCATGCATGTTTTTGGGATGTAGGAGGAAATCGGAGTACCCGGAGAAAACCCATGCAGGCACGGGGAGAACATGCAAACTCCACACAGGCAGGGGCAGGATTTGAACCACGGTCCTCAAAACTGTTAGGCAGATGTGCTAACCGTGCCGTGTATTCTTATATGTAACTTAACGTGCACACGGCATAAATTCACGGCATAAGAACCATCCGGACTGTTATGGACGCAAAGTTCCAAAGCCAGCATCTGTGATGGTATGGTGCTGTGCTAGTGCCAATGGCATGGGTAACTTACACATCTGTGAAGGCACCATTCATGCTGAAAAGTACAAACAGGAGAAACATATGCTGCCATCCAAGCAATGTCTTTTTCATGGACGCCCCTGTTTATTTCAGCAAGACAATGCCAAACCACATTCTGCCCATGTTACAAAAGCATGGCTTCGTAGTAAAAGAGTTCCTGCAGTCCAGACCTGTCTCCCATTGAAAATGTGTGGCGCATTATGAAGCGTAAAATACAACAACGGAGACCCCGGCCTGTTGAACAGCTGAAGCTGCACATCAAGCAAGAATGGAAAAGAATTCCACCTACAAAGCTTCAACAATTAGTGTCCTCACTTCCCAAACGTTTATTGAATGTTGTTAAAAGAAAAGGTGATGTAACACAGTGGTAAACATGACCCTGTCCCAGCTTTTTTGGAACGTGTTGCAGCCATAAAATTCTAAGTTTAATGAGTATTTCCTCAAAACAATCAAGTTTATCAGTTTGAACATTAAATATCTTGTCTTTGTAGTGTATTCAATTAAATATAGGTTGAACATGATTTGCAAATCATTGTATTCTGTTTTTATTTATGATTAACACAATGTCCCAACTTCATTGGAATTGGGGTTGTAGATTCTAAACATAATCAATAGTTGCAGCCCTAAAACTAACACATTTAAATTTTGAAAACGTCTAATTTATCCATGCACAGCATTGGGTAGACACAGGTGCTGGTCGATGCTGTAGCAGGAAAAATCATGTGTAAACTTGCAGAAAAAGTGAACTTCTGCAAACTGTTGTAGTCTTTACTCTTTATCTGGAGCGAACAAGATGTTTGGCATGTAAGGTCATCAGGTTCTCTCAGATATGGTCAGAGCATTCTCTATTAGCTGTAAACTAAAATGGCTGATGAAACTTAAATGTCTGATGTTACATCAGTGCACGAACATTATTGCCAGGCTCAAAATCAGTTTTTATTGTCTTACACTGTCCATTGTGTTATCATCTCCGTGAGGCATTTATAATTTGTTGTCCTGGAATTTAACACAGAAGTAAATAGTCTTGGAGATAATATAATTTGTTTCATCATGTCTAATGTTGTCTAACTTTATTTATTTATTTTGATTTAGATTGACAGCTCGATAATTGGAGAAATAGATGATGATGCTTTGGCCTCTTACATTCTAGCCGATGGTGACAGGATTGTCACAAGGCGTTTCTCAATGGAAAAACTGAGAAGAGGTGGAGATGATACAAAAAGACTTTCCTTATTCAAAACACTAGTAACAAAGACTGTGATCGTGGTTTTGAGGGAGAGAATACAGTGAAACCAACAAATATGTATCTTAGTCATGTAGTTCAAGAGTCCTGCTCTGTGAGAAATGATATTTTTCCACGTGCAATCTTTAAATTGGACATGTTCCTTTTTCATGCTTGCATTGTGAAATGTTACGGGTATGAAATACGTGCAAAGCTTAAGTAAAGAACCTGCCATATTAAAAGATATTCATAAGTATGCTTCATTTGCTGAAAGTTTAATGCTAACTGCATTTTGACATAAATGTAGAGTGACATGGCATTCAAATACCTACAAATACAGTAGTTGGATGACATGATAAGCAAATACTAATGTTCACCAGATTTTGTTACGTCTAATTGTTTTGCTGCAGATTACTCAATTACAGACAATTCACAAGAGAACCCCCCCGAAAATCAGGAAGGTATATTTCTGTCACGTTTGGAGAGGAGCTGGACCCAAGAGCAGATAGATTGTGATGAACAGTTTATTTAGGAAGGTAATTGAGGTGGTCCTGGGTGCATTGGCAGGCAGTGGAGAGGACAGGCAGGTGGCAGGAATGATGTGGATCAGGAACACGGGGGGAATACTGGAAACAAGGAGAGATACAGGAGTCAAAAAGGGAAGCAAGGTACAGTGTGGCTTACGTGAGGTAAGTGGGTCGTGGTACGGCTGGAATAACCTGCAATACTTTGGCGAGGATTTCCGGGAACAGGCAGGCTTATATGTAGGTGGTGACAAGGGGATGATTGGAGACAGGTGTGCGGCTTGGGGAAGGTGCTGAAAGAGAGAGGGGAGGGGAGAGAGAGATCATCCAGGCTCCAAAAACGGTACTGCATGGCAGTACATGACAAGTTCCTTCGTGCTATAATAAACAACAACTAAGTAACAAAAAAGAAAAGGTTTCACTGCTCGGTATCAGCAGATATTGTGTCTAAGAGCTACATTTGACATTAAGCATACACACCATTATAGTCACAATGTATTATAAACTTTTATTTATAATTGATAAATACAATGAACCCAAGATTTTCCATGTTTTTTCATGCATACATTGGAAGTTTACTTTTCTGTAATAGAAATAAGATATACGAGGCACAACGTGGAGATGTCCATTCGTAGCGAATACACAGTTATTTACTCTTTAATACCTTTTACAGTTAAATTCTTGGTCGATAAGATCTTCTACCATTTTTGGAGGGTTACATGTCATTTGATCCTGTAGAGCAGTGTTCCCCAACCTTCTTTGCACCGTGGAGCGGTTAGGAGTCAAATTTTTTCTCACGGACCGACTGACCGACTGTTCCGTAGCTCCTCAATGAGTAGACTTTTAACTCCGTAAATGTAGTTCTGCCTATGTCGAGGCACGGGGATAACATGCAAACTCCACACTGGCGAGGCCGGGATTTGAACACCAGTCCGCAGAATTGTGAGGCAGACACTCTAACCAGTCATTCACCTAGTATAAATGTAATGAACTGAATTAGTTTATGAAATGATTTCGTTCTTTGAGCTCTCCCGCCGTTAGCCAGCCCGCTCGGACCGGAAACAGAAGCATTCGGGTCTCGACGTGTCAATTGAGACGCACAGCTGGTAGGGCAGAGAGGAGAGGGTGCTCACAACACACCATCACTGGATGTGAAGGCGGCAACAACCCGCCAACATAGCACTGAAGGACACAACATCGCTATAAATACTTGGTTGTCCCAAGCTTTGAGACTGACACTAGCAGACACTGTGATATGGACCAATCAGAGCGAAGCTGTTTACCATATTCAAATTAGGGAAGATTAGTGATCCAATCAGAGCAAACCTAATTGAAGTCACATATTGAGAAATCCCAATGTCTCAAATTCCAGGCAGAAAAGCCCAACTAGAATAGCTTGAAAAAGGACATTTTGGGCATTTCCAAACCAAATTGTTAAAAGAAAATTGATGGAAAAGGACCTTAAAGGAAGAAGCAGTTTGCTAAAGAGAGTGGACATGGGCGAGGATAAAAGTGCGAGTGTGGATATTTTAAAAGAGGCTCACTCGCTCCCACATAGCGCACTGGTTCAGTCCAGTTTGGCCTTCTCGCTAGGTGTGCGGCAGCCTTACTGGGATACCTGCCTAAACAGATTTGTTTAACTGTTTTTTAAACATTTCCAGAGAAGAGAGAGCTGTTACCTTAAATGGAAGCACATTCCAAAATTTGAGTAACAGACTGGAAAGCTCTATCACTTTTAATTTTGAATCTTGTGTGTGGGACAGTAAGTAAAATACGCGCAGCAAACCATAGTGACCTAACAGGACATATGATCTACGAAGTATGGAGGAGATTGACCATTGACAGCTCTGTCAGTGACGATTAAAATCAATAATCATCCTAAAATTTACAGGGCCAGTGCAAGGATGTGGCTGAACCTACTAGTCCACACATCGACTTTACCACTCTGCAATGACGGTTATAGTTTGAGGTTGATAAATTGCCTATCAGGTGTTTTGGCAATAGCACAGATGTATCGCTTAAATCAAGGATTGGTGGGTCCACGCAGCAAACAAGCAGTGGTGTCTCAAGCATGTGCAAATATTTGACTAAAAATGAGAAAGGGAGCACGATCACTTGTAAAATATGCAAGTCTACCCTAAACTATAAAAAAAGCACAAGTGCAAAACAAGGCCATCTGAAAAGGCATTCGCTAATGCCAGCTGACAAGCAGCCTTAGATCATCATGTCAGCAAATTCGCCAACAGTAAAAAATACATACAATATACTGTAATGATCGATCAATAACCTCTTTATTATAAGAATGAAGGTTTAATGTTGACAAAAAACATCCAAATGCTGAGGTGCACTTTGCAAGGTAAAGTTGGGATGCCAAAGAAGATGAGTGTGAGTAAAGTTTGAGGTCTCTGAGATGAGACGAAACCCACGTTTGCTGTTGCTGTCATGAATTGTGCCCTGCAGTCCTTTTGCTGGAGCCTGGGTGGCACTTTGCACTCCTCTTGCTCTCTCTCTCCCTCGCTCTCTCTCTTGACAGTAATTAGCACCACCTCAGATGCGCACCTGTCATCAATCAGCCCTCATCATCACCTGCTTTTATGCCTGCCAGATCCCGGAAACAGTCACCCAAGGGAAGTCTTCACACCTGCCTCCAGCTGCTCTGCTGCATCCCTTGCATAGCCCAAGCTGCCCTTGGTCCCAGATTGCTTTGGACTTCGTTACCGGCCTACCACCCTCTGAGGGTAACTCGATCATTCTCACTATAAACGATCGCTTTTCCTAATATGTCCACGATGTTCCCCTCACCAAACTTCCATCTGCCTTTGAAACTGCTCACCTCCTTGTCCAACACGTCTTTAAACTCCACAGAATCCACCATCGACATCATCTCTGACCAAGGACCCCAGTTACCCTCCCTTTTCTGGAAGGAATTATGTAGAGCGGTGGGCGAAGCAGCCAGTTGTGTCAGGCGGCGCGAGCGAATCACTCCCTAGAATCGGCTCTCTGCTGTGTTGCCGCACACAACCCCTCCTCCTGGAGCTTGTTGCTGCCATGGATTGAATACCCCCACAACTCCCTCACCAGCTCCGCTACCGGTATGTCCCCATTCGTGGCTTGCTACGGTTTCCAACCTCCATTATTCAAGGAACAGGAGCAGGTCGTGGCAGTTCCCGCGGTCAAAGAACACTTTAAGAGGGTCCAGGCCGTGTGGAAAAACGTCCGAGCGGCCTTGACCCGGTTCGCAGAACGGAACAAATGGCTTGCGAACCTTCATCGCTCCCATACGCCTGAGTACAAGGTGGGTCAGTCTGTTTGTCTTTCTTCCCATGACCTCCCACTCCAGAAGGAATCCCGCAAGCTCTCTCCATGCTTCATTGGTCCCTTCCCTATTACAAAAATTATCAATCCCAAGTCTGTCCAACTAAAACGCTCTAAAAATTCATCCTACATTCCATGTGTCACTACTCAAGCCTTTCTCCACCTGCGCCATTAGCCCTCCGGCCATGCCCCCTTGATCCCCCGTGTCATCGACAACCATCCGGCCTTCACGGTTTCGCGCATCCTCGATGTGAGGCCCAGGGAAAGGCGATTGCAGTACTTGGTGGACTGGGAGGTGTATGGTCCGGAGGAGCGTTTCTGGATTTCCCGCAAGCCAATATTGGACGACTCCCTTATTAGGGACTTTTATGCGGCTAACTGTATACTATTATGATACACTTGGCGGAACGCAGGCCAACTTGTTAGCACATCCACCTCACAGTTCTGAGGACCCAGGTTCAAATATGGCCTCTCCTGTGTGGAGTTTGCATTTTGTCCCTGTGCCTGCGTGAGTTTTCTTCGGGTACTCTGGTTTCTTCCCACATTCCCAAAACGTGCATGGTAGGTTAATTGATGACTCTAAATTGCCCGTAGGTGTGAATGGTTGTTTGTCTATATGTGCCCTGCGATTGGCTAGCGACCAGTTCAGGGTGTACCCCGCCTCTCACCCAGAGTCAGCTGAGATAGGCTCCAGAACGCCCACGACCCTAGTGAGGATAAGCGGTCTGGAAAATGGATGGATTATATACTGTTGTGAGAAGCGACCTGGCAGTTGTGTTCCTCAAATTCACATTATAGTTTTCAAGATTAGACTGGCCATGAAGGTATCTCAATGTTATTGGATAAACATATCTTGAATATAATTGGATGAACGAGTCGGTGGTTGGGGCCTGAGGAACCAAGGACAGAACGGTGTGAGTGAACCAGTTTATGTTTGGAGGCAGAAGAGAGTTGATGACTGAAAAAAATGAATAAATGATGTTCACGATGAGTCAAAGTTTACACGACTACCATCACCTTAGCATCAACTACCAAAATCTGGAATCTTTCAACCCCCAGTGGCTGAACCAATCAGTTCTTGACAAAAGCCCACTGGCGACATTCTAAACTAATGGAGACGGTCTAATGTTTTATTGAGATGGGTGAAGTGTCAATGGCGATAGTCAAGAGGTTAGGAGACACAAGCATGAATGACCATTTCTAGTTTAGTTTAGAACAATGTTTGAGGTTGAAATAGCAGAAATAGGTTACATTTTGCTAGATACCGTATATTTCTATGCTGCTGCTTACAGGACACCAGGACACACACACTAGCTTTTAATTGTTAAAACTGACCACACTATGATATGAATACACACACACAAACACACACGCACACATGCATCACAGATATACTGATAACATTCAGGCTGAGAGCAGGCGAGAACTGGTTTGATAAGGAGCCGCTGAAGGAACGGACTGTTATCTGAATAGGGGAGCCACTCGGCTTCCGGATCCCACGAGAGAAGGAAGGGAGTCCAGCGCGTTGCCTTCCACTCGACCATAGCTTTGTAAATCTGTATACTTGAGTTGTTGTATTAAATACTCAAATGACAAGTAAAGTGTACCAGGATTCTGATTCTTATTTGGAAACAAGATCACCACCAAACATTAAAAGAACTGGGAAGAAGGAATACCATCAAGGACTTTTCCTTGCGATGCCGGCTGGGAAACCTCCGGGCCTCATTTGGAATTCCTAACAATTTTTAATGCATGAATTGAAAAGCTTGGCCTGAATGTGAGTCTTACATTTGTAGACCCTAAACAGGTGTCATCTTTAGGAGCAAAGCTGTCAGTGGCATCCATTAATACTTCAGTTTCACCACATTCAACTGAAGCGAGTTGTGAGCCATGATGCAGTACACTTCATTTTCCCAAAGATCATCTGCATATGTGTGGTGCAGGTCTTAAACCAAACTGCTCAGACATGGTGACATGAGGCAAGTGTGGTGTAGTGCCCAAAACTACTCCACTGAAATACTGTAATTGGATAAGACTTTAATAATGATTAACTGTGACAGGTCAGGTAAAAGCCAGGATACAGAGCAGTCAAATTCACAGTTGAGAGGGTGATGCATTGAAGACCGGGAATTCATCTTGGGCCAAAGTCTTGTAATGCCCCCTAATCCACAGATAGCAGCTCAGGTATACTCACATTTCTTTGTCACAGAGAGCAGGATGGCAAAACTCCCACTTGATTGTAGCAGAATCACCAATAGCCGGAAGGAGAAGGCTGGGCAAACAGCCACAGGAACAGGTAAACTTGTTATGGCAGAACTCGTGGTCTTGGGCAGAAAGTGGAGTGGATTTGCAGGGTAGCGTTGTAGCGTCTTGCATGGATGGCTGTCAAACACTCTGACAAAGATTGCATCAGCAACGAATTCTTAAATAGGGTGATGCAGCTGACTGTGCCAGCCAGACTGTGATTGGCTGTCATGGCAGACTGTGATTGGCTGACAGACTGGCTTTCATGGCAGGCTGTGAAACATGGGACTACTGAAGAGAGGGATAGGGCAGAAGTATTGAGGGATTGGGGAAAGGATGAGAAAATAAGAAGTATCATTTTAATTATACCAATGACAGTAATATTCTTATGGTGATTACCAGTAATTATGGAAGTATATCCTAATCATAATAATTACTGAGGATGATTTGATATCATTCTAAAATTGACTGAGACATCTGGATCAAGTGTATCTTTTAAAATGAGGTTTGATTACAGACTGTTTTACATAGCCTGTCAATAATAGGACTTCATCATCATTATATTAAGCACTAAGTATTAAGTACTATTCTGACTGCCTCCGAGTTCACAGCACTCACAAATTAACAACAGGAGGGGATTCATTTTGTCTTTAATAGTGACAATTTTACTGTAAAAAATATTTCTTTAAATTAAATGATCAGTGCTGAGAGTGATGTGATTCCATGACTCAATATCACTGTGGCATTTTTTCATCCGTAGCATTAGTCCTTTAAAGAAAAGCATGGTTGTTTATTTTTTAGTTTTTTTAATCAATTAAAGATGTGTACAGCACCATTCATTTGTAAACTTTATCTTTAAATTCCCAAGTTTGTGAATTGTACCACGTGACAAGGTTGTTTTTGTCTGTTTTCTTTTGTCTTAGCAGCAATATTGATAGGTACATAGCTATACTATCCTCAAGCTCAATTTGCTGCTTTTGGAAATTTGTTTGACAATATAATTTGAGTTTTATTATGCCTACTTTGCTATTAAACATTTCTATTGAATCAAATTTACACTACAGTAGGTCATATTTATTGCAACAGATGATAATGAATAACAATAAATATACGAGAATAATTAGTACAAAGGTATTCCAAATATGTGAGCTAATACTCTCTAATCATACAGTTTCCTGATCTATGAGCGGTAATGTGCTAAAAATTCATTGACATTGTTAATAATAAAGTTAATACTGAGATATAAATAATGTTTGGGGCTCCCTCCCACTCCATCACAATGCCTCATAATGAGAGAAATGTCAAATATATTGTTTACCTCGATTAGTTACCTACATACACAAAAATAATAAATAAAAATATAAAAATACTGCAGAGTACAACTGCAAAACATCCATCCATCCATTTTCTGAGCCACTACTCCTTACTAGGGTCGCGGGCCTGCTGGAGCCTATCCCAGCTATCATCGCGCAGGAGGCGGGGTACACCCTGAACTGGTTGCCAGCCAATCGCAGGGCACATACAAACAAACAACCATTCGCACTCTCATTTACACCTACGGGCAATTTATAGTTCTCAATTAACCTACCATGCGTGTTTTTGGGATGTGGGAGGAAACCGGACTGCCCGTATAAAACCCACGCAGGGGAGAACATCCAAACTCCACACAGGCGGGGCCGGGCATTGAACCCCAGTCTTCAGAACTGTGAGGCAGACGCTCTAACCAGTCGCCCAACGTGCCGCCACTGCAATACATAACATTGTTAAATTAATACCTCCTTGACATGTCAAAACATGATCTTTTAAAAGTGGAACATTGCAGATCTTGTAAAACATGATACTGTGCAAGTGGTCTTTATGTTGTGACTGATGGGACATATGGATATTAGTTATTATAGTTGCAATTTGAATTGACCATTAATTACCATTATCCAGAATAAAAATTTGATTTATGGAATTTATTGGTAATAGGGAAATGTTGCAGCATGTTGGCTTAACTTGACCTTAACATACTGTAGGTCTCTTTCATTGGCCCTTGCTGTTCATTATTGATATACAGTAATATTCTAAAAAGCTTCATCCTCAAAGTCATTGATGTGTATGTATGGCTCTAATGTCCTCAAGCTTGGAATTCCATCCATCCATCCATTGTCTTCCGCTTATCCGAGGTCGGTCGCGGGGTCAGCAGCCTCAGCAGGGAAGCCCACACTTTCCTCTCCCCAGCCACAGCCTCTAGCTTTTCCGAGGGGATCCCAAGGCGTTCCCAGACAAGCCGAGAGACATAGTCTCTCCAGTGTAAACTAATTTTAGCCGCTTGTATGCGGGAACTTGTTCTTTCGGTCACGACCCACAGCTCATGACCATAGGTGAGGGTAGGAACATAGATCGACCGGTAAATTGAGAGCTTCGCCTTTCGGCTTAGCTCCTTCTTGAGCACAACAGACAGATACAAAGTCCGCATCACTGCTGACGCTGCACCGATCCGCCTGTGGATCTCCAATTCCATTCTTCCCTCACTCGTGAACAAGACGCCAAGATATTTGAACTCCTCCACTTGGGGAAGGATCTCATCCCCGACCAGGAGAGGGCATTCCACCCTTTTCCAACTAAGGACCATGGTCTCAGATTTAGAGCTGCTGATTCTCATCCCAGCTGCTTCACACTTGGCTGCGAACCGCTCCAGTGAGAGTTGGAGATCACGGCCTGATGAAGCCAACAGAACCACAACATCTACAAAAAGCAGAGATGCAATATTGAGGCCACCAAACCGGACCTCCTCAACGCCTCGGCTACGCCACAAAATTCTGTCCATAAAAGTTATGTACAGAATCGGTGACAAAGGGCAGCCTTGGCGGAGTCCAACCCTCACTGGAAACGAGTCCGACTGACTGCCGCAAATGCGTGCCAAACTCTGACACCGGTCGTACAGCGACCAGGTGGTTCGGTACCCCATACTCCCGAAGCACCCCCCACAGGACTCCTCAAGGGACACGGTCGAATGCCTTCTCCAAGTCCACAAAACACATGGAGACTGGTTGGGCGAACTCCCATGCACCCTCGAGGACCCTGCCGAGGGTGAAGAGCGGGTCCACTGTTCCACAGGCAGGACGAAAACCACACTGCTCCTCCTGAATCAGAGATTCAACTTCCCGACAGACCCTCCTCTCCAGCACTTATATTGCTCAAATGTGAACTTTGTGGATGCTCTTAAAAGAGAGAGTCACACAAGATAGAAAAGGCAGCGGTGGAGAAAAGGTTTATTAGCCTTTCCGCGAGACTACAGGCTGAAAGATATGAATGTTTGGCAAAGGGTCTGGCCGAATTAACTGTGATATGGAGGAGAAAATGCAGCAGAGCAAAGAAAATAGGGCCAGAACGTAAGAACGATGAGGTTGACTGACATCATGGCCAGTGTGGACAGACGTCAAACACACAGACAGTGGACAAAATATTATCAGGACAGTGTATCTTCCGTTCAAGATTTTTCGTCAAGCTTAAAAAGGAAGACCTTTCTCAGTCAGTAAATCTTCATTTGCTTAGTTAGACTAAGAGAATATATATTGAGATAAGGAGATCTAACATGTTACCAATACAAATAGACTAATTAAGATGATTTGGATAAATACAATGTTGATTTTCTTTTGAGCTGATGTGTTGATTGGGAAACATTAAAATAATTAGGACTGCTGAGAATTTATTCACTGAGAGTGCACATGAAGGGCAGATAAGGGTTTAATTGATTCAAATTTAGATGTTTACAACTTTGGCAAGTGAAGTAGTAGTGCAATGCAACGCTTCTACTATTAGGGGGAAGTTTTGCACCATTCCTTCAGTTGGTCAGTCTGTTTCTGAGTATCTCAATTTAAATCAAACTTAATCAAACTTCATGTGTACTCTCTGCATATATTTTATTAGCAGTCCTAAATGGCCTAAATGCATTTTCAATTTCTGGCAGGTGCAACGGAGTACATGCAAGTCAGATTGCTGTTACCTTATAGTACAATTAATATTGACAATAAAAAAAAAAACAACCAATGTGGTAACAGACAAACTCTGACACCAGTCGTACAGGGACCGAACAGCCCGTATCAGGTGGTTCGGTACCCCATACTCCCAAAGCGCCCCCCACAGGACTCCACGAGGGACACGGTCGAATGCCTTTTCCAAGTCCACAAAACACATGTAGACTGGTTGGGCGAACTCCCATGCACCTTCGAGGACCCTGCCGAGGGTGAAGAGCCCACCAGTCGCCCACCGTGCCGCCATCTTTAATGTCATTATAGTGAAATGATGTAGATGCAAAAGAAGCAGTAATTTCATTTTAGTATGTTATGTGGTAATGCTAAATTATGGATGATAAGAATAACGTGTACTTTAACACTGATGTAAAGTTTAAAACGATTAACAATGTTTGAGACAATTTCAACTGTCACAAAACGAACAACTGGTTGAAAATCTGATATACTATATAAAGGGGTTTATAGGGACTAGCATTTTGATTGACATTTAAAAGCAGGAATAAAAACAGCTATCTTAGCAAGATAGCTACCCAGATGTAAACAACAAATAGCAAAAGCATGGAACAGGCCAATGTAGACACGTGCTGAGTACATTTAATCCCTACAAATGATCTGTAACAGTTAAAGTTGGAGTTTGCAGTTTAAAAAAAAAACGTACACGTTTTATCATATATGTTAAAACTGTCTGTATGAATTGACAGCAGAATATCATTAAAATAAACTTTAGCAAAATCATATTGAAGCGACTATGTCTCTTGGCTGGCCTGTGAACACTTTGGGCTCCCCCTGAAAGAGCTGGCTGAAGTGGCTGGGGAAAGGATGTCGGCACTTGCTTGCTTTGGCTGCTGCCCTCACAAACCAACCCCGGATAAGCAGAAGAAGATGGATGGATGGCCACTGCCAAAACAATAAAGGGGAAGTTATCAGGGAAAGTAAAGTGGAAGGTTTTAGAGTTGCCAAGTCAATCTGCATTATTAAACCTGATAGAGCAGACATGTCAAACTCAAGGCCCATGTGCCACACTTGGGCAAATAATTACTGCATATCTGACCCCCAGTAACTTTAGATGTCTATTATTTACAGCATGCCAGTAAATTGGACTCATATCACTCGTACTATGAATTCCATAATGCACCCCAACAGCTGCATGCCGATAACACCGTCCATCCCCAAGCTTGGTTTCATAATTCCACACTTGATGGTTATGGGGGTGGGGTGGCATTGAGACTAAACTGTTTGTATCCAATCAATTCCATCCATCATCCATCCATCCATCCATCCATTTTCCTTAGCTTATCTGAGGTCAGGTTGCGGGGACAGCAGTTTTTCTCCCTAGACACTTTGTTCAGCTCTTCCAGGGGGATCCCGAGGCTTTCCCAGGCCATCCAAGAGACGTAACCCCTCCAATATGGTTTTGAAAAAGAGGATTTTAACTTTAATTGTCATATAAACAATTTTAATATATAGTATATGACAAAAAGTGCGGCACGGTGGTCGACTGGTTAGTGCGTCTGCCTCACAGTCCTGAGGACCGGGTTCAATCCCTGGCCCCGCCTGTGTGGAGTTTGCATGTTCTCCCCGTGCCTGCGTGGGTTTTCTCTGAGCACTCCGGTTTCCTCCCGCATCCCAAAAACATGCATGGTAGGTTAATTGAAGACTCTAAATTGCCCATAGGTGTGAATGTGAGTGCGGATGGTTGTTTGTTTGTATGTGCCCTGCGATTGGCTGGCAACCAGTTCAGGGTGTACCCCGCCTCCTGCCCGAAGATAGCTGGGATGGGCTCCAGCACGCCTGCGTCCCTTGTGAGGATAAGTGACTCAGAAAATGGATGGATGGATGGATGACAAAAAGTCTCATCCACCCTTAGGGCCCTGCCACAGAGGAGCTTTATAACCACCTCGGTGACCTCAACCAATCTCAACAATAAATAGACTTCAGCCTGGACGCGGGGCATCGGGAACCCTCCTGGAGCCAGGCCCGGAGGTGGGTCGAGTGCTTGGTGGCCGGGCCTATACCCATGGAGCCAGAGGCAATGTGGGTCCAGGCAGTCGGGTGCATGGTAAACTGGGTGGGGGCCGAAGGCAGGGACCTTCGCAGTCCGATCCCCGGCTAAAGAAGGTGGCTCCATCCAATCAATTAGAAAGTTAATACAGTGGAACCTCAATTTAATGGTCAAATAGTGACGGGGGGGTTGTCCATCATTTTCCAACTTTTTTTTGTGGACTAAAACGCCCTTAACACTCAGCTGCGAACCATTGCAGTGAGAGTTGGAGATTACGGTCTGATGAAGCCAACAGAACCACATCATCTGCAAAAAGGAGAGATGCAATACTGAGGCCACCAAACCGGACCCCCTCTACGGCTCGGCTGCACCTAGAAATTCTCTCCATAAAAGTCGACAGCCAAATTAAAGGAAATCCTGTGCCATTCCTTTTGATGAGGAGCAGTAGCGAGGCCAGCTCAAGCCCACCCAAAACTTGCCTTAGTCCTCCCTATGAATTCGTCCTCAACTTACTTTGAATATATATATATATTCCTGTTTTTTGTTTTTGTTTTTTTATTTGTTTTGTTTGTGTTCAGTGTTCTGTGGTGAGCACACGCTCAACACATGCTCACATAGCACACGCTTTGGCATTGACATAAAAAGTAAACCTCATGAAAATCGGTTGAGAAATGAGCAGGTTATGACTTTAATTTCAATGTTCATGCATTGCCTTCCCAACATGGCCGCCACGAGGGCACATTGGTTAGATGCTAAAGCCCAGGTAATACTTGAACACTGACACTATGAAATGACAGTGGACCACATGCGATGCTTCAATGCCTCCTCTTGATTTGCTATATGTTATGTGTCGCCACTGACTCTGCAGGGGCTTGTGGTGCGTACTGTGTAGCTATTAGCTAATGAACTAATTAGGCACTAATTGAATAGCAAAGACTTTTTGCCCAGTGTATCTGATACGATACAAAATGTCTCTGTGAAGTATCTTATGCCAAGATAGGTCGTGTTCATACGTGGTGTTTTAAATTTTTTAAATGTTATTTTTTTTAAGAGTATGAGGTAGAAAAATTTTACATGCCCTGCAAAAACTCAAAAGCTTACCAAGAATATTTTATTTCGAGTCAAAACTAATGTATAGTTTACATTGGAAATCAATATGTTATAGTATGTGTAAATACAAAACAGGATAAAATACAACATGGTCATTGAGTGAAAATGACCTAAGATATATTTATGTCAGAGGTGGAAACAAGCATTATTTTGCGAGTCACAAGTACCTTAATTTCTCGTGTATAATGCGCACCCATGTATAATGCGCACCCCCATAGTTGACCTCAAAAGCTCACAAACAAGCCTAAACTCTCTGAGGTTCAGACGAGCCATTACAATCGGATGAATCCATATAATTTTTATTTCTGCAGCTTGTCTCCTCCTCTTCATTAAAATAAGCAACGCCAGGGCTTTCTTGTGTGAAAAAGACAGCGACATCTTGTCGAGGTGCGGTCTACAACTTCTTCAGCAGAAAAAAAACTTTTCTGTTTACTTCCTGGTTGGCTGGTTCATCATCACTTCCAAATATAGTAATGGCCGCACTCCCGTTGCCGTCGACGTTGCACTTTGACATGGGGGCCTTGCACACTGAGCAAGTGCAGTGTGGAAAGGCCTTAACTTTAGAGCAGGGGTTGTTAACAGGCAGACTCTGAACTCAAAGGCCTTTGAATAAGAACAGATGTGAGAAGTGAGAGACAAGATAGAAGGATAAGTTTGTAATGCAGGAAAAGAATAGCGGGAGTGACCAGTAAATAAGGAGTGGAAATGGACAGAAAAGGATGAAGAGATGAGAAAGTGGGAGAAAATTAATAGCCCTCTCCAAAGTACAAAAAGTAGATCGCAAAAATCAAGCTTTCAACAGGGTATGGGGAGATTTACTCATGTTTGGGCTTCCCACTGGGAGCAAAAAAAAAAGGGTTTAATATGTGGCACTCATTAAAAGTGGCATAGCGAAGCACAAAGTTTTTGAACAGACACACCCAAGTAAGTTTGAACTGACATAGTAATTAGGTCTAAGACTTAAACATCTTTTGCGTCACCAGTCATTTTGGTAACCCAATCCCAGGATAAAGGATAGGCTGTTGTTTGAACTATGACACATCTATACTGGTATATCTTATTATAGTACCTATGAATGCTCAGTGTGGGATTAAAAATTTAACATCACATAAAAATGTGCCTGGTTGGCTTCCCAATACTGTCTGCAAAAGCATCCATCCCTAACAAGGTCTTTGATTTCTGGTCTCTTAAACACACAATTACCTTCGTGTTATGGTGGGCCGATATGGCTTTTCACAAAAATCTGATTTCCAATTTTATTAGACCCCTCTCCCCCGTCTTATAGAAAAAGCAATTCAAATCATACTATTTAACGCTTAATTTAACAAGTTTAGCTTTTTGCTTCTGGGATTTGCTTTATTTCTCCAGAATAAATTCCAATAATATATATATATTTTTCCTTTTTGGACATTTTAAAGAAGTTCTTTCTCTTGTAGGGGTGGGGACGGGGCATAAATCAAAATGTATTTAGATGTGATCCATAATAGAATCAGAATCAGAATCATCTTTATTTTGCCAAGTATCTCCAAAAAACACACAAGAAATTTTTCTCCGGTAGTTGAAGCCTCTCAAGTACGACAACAGACAGTCAATTGACAGAGAATGCTTTTGAGACATAAAGACATTGAGAAAAACAGTCACTGAGCAATAAAGGGTTGCTAGTTATCTGGTAATTCCGGGACAATAATTTTTTTTTTGACAATTGTGCAAAAAGATGCAGAGTCCTCTAGCACTTAGAGTAGTTTGAATGATTAATATAGCAATAGCCCGGTGCAATGACCATTGTGCAAAGGGCGGCAACACTTCAAGGAGTGTATGCACTTAAACGTGACTAGTAGCGTGATAATCTGGGACAATGTCGATTGTGCAAATGTCGCAGATACTCCTCAGTCAGTGTGCAAGTGGTGCAGATGCAATTCTGGCATTGGTCAACAACAGATATGCAAATAGTGCAGTGTGGCGAGACTACTACGGTGAGTGCACGAGTAATGTATAATTGCCCCGACAGAAATGTGACAACAAACTCCATCCATCCATCCAATTTCTGAGCTGCTTATCCTCACAAGGGTCACGGGAGTGCTGGAGCCTTTCCCAGCTATCATCGGGCAGGAGGCGGGGTACACCCTGAACTGGTTGCCAGCCATTCGCAGGGCACATATAAACAAACAACCATTCGCACTCACATTCACATCTTCGGGCAATTTAGAGTCCTCAATTAACCTACCATGCATGTTTTTGGGATGTGGGAGGAAACCGGAGTACCTGGAGTAAACCCACGCAGGCATGCGGAGAACATGCAAACTCCACACAAGAGGGGCCGGGGATTGAACCCCGGTCCCCAGAACTGTGAAGCAGATGCTCTCACCAGTCATTAACCCTGCCGTGACAACAAACACAAGACAAAAAAAATTGGCAGCATGTTGCAATGGAATTATAAGCTGTTTAAGAAGTTGATGGCAAGAGGGAAAAAGCTGTTGGAATGTCTGCTAGTTCTATTTTGATAACATTTTAAACAACAATGCCTGAAGAAGAAGAAGAAGCAGAAGAAGAACACTATTGATCCCAAAGACAAGGCAAGGCAAATTTATTTGTAGAGCATAATTCATACACAAGGCAATTGAAAGTGCTTCACAGATGCATAAAATTACAGAAAGGCCAATAAAATAAATCAATAAAACATTAAAATAATCATTAAACAATTACAGGAAATGAAGAAATCATGCAATCAATAATCAAGAAATAAAATGAAGAATGAAAAGTGCAAATAAAGTAATTTCAGTTGTCCTATGCATGGCTAAATAAAACTGTTTTCAACTTGGATTTGAACATTGTCAGAGTTGAGGCCTGTCTCACATCCTCAGGAAGACCGTTCCAGATTTTAGCAGAGTAAAACTGAAATGCCTTACCGTGTTTAGTCCTGCCGACCCACAGGAGACCTCTCCCTGAGGTTCTCAGAGCCCAAGATGGTTCATCTGGCACTTACATGTCCGAGATGTACTTTGGTGCTAGGCTATGGAGAGAGTTGTACACAAGCAGAGTTGTGTACAACTATTCTCTGCATGACAGGAAGCCAGTGCAGAGACCCCAAAGAGGGGCAATTCACTGGTTACAGCAGTAAGCAATAATATACAATATTATGAAAAGAACAAGTATTATCAAAATGAACTAAGTGAGTGGAGAAAAATGTTATTTACAAATATCATCAAGATGAATTAAAAAAAAACACTAACACTGAGTAACCTGTATATGTGTTTTAAATATGAGAGAATATTGCACATAAGTGGGATTTGAAAGGGTTTCTTTGTGTGCGTGTCTGTGTGCTATATGTGTATTTAGTGCACTTGAACAGTTGTCTTGATGTGGGCAGGAATGCCCTACGGTGGAGTTCCTTCCTGTACCTCATGTGTAACAGTCTTGCAGGACATAGCAAGCTTTTTAACCACTCAGTGAAGTCTCTTTTTATCTCTGTCCGTGATGCCTCCTCCCCGGCACACAATGACAATCACTGTCACAATCAGGTCACCGAAGTGTCATAAAAGGTCTTGAGCAAGGCTCTGTTTATGTCAAAGGACCTCATTCTCCTCAACAAGTGGAGTCGACTCTTGTCTTTGCTGTACAGAGCATTCATGTTGTATATTTTGTCCAGTTTATTGTTTCAGAATCAGAATCAGAATCATCTTTATTTGCCAAGTATGTCCAAAACACACAAGGAATTTGTCTCCGGTAGTTGGAGCCGCTCTAGTACAACAGACAGTCAATTTACAGAACACTTTGGAGACATAAAGACATTGACAAAAAACAACAATTGTGCAAAAAGATGCAGAGTCCTCAGTTCGAATGGCTAATATCGCAATAGTCCGGTGCAATGACCATTGTGCAAAGGGCACTGAGACTTCAAGGAGTGTATGCGGTTTAAAGTGACGAGTACTGCGATAATCTGGGACAATGGTTGTGCAAATGTTACAGATACTCCTCAATCAGTGTGCAAATGGAGCAGATGCTACTCTGGCATGAGTGGCCACTATATGCAAATAGTGCAGCACGGCGAGACAACTACAGTGAGTGCACGAGTAATACATAATAAAGAAATGTGACAACGAACTCAAGTCAAAAAATTGCCAGCTTGTTGTAATGGAATTGTAAGTTAGCTGTTCAAGAAGTTGATTGCAAGAGGGAAGAAGCTGTTGGAATGTCTACTAGTTCTAGTTTACATTGATCGGTAGCGCCTACCTGAGGGAAGGAGCTGGAAGAGCTGGTGACCAGGGTGGGGAGGGTCCGAGAGGATTTTGCACGCCCTTGTCTTAGTTCTGGCAGCGTGCAAGTCCTCAAGGGTGGGTAGGGGGGTACCGACAATCCTTTCAGCAGTTTTGATTGTCCGTTGCAGTCGGAGTTTGTCCTTTTTTGTAGCAGCACCAAACCAGACTGTGATGGAAGAACACAGGACTGATTCGATGACCGCTGTGTAGAACTGTCTCAGCAGCTCCGGTGGCAGGCCATGCTTTCTCAGAAGCCGCAGGAAGTACATCCTCTGCTGGGCCTTTTTGAGGACGGAGTTGATGTTGGTCGCCCACTTCAGGTCCTGGGAGATTGTAATTCCCAGGAACTTGAAGGTCTCGACGGTTGAGACAAGGCAGCTGGACAGCGTGAGGGGCAGCTGTGGCGAAGGATGCCTCCTGAAGTCCACGATCATCTCTACAGTCTTGAGCGTGTTCAGCTCCAGGTTGTGTCGGCCGCACCACAGCTCCAGCCGCTCCGCTTCCTGTCGATATGCAGACTCGTCACCGTCCTTGATGAGGCCGATGACAGTGGTGTCATCTGCAAACTTCAGGAGTTTGACAGTCGGGTTCGCTGAGGTGCAGTCGTTCGTGTAGAGAGAGAAGAGCAGCGGAGAGAGGACACAACCTTGGGGCGCCCCAGTGCTGATGCTGCGTGTGGATGAGGTGGCCTCCCCCAGCCTGACCTGCTGTGTCCTGCCCGTCAGAAAGCTGTAAATCCACTGGCAGATGGCAGGTGAGACGCAGAGCTGGAGAAGCTTAGATGAAAGGAGTTCAGGGATGATGGTATTGAACGCTGAGCTGAAGTCCACAAACAGGATCCTCGCGTAGGTCCCTGCACTGTCGAGGTGTTCTCGAATGAAGTGCAGTCCCATGTTGACTGCATCATCCGCAGATCTGTTCGCGTGGTAGGCAAACTGTAGGGGGTCCAGCAGGGGACCTGTGACACTCTTGAGGTGGTCCAGCACAAGACGTTCAAAGGACTTCATGACCACAGATGTCAAAGCGACAGGCCTGTAGTCATTCAGACCCGAGATTGCAGGTTTCTTGGGGACTGGGATGATGGTGGAGCGTTTGAAGCAGGATGGAACTTCGCACATTTCCAGTGATCTGTTGAAGATCTGAGTGAAGACTGGCGCGAGCTGGTCCGCGCAGACTTTGAGGCAGGATGGAGACACGTGGTCTGGGCCTGCCGCTTTGTTAATCTTTTGTTGTTTGAAGATGCGTCTCACATCCTTTTCATGGATGGTTAACGCAGAGGTCAGAGGTGTGATTGTGGTCGCGGGTGCGGCCGGGTTGGTGTGTGGTGTGAAACTGTCCTTTTCAAATCTGCAGTAGAAGGTATTCAAGTCGTTGGCTAGTGTGCTATTGTTCTCAGCTTGGGGGGATCGTCGCTTGTAATTAGTCAGCGACTGGAATGCATGCCAGACTGATTTAGAGTCGTTTGCGCTAAACTGTTTTTCCAACTTTGCTGTATAGATCCTCTTTGCAATGTTAATTTCTTTGGTCAGCTGGTTTCTAGCTCGATTATACAGGGCCCTGTCCCCGCTCTGATATGCGTCCTCCTTAGCTTGGCGAAGCTGCTTAAGTTTAGCAGTGAACCACGGCTTATTGTTGTTGAATGTGCGAAATGATTTTGTTGGAACACAGACCTCTTCACAGAAACTGATATAGGATGTGACAGTGTCCGTATATTCATCCAGGCTGCCAGCTGAATTTTCAAAGACACTCCAGTCTGTGCAGTCTAAGCAGCTTTGAAGTTCCATCTTGGCTTCATTTGTCCACTTTTTGACTGTTTTCACTGTAGGCTTCGCACATTTAAGTTCTTGCCTGTACGTCGGTATTAAGTGAATTAAGCAGTGATCAGACGAGCCCAAGGCTGCACGAGGTATAGCACGGTATGCGTTTTTTACCGTGGTGTAGCAGTGGTCTAAAGTTTAGGTGAACACCCAGGTGATGAGACCACTGTCTCAAGGTCAGAGCCCTGGATATTCGCCAGGATGTGTGGGGAAGGTTTCGTAAGGAAATTGATCACCAAGCCTTTGGTCTTTGTGCTGTTAAGAGCAGGTGGTTGAAGACAACCCCCTTAGCCACCCCCTTAGGTGAGCCAAGGTGACCTCTGCACAGTTATTGTGGCTTGGAAGCACATACCTTGGCTCAAAAGTTTCCGCCGTGGATAAATCATGGGTTTTGCAACATAAATAGGCACCATGTCTATGGCCATATTCAGTGCGATTGACTCCGTGATTGTTCAACGGTGCCCCTTTTTTTAATATGGAAAACAATGTGAAAATGATTCCATTCATGTTGTCTTTTTTCTTAGTGCGAATTAAATGGTGACAAGCTGTGGGTCATGAAACAACAAGATTGCGGATACTGCAGCTGAAATGAATTTCCTCCGCAGGGTGTCCAGGCTCTCCCTGAGATATGGGGCGGGAAGCTGCGTCACCTGGGAGGGGTCAGAGTTGAGCTGCTTCTCCTCCGCATAGAGAGGAGCCAAATGAGTTGGCTCGGGCATCTCATTAAGATGCTCCCTGGACGCCTTCCTGGTGAGGTGTTCTCGACACGTGCCACCGCGAGGCCCAGGGGACGGCCCAGGACCTGCTGTAGAAACTATGTCTCCTGGCTGACCTAGGAATGCCTCGGAACACCCCTCCTCCCCCGAAGAGCTGGACGGAGTGGCAGGGGAGAGGGAAGGCTGGGCTTCCCCGCTGAAGCCGCTGCTACCGCAACCCAATCCCTGGTTAAGTGGAAAAAAATGCATGGATGGACGTAAACTCACGAGTCTCTTTTTTTTTTAATAGCAACTAGAGGGGTCGGACCAAATCGTTTCATTGGCAACACTGACTCAGCTTTTGTGAAATGGCTCCTCTCTGCTGGCTGTTCATGTACTTGTAAGCAGTCAGCGAGGACGGAACTACAGAAGTCACTGAAAAAATACTATTAAAAAAGCCCCATCATCCTGACAAATCAACTCAAATTAATTGATGAATAGCCAAGCCCTACTTCAAAAAATGTTTTTTTTTTTTTTTTTTTTTTTTTAAAAAAGGTCAGTTCATTTCAATAATTTGGACAGCACACTGAATTCCCTTTCAGTTTCATAATCTGTGAGAGGTACAGTAATGTGCTAAATCACAAACTGAGTTGACACTAATTGGAAACTGTTTGGTATATTTTGTCCTCATACATAATGGGAATTATTTGTTTTGTCTCGGGTGCTATTTTAACAGCCTTCAAAAGTAGCCTACAGTATAATAAGCCACTGAACAGCAGTGTATCGTGACTGACTAACAAATCTTTCCTCGTGCACACGGTGATCTAGCATGCAGTGGTTCCGTCTATTCTTACAATGATTCAGTCACCTTCCGCCTACCGAGAAGTGCTAGTATTTTGTATGAAATTCTGTAACAAGGCTTTTTCTTTTTTTTCTTTTTTCAGATTTGTCTTTGTTTTTCCAATGTCCAAAATATAATGTTCAGTTGTGCACCGTTTTTCAACGCATCTTATTTTGCAAAGTCTCGGCTGATTTATGCTCCATGTTACATACAGATTGTAAATCACAAAATCAAAGCTCACTCTAGATGTAGATTTGCAAGGTCATAGGTTTTTGTTGTGATCAATACAGACATGCACTACAATTGAGGAGTGTGAGGGGTGTTGAGGAATTGAGGCTGGGGAAGCCCACTAACAATCGTCTCTGCTCCTAATCCTGCATGGAGTTGTATAGAGAAATGGTGTTGATGGTTGGTTTGAATTTAATCTCATTCCACATAAAGAAAACACATTATGATTGTAAAGATTTAGACACAGACAGGATTGATTGTGACACAAGTCACCTTTAACTGACATCTCCATGAAATGACCACATCGAGGAGCAAACGTCTCATTTCTCCAAACTCGCTCCTCACTCCTTGGGTGATCTATTCAAATCATCGATGCGATCTTTGGTGGTAGGAGCTAACATGAACATAGGAGCGATGACCGAGGACCATAGAGGTTGCACATACAGCGCCTGAAATAAGTATTTAACACATCACCTTTTTTCTCACGAAATATATTTCCAAAGGTGCTATTGATATGAAAATTTCACCAGATGTTGGCAACAACCCAGATAATCTATAGATAAAAAGAAAGTAGAACAAATAAGATAAAAAATTAAGTTGTGTGTAATAAAGATGATTCTGATTCTGATTCTGATTCTGATTCTGATGTGAAATGACAAGGGGAAAATGTATTAAACACATGAAGAAAGGGAAGCGCAAAAATGCATGGAAAGCCAAGACGGGACCTAAAATCTATCAATAATCAAACAGCAGCCCCTTGTCAGTGCAAATGAATATCAGTTGGTTCAGTCCTAATTGATGGCCGACAAAAAGGTCTCATTGCCAAGGTGTGAGTCAATACACATCTCAAGATGGGTAAGAGCAGAGAGCTGTCTCAAGAAGATCATAATGATGGCATTGCTTCTGAATGTTCCAGTGAGCATGGTTGGGGCCATCATACGTAAGTGGAAAGCCAATCATACCACCATAGATTTGCCTCGATCAGGTGTTTCTCGCAAAATTTGTGACGGAGGAGTGCAAAGAATAAACAAGGACCACCTGTGGAGAGCTTCAAAAAGACCTGGAATTAGCAAGTACTGTTGTCTTCCTTGTGACAACAGTGGCCTGAATGCACGCTCATCACACAAGAACCCATTGCTGGAAAAAAAAAAAGCATGTCAAAGCTCGTTTAAAGTTTGCTGAACATCATTTGGACAAGCCAGTTAAATACTGGGAGAATATAGTCTGGTGAGATGAGGGCAAAATTGAACTTTTTGGATGCCATAATGCACACCCGGGTTGGAGGAGAAATGGCACTGCACATCACCCTAAAAAGACCATACCAACAGTGACATTTGGATGTGGGAACATGATGATGTGGTGCTGCCTCACAGCAAATGGTACTGGTAAACTTCATATTATTGAAGGAAGGATGAATGGGCAAATGTACTGAGACATCCATCCATCCATCCATTATCTACACCGCTTATCCTCACTAGGGTCGCGGGTATGCGGGAGCCTATCCCAGCTAACTGCGGGCAGGAGGCGGGGTACACCCTGAAATGGTTTCCAGCCAAGCAGGGTACATATAAACAAACAAGCATTCACACTCACATTCATACTTATTAGGGTCTTCAATTAACCTACTGTGCATGTTTTTGGGATGTGGGAGGAACCGGAATACCCGGAGAGAACCCACACAGGCATTGAGAGAACATGCAAACTCCCCACAGGCTGTGCTAACCAGTCGTTCACCGTGCCGCCTGTACCGAAACATTCTTTTTTTTTTTTTTTTTGTCCTGTTCGGCTGTTGGGTCAAGCAGAATGGAAATGTATCCCTTTTATGCCGGAACAGTTTTACTGTGTCACAGTGGAGTTTTTAATCTTCTGCTGTGGTATTATAATTGAGGTTTATTGAGAATCAGACTTGATCAGTTGAACAGAAAAAAGTTTCAAGAAGGGAGAGAGAAACAAAGACAAAAGACAAAGCACTAATTGTAAACAGGATGAGAGAAGTAAATCTTTACATTATCTACAACAATGAAACATTAAATATGAGTGTTGCATGGGGCTGTAGTGCTACACCCTGTGAGGGAAGGACAGGATAAGATAGAACAGGCACACACCTGTGGTCAATTCTGAGTCTTAAATTAACCTCAGACAGATCCTGGATGGGGGAAAAAACCGCATAGCACCTGCAGAAAATCCTTGTATGTACAGGAAACAAATCCACAGTGATGTCTCACCTGCTTCTCTTTACTGTGAGGCCCAGGTGCCAACCCTCCTGGTTGGATAACAGATGTAGCTAAACTAACTGTCATCGGTTTGAGGTATTAATTATTTTAGTAATTAGGGATGCCATGGCAATGTCAAAGTGCATTACAGTTAATTCGAGAGAACACAGCGACCGTTTAATATAAGTTAAATGGTGCCTGGAAACAATTATGTCCCGTCGCTAAAACTGTCCACTTTCAACAATAAAAGCTATCTTATCATTATGGTTAATCCTTGCCAGAAGGGAATTCTCGTTCTTTTCATGCATATGAGTCTGTCTCTCCCACACGGACACATAAACACATGCACACACACAGAGCTGTAAGCTTTGATTTACCAAGCAAGTGTGGAAGGACTGATATACAGTAGTTCTAAATTTGCTAGATATTCAAGGCAGGTTTGAATGCAGCCCTAAAGGGGCACAAGCCAGTGCAAACTGTAGGCCAGTCCCAAGCCCGGATAAATGCAGAGGGTTGCGTCAGGAAGGGCATCCGGCTTAAAACTTTGCCAAACAAATACGATCGGTCGTGGCCCGGGTTAACAACGTCGCCACCGGCGCCGTCAACCTGCAGGGCGCCGTTGTAAATTCAGCTACTGTGGGTCGAAGTTGAAGAAGAAGAAGAGGTGGAAAGCAGGTTCTTCGGCAGAAAGAGAAGAGGAAAGCACAGAGCCTAGAACTGAATGTGGGGACTTTGAATGTTGGGACTATGACAGGAAAATCTCGGGAGTTGGTGGACATGATGATTAGGAGAAAGGTTGATATATTGTGTGTCCAGGAGACCAGGTGTAAAGGCAGTAAGGCTAGAAGTTTAGGGGCAGGGTTTAAATTATTTTACCATGGTGTAAATGGGAAGAGAAATGGAGTCGGGGTTAATTTAAACGAAGAGTTGGCTAAGAATGTCTTGGAGGTGAAAAGAGTATCAGATTGAGTGATGAGGCTGAAACTTGAAATTGAGGGTGTTATGTCTAATGTGATTAGTGTGTATGCCCCACAGGTAGGATGTGACCGAGAGATGAAAGAGAAATTCTGGAAGGAGCTAGACGAAGTAGTAGTAGAGCATCCCAGACAGAGAGAGAGTCGTAATTGGTGCAGATTGTAATGGACATGTTGGTGAAGGTAATATGGGGGAGGAAGAAGTGATGGGTAAGTACAGCATCCAGCAAAGGAACTTGGAGGGACAGATGGTGGTAGACTTTGCAAAAAGGATGCAAATTGCTGCAGTGAACACTTTTTCCCAGAAGAGGCAGGAATATAGGGTGACCAACAAGCGAAGAAAGTAGAAGCACACAGGTGGATTACATCGTCTGCAGATGATGTAATCTGAAGGAGTTTACCGACTGTAAGGTTGTGGTAAGGGAGAGTGTGGTTCGACAGAATAGGATGGTGGTGTGTAAGATGACTCTGGTGGTGGGGAGGAAGATTGGCAAGACAAAGGCAGAGCAGAGAACCATGTGGTGGAAGCTGAGACAGGACGAGTGTTGTGCAGCTTTTTGGGAAGAGGTGAGACAGGCTCTCGGTGGACAGGAGGAGCTTCCAGAAGACTGGACCACTGCAGACAAGGTGATCAGAGAGGCAGGCAGAAGAGTACTTGGTGTATCTTCTGGCAGGAAAGAAGAGAAGATGACTTGGTGGTGGACACTCACAGTACAGGAAACCATACAAGGAAAAAGGTTAGCTAAGAAGAAGTGGGACACCGAGAGGACCGAGGAGAGGCGAAAGGAATACATTGAGATGCGACACAGGGCAAAGGTAGAGGTGGCAAAGGCCAAACAAGAGGCATATGATGACATGTATGGCAGGTTGGACACTAAAGAAGGAGAAAAGGATCTATACAGGCTGGCCAGACAGAGGGATAGAGATGGGAAGGATGTGATTAAGGATAGAGATGGAAATATGTTGACTGGTGCCAGCAGTGTGCTAGCTAGACGGAAAGAATACTTCGAGGAGTTGATGAATGAGGAAAATGAGAGAGAAGGGAGAGTAGAAGAGCCAAGTGTGGTGGACCAGGAAGTGGCAATCATTAGTAAGGGGGAAGTTAGAAAGGCATTAAAGAGGATGAAAAATGGAAAGGCTGTTGGTCCTGATGACATTCCTGTGGAGGTAAGGAAGCATCTAGGAGAGGTGGCTGTGGAGTTTTTGTCCAGCTTGTTCAATAGAATTCCCTGAGGGTAAGAAGATGCCTGAGGAATGGAGTAAAAGAGTGGTGATGCCCATTTTTAAGAACAAAGGTTATATGCAGAACTGTGGGAACTATAGAGGAATAAAGTTGATGAGCCACACAATAAAGTTATGGGAAAGAGTAGTGGAGGCTAGACTCAGGACAGAAGTGAGTATTTGTGAGCAACAGTATTGTTTCATACCTAGAAAGAGTACCACAGATGCCTTGAGGATGTTGATGCAAAAGTACAGAGGTCAGAAGGAGCTACATTGTGTCTTTGTAGATCTAGAGAAAGCCCATGACAGAGTACCCAGAGAGGAACTATGGTACTGCATGCAGAAGTCTGGAGTGGCAGAGAAGTATGTTAGAATAATACAGGACATGTACGAGGGCAGCAGAACAGCGATGAGCTGTGATGTAGGTGTGACAGACGAATTTAAGGTGGAGGTGGGGCATTTAGGACTAGTAGAAATAAATGGGAGTTTTGGGAGTTTGATGTTGTTGCAGTCTATTTGTTCCAGTTCTAGCCAAGAATCATACTCCTCACTGTGGTGCAACCATTTGATGAGGTAGTGTAATTGGTTAGCTATATAATAGTGTTTAAAGCTGGGAGCATTTAGGCCTCCCTCCTGTTTACTTTTCTGAAGAGTAGATAGACTAATTCTATTTCTCTTATTTTTTGAATAAAAATTTATTACAGCAGAATCTAAGGTTTGTATGTCGAACATTAATTTGCGAATTTGCATTTTGGACTTTGGATCGAGTGTATGACCTACAGTTTCATATTTTTCCTACTATTGGGTATATTATAATTTATCATTTCATAATTATTTATCACTTTAAATAATATGTTCTATCTAACAGATACTGGGATTCGTGACTAGGAACACCTCATATGTATTGGAGGTTGTGCTCAAAATGTTAATATACTTTAAAAATGTAGACACAATTATGTACATGGTAGGGAATTTTATGACTGTTGATTAAATAGTGATATGTTAATAGGAAAATGGAAGGGCAGTTGGTCCTGATGACATACCTGTGGAGGTTTGGAAGGTATGGAAGCATCTAGGATAGGTGGCTGTGGAGTCTTGGGCCAGCTTGTTAACAGAATTCTAGGGTGTGAGAAGATGCCTGAGGAATGGAGTAAAAGAGTGCTGGTGCCCATTTTTAAGAACAAGGGTGATGTACAGGGCTGTGGGAACTATAGAGGAATAAAGTTGATGAGCCACACAATGAAGTTATGGGAAAATGTAATGGAGGCTATACAGAAGTGAGTATTTGCGAGCAACAGTAAAGGTTCATGCCTAGAAAGAGTACCAAAGATACATTATTTGTCTTAAGGGTGTTGATGGAAAGGTACAGAGAAGGTCAGAAGGCGATACATTGCGTCTTTGTAGATTTAGAGAAAGCCTATGACAGAGTACCCAGAGAGGAATTGTGGTACTGCATGAAAAAGTCTGGAGTGGCAGAGAATACAGGACATATACAGTATGAGGGCAGCAGAACAGTGGTGAGGTGTGCTGTAGGTGCGACAGAGGAATTTAAGGTGGAGGTGGGACTGCATCAGGGATCAGCCCTGAGCCCCTTCCTGTTTGCAGTGGTGATGGATAGGCTGACAGATGAGGTTAGACTGGAATCCCCGTGGACCATGATGTTTGCAGATGACATTGTGATCTGCAGTGAAAGCAGGGAGCACGTGGAGGAACAGTTGATAGATGGAGGCATGCACTGGAAAGAAGAGGAATGAAGATTAGCCGAAGTAAAACAGAATATATGTGCATGAATGAGAAGGGTGGTGGGGGAAGAGTGAGGCTACAGGGAGAAGAGATGGCAAGGGTAGAGGACTTTAAATACTTGGGGTCAACCGTCCAGAGCAATGGTGAGTGTGGTCAGGAAGTGAAGAAACGGGTCCAAGCAGGTTGGAACGGGTGGAGGAAGGTGTCAGGTGTGTTATGTGACAGAAGAGTTTCTGCTAGGATGAAGGGCAAAGTTTCTAAAACAGTGGTGAGGCCAGCCATGATGTACGGATGAGAGACAGTGGCACTGAAGAGACAACAGGAAGCAGAGTTGTCGGTGGCGGAAATGAAGAGGTTGAGGTTTGCTCTCGGAGTGACCAGGTTGGATAAAATTAGAAATGAGCTCATCAGAGGGACGGCCAAAGTTCGATGTTTTGGAGACAAAGTTAGAGAGAGCAGACTTCGATGGTTTGGACACGTTCAGAGGAGAAATAGTGAGTATATTGGTAGAAGGATGATGAGGCTGGAGCTGCCAGGCAAGAGAGTGAGAGGAAGACCAAAGAGAAGGTTGATGGATGTCGTGAGGAAAGACATGAGGGCAGTTGGTGTTCGAGAGGAGGATGCAGGAGATAGTCTTACATGGAAAAGGATGACGCGCTGTGGCGACCCCTAAAGGGACAAGCCGAAAGGAAAATAAGAAGATTCAAAGCAGGTTTGACCCAAGATTTTCTCAATTTTATGAGCTTTATGTCATTGAGGTTCCACTGTAAATTAAACTACCGCATGACATTTTGCGATATTTACGTTTGTTAATAGTAACAACGTGTTCAACCCCTTTTTTTTTTTTTAAACTGGAAGCTCTCTAAATTCAAGACCTCAGACATCAAATAGTGTTGTTATGCTATATACGTAATACCTGGGCCGGCTCGTCCATAGGGTGAGATTAGCACATGCTAAGGGTTCTGTGGTCTCAAGGGGACGCTAAAAATCAAGTGAAAATTTACCTTCCATATCCATCCATCCATTTCTGTACTGCTTTTCCTCACTAGGGTCACAAGCGTGCTGGAGCCTATCCCAGCTATCTTCGGGCGAGAGGCGGGGTACACCCTGAACTGGTCGCCAGCCAATTGCTTTACCTTCCATATAATTAAATTAAAATGAATTATTCCTATTAACTCTGAATTTCAAATCAAAATGTGTCTATTATAAGGAAAGGAAAGTGGAATAAATCAGAGTTCTTGCCAGTAACATAAAAAGCAACATACAGAGCCACAGCTGAAAGCAAACAGGATGTAAACAAACAACGCTACTAATACCAAGTGTGGGACAAAGATGCTTTCTAAAGGTACCTGCAAGGGAAAACACAGTGCAGGACTGAATAATCTCCACAAGTCTGAAGTAAGACACTAATTTAAGACGCAGGCAGAGTGGGCTTCTACACTGTGCGTCAATCTGCGTTGAATTACCTCTTGAGTGCTCGGGTTGAGCCGTTTCTCCTCACCATGGTCGCGGGCGTGCTGGAGCCTATCCCAGCTGTCATCGGGCAGGAGGCGGGGTACACCCTGAACTGGTAGCCAGCCAATCACAGGGCACATACAAACAAACAACCATTCGCACTCACATTCACACCTACGGGAAATTTAGAGTCTCCAATTAATGCATGTTTTTGGGATGTGGGAGGAAACCGGAATGCCCGGAGAAAACCCAAGCAGGCACGGGGAGAACATGCAAACTCCACACAGGCGGGACCGGGGATTGAACCCGGGTCCTCAGAACTGTGAGGCAGACACTCTAACCAGTCCTTCACCGTGCCGCCACATATTTTCTTGTTTTGTAGATTTTTCTCAAAATCATAAAGCTAATTCAAATACATATGCACTTAAGACACCTCATTGCTACAGACAAATGTAAGGAATGAAACTTCTTGATGAACTGTCAAACTACTGAACACTAAAATAAAACGAGACAAATGGAAGATGTTGCTTTGTCACTGAGTAAAATCCAGACAAAATCTTCCGTTCTCTTTCAAGTGGGGAAGCTCCATATATTTGCAATAACTTGACAACTTACTCTTAACACGGAAAAGCTAACATATTCAAATTTTAAAAAATGCCGAATTAATATTATTACAAATGATAATACCAAATACTCCCACCTCTGGCTGATTGGTATGCTGCTCCCTCTCTGTTGGAGTAGAGGCAAATTTATGGATGTGACCCCAGAGAACTTAGTAAACATGTCAAAATGACCAAAACTGTCCTGAACACAGGGAAGAAAAAAAGAGAGAAAATTGCGAGAGAGAGAGGTCAAGTTGTTGCTACTTTTGGTTTGTCCCATTAGACTGGCCTAAGGCGCCACATTGACTAGGCCTGTGTAATACAGTCAAACAACAAAAAGTAAATAAAAATAATAAATATATTGTGATTGAGTGCAAACCTGGCCAGCTCCCTAGTAACAATGGGCCTCATTTACTAATCGTACATGTAGCAGATATGCTCCCGCAATTGGAGGTGCCACAGGGACGCCCAACCACTTGATAACCCCTCTCCTCCACGCTGCCCTGCTGTGAGACGGCCACTAGGAGAATGCTTGGTGTACCTCAAGTGGACCTTAATCTAAGCAGCTTCCCGTCAAATCTTGATTCCTGGCTTCAAAAGACTCCTTCCCCTACCAAAAGGTTTAGGGACCCTCCCTCCAAGAAGACTATTTGATTAATATTCAAACATGCAAGTAAGGCGCCACCCACTGGTGTTGAGAGGAACTGCAAGCTCGAACCTGTGGATTCGCCTTTGATGTTTGTTAACGGAAGATAAAATGTCCGTTTTGATATCTTACGAACTCTATAGAGATATTGCAAATGTATGCATTCGTGTCTGTGTCACTATTGTCAGTTTTACAGGTTCTCTGCAAGATTTTGAAAACTGCTCCTTGTGATTTGAAATCAAACAGTACAAAATGTTGTATTGAACAATAAGCAACCGATCTGCCACGACCAAGGTTTAAACAATGATTCCATGCGTGAGAGTACAATGTTGGGAGTGTTTTAGATTAATATGATTTTAAACCCATTTGATAAAATTTTTGAGAAAAGATTCAGGCTGATGGGTGTGGTGTTCTCCAAGTCAGCAATCCCTCTTGCCCACTCACCGCCTCTGGGGTATTTAACTCTTAACTCACACCATCTCCCTCTAGTCTTGTGTTTTTTCCTCTCCTCTTGTCTTGCTGGCAGCTCGCCAACCGGGTGGCCTCTCGCCAACCCGCTACCCCTTCTTTTGTTTCCATTGTCCTTGGGCGCCTCCGGGCAACCAAGCCGGC
This sequence comes from Phyllopteryx taeniolatus, assembly GCF_024500385.1. Taxonomy (NCBI): domain Eukaryota; kingdom Metazoa; phylum Chordata; class Actinopteri; order Syngnathiformes; family Syngnathidae; genus Phyllopteryx; species Phyllopteryx taeniolatus. The sequence goes on from NC_084511.1 coordinate 1,023,412, forward strand.
GGTGTTTTCGATCAAAGAAGCCGGCCAGGCGGCTTCAATCGCTTTTCCTAGCCACGCTCGGTTGGCGGAGCCTCAGCGAGCAACTACCGGCATCCCGTACCGGTCCCGCACACATATGAGGTGCAGAGCTCGGCCTGTCACCAGTTCAACCGGCAGGAAAGTTATGAGCACATCCAAACGGGATGACAACTTTCCTTTTGTTTTTATTTTTGTGCATCTTTTACCTGTAACCAAACCTGCTTCGTTTACGCTTGAGGTCCGGAGGAAGACCACTCCCCAAAGACCAGCTGATCTACGTTCGTGAGTCTACACTGCAATCCTTACTATGATGTACAACATCAGTGCCTAATCATTTTGGAGAAATTACTAGCTTCACACGAAATCCCAACTTTCTCTCGCTCTGACTCAACACATTCTTTTACCATTAGTGTTATTTTCTTTTTGTAGTTTGTAGTTGTAGCTGTGTGTTTCCTTGTAGATGTCATTAAAAATACCATAAAATTCCACTCTTAGGTGTATTTTGTGTGTTCTGAGTTTCAATAAACCTCTGTCATCTAGAACTCAAAATTTCATAAAGTGTAGCAACCTTCAGATTACGAGACTGATAAAGAGGTGTCTCGTCATTTTTCCGAAATTTTATACTTAGAAAAAGTGGTGTGGTGCCCTTTTCGAGACATTAGTTTGATTTTAACAATTAAACCTAAAATTACAGTAAACTGGAAGTAAAAGAAGCGTCGCTTCTGGCTTATTTTTTTCTCCTAAATTAATTACATTTTTATTTGACCAATATTTGCTACAGTGGGTATGCACTGATTTGAGCTTAAAAATCGTCTGTACGCTCGTTTGACGCACAAATCTGTGATTTTATCAGTATGTTTGTACTTTTTTTTTTGTTCATACTCTGCGAACAAATTTAGAACATACTCAGACGATACGCACAAATAATGCAGCTTTAAAAAAAAACATAATTTAAACCAAAATCCACAACATATTGATACGACTGTCAGTCATAAAAATAATAATAATAATAATTTTACCTATTATAACTTAAATCCAGAATTGCTAATGGAGTGACTAATGTCCTAACAGTGAGGGTAAGAAAGAACAAACAAACAAAACAATTATATATATATATATATATATATATATATATATATATATATATATATATATATATATATATATATATATACATATATGCATGTTTTTTTATGTAGGCATCAAATTCAAAATGAGTGAATAGTTGCAAAAAATAAAACAATGGAAAAAACCGTAGATGATCAGTTTGAACATTAAATATCGCGTCTTTGTAGTGTATTCAATTGAATATAGGTTGAAAAGTATTTGCAAATTCTGTTTTTATTTACATTTTGCACGTCCCAACTTCATTGGAATTTGTGATTGGAATTCCAAAGGCTCCGTTACCAAATGTTAAACTGCAAAAGGTATCTAAATTTGAATAAGTAGCGCTCAATTTGTATATGCCTCCTTTTTCTGCTTCTGGTCTTATTCGTCCGTCGTCCTCTCATGTGGGCGCTTCGTCCATGTATCAACTTCAGGGGACTGTTCGATATTCAGTAACTATTAAAAACAAATATCCTTCACTGCTTATTGACTCTGCTTTCACTCCGTTACAATTGGTAACCATATTTACAATATTTAACCCCTATAAGCATGAGGGAGGGGGACAAGTTCCCATTTCTCATTGAACGTTCTTAAAGATTCAACTGGTTTTGTTTTGCTCATTTTGATGCCATCTTGAAGATCAAAGCGGAACGTCTGACAATGCTTACATACAGTAAGATACCGTTTATTTGGACCCCAGAAGAAGAAGAAAACTTTTACCCTCATTTCTTTCAAGTGCATTGAATGTGCTGTATGTATATATGTATTTGCGTCTCCACCGCTGTGTGTTGGCAGCTGTCACACAACAAGCAGCTTGCGTGAGTTCCTGCTTTGGTAAAAGGCTTGAGTTTTCCTATTGATCAAGTACACATGCACTAATCTCAAACAACATTTCCCGAAATTTACAGCTCACAAACGACCCTCAAAAAGATCAGAGGCACACAAATTGGCACTGGCTTTTCTTGTGACGTAACTCCGAGCAGCATGGCTTATATATTTTCTGTCGCTTCCAATGCTAATTTTATTCAGTTTATCAACTACAATGCCTCTTTGCTGTGCTATATTTATCCCTTACTATCTATTTCAACAACTTGTGCCATGTTTGTTCATTCTCGACTCCTAATTTTTTTTTTTTTATTAAATTTTAAAAATGTTTTTTTGTGTGCAGCATTCTCTAATGTAACTTTGGAATTAATTAAATAAACTATGATTAACATAATTATTATAGCAGGCAAATTAATACGTGTCTGGAGAGGTAAATACTGAAATACATGATTACACTAGACAGCTACATAACACAAGGACCGGAAACCGGAAATGAACTATTACGTTACCACTGCTACATCACTTGAGACAAAGGGCCTATATTTATATACAGTGGGAACAGTATATAAATAAATTCAGACCTCCTGAAAGTTTTCAGTCTTTGTTATATTTCAGCCATTTGCTAAAATCATTTGAGTTCATTTTTTTCCTCATTAATGTACACACGGGACCCCATATTGACAGAAAAACAAAACAATTGTTGAAATTTATGTAGATTTATTAAAAAATTTAAACTGAAATATCACACAGCCGTAAGTATTCAGACCCTTTGGTGTGACACTCATATATTTAACTCGGGTTCTGTCCATTTCTTCTGATCATCCTTGAGATGGTTGTACACGTTCATTGGAGTCCAGCTGTGTTTGAGTATACTGATTGGACTTGATTAGGAACGCCACACACCTGTCTATATAAGACCTTACAGCTCACAGTGCATGTCAGAGCAAATGAGAATCATGAGGTCAAAGGAACTGCTTGAAGAGCTCAGAGACAGAATTGTGGCAAGGCACAAGGTTACAAAAAATCTCTGCTGCACTTAGGGTTTCTAAGAACACAGTGGGCTCCATAATCCTTAAATGGAAGACGTTTAGGACGACCAGAACCCTTCCTCGAGCTGGCTGTCCGGCCAAACTGAGCAATCGGGGGAGAAGAGCCTCGATGAGAGAGGTAAAGAAGAACCCAAAGATCACTGTGGCTGAGCTCCACAGATGCAGTTAGGAGATGGGAGAAAGTTCTAGAAAGTCAACCATCACTGCAGCCCTCCACCAGTCGGGGCTTTATGGCAGAGTGGCCCGACAGAAGCCTCTCCTCAGTGCAAGACACATAAGAGCCCGCATGGAGTTGGCTAAAAACCACCTGACAGACTCCAAGATGGTGAGAAATAGGATTCTCTGATGAGACCAAGATAGAACTTGTTGGCCTTTTATTCTAAGCGGTATGTGTGGATAAAACCAGGCACTGCTCATCACCTGTCCAATACAGTCCCAACAGTGAAGCATGGTGGTGGCAGCATTATGCTGTGGGGGTGTTTTTTCAGCTGCAGGGACAGGACGACTAGTTGCAATCGAAGGAAAGATGAATGCGGCCAAGTACAGTGATATCCTGGATGAAAACCTTTTTCCCTAGTGCTCGGGACCTGAGACTGGGCCAAATGTTCACCTTCCCACAACACAATGACCCTAAGCACACAGCTAAAATAACGGAGTGGCTTCAGAACAACTCAGTGACTGTTGTTGAATGGCCCAGCCAGAGCCCTGACTTAAACCAAATTGAGTCTCTCTGGAGAGACCAGAAAATGATTGTCCACCAACGTTCCCCACCCAACCTGACAGAACTGGAGAGGATCTGCAAGGAGGAATGACAGAGGATCCCCAAATCCAGGTGTGAAAAAACTTGTTGCGTCATTCCAAAAAAGTCTCATGGCTCTATTAGCTCAAAACGGTGCTTCTACTAAAGACTGAGCAAAGAGTCTGAATACTTATGGCTGCCTGATATTTCAGTTTTTATTTTTTAATAAATCTGCAAAAATTTCAACAATTCCGTTTTTTTCTGTCAATATGGGCTGCTAGTAATCATCGGTATTGGACTGGACCCAAAAGCAGACTGAGGAGGAGGGAGTAGATGAGAATGGTTTATTTTGAGGTAACTCAGGGTTATTGTTAGCATACAGGTTGCAAGTTGGACCCAGATGCAGAGAGGACAGGGAGGTGAGTTTGTGAACAAAGGTTTATTGCAGCTTGGAAGCAAACAAAGGAACTCTGAGAACTAAATTTGGGATCGGCAGGGTTCCAACAAAGACCGGTCTGGCAAGATAGGAGTCCGGTTTGTCGGGGGGCCGCAAGAGGTGAGCACTGGTTTGCAGGGAGCAAGGGCAGATGGCAGACTGGTGACAAAGAACAAGAATGAGGTAGAGATAAAGTCACGGGGTCTTCGTGAAACAAAAGATAGACAAGGTGACTAGGCTACGAACTCGACGTAGAGCGTTGATAGTCTGGCGATGAGTTGGAGTCCCACAGCGTCTTAAGAGCAGTCAGGCATAATTTGCATGATAAGGTGCAGTTGCTAGACTCCAACACGTCAACCCTGCAAAGCACTCATGACACACACACACACACACACACACACACACACAAGGGCTGGACTTAGGGTGCTGAAACATCAGCCCTGACAGTTATATATCCAATGCATGATGGAGATCTGTGGGAACATGGAACGGGCAGGAGGCGGGAGCGTGAGCAGGTGGTAGAGCTTGACGGTGTGGTTGGAGTGGGCAGCGAAGCGGGAGACACGGGAGGAACCCTGGAAGCGGAGGAGAAAACAAGAGGATGAGTACAAGTGTGGGCAGCCAGGTAATTAACTTACACACAGGAGTAGTGGTAGTCAAGAGAGTTAGCCTGTGTGCCACGAACAAGTGTGAATACTATGGCGGTGGATCCCTGGGTCAGGCAGGCTTAAATACAGGCAGTGAACAGTGCTGATTGGGAACAGGTGCGCGGGTGAAGAGGTGATGATTGCTGGAGAGAGAAAGAGAGAGAGAGAGAGAGAGGCGAGAGAGCAAGTGAGCAAGTGAGAGAGAGACAGAGAGAGATAGAGAGAGAGAGGAAAGCACCTGAGGACCGGGATTCAAATCCCGGCCCCATCTGTCTGGAGTTTGCATGTTCTCCCCGTGACTGCGTGGGTTTTCTCTGGTTTCCTCCCACATCCCAAAAACATGCATGGCAGGTTGATTGAAGACTCTAAATTGCCCATAGGTGTGAATGTGTGTGCGAATGGTTGTTTGTTTATATGTTCCTGGTGATTGGCTGGTGACCAGTTCAGGGCGTACCACGCTTCTTGCCAGAAGACAGCTGGGATAGGCTCCAGCACCCTAGTGAGGAGGAGGACAAGCGGTACTGAAAATGGATGGATGGATGTATGTCAGAAAAGTGTTCTGAGGTCCAACGAGTCCACATTTCAAATTGTTTTTGGAAACTGTGGACGTCGTGTCCTCCGGGCCAAAGAGGAAAAGAACCATCCGGACTGTTATAGATGCAATGTTCAAAAGCCAGCATCTGTGATGGTATGGGGCTGTGTTAGTGCCAATGGCATGGGTAACTTACACATGTGTGAAGGCACCATTAATACTGAAAGGTACATATAGGTTTTGGAGAAACATATGCTGCCATCCAAGCTACGTCTTTTTCATGGATGCCCCTGCTTAATTCAGCAAGACAATGCCAAACCACATTCTGCACGTGTTACAACAGCGTGGCTTCATAGTAAAAGACTGCGGGTTCTAGACTGGCCTGCCTGGAGTCCAGACCTGTCTCCCATTGAAAATGTGTGGCGCATTATTGAAGCATAAAATACGACAACGGAGACCCCGGACTGTTGAACAGCTGAAGCTGTACATCAAGCAAGAATGGGAAATAATTCCACCTACAAGGCTTCAACAATTAGTGTCCTCAGTTCCCAAACGTTTATTGAATGTTGTTAAAAGAAAAAGTGATGTAACACAGTGGTAAACATTACCCTGTCCCAGCTTTTTGGAACGTGTTGCAGCCATAAAATTCTAAGTTAATGATTATTTGCTAAAAACGATAACGTTTATCAGTTTGAACATTAAATATCTTGTCTTTGTAGTGTATCAATTAAATATAGGTTGAACATGATTTGCAAATCATTGTGTTCTGTTTTTATTTATGTTTAACACAACGTCCCACTGGGCACGGTGGTCGACTGGTTAGTGCGTCTGCCTCACAGTCCTGAGGACCGGGTTCAATCCCCGGCCCCGCCTGTGTGGAGTTTGCATGTTCTCCCCGTGCCTGCGTGAGTTTTCTCCGGGCACTCCAGTTTCCTCCCACATCCCAAAATCATGCAGGGTAGGTTGGTGGAAGGCTCTAAATTGCCCGTAAGTATGAATGCGAGTGCAAATGGTTGTTTGTTTATTGGCTGGCAACCAGTTCAGGGTGTACCCCGCCTCCTGCCCGAAGATGGCTGGGATAGGCTACAGCATGCCCGTGACCCTTGTGAGGATAAAGCGGTACAGAAGATGGATGGATGGATGGATGGATATTAATGACATATTTAACACATCCTACCTTGTAAAATTCATATTGTTGGCTAATGATACAAATATATTTTATTCTTGTGAGCAATTCAGAACTCATAAACACTAAGTAAACGGATGGATAGTAATAAATTATCATTACAATTAAGTAAGAGTAACGCAATTATGTTTGGTAACTAAAGGAAATTTAGAACTATTAATAAACATAGGATGGTGTTGTACAACCCCAATTCCAATGAAGTTGGGACGTTGTGTTAAACATAAATAAAAACAGAATACAATGATTTGCATTTGATTATTATTATTATTATTTGAAATTTTATTATTTGCTAAAAACAATCAAGTTCATCAGTTTGAACATTAAATATCTTGTCTTTGTAGTGTATTCAATTAAATATAGGTTGAACATGATTTGCAAATCATTGTATTCCGTTTTTATTTATGTTTACCACAACGTCCCAACTTCATTGGAATTGAGGTTGTAATTGAAAGTGTGTCAGAAATCAAATATTTTGGAATAACTATCGATAGCAAACTAAGATGGAATCCACAAATATGGTACATACAAACTATCCATCCACCCATCCATCCAATCATTTTCAACACTGCCTATCCTGGTTAAGGTCGTGGGGCGCTGGAGCCTATCCCAGCTGACTTCAGGCGAAACGTGGACCACACCCTGAACTGGTCGCTAGTCAGTCACAGGGCACATCTCGACACGGACAACCATTCGCACTCACATTGACACCGTCACTGAGTGGGAACTGAACCCACGCTGCCCGCACCAAAGTCAGGCGAGTGTACCACAACACCATCAGTGACCTACATACAAACTAAAACATTCAGAATTATTTCAGTCATAAACAAAGCAGAACATTTCTTGGACTACAATGCACTATATATACTTTATTGTACACTGGTCTTGCCATATTTGACTGCCTGTTTAGAAGTGGGGGGGTAACAATTACAAAACATCAACTCTTTAAATTACAAATACGTGCAGTTAGAACCATACACAAGGTTGGATATTTTAATCATACAAATACATTATTTTAATTCAAGAATATTAAACAATTTTGATCTCATCAACTTTTATACTGCACAAGTACTGTATAAAACCAATAAAAATATATTATTAGATAATATCCAAAAACTATTTACAGAGTGGGAGGGGGGCTACAACTTGAGGGGATGTGGAACTTTAAAGTCCAAGCAGTAAAAATAACCAGGAAAAGTTTGGGTTTATCGTTATGTGGGGTCAAATTGTGGAATGGGTTGGGAATAAAGCTTAAACAATGTCCAGATATTAATTGACTGAAATTAGGGTTCATACAAATGATAATGTCACAATACAAGGCTGAGGCTCCGGTTTGACTATGGATTTTTTCAGGGATGATTATTATATATTTTTTTACACGTGTGTGTGTGTGTGTGTGTGTGTGTGTGTGTGTGTGTGTGTGTGTGTGTGTGTATGTATCTGCACATAAAGCACCGCCATGTCTTGTGTCCCCACTGGTGGCTATAGACAAGTATAAGTGTGTGTGTGTGTGTGTGTGTATCTGCACATTGGGACATTTTGTTTGTATATACAATTGTCTGTATATATTTTAGTTGTGTATATATAGAGTAATGTGGTGTAAAATACACTCAGTCATCGTTACAAAGCTATTGAGTGGAAGAGAAGCATTTCTTGCTGCATATGTTCAGCATGCGAGCAGCATGTAATTTTGGAATTTATGTAGAAGGGGTAAGAGCTTATAAGTTTTACTTCTTCTCACTCCTTTTCAGATGTACAGTTTTAAATGTATGCTACTTACTATTTTTTTGGTTGTTTATTTTCATGTGTTGCAATTATTGTTTCATTTGCTTTATCCATTAAGGTGTTTTTGTTGTTGTTGTCTTTGAAATGATTCAATTAAAATTCAATGCATAGTTATGAAGGTCTTAGGGCCATGTCTCGTAATTTTCAACCTTCACACATTGGCTGAGAGGCATCAAATGAATGCCCTTTTATAAGGAAATAGGGGTGCAGTTTATGCAGATTGGAGCGCCGCGAGCGCAAGCTTGTCATTTAGAATAAATTCTGATTAACATATACACAGTGGTGCGAAGAAAACGACCTGATACACAGGTTTCATGAATCCCACAGTTATTTTGTGGATACACTCAACTTGTGTGCAGAGTAAGAACATTTCTAGGGATTTATTTGTGAATGAGGTCTTGTGTCATCCCTTTGTAGCGTTCTTGAGTTGTTAACATTTTTTCATGTATGACAGTAAAATGTGCACAGCCACGCACTTTGCATATCCAATGACATGAGAGGGTGATTTAACAAGATACCAAGTTGGTACAAGATAGTAATATTTTTTTATTTTTTTTTTGCAGTGAGTACAAAAGGAAATGTGTTCCTGTTTGTCTTCAACAGATACTATTTCTCGTCCAGCAGCGTTGCTGGCTGTTTTCCACTCTGGGAAGAGTGGGCATAATAATGAGGGTAGACCACGGCAGGATGCCAGGAGTGAAATCAATACTCCACTGAATCAGATGCAAGTCCAGCAGCTGTTGCAGTGAACCAGATTAGAGCATTTGTACTTGAGGGTGAGTGAGCATGAGGGAGAATGCAACTACACAATTCCGTTGACAAGGGTGAGTAGAGATAAATTAGGCCTACATTTCCTAATGCCCTAATGGAGGAAGGAGATGATTTATTAACTCTACATGGATTAAACTTCCCATTAAACAGAAAAGTCACTGTGTAAGTATGATGGTGGAGTACTGGGAGAATTCTGGGAATAATTTGTTTCAGATAAAGTGGATGGTGATTCGTGAGTCAGTCTATCAAACTCTACTCATGTAATTGACTATTCCCGACCTCATGCTTGCGGAGTGAAGGGGCCAGTGAAAATGGAATGATGCACAAGCCACTGAGATTTCCATATATTAAGGAGAACAAGCTCAGATAATAAAGGAAACAATTTATTCACTTCCTAACCTATCTAGTTTTAGGTAATACCTGACTATTTAATCGCAGATTTCACCCTTCTTATGCTGTCATATTACAAGATTATTGACTTTGTTATGTAACTTGACTATACAAAATTTGACCTCTTTTCACACCAATTCCATTAGTGACATGCTGGGATATTAGGCAACCTAACACTGTAGTTGAGGAACCAATCAAAGGTTTTGGACACACCATCTCTTTAATAGGGTAAAAAAGTATGGCCGACTGGTAATAGTACTATATTATAGGTTATTGTTGTGAATGGAAAGCCTGTAGCTACACTTGATGCTAGTTTTGATGGGTCCATTCATTTTGCATTTTAGACGAGTGAAGAAACACAATGGGGTTGTTTTCATTGGACAGTGATGTTATATGCAATGATGTATTTCTTGACAGCAGTATGGGCTTCTTCAAGGACATTAACTTTGGATTGTAAAATCAGAGGATCAAAAAAATAAAAGTAAAAATAAAAAATTCTGAGAAATAACCCCCCCTCCAACAAATGCGTCAGTTAGAGCCAAAGGCCTGTTTGACACATAAGGATTTTTTGAATCTTAAAAGATTTTTTCAATCTGAGACAGACTCCACACATTAAGATAAAAATCAATAATTTAACAGTTGTGGTCGTATTGTGTGTGGTGTGCTTAGATAATATCAACACCACACACATAAAGATTCTGTTCCAGAAATTTCACGTGATCACACGTTATCTCACAAAAATGAAGAATAACAAGCACTTCCTTATATGTTACTTGATGTTTCCCAAGTGTTTCCGAAGGGACCGGGGGCAAGAGCATTGTAAAATAGCGTTATCGTCAAAAAAAAAAAACACACTTCTTGCCGTCTGGGGATCCCACTGTTCTACATAAAATGACAACAGGAAAGACATGTTTGTTTTTGTTCACGACCCCTTCTGTGTTCCTCAGCCAGGGTGCATCTTTGATTGGGTACATTCCGTTCCAGGTCACAGTTCACGGATTCATGACTCGGGGTGTTATTGGCTTTCCCCACACACATGAAAATTTCTGGTTGTATTTTTTGTACATGTTTAATATTTAAGATTGTTGATCCCGATTCATTTTGGATCCTATTATCGGGACAAATCCATTCTGAACACAACGCTAACCAACGGATAATCTTAGAGGATAATTTAAGACTAACACGGTTCCTGACATAGACCGGGTAGGACACACACAGGTCACAGACGTGACAAAGACATAAAGTTTTCTTGCATTTTGACGTGCTTATTGAGGGAGGGGCAAAATCGGGACAAAAACAGCCCGACTGCCTTCATGTGTGACCTGGGCCTAAATCATATCTGCCCGAGAAAACATAAATGTGTTATGGTTGTTTCCTGCAGTAATGCAGCCCTATGGGGGGCACAAGCCAGTGCAAACTGTAGGCCAATCCCAAGCCCGGATAAATCCAGAGGGTTGCGTCAGGAAGGGCATACGGCTTAAAACTTTGCCAAACAAATATGAGCGTTCATCCAAAGAACTCCAGACCGGATCGGTCATGGCCCGGGTTAACAACGTCGTTGCCGTTGGAAATTCAGCTACTGTGGGTTGAAGTCAAAGAAGAAGAAGAGGTGGAAAGCGGGATCTTCGGCAGAAAGAGAAGAGGAAAGCACAGAGCCTAGAACTGAATGTGGGGACTTTGAATGTTGGGACTTTGACAGGAAAATCTCGGGAGTTGGTTGACATGATGATAAGGAGAAAGGTTGATATATTGTGTGTCCAGGAGACCAGGTGGAAAGGCAGTAAGGCTAGAAGTTTAGGGGCAGGGTTTAAATTATTTTACCATGGTGTATATGGGAAGAGAAATTGAGTCGGGGTTATTTTAAAAGAAATGTTGGGTAAGAATGTCTTGGAGGTCAAAAGAGTATCAGATCGAGTGATGAGGCTGAAACTTGAAATTGAGGGTGTTATGTATAATGTGATTAGTGTCTATGTCCCACAGGTAGGATGTGACATAGAGGTGAAAGAGAAATTCTGGAAGGAGCTAGACGAAGTAGTTCTGGGCATCCCAGACACAGAGAGAGTCGTGATTGGTGCAGATTGTAATGGACATGTTGCTGAAGGAAATAGGGGTGATGAAGAAGTGATGGGTAAGTACGGCATCCAGGAAAGGAACTTGGAGGGGCAGACATGGTAGACTTTGCAAAAAGGATGCAAATGGCTGCAGTGAACACTTTTTTTTCAGAAGAGGCAGGAACATAGGGTGACCTACAAGAGAGGAGGTAGAAGCACGCAGGTGGATTACATCTTGTGCAGACGATGTAATCTGAAGGAGGTTACCGACTGTATAGTAGTGGTAGAGGAGAGTGTGGCTAGACAGGTGTGTGATGGTGGTGTGTAAGATGACTCTGTTGGTGGGGAGGAAGATTAGGAAGACAAAGGCAGAGCAGAGAACCATGTGGTGGAAGCTGAGACAGGACGAGTGTTGTGCAGCTTTTCGGGAAGAGGTGAGACAGGCTCTCGGTGGACAGGAAGAGCTTCCAGAAGACTGGACCACTACAGCCAAGGTGATCAGAGAAGCAAGCAGGAGAATACTTGCTGTATCTTCTGGCAGGAAAGAAGAGAAGGAGACTTGGTGGTGGAACCTCAGAGTACAGGAAATCATACAAGAAAAAAGGTTAGCTAAGAAGAAGTGGGACACTGAGAGGACCGAGGAGAGGCGAAAGGAATACATTGAGATGTGACATAGGGCAAAGGCCAAACAAGAGGCATATGATGACATGTATGCCAGGGTGGACACTAAAGAAGTAGAAAATGATCTATACAGGCTGGCCAGACAAAGGGATAGAGATGGGAAGGATGTGCAGCAGGTTAGGGTGATTAAGGATAGATATGAAATATGTTGACTGATGCCAGTAGTGTGCTAGATAGATGGAAAGAATACTTTGAGGAGTAGATGAATGAGGAAAATGAGAAAGAAGGGAGAGTACAAGCGTAGCATGCGTGGTGGACCAGGAAGTGGTGATGATTAGTAAGGGGGAAGTTAGAAAGGCATTAAAGAGGATGAAAAATGGAAAGGCAGTTGGTCCTGATGACATTCCTATGGAAGTATGGAAGCATCTAGGAGAGGTGGCTGTGGAGTTTTTGACCAGCTTGTCCAATAGAATTCTAGCAGGTGAGAAGATGCCTGAAGAATGGAGGAAAAGTGTGCTGGTGCCCATTTTTAAGAACAAGGGTGATGTGCAGAGCTGTGGGCTGCAGCATTCTGAATGCGCTGCAGCTGTTTAATGCTCTTTTTAGGGAGTCCAGTCAGAAGACCATTACAATAGTCAAGTCTACTTGAGATAAAAGCATGGATGAGCTTCTCCTGGTGTGCTTGACACATGCAAACCTTCACTCTGGATATGTTCTTCAGATGGTAAAAGACAGTTTTCGTAATTGATTTGATATGACTGTTGAAAGTCAGCTCGTAATCTATAAGAACAACAAGGTTTCGGACTTGGTCTTTGGTTTTTAAAGAAAGTGACTCCAGATATTTACAAGCAGCAATCCTCTTTTCTTGATTGCCCAAAACAATTATCTCGGTTTTGTTGTGGTTTAATTGAAGAAAATTTTGGTTCATCCAGATATTTATTTGTTTTAGACAGTGACACAATATCGTAATTGAACTGCAGTCATCTGGAGAAACTGCTAGATATAACTGTGTGTTATCTGCATAGCTATGATAGTCAAAATTAAAGTTCTGAAGAATTTGACCCAAGGGTAGCATATAACAGGCTGAAGAACTGACCCTTCAGGGACCCCATTGGTCATTGCCATTCGATGAGATTGAGCACTTTCAATGGTTACAAAATAACTCCTTTCCTCCAGGTAGGACCTGAACCATTTAAGGACTGTTCCATTTAGTCCTACCCACATTTCCAACCTGTTCAGCAGTATGTTATGATCTTCCGTATCAAAAGCCTCACTGAGGTCCAACAAGACCAGAATTGACACCATTCCCGAGTCAGTATTCAACCTTATATCATTTAGCACTTTGATAAGAGCAGATTCTGTACTGTGATGAGTTCGGAACCCAGTCAAAAAATCCATTTAAGTGCAATAAATTGCTGAGTTGATTAAAAATAACTTTCTAAACAATCTTGGCTATGAAAGGGAGATTTGAGATGGGTCTATAGCTTGCTAACATGGAAGCGTCCAGCACACTATTACACTCTACACTAGGCATAATGGCAGCTACGATAAGAGCTTTAGGAAACTTGCCTGACTGCAGTGAGCAATTGATTATTTGGTGCAAATCAGCTAGCACAGACTTCACAATAGCTTTGTAAAAGTCTGATGGTATTGAGTCAATACAGCTCGTTGATGGTTTCAGCTGCTGAACCGTTTTCTTGACAGTTTTTTGGTAAACTGTATCAAATTCCGACATCATAATAGAGTTTGTCCTGTGTGGCTTCAGAGGTAGTATAATTTTATCATTTTGCTGATTTGTGCTAATATTTAACCTGATGGATTGTATTTTTTCACTAAAATAACAAGCAAATTCATTGCATTTATCTGCTGTTAGGAGTTCTGGAGCTATCTGATTCGGGGGGTTTGTGAGCTTGCCAACCACAGCAAACAGAGTCCGAGTATTGTTGAAGTTTTCGTAATGTTTGATATTTTTGCCGTGGTTGAAAACAGTTTGAAATTCAACAAATGCAGCTTATGTTTCTGTTTGTATTTGTGCATCAAGCTTAGTTGGTGGCCTCCATGGCATTCTCTCCAGGCAATGTTAAGCCTGGAAACCAGACTTCTGCATTATGCATTACAGAGTGGCTCATGTCCCTCTCTGTTTTCTTCATTTTCCCCACTCTTTCTTTTCATTTGCATTGCTCTTCTTGTCTTTTATCGGCATTTCTCTCAATTCCTTTTCTCTCTGCCACCTTCTTTCTTCTTTACCCCCCCGTGACTGATTTTATTATTTTTTCCCCCCCTCCAATATTTCTTTTATTGAAACCATGAGACTCATATTAGCACCATTGAATAACAGTTGCACTCAGCTGCACTTTTAAAAGAAACAAAGAAGAAGAACACATACCAACACAGAATTGGAGGAGAGGGGATATTTCTACCATCTGATCTGAGATTCAGATCAGAATAAAACATCTGACAGAATTACGGACCTTACCAATTTTCTTTTTCTCAACATTCAGTGATCAAATAAAATTACTCCTCTCACTGATTTAAAATTCAAATTGAAAACTTCAGTGGCTGTTTCTTATATTAATGTTATTCTGCTATTGCCCTCTTCTATCAAACTGCACATACCTTTCTGAATTATGTTCTTTTTATGTGTTGTTTCTCATTGTGTTGGCATAAGGGGCTAAGATAAAGGAGAGTTAGGGTAGAAATGATTTTGTTGTTTCCAAGAAGTGCGACAGAAATGCCTAGAACCGTGATACAAATAACATTGAAAAAAAAATGGAAATGGTCAATTTAGCTTTCAGGATGAATCGCCACAATAGAAAAAAAAATCGATTCATGTAGTGCACAGATATACGAACGAATAACAGTACCTATAATAGATGGACACAGCTCCTTGATAATTGGCCAATTTGTTGTCTAAAAATGGTACTGTAATGGATTAATATATCAAGCTGTTGACATCCAAAACATTCTGCTTCATACTCAACTTCAAAACACAATGTATTGTCCAACTGATATTGCTTGCAGTAGAAAAAAAACAAAAATAAACATTGTTTAGCGTCCAGATCCTGTGGTAAACATAAATCACCACAAAATGTGTTAATAAAGCAAGAGATGAGCCCCTTTCATATTGCATGCCCACAGCATTGGCTCCTCACAGGCATAACTGTTGACCTAGCATTTACCTGTGCCTTTGAGACAGAACTCTAAGCGTTCACAAAGCTGTTGCAGCCTCTCATATTCAGATAATTAGATGTGTGACGATGTCAGCGCCAGCGTCTGGGACAGTGAGTTAAATTTCACACCGTTGTCTCGGCTTTGCGCTATCCCTTTACAGACGTGGAATCCTTCCTCTGTTACACCTCTGACACAACATCAGAGTACATTTCACACATGACAGCACATCGGGGAAAAGCAGTAAAAAAGATGACTTTGATCAGCAGAAATGGACGGAAAATGAAAGTACCAGCTCACAAGAGCACATAGATAAAATGCAAACTCACAATCTATGAGCTGAGATTCAAAAACAGAACCGTTTTGATGTATATTTACATGCACCACCATTATATATTTGGTGTTCACCACAGCAGTCAAAATATATATTGTTATTGTATAAGTATTGTGCCATCCATCCATCCATCCATTCATTTTCTGCACCGCTTATCCTCCCTAGAGTCACGGGCGTGATGGAGCCTATCCCTATCTTCAGGCGAGAGGCGGGTACACCCTGAACCAGTCACCAGCGAATCGCAGGGCACATATAAACAAACAAACAACCATTCGCACTCGCATTCAAACCTATGGGAAATTTAGAGTCTTCAGTTAACCTACCATGCATGTTTTTGGGATGTGGGAGGAAACCGGAGTACTCGGAGAAAACCCATGCAGGCACGCTATGATAAATACATTTGGATAGCATTATCCCTTGCCCAGACACGGGTCACCACCACGCCAGGAGGTGTGACTCGATGGGACGCAATCGATGGGTCCCACTTCCCACGGGCTCGCCACCTGTGGGAGAAGCCAAATGGGGTTGGGTGAAAAGTGAGCTGGGTGGCTGCTGAAGCCGGGGACCTTGGCAGTCCCCTTCTACAGAAGCTGGCTCCAGGGATGTGGAAGGTCACCGCTTTCCTTTCCTGCCTGGGAAGGAGATCTACCTGATGTGCGATTTTGAGAAGTTCCGACTTGATATAGTCGTGCTTACCTCCACAAATAGCTTAGGCTCTGGTCAAAGTCCTCTTGAGAGGAGCTGGACTTTCTTCCACTCTGGACCTACACACAGTGAGAGACGCCAAGCAACGGTGGGCATACGTACTGTGCCCCAGCCTGTACGTTGGGATTCACCCTAGTAGACGAGTGGGTAGCCTTCGGGTGGGGGAGGGGTGGCAGGTCCTGACTGTTATCTGTGCTTATACAACAAACAGCAGTTCACAGTACCCACCCTTTATGGAGTTCTTGGAGGGGATGCTGGAGAGCAGTCCTACTGGGGCACTGGGGACTTCCAATGCTCACATGAGCAATAACCGTGAGAACTGGAAGGGTGTGACTGGGAGGAACGTCCACTCCGATCAGAAACCCAGCGGTGTTCTATTTTTGGACTTTTATGCTCATCCCGGATGGTCCACAATGAACACTATATTCAGATATAAGGGTGTCCATTCGTGCAATTGGCACCAGGAAACACTTGGGCGCAGTTCGATGATCGACTTTGTGGTCGTGTGAATGAACGTGCGGCTGCATGTCTTGGATACTCGGGTGAAGAGAAGGGTGGAAGTGTCATCAGATCACCACCTAGTGGTAAGTTCACTCTGCTAGGTGGGGAAGATGCAGGTCCGACCTGGCAGACCCAGATATATCGTGAGGATCTGTTGTGAAGGTCTGGCAGAGTCCCCTGTCAGAAGGACTTTCAACTCCCTAATCCGGCAGAACTCCTCCCACGTCTGCATGTCTGCATTGTTGCGGTGGCTGAAAGGAGCAGGGGCTGTAAGGTGGTCGGTGCCTGTTGTTGGGGCAATCCCCAAACCTGCTGGTGGACACTAGCGTCAAGCCTTTTTGACCTGTGGGACTTCGGAGCCAGTTGATGGGTACCTGCTGGCCAAGCGGAACGCAGCTTTGTTGGTCACTGAGGCGAAAATTCAGGTGAGACCTGAAAGGTTTGGTGAGATCATGGATAATGATTTCCGGACAGCTTCAAGGAAATTCTGGCCCACCATCCAGTGCCTCAGGAGGGGGAAGCAGTGCACCTTCAACACTGTGTCTAGTGGGGATGGTGCACCGCTAATGTTGTGAATCGGTGGGGAGAATATTGACAAGTCCTCCAGAGGTAGGAGGACGACCCCCCCCCCAGAGCCTGGGGTTTTGGTCACTGAGGTGGTAAAAAAGTTCCTAAAGGCTATGGATGTTGTGGGGTTGTCCTGGTTGACACGCCTCTGCAACACCACATGGGCATCAGGGACAGTGACTCTGGATTGGCAGATCAGGGTGGTGGTAATGGTAATCGACTTATTTTTTAGAGCTACGGTCATAACCACCCACTCAATCAAGGAACCCCTAAGAATGATCCATCCATCCATTTTCTGTACCGCTGATCCTCACTAAGGCCGCGGGCGTGCTGACCCCCATAGTGGATAATTTTCTGTGCTCCTGCACCATCCCCAGCTTTTGTTTATCATTTTAAGCATTTCAAACATACTGCCCCTGTTTTGTACACAGTTCTCGGCAATGCAGTTGGAAAAATTAAACAATTGCCAAAAGCTACCTAGGCAGTGAGAACCCACAGGTCCATCTGAACGCACCGCACATCATAGAGACCAAGTGTGTTCATGATGAAAGTGCAGCAGCTGCTAGGCATTATGCATGGCGAGGTTGAGAACATGTAACAAAACAATACACAATGTTGACTTAAAAATTAAATCTTAAAATGTTCTAGAAAAATACTTCAAAATGATAATTACTTTGGATGACTATAATGGAAATATTCAAACATTCAAGACAACTAAGACCCACTGTTCTGTTTACATGACGAGGCAATATGTTTTAAGTAGCATCAGTCAGTCCACATCTGAGAGAGAGGATTTGTCTTCAAAAAGAATGAGGCTGACAAACCCCTTTTGTACTGCAATTTGTTATCTTGTAAGTCCCTATTAACGGGTTGTTAGCAGTTATAGCCAGGACACTACTTCTGTGCATGCCTTGTCGTTTCCTTCCTTTTTTGCTGACCTTGGAGTGTTTTGCTCATATTGTGGCATCCTTCTATTGTTCTACAGAGAACGAATAACACTGCAGCATCCATCTCCAGTCTGATAAATATGCAGAAAAGAGCAGCATGATAAACAAAGCATGATGAGGTGCGAGCTCAATTAATTAGCACACACTGCTTTGCTGCAGTGTTGCTAAATTGCATGACGTTAAAGGCATGATAAACCGTGAGGGTTGTCTGACATGTGGGGGATAACCTGCAGAGCTAAAGAAAACATAACATTGGACATTAGCAATTAATGTTGTCACGGGTAATAGGAATTTAAATTGCCTGTAGATGTGTTACCCATGTAGAAATTACCTGAGAAATAAACTTGACTCAACACACACCACAAAGCTATTTGTCTGTGTCTCATTCCTCTCCTTTCCCCCTTTTTGTTTTACAACCTACTGTATGCTGTTACTATGTGGCTTGCAGCATCTAATCGAATATAATTAGGAATAACCTTGGTTTGAACCAAATCCAATGAATAAAAGCTGAACCCAAGAGTCAGAATCCCACTAAGAAGCATGACTCAGCACTTTGACCCAAGAGCAGCTTTTTCTGCATTCACACAATTTTATTTCCATGTTCACATCTTGCCTATGAACTGTTCTGCTTAATTCATCAAAGCTTATCTCCATTTGCAGCACTCTTCCTCCCGACGTCACGATAGACTACAGAGTAAATCTCTCTCTTCGGCACTAATGAGTTTATTTCCAGGAATCTCCTGTGAAAAATTCTCAGGAACAAGTTTATCAAAGTGCAAGTACAGACAAGGTCTCTCAATACAAGGTGCAAGGCACTTTTATTGTCAATTCTTCAATATGCGTAACACATACAGAGGATTGAAATTACGGTACTCAATGGCCCGCGGTGCTACAAAAGACAATACAAATAATAACATCAATATAAAAGCTAAATAAACTATAGTATATACGGTATACAAAGTATTCATTGAATGTGCAAATATCAAAGGTCAGGTGACGTGTGCAACATAGTCAAGGTGAGAGAACCAAGGCGATAAGACATTTATAAATTAGATGACAAAACCCCAATGCTGCTAAAGTGGCTAGTGCGCGACCCTGAGTCTGGTGTGAGTGTGTGTGTGTGTGTGTGCTTATTGTGTGTGTCTTTGTGTGTGTATGAGTGTGTGTACATCTACATGTTTGCAAGGCGTTCAGAGTTCAGAGTTCAGGTGGGCAGAGGACAGAAGAGGTAGAGGGGGGAGAGCGGGCAGAGAGTTCAGATTCCTGACAGCCTGTTGAATAAAACTACTACTTCTTTGACTTGTCCTGACCCGCAGACTCCGCAGTCTCCTGCCTGATGGCAGCAGACTGCAGAGGCTGTGTGATGGATGGGTGGCATCCCCCGCTATGCGGAGGGCTTCGCGGGTGGCTGTAAATGTACTGTAGGGAGGGAAAAAATGTTCCGATGATCTTCTCAGCTGCCCTCACTATGCGATGGAGAGTCTTGCGGCAGGATGTGGTGCAGGCTCCGTACCACATAGTGATGCAGTTGGTCAAGATGCTCTCTATGGTCCCTCGGTCGAACGAGCACATGATGGGGGTCTGGGCTCTGGCTCTTCTCAGATTGCGCAGGAAGTAGAGATGCTGGTGAGCTTTCTTGTCCAGTGATGAGGTGTTGCTGGTCGAGGAGAGGTCCTCGGTGATGTGCACTCCCAGGAACTTGGTGCTGCACACCCTCTCCACTGCAGCACCGTTGATGTTCCGAGGAGCATGCTGGGAGTGTGCTCTCCTGAAGTCCACAACAATCTCCTTGGTTTTTTCCACATTCAGGGAGAGATTGTTTTCCATGCACCACCCGGCCAGGCGGCTCACCTCACTCCTGTAGGCTGTCTCGTCCCCGTTGCTGATGAGACCCAGCACAGTTGTGTCGTCTGCCAACTTGATGAAGAGGTTGGAGCTTTATGTCGGTGTGCAGACATAGGTAAGCAGGGTGAAGAAGAGGGGCTCAACACACAACCTTGAGGGGCCCCCGTGTTCAGAGTGATGGTGCTGGATCTGTTGCTGCCGACCCGTACTGCCTGCGGTCTCCCTGTCACAAAGTCCAGCAGCCAGTTGCACATCAAAGTGTTGAGCCCCAGCTGGTCCAGTTTGTAGATCAGTTGTTTCTGTCATATGTGTGTGTGTTCCGGTTTTTGTCTTCCCCCCTGTTTCACACACACCTGCTCCTGTGAGCATCTTCACCACCTGTGCCTCGTTCACCCTAATTACCCCTTGTATATAACCTCGTGTCTCATTTCCTCTCGTTGCCAGTTCGTTGTACCTTGTCGTTGCGTTCCAGCATTCCTTGTTTCCACGTCATAGATTCACAGTAAGACTTGACCCTGTTCCGATTATCGACCTTGTCTCTTTGCCTCATGTTTTTGGATACTGTTGCCTCTCTTGGATTGCCTGCCTGTGTACCGACCTATGCCCGTCTATTAAACCTCTCTTTTTGGAAACTGTCCATTTGTTTTGGAGTCGTGCATTTTTGGGTCCTATCCTCTGTTCCGTTCATGACAGAACGAACTGGCCAGAACATGGACCCAGCAGACTCAGACCCGGTGCGCAAAGCCCTTCAAGCGCAGGGTCAACGCCTCTCGAAGCAGGATGAGCAGATTGCCGCCCTCCACCTTCATCTAGAGGGACTGTCAAGTTATCAGGACAATATGATGAGACAGGTGGCCTCGCAGTTTGAACTTCTTTTGAAATTTTTTCAAGAGAAGGAACCAGTTGGCACCACACCCAGTACTGCCACAGTATTTCCGTGTGAAGTAGTCACCATGCAGCCACCTGCCACCTCCGCTGCTGTCTGCCCACAGCTCTCTCGACCGGAGAGGTTCTCTGGAGAATCTGGGAACATTAAGCCGTTCATCACGCAGTGCGAACTCCACTTTGAACTGCAGGCAGCCGCCTTCCCCACCGAGCGGGCAAAGATCGCATTCGTCATTTCCCACCTGACTGGTCGTGCGGAGGCGTGGGCTACTGCTGAATGGAGCCGCAATTCCGCCGCGTGTCATTCATGGGCTTTTTTCGTCAAGACTATGGAGCAAATTTTTCAATTTTCCACTCCTGATCATGAGGCAGCTCGCTCCCTTGTCACCTTACAACAAGGCAAGCGCAGGGTGTCAGATTACGCGATTGAGTTTCGCATTCTAGCAGCTGAGACTCATTGGAATAATCGGGCGCTACTCGATGCCTTTTTTCAAGGACTATCCCCCGTCGTCAAGGATCATTTAGTCTCGCTAGACCTGCCAACTGACTTGGACACTCTCATCGCTCTCGCCCTCAAGATCGACAGAAGGCTTTTGGATCGCGAGCTGGATGGAGATCGGCGGAGGGATGCATCACCGCGCACTTGGAGGACGAGCCTCGGTGACAAGCCAAACCAAGGCAGATTTCCTGCTGCCAGTCTCAATCCACTGGCTAGCGTCACCACGGATGAGCCCATGCAACTGGGCAGGTTCCGTCTCTCCCCTGAGGAACGTCAACGCCGGCTGAGGGAAGGGCGGTGCTTCTACTGCGGTCAGTTGGGTCATTCCGTGAGCAACTGTCACGTCAAAGTTGCCGGTGCCGGGAACCAGGGCACGGGAGAGGTGAGTCTGAATTTCATTAAGGAAGACCCTACACGGGTTCTTCCTAAAGTGACACTATGCTCTCCTGATCAAGAAATTCATACACCTGTATTAATTGACTCTGGTTCTGATGCAAACTTACTCAACTCCATCCTTGTTAGACGTATGCACCTTAGAACCTTTGGAATAAAACGCCACCGCAACACCTATGCTGCAGACGGCAGTTTTATGGGCAAGATCACTCACCGCACCCAAACACTCACATTGACATTCACTGATTCTCACTCGGAACGTATTAGTTTTCATGTTTTTGACGCCATGAATCATGACGTTATCTTAGGGAACCCATGGTTGAAATTACATAACCCCCACATTGACTGGTCCTCTGGGCAGGTTATGTCATGGGGCAGCAATTGCGCCCGGAACTGTTTCAAGCCGCCACGTGATGTTCAGGGTCATGTTTCTAAGGACACTCCACAGACCCCATCTGGGGATCCTGATTTATCTCAAGTGCCCACCTGTTATCAGGATATTAAAGATGTTTTTTCCAAGTCCAAGGCCAAATCCCTTCCACCCCACAGACCTTACGACTGTGCTATTGACTTGCTGCCTGGAACCACACCCCCACGAGGGAGGTTGTTCTCTCTTTCAGGGCCGGAACACAAGGCCATGAAGGAATACGTAGAAGAATCACTGGCAGCCGGGATCATTCGCCCATCTTCATCCCCTGCGGGAGCAGGATTTTTCTTCGTGGACAAGAAAGACAAGACCCTGCGACCCTGTATCGATTACCGGGGTCTCAATGAGATCACGGTAAAAAACAGGTACCCTCTTCCTCTCATCTCCACCGCCTTTGAGTTCCTGGAGGGAGCCAAGATTTTCACAAAACTGGACTTAAGAAATGCATATCATCTAGTCAGGATAAGGGAGGGGGACGAATGGAAAACAGCATTTAACACACCAACGGGACATTATGAATATTTGGTAATGCCTTTTGGGCTTACTAACGCTCCAGCTGTTTTCCAGAACCTTGTCAACGATGTCCTGCGCGACATGTTGAATGTTTATGTTTTTGTTTATTTAGATGATATTCTGATATTCTCCCCGGATGAGGAGACTCACATTATTCATGTCCGCTCTGTTTTGCAGCAGTTACTGCAGAATCAACTCTATGTCAAGGCTGAGAAATGTGAGTTCCACCAGGCGTCCGTTTCTTTTCTGGGTTTCGTCCTGGCTCAAGGTGAAGTCAAGATGGACCCTTGCAAAGTTGATGCCGTTATTAATTGGCCTACTCCCACGTCACGCAAAGATGTACAAAGGTTCTTAGGGTTCGCAAATTCATCAGGAATTTCAGTTCTATAGCCTCTCCTTTGCATGATCTTACCTCGCCACACAAACCTTTTGTATGGAACCCGCTTTGTCATGCAGCTTTTCAAAAACTTAAGTCGAGCTTTACCTCCGCTCCCATCCTTACTTTGCCAGATCTCAAACAGCAGTTTGTGGTAGAAGTCGATGCGTCTGATGCCGGAATAGGAGCAGTGCTCTCCCAGAAATCTCTCAAGGATGAGAAGTTACATCCTTGTGCGTTTCTCTCCAAAAAATTGACCCCAGCTGAAAAAAATTATGACATTGGCGACCGTGAACTGTTGGCAGTCAAGATGGCTTTGATGGAGTGGAGGCACTGGCTAGAGGGGGCACATACTCCGTTTTTAGTATGGACAGATCACAAGAACCTTGAATATATTAAAACTGCCAAAAGATTAAATGCGAGGCAGGCTAGATGGGCTCTTTTCTTCTCTAGATTTAATTTTACGTTATCATACCGACCGGGTTCTAAAAATGGTAAGCCAGATGCTGTGTCACGCATTTTCTCCGAGGAGAGTTCTTTGTCCGACCCTAAGACTATTTTGCCTAAGTCATGCTTCATTTCCGCTTTTGTTTGGGACATTGAGACTGCGGTTGAAGGGGCTCTGAAAGACACTCCTAGCCCTGAAGATTGCCCCGAGAACAGGCTTTATGTGGTTCCGACCTTAAGGGGAAAAGTCATCCACTGGGCTCACACGAACCGAACGGTATGTCACCCAGGAATTGCCAAGACGCTATCAGTGGTCGAACAGTGCTTTTGGTGGCCTAATGTTAGGAGGGATGTTAGCGATTACGTCAATGCGTGCCAGGTATGTGCTGCTAACAAGGCCTCTCATCAACGTCCTTCTGGGGAGTTGCGACCCCTGCCAATACCACAACGTCCTTGGTCAGACATTTCCGTAGACTTTGTTACAGGATTACCGGCCTCTAAAGGCAATACCACCATTCTTACAGTTGTTGACAGGTTCTCTAAGATGGCGCACTTCATTGCACTTCCAAAACTCCCCTCAGCTAAAGACACTGCCGAGCTAATGATTAATCAGGTTTTTAAGTTACATGGTTTCCCCAAGAATGTGGTGTCTGATAGGGGTCCCCAATTCATTTCGCAATTTTGGAAGGAGTTTTGTAATCTCATAGGTGCTACCGTCAGTCTGTCATCCGAGTTTCATCCTGAAACCAACGCCCAAACCGAGAGGCTGAACCAGGACCTGGAGACGGGGCTCCGATGTCTTGCTTCACAGGAGCCGCGATCCTGGTCTCAGAAACTGGTTTGGGTCGAATTCTCCCACAATTCCCTCCCCGCTGCATCCACTGGTCTATCGCCTTTTCACGTTGTGCATGGTTACCAACCATCTCTGTTTCCTGCCATAGCCCCTGAATCCACAGTTCCAGCGGCATTAACCTTGGTGAGATGCTGCAGGAGGACCTGGGAGCGAGCCCGCCAGATGCTGCTGCGCCAGGGACGGTCCTACAAAGCCGCTGCTGACCGTCGGAGGACACCGGCCCCGAACTACAAAGTGGGTCAGCGAGTTTGGCTTTCGACCAAACATATTCCACTCCGGGTGGAGTCCAAGAAGCTCGCTCCCAGGTTCGTTGGGCCCTTCCCCATCACAAAAATCATCAACCCTGTCACCGTGAAGCTGAGGCTCCCAAGGTCTATGCGGGTCCACCCTACTTTTCACGTCAGCCTACTCAAGCCAGCCCGGGAGTCCCCTCTGGTCCCGCCTTCCAGGCTCCCTCCTCCCCCCCGGTTTGTGGATGGGGGCCCTGTCTTCTCTGTGAAGCGGCTGTTGTCATCTCGTCGGAGGGGCAGGGGGTTTCAATATCTGGTGGACTGGGAGGGCTATGGGCCTGAGGAGCGTTCCTGGGTACCGTCTGCGTTTATCGTGGATGATTCGCTCGTTCGGGACTTCCACGTTGCGCATCCAGGGGCCCCAGGGCCGTCTGGGGCCGGCCGTTAAGGGGGGGGTACTGTCATATGTGTGTGTGTTCCGGGTTTTGTCTTCCCCCCTGTTTCACACACACCTGCTCCTGTGAGCATCTTCACCACCTGTGCCTCGTTCACCCTAATTACCCCTTGTATATAACCTCGTGTCTCATTTCCTCTCGTTGCCAGTTCGTTGTACCTTGTCGTCGCGTTCCAGCATTCCTTGTTTCCACGTCATAGATTCACAGTAAGACTTGACCCTGTTCCGATTATCGACCTTGTCTCTTTGCCTCATGTTTTTGGATACTGTTGCCTCTCTTGGATTGCCTGCCTGTGTACCGACCTATGCCCGTCTATTAAACCTCTCTTTTTGGAAACTGTCCATTTGTTTTGGAGTCGTGCATTTTTGGGTCCTATACTCTGTTCCGTTCATGACAGTTTCGGGATGATGGTATTGATTGCTGAGCTGAGGTCTATGAACAGCATTCTGACATATGAGTCCTTAGAGTCCAGGTGTGTGAGGGCAGAGTGGAGGGCGGTGGAGACGGCGTCATCCGTTGACCGGATGGACCGATATCCAAACTGGAAGGGGTCCAAGGAGGGGAAGAGGGAGGACTTGACGTGGTGCGTGAGTAGCCGCTTGAAGCACTTCATCAGGATGGGAGTGAGTGCTACCGTACAGTAGTCAATGAGGCAGGAGGGAGATGACTTATTCGGGACCAGGATGATGGTGGTGGCTTTGAAGCACGTGGGGACAACACCCTGACTCAAGGAGGTGTTGAAGATGTCCGTGAAGTCTGTGAGTCTGTGAGACCTGTAGTCTGTAGACCTCCCCCCAACAGCCATGGCTTCTGATTGGCACGGACAGTGATGGGCTTAGTGGTGGTGACATCATCCATGCACTTGCTGATGTAGGCAGTAACAGTCTCTGTGTACTCCTGATGGTCTGTGATGGAGTTGTAGGTGAAAGCCAGTCTGTGGTGGTCCAGTCTGTGGTGGCAAAACAGTCTTTAAGTGCCTCAAGGGACCCTTCTGGCCACACTCGTACCTGTTTCCTAAATGGTTGGGAGACATTAACCAGTGGGCTGTAAGATGGCATTAGCATAACAGTGAGATGGTCTGAGGTGCAGAGGGGGAGGGCCTTGTAGGCCCCTCTCAGGGGGCTAAAAACATTGTCCAGGGTGTTATTTCCCTGTGTTGGAAAGTCAATGTTTCAGTAGAGTTTAGGAAACACAGCCTTGGGGTCAGCAATGTTAAAGTCAGGATTGGGTGAAGAAAAAGGCCAAACTTTATTACTTTAAAATATAGTTTTTTGTTTCATGAAAAGTTTTTTTTCTAGCAAAATCCATTTACCACAATGGGAAGACAGGTTCTGTGTATGATGGAACTACATGAAACATTCAATCTTAAAATATAAATATATACAGTTACAACCCAACATATCTGCAGACTGAGGGAAAAAACATTTATCCATCGATCCTTACCCAAGTACTATTTCTTTGTACTGAAAGTAAAACACATTGTGCAAACTGTCAGCTCTGCAGGCCTTTCCGAGCTACTCCCTGAGATGAAGCTGGTTTCAGATTTCCACTCAAGTTTGCCTTCTCTTAGCTCAAGGGAGAAAAACAAATAATGCTCGCTTCTTCTATACAATACAAAATCTACCCCCAAATACACCTACTTTTCAGGTTATCACTTGGAAACTTTTCACACTGGCAGAATTAATATTCTAGAGTACTTGTAATTCCTTGTGTCTTTTCAGCATACTGGGTGGATGAAGATAATTCTTATAACAATATTTTCTTCCATTATCACTTTTTGAAGATTTTATTTCATTTGTCTTTATACAAAGCAGTAAATCTACTGGCCTAGGTATATGATAGAACAGGATGATGCAATTAGGTAATAGAAATTTTAAGAAATAGAACAACAGATAGAGAAATACTATAAATAGATAGATAGATAGATAGATAGATAGATAGAAATAGCAATGCGATTATGTGCTGTTAATATGTTCAAGAAGGACATTAATGAAAAAAAAATTAGTTGTAGACAGTTTGAGTACAGATCTTGAGTAAGATACGTGTCAAAGTGCTTTTGTATCTGACTTTGAAATCTGGCTTCCCTTTAGAGTAGACAAGCAATGGAGGATAAATACATTTCTTGAATATTTTAATACAGGTTATTAAATGTATTTGAATGCTCTTAGCAGGGTGGTGATTCATATCGTACGCTCATATTGTTCGACGATGGAAACAGTGGAGCGTTTCAAATATGAACTGGGAAGATAAAAGTCTTCACAATTTGTCATGGCTGATAAGACTGAGTGTGACGTGCCGGGAACAGATCAGATTTTCTCTATCTGTTCTCCCTCTTTCTTTTCCTTCCTCCCCACCTCCACTATTCATCTCCTGTCATCTCTCTCTTATCTACCTGAGCTCACCTCCACCCACCTCTACGTGCACTGTGTGAGGATATGCACACATTGTATGTTCTTTTTTCCCTTGACCACTACCCCTGTGAGATTTTGTTGCCTCTATCCTGTAAACTGTGCATGTATAGAATTGTGCTTGAGCATTGCGTATCCACTTCTACTTTTTTCTGTATTTGTTTCTTGGACTGCCGCAAGCTTTTCCTCTCTTTTTTTTCTGTGTGTACCAGAAATTGTTTTGGCAGCTCCTTTCCTCTCCCCCTCGCTGCACCTTTTCCACTCACATCTACTCTTCTTTCAAACTTGGTTTTTGCTTCTTGTTTCACATTTCCAAAGCTTTCTTTCCTTCTTCCATTCAATCCATTAAACCAGCAAGGAAAATGTTACAATACTCAATACAATAAAAGAATGGTAGAAGTGGTTAGAAAAAGGTTAGAAACATTGAATGAGTTTAACGTCCTCATCAAGTGGATCGTTAGTTGTCCTCTCGTAACAATATCATCTTTGTTTTTATCAAACTTGAGGTTGGAATCGAATAAAGTTCCCAAATACTCGTATGTCTCCACAACGTCCACATTATCTCAATGGATAATACTTGCTTCTGGGTTAGGGTGTTTTTGGGGATTAGTGTTTTTTTTTTTTTTTTTTCTAAAATCAATGACTGACTCTTTAGTTTTTTTCACATTAAGGTCCAGGTAATTATCATCACACCACTTCACAAATGCAGATAACGTGCAGCCATGACTGGATTGATTCCCCCGAAGGAGGGACAGGAGGGCAGTATCATCTGAGAACTTGACAAGGTTGCTGCCCTCTTTGGAAGACCTTCAGCTGTCTGTGTACATAATAAAAACAGGAGAAAGGACACAGCCCTGCAGGAACCTGTATTTGAGGTGTTGGTATTGGACATGTGGCTGTTGACAAACGCCTGCTGAATTCTGTTTTAGGGCATTTTGTAAAGCAGGAAAAAAAGCTTTTCTGGTAGATTAAAATAAGAAGCAAGGCACACAATTTAAATGTGAGGCTGCAGCTTATTAAAAGCTGATGAGAAGTAAGCGAACAAAATAAAAGATGTAAGACATTTTTGTGAAGCACTCAGTCTTCTTCAAAAGTACTCAACAGGTTTATTGTTGAGAGAGGGGGGTTTTGTTTCCAAAAGCATCATGAGTTTGGAAAGCTTAATGCTTTCTTGTGCCTCTTTTGACTTCAATATCAGAAAGTCCATATTTGGTGTACACTGAAAAAAATAAACACTGCATGATTAAAAAAAAGTGAAGAAATCTGTCACATTTAATATTTTAGCTTTGATTAAATGAAAATGATTCATGTAGTGTATCCTGAAAGTTTAACCTGAAAGTTTTTCCATCCATCCATTTTCCGTACCGCTTATCCTCATGAGGATCGTGACGTGCTGTAGCCTATCCCACATGACTCTGGGCGAGAGGTGGGTACACCCTGGACTGGTCGCCAGCCAATTGAAGGGCACATATAAACAAACAACCATTTGCTGAAAGGTTTTATTTCACGTAATCTATATTTTAATATTGGAACAAACATTACCAGTGTTAGCCAAAGTTTAAGTTTGAAAGCACAGCAGCAAGGTTCAGCGGTCAGACTTATTCACACACTATTATAAGCTTTACACAAGGCAAAAGCGTTTCCCTTTGTTATTTAACAACGTTTCATGTCACCTTTCTGGTTTATCCATTCATCGATTTTCCATTGATTGGTTGTTTGTTTGTATGTGCCCTGCAATTGGCTGGCAACCAGTTCAGGGTGTACCCCGCCTCCTGCCCGATGATAGCTGGGATAGGCTCCAGCATGGCCGCGACCCTAGTGAGGAGAAGCGGCTCAGAAAATGGATGGATGGATGGATGGACCACCAAAGCTGCATTCCGCTTGGCCAGCTGGTACCCATCAGCTGCCTCAGGAGTCCCACAGGCCACAAAGGCCCGATAGGACTCCTTCTTCAGCGTGACGGCATCCCTCACTGCTGATGTCCACCAACGGGTTCGGGGATTGCCACCACGACAGGCACCGACCACCTTACGGCCACAGCTCTCGTTGCCCGCCTCAGCAATGGAGGCATGGAACATGGTCCACTTGGACTCAATGTCCCCCGCCTCCCCCGGGACGTGGGTGAAGTTCTGCTGGAGGTGGGAGTTGAAACTCCTTTTGACAGGGGATTTCAATAGACGTTTCCAGCAGAACCTCAGAATACGTTTGGGCCTCCCAGGTTGGACCGGCATCTTCCCCCACCATCAAAGCCAACTTACCACCATGTGGTGATCAGTTGATAGCTACGCCCCTCTCTTCCCCCGAGTGTCCAAGACATGCAGCCGCAAGTCCAATGACACAACCACAAAGTTGATCATCGAACTGTGACCTAGGGTGTCCTGGTGCCAAGTACACGTGTGGATACATTTATGCGTGAACATTGTGTTTGTTATGGTCAATCCGTGATGAGCACAGAAGTCCAATAACAAAACACCACTCGGGTTCTGATCGGGGGGCCCGTTAATCCCAATCATGCCCTTCCAGGTCTCACTGTCATTGCCCACATGAGCATTGAAGTCCCCCAGCAGAATTATGGAGTCCACAGTGGGAGCGCTCTCCAGCACCCCCTCCAAGGACTCCAAAAATGGAGGGTACTCCGAACTGCTTTTTGGCGCATATGCACAAACAATAATCAGGACCCGTCCCCCCACCCGGAGGCGGAGGGATGCTACCCTCTCGTCCACCGGGGTGAACCCCAACGTACAGGCGCCGAGCTGGGGCGCAATAAGTATACCCACACCTGCTCGGCGCCTCTCACCGTGGGCAACTCCAGAGTGGAAGGGAGTCCAATCCCTCTCAAGAGGACTGGTACCAGAGCACAAGCCATGTGTGGAGGCGAGCCCAATCCCTCCACCACAATAAGGTGACAGCTCAAGGAGGTTTATCTGCGATAAATATAAACGTTTAAGCAGCAGCTGCTCCCGTCCGCAGTAGGCTACTGTCTACTTGGCCTGCACTCTCCGGACAATAATGCGTCAGATTTGAGGGCTGACTATTAGGTCCAGTCAAGGACATATACATGTTTAAAAATATAAATGACTTTAAACTAACTGGAACGTTACGAAAATGCATAGTTTATAAATTTTTTTAATCATTGTCAATGTTGCTGCTTATTCAATTCAACTAAATCCTTTTAAGATGAAATATTTCAGTTTGGGGCCAAGCTGTAAATTTAAATTACAGTAAAGCAAGAAAAATAAATTTTTATCCCAAACAAAATTTTTTCAACAATTTCAATTCCCCAAAAAATTATTAAATATCTGACATATTCTATTCTGTTCTTTTCAGTGTAGTTTATGTCATACCTGTGTTTGGCCATGGCCACGCAAAAACAAACTAGCTTTTCTTCATCTGTGAAATGGCGGGAGGCCATTAACATTACAATGCATCGTCGCCACCCACTGTTTTGACTATTATTTTCAATAGCTGGCATTCCAGGCCAAAATTAAAGCGCAGTAATTTGTCGTAATTTTTTGTTTTGTTTTCCAGTCATAGTCCAGCAACGCATTGAAAAAAGGCCGCAACCCACTTTTTGGTTGCGACCCACTTGTTGAGAATCACTGCTCTGGGGATACTGGTTGAAAAATTCTCTTTGCTCTTGCCTGCAGCATTTTTCTCGTTTGTCTATTTCCCTATCCCTATATTGTCCTATTTCCCTTTGGGCAACATAAGTTGGAAAAGAAGTATTTCTTGCTAGTTTACCATTCTCATTCAACAGCGTTTTCTTGCCTTCTTTTCTTGGGTTGTTTTCATGTCCTCTCCTTTCTGTAAACCCCCTGCCTCTTACGTCTTTGGTTTGCTTTCTCACGGCCTCAATGTTGTGTCATATTTAAATTCTGTTGCCACTTCAAAGTGCCCTGCTAGCTGATTGAAGCTCATTAATTGAAGAAAACAAGCAGAGGGAATTCATAAATGGCTGCCACATTCATTAGGAAAGAGAGAGAGAGAGAGAGAGAGAGAGAGAGAGAGAGGTCAGATGTAGATGGTTTTTTGAGGGTATCTGTGTGACCAAATATGCATGAATTGTGTATCCATGCTTATTTGGTTGCTGTGCATCATCTCTGCATTGTTCTAGTTTAATGCATGTGCATCTGTTTCCATCCTTTAGATGTTGAACAGCTTTGACTAAAAGGTCAATACTCCCCACTGAGCTCTTGAAATTCTTACAGAAGTACCAGGGGCTGTCGTGTTTCAATGCAAAGACTCCATGTCAAATATTTTTAAAGCAAGAAGGCATAGAGGGTAGGATGTTTTTGTACTTTTATATTCCTTGGTTGGCAAATCTCATCATTACACTTTGGGTTGTAAATGAGTTTACTTAACAGTGCACATAAGGGCTTATACAGTATTGTTTATTTTTTCTTACTATCCACAACATACATCCTCATTACACTGGGTTACAATTATCATGATTATTCTTTTTTCCTAAATCAGTTTCTTCAACTGATTTAGGACAGTTTTTCATCATTGAATCTAAAAATGACGTTAATTTCTCTTGTGAGGTCAGGTTTATATGCCAAGTTTTTAACAGGTTAATGATCAAATATTACAAGCTTTCCTTACTGTAAACTTAATAGTATCCATTGCTTAAGGGAATTACCTGTATATTGAATGTTACATCATAATTGTTCAAATTTCAGGGCATGAATCTCAGTTTATTTAAACCTCTAAAGTGACAATACCTGTACATGTAAATAAAAACTTGTAGCCATGGTTCTAAAAGTTGACCCGATTGAGCAATGTCATATTTCCATTAATCCATCCATCCATTTTCAACACCGCTTATCCTGGTTAGGTTCGCGGGGCGCTGGAGCCTATCCCAGCTGACTTTGGGCAAAAGGCAGACTACACCCTGAACTGGTCGCCAGTCAGTCACAGGGCACATATAGACACGGACAACCATTCACACTCACATTCACACCGTCACTGAGTGGGAACTGAACCCACGCTGCCCGCACCAAAGTCAGGCGAGTGTACCACTACACCATCAGTGACCATATTTCCATTCAGTGCATCAAAATTGTTCTAAATCAGCTAAAAATATCTTTTATTGTTGATCAGTGTTATTAATTGTTGCTTTTAATAGAATTGTTTTCTTAGCGGTAGCTAACGCGACAAGTAATCTTCTTCTTCTTTTCCTTTCGGCTTGTCCCGTGAGGGGTCGCCACAGCGCGTCATCCTTTTCCATGTAAGCCTATCTCCTGCATCCTCCTCTTGAACACAAACTGCCATCATGTCTTCCCTCACGACATCCATCAACCTTCTCTTTGGTCTTCCTCTAGCTCTCTTGCCTGGCAGCTCCATCCTCATCATCCTTCTACCAATATACTCACTATTTCTCGTCTGGACGTGCCCAAACCATTGAAGTCTGCTCTCTCTAACTTTGTCTCCAAAACATCGAACCTTGGCTGTCCCTGTGATGAGCTCATTTCAAATTTTATCCAACATGGTCACTCCAAGAGCGAACCTCAACATCTTTATTTCCGCCACCTCCAGCTCTGTTTCCTGTTGTCTCTTCAGTGCCACTGTCTCTAATCCATATATCATGGCTGGCCTCACCACTGTTTTATAAACTTTGCCCTTCATCCGAGCAGAGACTCTTCTGTCACATAACACACCTGACACCTTCCTCCACCCATTCCAACCTGCTTGGACCCGTTTCTTCACTTCCTGACCACACTCACCATTGCTCTGGACGGTTGACCCCAAGTATTTAAAGTCCTCCACCCTTGCTATCTCTTCTCCCTGTAGCCTCATTCTTCCCCCACCACCCCTCTCATTCATGCACATATATTCTGTTTTACTTTGGCTAATCTTTTGGCTAATCTTCATTCCAGTGCATGCCTCCATCTTTCTAACTCTTCCTCCAGCTACTCCCTGCTTTCACTGCAGATCACAATGTCATCTGCAAACATCATGGTCCACGGGGATTCCAGTCTAACCACTGCAAAAAGGAAGGGGCTCAGGGCTGATCCCTGATGCAGTCCCACGTCCACCTTAAATTTGTCTGTCACACCTACAGCACACCTCACCACTGTTCTGCTGTCCTCGTACATGTCTTGTATTATTCTAATATACTTCTCTGTCATTCCAGACTTCCGCATACAGTACCACAGTTCCTCTCTGGGTACTCTGCCATCGGCTTTCTCTTGATCTACATAGACACAATGTAGCTCCTTCTGACCTTCTCTGTACTTTTCCATCAACATCCTCAAGGGAAATAATGCATCGGTGGTACTCTTTCTAGGCATGAAACCATACTGTTCCTCGCAAATACTCACTTCTGTCCTGAGGCTAGCCTCCACTACTCTTTCCCATAACTTCATTGTGTGGCTCATCAACTTTATTCCTCTATAGTTGCCACAGCTCTGCACATCACCTTTGTTCTTAAAAATGGGCACCAGTACACTTTTCCTCCATTCTTCAGGCATCTTCTCACGCACTAGAATTCTATTGAACAAGCTGGTCAAAAACTCCACAGCCACCTCTCCTAGATGCTTCCATACCTCCACAGGAATGTCATCAGGACCAACTGCCTTTCCATTTTTCATCCTCTTTAATGCCTTTCTAACTTCCCCCTTACTAATCATTGCCACTTGCTGGTCCACCACACTTGCCTCTTCTACTCTCCCTTCTCTATCATTTTCCTCATTCATCAACTCCTCAAAGTATTCTTTCCATCTAGCTAGCACACTGCTGGCACCAGTCAACATATTTCCATCTCTATCCTTAATCACCCTAACCTGCTGCACATCCTTCCCATCTCTATCCCTCTGTCTGGCCAGCCTGTATAGATCCTTTTCTCCTTCTCTAGTGTCCAACCTGCCATACATGTCATCATATGCCTCTTGTTTGGCCTTTGCCACCTCTACCTTTGCCCTGTGTCGCATCTCAATGTATTCCTTTCGCCTCTCCGTGGTCCTCTCAGTGTCCAACTTCTTCTTACCTAACCTTTTTCCTTGTATGATTTCCTGTACTGTGAGGTTCCACCACCAAGTCTCCTTCTCTCCTTTCCTGCCAGAAGATACACCAAGTACTCTCCTGCCTGCCTCTCTGATCACCTTGGCTGCAGTGGTCCAGTCTTCTGGAAGCTCCTCCCGCCCACCGAGAGCCTGTCTCACCTCTTCCCGAAAAGCTGCACAACACTCTTCCTGTCTCAGCTTCCACCGCATGGTTCTCTTCTCTGCCTTTGTCTTCCGAATCTTCCTCCCCACCACCAGAGTCATCTTACACACCACCATCCTATGCTGTCTAGCCACACTCTCCCCTACTACTACCTTACAGTTGGTAACCTCCTTCAGATGACATCTTCTGTACAAGATGTAATCCACCTGCGTGCTTATACCTCCGCTCTTGTAGGTCACCCTATGTTCGTGCCTCTTCTGGAAAAAAGTGTTCACTACAGCCATTTGCATCCTTGTTGCAAAGTCTACCACCATCTGTCCCTCCAAGTTCCTTTCCTGGATGCCGTACTTACCCATCACTTCTTCATCACCCCTATTACCTTCACCAACATGTCCGTTACAATCTGCACCAATTATGACTCTCTCTCTGTCTGGGATGCTCAGAACTACTTCATCTAGCTCCTTCCAGAATTTCTCTTTCACCTCTAGGTCACATCCTACCTGTGGGGCATAGCCACTAATCACATTACACATAACACCCTCAATTTCAAATTTCAGCCTCATCCCTCGATCTGATACTCTTTTTCACCTCCAAGACATTCTTAGCCAACTCTTCCTTTTCTCTTCCCATCTACACCATGGTAAAATAATTTAAACCCTGCCCCTAAACTTCTAGCCTTACTGCCTTTCCACCTGGACATACAATTTAGCAACCTTTCTCCTAATCATCATGTCAACCAACTCCCGAGATTTTCCTGTCATAGTCCCAACATTCAAAGTCCCCACATTCAGTTCTGGGCTCTGTGTTTTCCTCTTCTCTTTCTCCCGAAGAACCCGCTTTCCACCTCTTCTTCTTCTTTGACTTCGACCCACAGTAGCTGAATTTCCAACGGCGCCCCGCAGGTTGACGGCGCCGGTGGCGGACGTTTTTAACCCGGGCCACGACTGATCCGGTATGGAATTCTTTGGATGAACGCTCATATTTGTTTGGCAAGGTTTTAAGCCGGATGCCCTTCCTGACGCAACCCTCTGCATTTATCCGGGCTTGGGACCGGCCTACAGCTTGCACTGACTTGTGCCCCCCATAGGGCTGCATTAACGCGACAAGTAATGATTGCGAATATTTATTAGGTCGATTATGCTTAAGTCGGCAAGTACGCACAATCTTGGGGAAAGTGGAATCCTGAAATTCAAAATGTAAGAGAGTTCTTTGTGTAACCGAAGACGAAAAGCATTGAATTGGTGTACAGTCCCATATGGCATGAAAATAAGTATTTTTGGTGAATTGCGCGCATGTATTAGATGGAGAAAAGCCCATTTTATGCATAGTGTATCGAATAAAGTGTGTTCTATGGAGCACTTTATATTTTATAAACTGTAGATTTGTGGTTTTTGTCATTCTAAATGTTACAAATCTGTATCCATTAGCTACTGTCAGCAGAAATGGAGAGGTCTTCTTCCCATTTGGTGATTGGTAAGTGCATTGATTTAGTAATTTTAATTTATTGCATTGAAGAAAGTTTCCGGCTGTTATTTGGAATTCTTGGAACAGTTCATCACATGTCCTAAAAACATTATTGTTAAATAGTTGTTGTAGGTGGCTAATTCCATGTTCTTCCCATGTGCTAAAATGAAGGGGTATATTATTAATTTCGAAATCTGGATGATGACAGATTGGGGCCCACGAATCCTGTAGATTCAAAATTGTTGGATTCTTGAAGCATTTACGCCGTTTAAGAATAGTAGAAATAAATGGGAGTTTTGGGAGTTTGATGTTGTTGCAGTCTATTTGTTCCAGTTCTAGCCAAGAATCATACTCTTCACTGAGGTGCAACCATTTGATGAGGTAGTGTAATTGGTTAGCTATATAATAGTGTTTAAAGTTGGGAGCTTTTAGGCCTCCCTCCTGTTTACTTTTCTGAAGAGTGGATAGACTTATTCTATTTTTCTTATTTTTTGAATAAAAAGTTATTACAGCAGAATCTAAGGTTTGTGTGTCGAACATTGATTGATTGCGAGTTTGCATTTTGGACTTTGGATGGAGTGTATGACCTACAGTTTCATATTTCATACTATTGGGTATATTATAATTTATCATTTCATAATTATTTATCACTGTAAATAATATGTTCTACCTAACAGATACTGGGAGTCGTAACTAGGAACACCTTATATGTATTGGAGGTTGTGCTCAAAATGTTAATATACTTTAAAAATGTAGACACAATTATGTACATGGTAGGGAATTTTTATGACTGTTGATTAAATAGTGATATGTTAATAGGAAAATGGAAGGGCAGTTGGTCCTGATGACATACCTATGGAGGTTTGGAAGGTATGGAAGCATCTAGGAGAGGTGGCTGTGGAGTCTTGGGCCAGCTTGTTAACAGAATTCTAGGGCGTGAGAAGATGCCTGAGGAATGGAGTAAAAGAGTGCTGGTGCCCATTTTTGAGAACAAGGGTGATGTGCAGAGCTGTAAAGTTGATGAGCCACACAATGAAGTTATGGGAAAATGTAATGGAGGCTAGACTCAGGACAGAAGTGAGTATTTGCGAGCAACAGTAAGGGTTCATGCCTAGAAAGAGTACCAAAGATACATTATTTGCCTTAAGGGTGTTGATGGAAAGGTACAGAGAAGGTCAGAAGGCGATACATTGCGTATTTGTAGATTTAGAAAAAGCCTATAACAGAGTACCCAGAGAGGAACTGTGGTACTGCATGAAAAAGTCTGGAGTGGCACAGAATACAGGACATATACAGTATGAGGGCAGCAGAACAGTGGTGAGGTGTGGTGTAGGTGCGACAGAGGAATTTAAGGTGGAGGTGGGACTGCATCAGGGATCCGCCCTGAGCCCCTTCCTGTTTGTAGAGGTGATGGATAGGCTGACAAATGAGGTTAGACTGGAATCCCTTTGGGCCATGATGTTCACAGATGACATTGTGATCTACAGTGAAAGCAGGGAGAAGGTGGGGTAACAGTTAGAAAGGTGGAGGTATGCACTGGAAAAGAGAGGATTGAAGATTAGCTTAATACAGAATATATGTGCATAAATGAGAGGGGTGGAGGGGGAAGAATGAGGCTAGTGGGAGAAGAGATAGCGAGGGTGGAGGACTTTAAATACTTGGGGTCAACAATCTAGAGCAATGGTGAGTGTGGTAAGGAAGTGAAGAAACGCGTCCAAACAGGTTGGAACGAGTGGAGGAAGGTGTCAGGTGTGTTATGTGACAGCAGAGTCTCTGCTAGGATGAAGGGCAAAATTTATAAAACAGTTGTGAGGCCAGCCATGATGTACAGATTAGAGACAGTGAGACAACAGGAAGCAGAGCTGGAGGTGGCGGAAGTGAAGATGTTGAGGTTCTCCCTAGGAGTGATCAGGTTGATAGGGTTAAAAATGAACTCATCAGAGTGATGGCCAAGGTTAGGTGTTTTGGAGACAAAGTTAGAGAGAGCAGACTTTGATTGGTTTGGACACATCCAGAGGAGAGATAGCGAGTATATTTGTAGGAGGATGAGGATGGAACTGCCAGACAAGAGAGCTCCAGGAAGACCAAAGAGAAGGTTGATGGATATAGTGAGGGAAGACATGAGGGCAGTTGGCTCTCATGGAAAAGGATGACACTGTGGCGACACCTAACGGGACAAGCTGAAAGGAAAGGATGTTAAATATGTGTATACAGTAAACTGTATGTAATTTTAATTACTGCTTTTTTTCAAGTTTGAATTTCCTAAATATAGAAATATCTAACATATCTACACAAGTAGCATTATTTAAAAAAAGACAGTGTAATGCTTTATATACATGCATTAAAGTTAATACAAAACACAGTTAATGTGTTGGCCTGGCTCTCAACAACCGTTCCAGTTTCTCATGTGGCTCATTTGGAAAATTAGTTCCCCACCCTTGACCTACACCCACATTGGAAAAATTTAAATTGGTTCATTCCACAATCCACCTGCATGAGGTTTGCTTTAAGGGTTGCTGACCTTACTAAGTGATTAAGCAACACCGTGTCATGTTCCTTGCAAAGA
The DNA here is from genome assembly GCF_024500385.1 of Phyllopteryx taeniolatus. NCBI lineage: Eukaryota > Metazoa > Chordata > Actinopteri > Syngnathiformes > Syngnathidae > Phyllopteryx > Phyllopteryx taeniolatus. The sequence continues at coordinate 1,062,313 of NC_084511.1, forward strand.
CAAAATCAGGCTTCCGGAAGAGAAAGGGGAGAGAGGAGAGAGAAAGAAGGGTAAAAGTAGGCAGTCAAATGCTTATTAAGTTTTCTTCTAAAAAAGGTTAGCATGTGGGTGTGGGTGTGGCGGGAGCAGATAACAATAGCCTCTACGGCTGTTTGCTGTCACTTCTCTTGTTTCGCTTGTCTTTGCTTTCAGACAGTGAGAGTTTGCTCATGTAGGAATACTACTGAATTGAAAATATATTTAATTGAAATTAATTTAAATACAAACTCAGTACAAGGAATAAGTGGATGGATGGATGGATGGATGGATGGATGGATGAATGGATGGATGGATGGACAAACGTCTTTCTTTTTTCCTACTGTCAAAAATTGAAACTCACGAGAAACACGATGTATAATATAATAGGAACAAGAAATAAGGATAATGTGTAATATGTGACTAAAATGTGTCTCACAGCCAATGCTTGAGACTGCTTGTGGTCTGGTTTTAATACACTACTTTGAAACCATTAACATATCCAAGATCCCCTGATCAATCGCGCTCTTAGGTAAAGGCTAAATAACTGTTATTAACTGATATGTATAACTATACCCTAATTTTGGAAAATGCGTATTAGTAATTATTGATGCTGATAATAATTTATTAATCTAGGTAATGCCATTAATGTCCTAACTGCTAAGGTACTTATGCCATTATTATTATTATTATTATTATTTATTTTATTATTATTATTAATAGCTAAGCATATTTAAAGCCTTAACATTTTTTAAGTAACCTGTAGGAAGAAAATTATAATTGTGTGTTTTTGTCTACTGCAAAGCCCAGAAATTCATTGTTTGTTGTTGTTGTTTTTTTAACCTTTCTGATATTGTTGTAGTCACTGATGGTGAAGTGGTACACTCACCTGACTTTCGTGCGGTCAGCATGGGTTCAGTTCCCACTCAGTGACGGTGTGAATGTGAGTGAGAATGGTTGTCCGTGTCTATATGTTCCCTGTGACTGACTGGCGACCAGTTCAGGGTGTAGTCTGCCTTTCGGCTCCAGTACCCCGTGACCCGAACCAGGATAAGCGGTGTTGAAAATGGATGGATGGATATTGTTGTAGAGGCCTATGGTGTGGAAATAAATTTTCACTTTTACATAGACTTTTATGGAAATGTAATGTAGTGCGACTTGGTAGCGGAATTTCTGTATTTCTACTCACCTTGTTGAAAAAAACATATTGGATAACCAAGGCTTCATTTGCAGGACTGATTACTTATCCATATAGAGGGGTGGGCAAACTACTGCCCGCGGGCCACATCAGCCCGTTATTCATTTCAATCCGGCCCGCCAAAGATTAGTACAGAAGCAGCAGGCACAGTGATACATTGACTTAACTTTGGCTGTTCTGTTTTTTCTCTGCTACTGCTCTGAACACATCTTCAACCATGAGTGGGTCAAAGAAAAGAAAAGTTGACAGTGAGTGCCGAGTGTTTAATAGAGAATGGACTTCTAAATACTTTTTCACTGAAGTCCGGTCAAAGGCTGTATGTTTTATTTCCCAAGAAACCATTGCGCTTTTAAAGGAATACAACATTAGCCGTCACTTTTCTACCAAGAATGCTATTTATGCTAACAACCAACCAACGCAGGAACGAACGGCTCTGGTTCAGCGGTTAAAATCCAGCTTGCAGGCTCAGCAAAACACCGTTATCCGACAAGCTGGCATCTAAGATTCAGTCACAAAGGTTACTTTTTTGCTGGCATTCAAACTAGCGAAGACCAGTGTAGCGTATATTGGTTTGGATAAAAATGTAATTAATTCAGAAGAAAAGAATAAGCCCGAAGCGATGCCTGCGTTACTTCCGGTTTATGGTGATTTTAAGTTTAAATGTTAAAATCAAATGATTTTAGCTCATAAAGGGGTACTACGTCTCTTTTTAGATGTGTCAAACTTCAGGACAAAGTGACAAAAAACCTCCATGTCTCGTAATCTGAAGGTTGCTACAGGAATTAGATAAGAGTTCTCGATAACCAGAGGTCTTTTGTCGAATCCAAACACACACAAATGATACAGGTAGGGGATTTTTATAGAAAATTTTATGAAATCTAACAGGGGAATCTACAGGGGAACAATGCAGAGAAAAGCAAAACAAAGGACAGACAAACATTGTTAAATGAGGCTGAACTTGTGATGTGAGGGTGGAATGAGCATGCGCGGTGGCAATGCGTAGAGCTGGGGGTTCCTGTTACCGTTAATTTAAACCCAAATATGCACCAATCTGTACTTTAGTAGACTGCAGGTTGGACTTGCGTTGCGTGGAACACAATTTAGGCAGGCTTGTCGATGTCCCAAATGTTTGGCCAGTCCGGTCCGTACAGGGAACAGGTGGATTTGACGGAAAAAGGCGGAAGGAAAAAAAAAAGAAAAACAAGAAAAAGAGTTCCAAGTGCAGGACAGCCGAAGCCCGTGGGTGCCGCTGGTCGCAAGATGCTCGGAGCAGACGTGTGCCGCTCATTTCCCTCCTCCCTCGGAGCTTTGTCAGTAAGCTGTCCAGGCACATGAAAGGGTAGCTCGGGGCGCTGGCAGGGTGCCCTGCGGCAGGGAAAGGCCTGATATGTCCTCGCCACCTTGTGGCGAGAAGTGGGGCTTCCTGGCTGAACCAGTTTTCAGCAAGGTGGTCAAGCGAGCGAGAGCCAGTGCCCCCCCGGGGACCAAAAGGGAGATAGACTGCCTCTTAATGTTACCATTCCATCCTAGGATTATTTTGTGATTTAAAACCCAGTGGGATGAAAGATTAATTATTTGATCTAACATAACGAAACCGGGCGGCACGGTGGCCGACTGGTTAGAGCGTCAGCCTCACAGTTCTGAGGTGCGGGGTTCAATCCCCGGCCCCGTCTGTGTGGAGTTTGCATGTTTTCCCCGTGCCTGCGTGGGTTTTCTCCGGGCACTCCGGTTTCCTCCCACATCCCAAAAACATGCATGCATTGGAGACTTTAAATTGCCCGTAGGTGTGAATGTGAGTGCGAATGGTTGTTTGTTCGTATGTGCCCTGCGATTGGCTGGCAACCGGTTCAGGGTATACCCCGCCTCCTGCCCGATGATAGCTGGGATAGGCTCCAGCACGCCCGCGACCCTAGTGAGGAGAAGCGGCTCAGAAAATGGATGGATGGATAACGAAACCGGTTTCCAGCTTTGCATTGTCACGCACACCCTGTTTAATCCATGCAAGGAGCGTTTCAACCTTATGTAGTGGCTAATATCACTTACTCTTTGTTTGTAAAACATTTCTGTGTTTGGTTGGGGTAAACGCAAGCGTATTCGGTTGACACGCAAATTCTGAGAAATACAATCGGTGTGGTGGTAGGCACTGGGAGCATTCATGCAACATTCTTACAAATGTCACACAACATTCAAATTCGGTGACGCTGGTCCCAAGTGCTTTCTGTTGGCAGTGTCCATCCACCGCCAGTGGGCGTCGCTGGGCTCCATCAATTGTCTCAGAGGTTTTGAGTTGCATTTCAAAGGGCAAATGGTCCTTTGAACTTTTATCTTGACATGCGGCACCAGCGGATTTTCAAGCTTTTTGGGTCGGTATCTTGAGCCCTGCACACACAAGGGGTCTTCTGATGACTGGGAGCCAAGGCTTCTGCGGTAACTGTTTAATAGAAGTCAGGATTCCTGGTCTCTGCTTTTGATGAGCTCTTTCAGACTGGCTGGTAATTCATTTAGCGTCCGTGTGAGACAAACAAGCCTCTTTCCCAAGGGAAGTTTCTGAAAGAATGCATGTTAGAGACAGCAAGTATCTTATGTCCTGAGAGCAAGAACAAATTTGAAAATATTATCTTATCACCCCGGACAGTGACTTACCGTGTTGAGCTAATTGATGAAGACTTAGCTAACAAGCTAAACAAAAAAGCAGCATCATTTATAGAGTTGGGAATCTCTGGCGCGAGGCCAGTTCGATACAAATCTAGATACACAGGTAGTGATTTGATTTAAAAAATTATACCTTTTTACGGGCAGAACGATTCGATACGATGCATGTGTACATTTTTATTTTTTGGTGCTTGCTGAGTGCTGACTGACTTTTTGAACTTTTAAGCCATGATGACTATCTTAGTTCAACTGGCGATTGTTGTCTCAGTTTCAGGACATACAGTACCTGGCCTTGTGTCCTCTTGGTAGTTTCTTTTTAGGTTCATACATTAACAACTCGAACGTATAAGTCCATTTTGTTGGGTAGGGAGCGTACATTCGCAAGGTGGATCGACGGGAATGCCAATCTGTATCCTCTCTTGCGGAGTTTCACCTGGATGCCGGCACACTTCCCTCTGTGGCGTCGCCTCCGCCTCCATGCGCCGAAAACCGCGGACGCCGCTCCGGTTAGTAACTCGGGGAAAAAACTGAGCGGATTTGCAAAAGTTGGTGAAAGAAAGTCCGGAGTAGCCTCCTTGATGGTTAGCAAGTCTCCCCTTGTGTAGGTGAGTCGTGTAATGTCTCCAAAGATGAACGAAAAACACAAAAACAAAAACAATACTAGAGAGCGCGTAACCGAGGCGACCACACTGGTAGGCGCCATCTTGGTTCAAAAACTGTTTGTGCCTGAAATGTATACAAACATCAGAGCCTTCAAAACCAAGCTATCTTTATTCTCAAAGCAAATGTCAAACAAGTCATTTGTTCATTTCTCCACACTGGCTATGCTGAAAGAGGCCCCTTGACGTGAAAAAATACAGGAAGTCACTGGATGACCTGCATGGAGAATTTTGCCGTTGGTTCTCTGATTTTGCAAAAATTGTCAAATCACTTCAGTTGGTGTCATATCACTTACATAAGACACTGAAACAGTGCCACAGGAGCTGCAGTTGGAACTGATTGATCTCCAATGTGATACTGTCTTAAAAGAAGTTCAACGCTCTCAAACTGAATGAGTTCTGAAGAATTTGACCAAAGGGTAGCATATACAGGCTGAACAGGAGGGTTCCAAGAACTGACCCTTGAGGTACCCCATAGGTCATTGCCATTCGATGAGATTGAGCACTTGCAATGCTTACAAAATAACTCCTTTCCTCCAGGTCGGACCTGAACCATTTAAGGACTGTTCCATTTAGTTCTACCCACGTTTCCAACCTGTTAGGCAGTATATTATGATCTACCGTATCAAAAGTTGCATTGAGGTCCCACAGGACCAGACTTGACACCTTTCCCGAGTCAGTATTCAACCTTATATCATTTAGCACTTTGATAAGAGCAGATTCTGTACTGTGATGAGTTCGGAACCCTGATTAAAATTTGTCAAAAAGTCAATTTAAGTTCAAGAAATTGCTGAGTTGATTAAAAATAACTTTCTCAACAATCTTGGCTATGACAGGGATATTTGAGATGGGTCTATAACTTGCTAACATGGAAGCGTCCAGCGCTCTATTTTTTAGCAGAGGCTTAATGGCAGCTACTTTAAGAGCTTTAAGAAACTCGCCTGACTGAAGTGAGCAATTGATTATTTGCTGCAAATCAGCTAGCACAGACTTCACAATAGCTTTGGAAAAGTCAGATGGTATCGAGTCAAGACTGCTCATTGATGGTTTCATCTGCTGAACTGTTTTCTCTACAATTTTTTGGTCAATTGTATCAAATTCTGACATGGTAACAGAGTTTTTCCTGGGTGGCTTCAGATTTAGTATAATTTTATCATTTTGCTGATTTGTGCTAATATTTAACCTGATGGATTGTATTTTTTCACTAAAATAACAAGCAAATTCATTGCATTTATCTGCTGTTAGGAGTTCTGGAACTATCTGATTCAGAGGGGTTGTGAGCTTGTCAACCACAGCAAACAGAGTGTGAGTATTGTTGAAGTTCTTACTGATGATTTCAGAAAAGTGTTTCTGTCTAGCCCTGACTAACGCTTGGTTAAAATTACAAAGACTTTGTCTGTAGAGGTCATAGTCAATTTGGAGTTTAGTTTGTCTCCACTTACGTTCTGCTTTCCTACACTTTGATTTGGAGGTCTTTACCATCATTGTGCTCCTCCTTGGTGTTCTAGATCACCTCAAGATTATCTTAGTTTTAATAGAAGCGAAAGCATTCATGACATTTGAGATTTTACAGATGAAATTATCCAAAAGTTCACCAACTGTCTCAGCATTCACAGTTTGTCGCACAGCAAAGGTCTCCATAAACTTAGTGGCGGTGCTCTCATTTATGTACCTTTTCTTAATAGACAGAGGCTGTCTCAACTTTTGGAAGAATCTGTAATTCAAAGAATACAAAAAAATGGTCAGAAATAGCCATATCCTTATTGTCAATTGATAGAATTGCAACATCCTTGGAGATGACCAGGTCTAAGATGTGACCTTGAGTGTGGGTTGGACTCTTAATATGTTGAGAGAGGTCAAATGTATAGCAGAGATTTCTTTAGATTTTTTTCTCCATGTTATGGTCAACATGAATGTTAAAGTCTCCCGTTATGACAAAATAGTTGTAGTCATTACAAATAACTGACAGCAGTTCTGAGAAGTCCTCCATACATTTTCTGTTGCATCTTGGAAGCCTATAAATTATTAAAACAATGACCTTTGGGTCACCTATAACTAAAAAACTGAGATATTCAAAACAGCTAAAATCACCAAGTATAATTTATTTACACTGAAATAATGACTTAAAAAGAACAGCAATATCTCCGCCTTTTTCCCTCTTCGACATAAAATAAAAATTTGTTGGTGTTGCCTCATTTAAAATGGTATTACAGCTACTTTCTGTTAACCACGTTTCATTTAGTAACAAAAATTCCAAATCATGGGCTGGAATGACCTGATATTGAAAAGAGCTCGTCTCGCAGAGATAACTGGAGACAATGGTTTGATAGATTGAAATTTTATCCTCACTAAGTTTGAAGTTTTACTTTTTTTGTGCCATATTTCTTTGACCAACTTTCTGTCCCTTGTAATTACAGGGATCAAAAATGCTTGATCTCCATAGGGGTCTGACTTATTCTGGAAAAGACCCCACAGATATCAGTCAGATTCACAGATAATGTTCTTCATGGGTGGAGGAGGGGCCCTTCGCATCTTAGTGGACGGTGGTTTCAGGTGAGGGGGGATGGGAGGAAGATCTTGGTGTGGTGTGCATTGGATTCCAATATTGACAATCCTCTTCATCCTGTCCGTCACACCTAGCAGAGAATTTAGGCTAGTAGAGAGTGAGTTTTGCGTTGGGCTTTGCCCCATTGGGGCAGGGAGGGGTGTGGGAGATTCAACGTCCTGGCTCATCTCATTTGTCATTCGCTCCTCAGAGTGTTTGGATGCCCCTGATGAATCCGTCTGCGCCTCGTGTTCGCTTATCTCCTGCTCCTCCGATTGTTTGGGAACAACTGCATCACCCAACTGCATCACCAATGCCAGTGTTTTCTTTTTGGGCCTCTGAATGACGTACACAGTAAAAAATGTTGGCAGCCAATAACTTAACCCCTTGTCTATTTAGACAGAAACCGTCTGCCTTGTAAATATGTCTGCGCTCCCAAAAAATGCAGAAATTGTCAATGAAACTCACGGATAGTGCCGTACACACTTTTTTGAGCCACATATTTAATTGACTGAGCCTAGAGAATCGTTCATCTCCAAATCGTACAAGTGGCAGAGGTCCACTAATAAAAACCTCAGCATCCAAACATTGCACTTTTGTGAGGAGATCAATGGAATCTTGCTTCATTACCTCTGATTGCTGCTTGAGAACATCAAGGGCCCCTGTGTGTATAATTACAGATTTCACAGTTGGGTGCTGATTAGTGTTCTCCAGGATTCTTTTAGAGATATCAGAGACCATGTCATTGGTAAAACACAGTACTTTGGTGTTCTTCTCACTACAAAAACGTTTCACAGCCTTGACAGCTCCATCACCAACTATTAATGTTTGGGGTGCCATGTTTTTCTTGTATGATTTAGTTTCATACCTTTCAGGGGTGGTGGGGGATGAGCATTTTTGGCCAGGGTCTTGTAAAAGTAGCTCAAATCTATTTTTAAGTCTGATGTCAATGTTTTCCATTGACTCGCGTCTTTTTTTCTTGCCCTTCGCTGTAGCGACCGTCCACGACCGCTCACTCGCCGTTGAAGAAGCCCGCATAGCAGCACAGCCTGAAGAGCTCAGAGATAGAATTGTGGGCAGGCACAGATCTGGCCAAGGTTACATAAAAATTCTCCTGCACTTAAGGTTCCTAAAAACACAGTGGCCTCCATAATCCTTAAACGGAAGACAGTTGGGATGACCAGAACCCTTCCTAGAGCTGGCCGTCCGGCCAAACTGAGATGGGAGAAAATTCGAGAAAGTCAACCATAACTGTAGCCCTCGACCAGTCGGGGCTTTATGGCAGAGTGGCCCGACGGAAGCCTCAGTGCAAGACCCATGAAAGCCTGCATGGAGTTGGCTAAAAAAAAACACCTCAAGGACTCCAAGATGGTGAGAAATAAGATTCCCTGGTCTGATGAGACCAAGATACAACTTTTTGGCCTAACCCTATATGTGGAGAAAAGCAGGCACTGCTAATCACCTGTCCAATACAGTCCCAACAGTGAAGCATGGTGGTGGTAGCATCATGCTGTGGGGGTGTTTTTCAGCTGCAGGGACAGGACTGCTTGCAATCGAAGGAAAGATGAATGTGGCCAAGTACAGGGATATCCTGGATGAAAACCTTCTCCAGAGTGCTGGATGCCAGCCCATCGCAGAACGCATATAGACAACCATTCAAATTCACATTCACTCCTGCTTTTACAAAGTGTGAGATGCTTCAGTGGGTTTCCTCCCACATTCCAAAAACTTAAATTAGGTTCAGTGAAGACTCTAAATTGGCCCAGGCTGTGAATGTGAATGGTTGTTTATATGTCCTGCGATTGGTTGGCAACCAGACCAGGGTGTACACTGCCTCTCACATAAAGTCAGCAGGGCAAGGCGACGCTAGTGAGGCAAAGTCGTACACAAAATGGATAGAAAATACAAGAAGTATGATGTCCCCATGTAATGTGTAAGGTACGTGTTACTTTGACAATCACCCTGAACTCCATCCATCCATCCATTTTCTGAGCTGCTTCTCCTCACTAGGGTCGCAGGCGTGCTGGAGCCCATCCCAGGTACCATCGGGCAGGAGGCGGAGCACACCCTAAACTGGTCACTAGCCAATCGCAGGGCACATTGAAACAAACAACCTTTCGCAGTCACATTCACACCTACGGGCAATTTAGAGTTGTCAATTAACCTACCATGCATGTTTTTGGGATGTGGGAGAAAACCAGAATGCCCGGAGAAAACCCACGCAGGCATGGGGAGAACATGCAAACTCCACACAGGCGGGGCCGGGGATTGAACCCCGGTCCTCAGAACTGTGAGGCAGACGCTCTAACCAGTTGCACATCGTGCCGCTTCACCCTGACCTAGCATTGCATAATTGAAACAAAAACATATGCAGCTTAAAATTGAACTACAACTTCTTCAACATTTACTTATTTAGGCTAGTCTTAAGTGATGTTGCAAAATTACAACATGGGGCCCTACGGGGTTTTATTATGCATTCCTTTTAATATCCTATACTGTGAACTCAAACTTAAAACAACACAATTCAAAAACCAATAAAATAAATTAAGGATAGACCACAGTATGTGTATGGGGCACAACGGTGGTGGGGGCTACATTAAGAGGTTTATGTATGGGGGCCCAGAATTTGGTGCTACATCTCTGAGTCGGCAAATAACAAAAGATTTAGTAGGTTGATTAATTTTACATTGGACGGGTTGGCAGGAACTAGAGAGATCAAACTACTGTATTTGAAAACATCCATCCAACCATACATCCGTTTTAAAAGCCGCTTCTCTTCACTAGGGTCGCGGGCGTGCTGGAGCCTATCCCAGCTATCTTCGGGCAGGAGGCGGGGTACACCCTGAACTGGTTGCCAGCCAATCGCAGGGCACATATAAACAAACAACCATTCGCACTCACATTCACACCTACGGGCAATTTAGTGTCGTCAATTAACCTACCAAGCATGTTTTTGGGATGTGGGAGGAAACCGGAGTGCCCGGAGAAAACCCACGCAGGCACGGGGAGAACATGCAAACTCCACACAGATGGGGCCGGGGATGGAACCCCGGTCCTCCGAACTGTGAGGCAGACAGTCTAACCAGTCGCTCACCGTGCCGCCTATTTCAATACAAGCAATTAAAAAGTCAATTTTACAATCATTAACTCATATTTACACTGGTTGTACACAAACATTTTAGGATGGAAGGAGTTTGACTCTGGAGCACATTAATTCGTTTAATTTATTTCCTTCAGGATTGAAGTGGGCGGCACTGAGCAAACAGGTGTTCTAATGTAGTTTACTGAGGTACACTCTGTACCCTGATAACATGACTATAAAAAAAAGAACTTCACATTCACTTGTCATTTTTATTCTATTCACAGACTTATCACCCCGCCATGCTGATACCTTTTTCTTTCTTTGCTGAGTCTCCATATCTTCTAAGTCCACAGCTGTCAGCTCAAAGGGTAAAATATTGGCAGAAACGTGGCAGGGCACAATGCAATGCAGACTCCCAACAGAATATCTAATGGATCAGCTAAAATTTGCAGGAACGGGAAAGGTGCAGAGTTGACAAAGGGGGAAGATAAAAAAAAGAGGCAGGAGTACAACACAAAATTTTGATAGTAAGCAGAATGAACTGAGGAGCGAAAAAGAGACATGAGAGGGCAGACCTTCCAATTAGTGTTAAACAAGGAACAGAGGCAGGAAGAGGGATGCTCTCATGTTTTCCAGACATTTATTCTAAGCCAGCAACTACAAAAAAAACAAAATAATTTATTTTTTATTTTTAGACATTTGACAATAGTGCGTGTCGGAGAAAACACTGCAAAAAGATGATGCATTAAAGTTTCACCGAAAAATATTCCCTCTGACCATGGCTCCATCCAAAAAAACAATTGAACAACTGTAAACTTCTTCCAACTTTTACTCCTGAAGCACATTATTTATAGATTTTTGCCAATCCAAGTAACGTCACATACCTTTTTACTGTTAATGAATTTAATTTTTTAATGAATTTCATTGTGCCCAGTTCAGGGTGTAGTCCGCCTTTCGCCCAAAGTCGGCTGGGATAGGCTCCAGCGCCCTGTGACCCTGAAACAGGACAAGCGGCATTGGGAATGGATGGATGGATGGATGGATGAATTTCATTTCTATTCTCTGCAAAAGTTCACACCCTCATCGTGATGAAAATGTGGTTATTTTTTATGCATACTATTTTTTAACATTTATTGCAAACATGGTATTTTTTAATTATTGCTAATTAATAAAAGAGACTTTTTAAAAAATTCAATTTGTCAAAATTACTTAACCCCTCCCCTCCCTGAGCTGGTATCATGGTGAAGGGTTTTGTGTGTCCCAATGATACTAGGAGCTAATTTATCTGGGCTTTACGCCCCTGGTAGGGTCACCCATGTAAAACAGGTCCTATGTGAGAGACCAGACAAAGTACACCTCAGAGACCCCCAATGATGAATAAAATAAATGGCGCTACGTTTCCTGCGATTGGCTGGCGACCAGTTCAGGGGGTACCCTGCCTCTCGCCCGAAGATAGCTGGGATAGGCTCCAGCACGCCCGCGAACGTAGTGAGCATAACTGGTACAGGAAATGAATGAATGAATGAATTAATTAATGAATCTAGGTTTCCCTAGGACGCGGGTCACCATGGCCTCCCTCTGGAGCCAGGCTTAGAGGTGGGGCTCAAAGGTGAACGCCTGGTGGCCAGGCCTGCACCCATGGGGCCTGACCGGGCACAGCCCAAAGAGGCAACGTGCTCACCTGCACACACAGATTGGGTTCTGGTACCAGTTCTCTTGAGAGGGGTTGGACTCTCTTCCACTCTGGAGCTGCCCACAGTGAGAGGTGTCGACCAGGTGTGGGCATGGTTTCCCATTTTCAGAACATGTTTTCTGCGTTCACCTTTTGGCTTTTCACTCGCAAAGGTATTTTAATTCATCCTCCATAGATTCTTCTTTAAGTCTTATGTCTCATTGTGATGTTGGCCTTATGTGCCTCCTTGTTTACTTCAATCATCTTTCTTTTTTCCCCAAAGCCTGCATCCTCCCCCTATTTTCTCTCTTCATGCTCTCTATGCCCTCTTACAAATTGACCAATATGACACCAGTCAAACAGTGCTTACAAATGTGCATGTGTGAGTGGGTGTTTTGACACAACATCAGTACCGTATTTTCATGACCGTAAGGAACAACCATATTAAAAGGCGCAGTCTCAGTTACGGGGTCTATTTCTGTATTTAACACATACATAGGGCACACCGTATTATTGGGCACAGGCATGGTAAAACATACGCTAGCTTAAAACATACGGTAGCATGCATGCACGCTAAAACATACGCTAGCATGCATGCAATAGATGGATAGATGGCGCCGTTTCATAAAACGAAAGCACCAAGACGGACCTCCTTAAAAATGTTCGATTTTCATTTCTTCTGCAAACGTTATTGCCCTCAGTCAAATGGTGACTGTATAGACGCTTCTCCCAGCTATTCTTTAATCATTAATCCATTGCTCGAGTCGGTCTTCCAACTCGGGCCACCTCGCCTTGTTTCTGTGGAAACTCAGCTTCGTCTTCTTGACTTGGTGAAGCTCGTTTTCCTGATTCGTTCATTTTGAATTCTCTCGTGGCTGCTCAATTCCCATGTTTCTCCGCGTAACTGATAGCTTACAGTTTAAACTGTGCTTCGTAAGGGTGTCTCTTCGTAGGTGGCATTTTCTTGGGGTCCTTAGCCAAACCGATGTTGTTTTGCACAATGCACATACCGGCGCTACATACCTACTGGGGGCGTGCCTTTAGCTTTCACGCGCACCCTTGTTGAAGCTCCTTCACCCTCACAATATGTAATTCTCTTTAGGTCAAACTGGCATCTGCCACCAACATCAAAGCAAACACACCACCCGGTGGGAATCAGATTGCAGCTCCGGCCCTCTTTTGACCCCATTGCCCAAGAAATACGGCAGCAAGTCCGATGACAGGACCACAAAGTTGATCATCGAACTGCGGCCTTAGGTTGTCCTGGTGCCAAGTGCTCATCTGGAAACCCTTATTTGTGAAGATGGTGTTTATTATGGACAGTCTGTGACAACCACATTATTCCTATAACAAAGCACTACTCGCGCTCAGATCGGGGAGGAGTGAGGAGGCGTTCGCCTTTATCACGCCTTTCCGGGTCACATTTTCACGAGACATGTGAGCATTGAATTCCCCCAGTCGAGGCGCACTCACTAAAAGGAAATAAAAGACAGAATGGCATCATATTTTTCTGATGTTTATATGCATGCCAGTGCCTCTGACTTACTGACTCAACACTCATCTGAAATGTAGGAATTCAAGTGAAGAGCATGAGAATGAAGACAAAGTCTGTTGACGGAACATGGGCCACTCGGACTTAATGTCCCCTGCTTCCCACGGGACATGGACAAAGTTTTGCCCGAGGTGGGAGTTTAAGCTCCTTCTGACTGGGGACTCTGCCAAACATTACCAGCACACCCTCACAATACGTAATTCTCTTTCAGGTCGAACTGGCATCTGCCCCCAACATCGAAGCTAACACACTACCCAGTGAGAATCAGATTGCAGGTTCGCACCTCTTTTGACCCCAGTGTCCAAGAAATGCGTCCTGGTGCCAAGTGTTCGTCTGGACACCCTTATGTGTGAAGATGGTGTTCATTATGGACAGTCTGTGATGAGCACATTATTCCAATAACTAAGCACTACTCGCGCTCAGAACGGGGAGGGGTGAAGAGGCTTTCGCCTTTATCACGCCCTTCCGGGTCACATTGTCACGAGCCATGTGAGAATTGAATTCCCCCAGTCGAGGCACACTCACTAAAAGGAAAGAAAAGACAGAATGGACACATTGTGTTTATACATAACACAATATCAGGCGGGGAATTTGATCCCACACCTCCATAGAGACTGCAACCTGAATGTAGCGCCTTGAAATGCTCGGCCATCCTGACTGTGCTACTGTGTTGTTTAAAAGGAGCAAATGGTGAGGATCTTTATTCATCCCAGAGGGTCTGCTCATCCGGTGGGCGACCCGTTCGAGAGCATTGGAATGTAGTCAAAGTTCAAGAGCCACTATACCAAGCATTGGTGGCTCAGTGGTAGAATTCTCACCTGCCACGAAGGAGGCCCTGGTCCGATTCCCGGCCAATGCCGCTTGACCCTTTTGTGTATATTAAGCTCTATTTGAGGTAAAGGAGTACAAACTCCTTCTGCTTGCAAAACACACATTTTCCCCTGTCGGTACTGGACTACCGAGGACAGGAAGCAAGTGTTTGTTGGTCAGATCTTGTCAGAAGTGATTCATATGCCTAGACTTTGCGAACTTAATTCACCAACTTGGCGCGCTCGGCCATCTTCACAAATATCCCTTGTGTTGTTTCATGGCAGTGTAGGGCAGAAACAATGATAACACACGAGTTTTACCCATTTCTGTTGGACTGGAAAGGCAAGGAGAGGAAACAAACAGTTTTTGTCAGTCTAATCACACGAGAAGCAGAATTTCAACCCGCATACCCGTAGAGACTGCAACCTGAATGGAGTTGCTTGGACGGGTCTGCCACTCCGACAGACATCGATTGTGTTGTTTTTCATGGCATCGTATTTTACTGATGTTTATATGCATGCCAGTGCCTCTGACTTACTGACTCAATACTCATCTGAAATGTAGGAATCAAAGTCAAGAGCATGAGAATGAAGACAAAGTCTGTTGACGGAACATGGGCCACTCGGACTTCATGTCCCCTGCTTCCCACGGGACATGGACAAAGTTTTTCCGGAGGTGGGAGTTGAAGTCTTTTCTGACTGGGAACTCCTGCCAGACATTACCAGCGCACCCTCACAATATGTAATTCTCTTTCAGGTCGAACTGGCATTTGACCCCAACATCGAAGGAAGCACACCACTCGGTATGGAAATAAAGGACAGAATGGTGTAGTGGATTTTTTCGCCTGTTTTTCCGAGTTGGAGGTCACCCTGGAGAACTCCGACATCCGTCGGGGATGTGATGAATGAAGACTTCGAGACACTTGGCGTTTGGACTAATTCGATTTATTGAACAAGCCTTAGTGTCATAACAGCTGCTTACATTGCCAGAACGACGAAAAAGCCCCCGAAAAACCCTGGATCTATGTTTATCAAGCTTTCCTTCTCTGGGCGTGGCTTTCGTGCCTCCCTGGGTGCACCCAGAAGGATGGTGCTCCTCATGACCATATTTGGAATCGCCCTCGCCTGCTGATGCCTCTTAGTCTGGTCAATCTCCCTCCCCTGGGCCCTTTGCTGCGATAATGCAAAACAGTCCTCTTTGAAGACCTGGCCCCTGTTGTAACCCCAAGACAGGTTTCTGTCAGGGTGGAAGCAGGACACCCCAATAAACATATAACTGGTTAAAGGACGTTCTTTGATGTAGAATTACAAAGAAAAGATAGTTGGTGTGAATACAGGTCTCCAACCATTTGACCTTCCCAAAGGAAGTCTGGTTTCAGTACTATTGAAATGTACTACATATTCCCCCCTTTAATGAGATCCCCGAACTCATTACCCGACATAGAAGCAGCATCTGACACCAGGCAAGAAACAGCAAACCAGCGTCAGCCCAAAAAGATATCCTATTATCTACAATTTGGAAGAATATATTTGGTCAAGACAGCCTATCATGCTCCATGGCATCTACTTAAGGTTAACCATTAACTAGGAAAAACAATTATCCTACTAAGGCCGAATCACTCCCTGCGTCCCCTCGTCGCCCCCTGAGGCCACACGTGCGTACCAAACAGCCAAATAAACCAAATCTCCTCCCCGCTATCAAAAAGGAGCCAATCCCAAATGTATCAATTTGTACGCGCAGTCTCGTGGAAGCGCCAAGGTTTCGCGGCTCTTGGTCGAAAAACCTCTCAAACGAGACGAGGAAAAGAGTGAGAGCCATATCAAGCCTCCTTCAGAGCCCCGTACATCAAATCACCCAAAGGGATCCTGACACGGATAACAAACCATGCCCAACAGGATAATACAAACATCGAAATAAGTGAACAAAAAATAGCGTAAAACACAAGAAATAACTGTGGAAGCAAACATATCAAAATACACAAAAATAAAAATAAAAATCTTAAAGGTGGTCTCCCTCCATATGGTCTACAGCTCGTGTCATTGATGAAGAAACTCAGAACCCTTCCACTCAGGGCCCGCTGTCCACCATCACCGTCCATGAATTAGTCCCAGGATCCAGGTTTACACCAGCGGGACCCCCCACAGCTCCCGGACACTCCTGGAAAAACAAAAACACCTGCCAGTATTTTGCAACAAAATAAAACCTAATCCAACACATTTTCAAATGGATATCTAACAGTACAACATATGGAGGGCAGTTAGTTCCACACATCTGAGGCAGACACGGTTGTGGAAGTCGTTTACTCCGTGAGTGCTAATACCCCCCTTTATGCCTCCAAACCACTGCGGACATGACTCCTGCGCGTACCACCGCTGAATATTATTTTGTTTTGTAACACCCTTGCATGAAGGAATCTGAGGCAAGAAAATGACCTAACTTCCATTTAAAAACCATCCACAAAAGTTCCCATTAGATATGCATCTATTACTATGGACTTCATTGATACCACGTCACCATTAGGTTCACCCCCCTTTAATACTGGCAATTGTATCCCGGGATCGCAACGCCAACCCACCTAAGGATCACGTCCTTTGTCTTCTACCAGGTCAACTAACTGGGTATTATAGGTTGGCTTTTACCCGTTTAGTAAGGTCACCTCTACTATTCGATAACGGTCTGATACAAGAACCTGTGTATGGTCCCCAGTCTGTGGTTTGGACATGCTGTATGAATAGTTCACAGTCTCCTTTGACCTCAAACCTCCTAAAATTATTAACCAACAAGAAATTATCGTCGAAGGTTACCCTTGGCAGATCAAGTTTTTTCCCATGATTATCTTTCCACTCTGCCCCTTGTTTACAAAGAACAGTATCATATTGTGGGCACCCACACGGCAGCGAAATGGAGTTTCCTTCCATTGGTTCTACCCCATCAACAAAGGTCCACAACTAGTTCCCGCATCTGCCCCTTGGGTGTTGGGTTGTAACCTGGAGGTCATCACCCCTCTCCTGACACTGTCCCCCAGACCCACGGTGCGTCTACCTCGCCATCCATCCACTCTCTGAGCCGCCTCTCCCCACAAGGGTCACGGGAGTGCTGGAGCCCATCCCAGCGATCATCAGGCAGGAGGCGGGGCATACCCCGAACTGGTTGCCAGCCAATCACAGGGCACATAAAACACACAGCCATCCGCACTCACATTCACTCTTACGGGCAATTTAGAATCTTCAATTAACCTACCATGCATGCTTTTTGGGATGTGGGAGGAAATCGGAGTGCCCGGAGACAACCCACTCAGGCACGGGAAGAACATGCAAACTCCACACAGCCGGGGAAGGGTATTGAACCCCGGTCCTCTGCCTGTGAGGCAGACGCTCTACGCCGTCTCCACCGTACCGCCACCTGCCTGTAATATAGTCAATTTGTTCCAGCCCATAGGTGATAAAAACGCCATTTCCGTTTGCAATAGGAGAGCAGACCCTGTATGTGGGACCTTAAGAGTTAATGGATGAAATAACACAATTGTGGGATTGCTCCCCACTGCCATCGAGGCTGCCACACCTACTCTAACACAATGCGGTAATGCACACGTCATGCTGTCTAATTTAGTCGAAAAATAAGCTATTGGTCTTAGTTTATCACCGCATTGTTGTGTAAGTACGGAGGTCACGTAATAGCTTTTACACTCTACCATTTGAATGAATGGTTTATCATAATTTGGAAGGGCCAGCGCAGTACTGGACACCAAATGTTGTTTAATGTCACCGAAGTCCTTCTTTTTCTTAGTTCCTTTTTCTCTTTTAGACGCCATGTTTAGCCAGAAGAATAAGTTGTCATATGCCTCTTTTTCTATTTTTGATATATCATTTTTGTGTCGACTTTTATTTCGTCTCGAAGTTGAACCAATTTTTTCGAATTTAGCTGGCCAGCGACACCGTATTTGGTTATCCACGTGTTTAAATGTTTTATTTTGTAAGGGGTTTGGAGTTGAACATATTTCCAGTCTTTACACGTTAAGCGTTCTTTTGAATCCGTTTTACTGTTATTTTTTTTGAATTTGGAAGTCAGTTTAGTTGCACCTAGAGCGACCTAAATACTGACTTTATTCAAAATGACAGGTTGACAATAAATGTCTGGGTTTTGGTAATCCTCAAACCTCTACCCACACGGGCGGAGGATTCTTGCACCTGCTTCCAAACCCAGTTGTCACTTACAATTCTGTCTTATACATTCATACTTTTACACATTCACACGATACTAGTAACGTTTTTACAAACCCACGGAAACACGGAATTTAAGTACGTACAGGACTCCGCCGTCCTCGCGGGATTTCTCGGACTCCGCCGTCCCTCTTTTACTTGCCAGTGACTAGTATTACCCAAGGTTTATTCTTCCACAGACTTCTTTGTCGCGCAATTCTTTCCATCAAAATTGTCCATAATACTAATGCAAGCTAAGCCAATCTATGATAACTTCTACAATTTATTTAACAGATGCCCAAACCCCTCTTCTTTCCTTATTTTCCGCTTTACACCCCCCTTGCATCATGGGCTAGCCCATGCCCCTCCTGACTTTACTGACTCAAAAAGGGATGGGGGTGCCCCTATGAGAACCTCCTGATTCCTCCCCAATTCGGTGGATTCTTGGCACGCTCCCCTAACCACCCGCAGCGGCTTGCAATATCTTACCCCTCAGTCGTCCTGTAACTTAAATTTACGTTAATTTTCACATCATTCCCCTTTTAGTTCCGTACCTCGTAGAGACCCTCGTTCGGACCCGACTGCGTCATCAAATCCATATTAGCCCCCAAACTCTAATAGCTCATTATACCATAGTTAGTCTATATTTATTGTTCATGCCAAATTCCATATATCTGTCACTTTTTGAATCATAACCTCTGCAGGGGTGTCAATAGATGTTTCGTATTACTCATTACCCCTCAATCATATCATACTCACCGTCAGTGTCACGCTAAGGTACTTACTACCATGTCATGTGAACTCCCTCGACAGTATTGCCTTAGACATTCCGATATTGGTCATACTCTGTATCCCACCAGTCATGCATGCACCATATCTTCCTAAGCGCTCCTCCATCCAACTTCCTGTGATGAACCTGCATAAACTAGCAACCTCCAATAACAGTATAGTGTTTAATCAAAGTTCAGAATTGGAATACTAACCTCCCGTTCGGATACATTACGAATCAATGTGTCCACTTTACCCGGGCACCCTTCTTCGACAGCTGTCTCAGGTCCGCCGGCAGTAGATGTTACTGGTGGGAGTCAGTACAGCAAAATTCCTCGAGGCTACTCGCCCAGCAAATACACAACAACAGGAATACAAAACACCATCCACATTTAAACAGGTCATCTTCCCCGTTGCAGAGGCCCAGCTGACACGTCCTGCAAACAAGTCCTTTAATAAATTAATCACACCTCTGCAAAAGATGCTCCTGCCAAGGGGTGGACTCCATAATTCCTGCATTCATATCCCAGAGAAGGGACAAGTCGGCAATGGTCACCAAACATTGATATTATTTCCATAAATAACGAATCACATGTTAACACTGATAATTCATTGTTAACACGTTTCCCAACAGCGGCAATGTCAAAAGACCAAGAATCACATAAGAATCGGCGTTAAGTCAGCACTCCCATAACCTGCAATAAATCAACACTGTCACACAGCATCCTCCGGGGCGTCCTGAAAAATAAAGTTATGTCCACAAATCAGAGTCTTCCCCGTGTCCTTATGTACACCGTCACAAAGGTCAGTTAGTCAACAGTCTGTGTAGACCGTACCCACTTGTCAGTCACAATGTCCTCGGTCGTCATAAACATGTTAGTCTCAGATGACCCCACAAAGTGCATAAAAGCCTTCTCCACATGAGTGAATTTGACCCAGTGGTGCTTCAATCATGCCAGAACTAAAGGTTCCAATTCCTAAAATAGGGTCGTGGCCCAAGAGTACTTAATTTGACCTCCGGCTCCCAACATCTTGGGATGCTATGTTTGATATGGGTGAGACTTACTCTTGTATGTGATCACATCCCCACAATCTCTTCTGTTACCCGGCTCCATTGGTGCTCCATTTCTGCTTTTAATTAACACAACACAAACATTTAACCGAAAACGTAAACATTTAACACAAACCAAAAACATTTAATACGACATGACAAGCGAGACTTCTCAGACAATAACATTGACCTGGACGTCCATTTCCACTTACACACCCCACAGACAAAACTGAACACAGAATATATATTGGTTGACTCGTAATTCCCAACCAACCCATTTGGAAGCATTTGTGTGCTTACCCAATTCGCGGATCTAAATTTTTTATTTGCGAGCTATGAAACTTGTGCAGCCTCCTAAGGCTTTTTTTAACGCAATATCTCTTCCCTCGTTCCTGTTTGGGCAAAAACCGCCTCCTCCCCTGCCATCACGTAACTAGTATTTGAAAGTTGATCGGTTTGAACTAACTAGTACAATCACTACACGTGGTCTTCCTCCTCAGTACCGCGATATTCCTGCTAGATTGACGATTTAAAAATAGCTCTGATTTCTTATTATTACTATCCGAGTGTATAAGAAACGGCTTGCTAGTATGTAGGTCAACTACCCCCACGTCACTGCGCATAATTTTCCCCAGATTCCTCTACCAGTCTACAGGTGTCCTTCATTGCTTTCGCTACTATTCCATAACTAACTGTTTGCCTATGTCTCCTAATTTCCAATATTACATCTGCCAAATCCTCAAATCAAGTCACCCTCTTCCACGACAGACCAGATTAATTAATCGATCCTATTGTAAATCTTGGCAATGCCCCCCTTTGTATCCCACTTGTTATTACCCCAGCACAAAGTCAGGAGGGTTGACCCCATATGGCCCAAATACCACACCTCTACATAACTCGACAACTTCTGTATTTTAGTTCTCCTAGTCAGCCAGCAATAGAGGTACAGTAGATGGTCTTGGTCCATCGATATTTACATGTGCAGCGTAGGAATCTTAGTGACTTCCCTCGCATGGCAAAGCCGAAACCGGCGACCGACCAGCGGCTGTAACAGAATATGAGAGGGGACACACTGGGTTTTCACTTGTCAATAAGTTCACGCTAACACGACCGAGCCTCCCATAGTCACCTGTTCAGTAAACGGCGTTTCTGTCATAGCTTCTAAATTTGGTTTATATCCGCTTACTTTCTAGCTTGTTCAATTAAGTTAGTGGAAGATTTTTAAGTCTAACTACCCTTTGTTCTTGTCTTCGATTTTACAGTTGTCTCTGATTTGCAACCCTCCTGACCTCTGTCTCTTATGCTCAGGCGTAAACTCTGCCTATCGTAAACCTCGCACACGCACCAGTCGTAAAACTGGCCCCCTAGCTGGGATGCCGGTGTCCTGTCATTAACATTTCAGTGCAAGTTCCCGGCGATTTTAGGGCTCAGGGCACAGCAGGACTTCCCAGATTATTCTGTCCGCTATTTCCTCAATAAACCTTAACTTGTATTTATTAATCTATATATGGTGCTTCACGATTACCCTTTTGTGTATTATTATTTTATGTCCCACATGATCAACGCCTTGACTAAGCCTCCCCAACTGCTGTAATGAACCAGTCCCCAATAACTGGGGCAACAATGTTATCTTATTTTTAGAAATCTAAGAATACTATCCCTGATAAATTTGTCCCTTTAGCTCAAAAAGTAGCTCTCCGCTTGTCCACAAATTGTTGTGATCAACCTTAGGAGGCAGAATGCAAATAAATAAACCTCCTCAAAATTGAATTGGTTTTGAACTAACGACTATGGGCTAGGCGGCACGGTGGCCGATTGGTTAGAGCATCAGCCTCACAGTTCTGAGGACCCGGGTTCAATCCCTGGCCCCGCCTGTGTGGAGTTTGCATGTTCTCCCCGTGCCTGCGTGGGTTTTCTCCGGGCACTCCGGTTTCCTCCCACATCCCAAAAACATGCATGAATTGGAGACTCTAAATTGCCCGTAGGCATGACTGTGAGTGCGAATGGTTGTTTGTTCCTATGTGCCCTGCGATTGGCTGGCAACCAGTTCAGGGTGTACCCCGCCTCCTGCCCGATGACAGCTGGGATAGGCTCCAGCACGCACGCGACCCTAGTGAGGAGAAGCGGCTCGGAAAATGGATGGATGGATGGATGGACTATGGGCTATGGTACTCATCTGGTGACGTGCCTTGCTAATATACGGCCTGACTGACATCACGCCAGTATGCGAGCTCAGACATCCACGTGAACGCATCCGTTCTGAAGCTAAGCGCACGTCCCAAATCGAGCATTCTACTGTTAACACTTTAAAACTTCTTTTGACATCACTGCATGTCTCAAGCATTCATACTTAGAGGGCCACCCCTCCGCGGGTCCATAACCAGTGCTATCTACCTTAACCAGTACTAACTAAAACGAGGGCCTTCCCCTCGGCGGGTCCATAACCAGTACAGACAACACAAAATTTAGACGAAGCCTTCAAACACCCCCGCCGACACAGATGCACAGGCTCACCCCCACCCGCCGTTTCAATACAGCACATAAGCCACTCGCGTAAGCGGCGCTCGGCCGCCAGATTCAAACAGTGAGAAAACGCTCACCTTCTAGCCGGCATGAAATCTGAAGCGGCCCCGCGTCGCCTCCGCCCGGCTGCGCCACAAAGAATCCTGTTCGTGACGCCACTTTGTGGTGGATTTTTTCGCCTGTGGTTCCGAGTCGCAGGTCACCCGGGAGAACTCCGATGTCCATCGGGCATGGGATGAATGAAGACTTCGAGACACTTGGTGTTTGGGCTAATTCGATTTATTGAACAAGCCTGAGTGTCATAACAGCTGCTTACATTGCCAGAACGACGAAAAAGCCCCCCAAAAACCCTGGATATATGTTTATCAAGCTTTCCTTCTCTGGGCGTGGCTTTCGTGCCTCCCTGGGTGCATCCGGAAGGATGGTGCTCCTCATGACCATATTTGGAATCGCACTCGCCTGATGGTGCCTCTTAGTCTGGTCAATCTCCCTCCCCTGGGCCCTTTGCTGCGATAATGCAAAACAGTCCTCTTTGAAGACCTGGCCCCTGTTGTAACACCCAGACAGGTTTCTGTCAGGGGGGAAGCAGGACACCCCAATAAACATATAACTGGTTAAAGGATGTTCTTTGATGTAGAATTACAAAGAAAAGATAGTTGGTGTGAATACAGGTCTCTAACCATTTGACCTTCCCAAAGGAAGTCTGGTTTCAGTACTATTGAAATATACTACAATGGACACATTGTCAGGAGTGGGATTTGAACCCACACCTCCATAGAGACTGCAAACTGAACACAGCGCCTTGGACCGCTCGGCCATCCTGACAGTGTACTACTTTGAAGGAGCACATGGTCCGGATCTTTATTCATCCCAGAGGGTAAGCTCATCCGGTGGGCGACCCGTTCGAGAGCATGGAATGTAGTCAAAGTACAAGAGCCACTATACCAAGCATTGGTGGTTCAGTGGTAGAATTCTCACCTACCTTGCGGGAAACCCGGGTCGGATTCCAGGCCAATGGAGCTTGTCCGTTTTGTGTATATTAAGCTTGATTTGAGGTAAAAGAGTGCAAACTCCTTCTGCTTGCAAAACACACATTTTCCGGTACTGGACGACCGAAGACAGGAACCAAGTGTTTGTTGGTCAGATCTTGTCAGAAGTGGGTCATATGCGGAGACTTTGCGAACGTAATTCACCAAATTGGCGCGCTCGGCCAGCCTCACAAATATCCCTTGTGTTGTTTCGTGGCAGTGTATGGCAGAAACAATGATAACACCCTAGTTGTACCAATTTCTGTTGGACTGGAAAGCCAAGGAGAGGAAACAGACATATATATATATATATATATATATATATATATATATATACATATACATATATATATATATATATATATACATATACATATACATATATATATATATATATATATACATATACATATATATATATATATATACATATCTTGTCATTTCTCAAAAGCACCTCGGCATGACTTTTAAGGAGATCAAGCGACCAGTGCAACTTCTGTAATCCTTCTTTTGAAAGTGCTGAGTGCAGCAATTCCCTCTCCAGGAGTCAATCCAGGAGTGATCCCAACTACAATGTCATGGGTGTGTGTTCTGGTTGTTGTCTTCCCCCTGTCTCGTACACACCTGCTCCTGAGAGCATCTTCCCCACCTATGTCTCGTTTACCCTAATTACCCCTTGCATTTAACCTCGTGTCACATTCTTTCTGGTCGCCAGTTCGTTGTACCTTGTTGTCACCTTCCAGCATTCCTTTTTTCCACGTCACCGACTCATAGTAAGACTAGACCCTGTTCTGATTATTGACCTTGCCTCTTTGCCTCACGTTTTTTGGATACTGTTGCCTTTTCGGATTGCCTGCCTGTGGACTGACCTCTGCTCGTTTATTAAACCTCTCTTTTGTGAAACTGTCCATTTGTATTGTACCCGGGTTCTTCCTAAAGTGACACTATGCTCTCCTGATCAAGAGATTCATACATCTGTATTGATTGACTCTGGTTCTGACGCAAATTTACTCAACTTCTTCTTCATTAGACGTATGCACCTTAGAACCTTTCAAGTAAGACGCCACCGCAACACCTATGCTGCAGACGGCAGTTTTATGGGCAAGATCACTCACCACACCCAAACACTCACATTGACATTACCTGATTCTCACTTGGAACCCATTAGTTTTCATGTTTTTAACGCCATGAATTATGACCTTATTTTAGGGAACCCATGGTTGAAATGACATAACCCCCACATTGACTGGTCCTCTGGGCAGGTTATGTCATGGGCAGCAATTGCGCCCAGAACCGTTTCAAGCCTCCATGTAATGTTCAGGGATATGTTTCAAATTAAATTCCAAAGACCCCATTGGGGGATCCTGACTTATCTCAAGTGCCCACCTGAAATCCTTTCCACTCCACAGACCTTATGACTGTCCAGTTGACTTGCTGCCTGGAACCACACCTCCACGGGGGAGGTTGTTCTCTCTTTCAGGGCCGGAACACAAGGCTGTGAAGGAGTATGTGGAAGAATCACTGGTAGCCGGGATTATGGATCTTGTATCCCTAGTATTTTTTTTATTTACATGTATTGTTCCTCTTGCAGTGTTTTTATTTTCTTTGTTCATGGTATGCTGTGTTAAAACTGGATTGGATTGAATTGTGCTGTTTTTTGGGGGTGTTGTTGCATTCATTTAGTTCCCATTGATTACAACAACAACAAAAAAGACCCAAAAAAATAAACAATCATACTATTTGATCAAGCTTTGCACTCGGTGGAGCAACATCACTGTAACTGTGTTTTTCATACATTTGCAAAAGTATGCATTGTGACCATCTTCCGCTGTGTAGTTTTAGTTGTTTGTCTGAATAACCTTTAACAGGTTCTAAACAACAAAATAGCTAAGGAGGTGGACTGAACCACAGCAGAAAGAAGATCCATCCATCAGTTTTCTGAGCCGCTTCTCCTCACTAGGGTCGCGGGCGTGCTGGAACCTATCCCAGCTATCATCGGGCAGGAGGCGGGTTACACCCTGAACTGCTTGCCAGCCAATCGCAGGGCACATATAAACAAAGAACCATTCGCACACACATTTACACCTACGGGCAATTTAGAGTTGTCAATTAACCAACAATGCATGTTTTTAGGATGTGAGAGGAAACCGGAGTTCCCGGAGAAAACCCACACAGGCACGGGGAGAACATGCAAACTTCACAAAGGCGGGGCCCGGGGATTGAACCCCAGTCCTCAGGACTGTGAGGCAGACGCTCTAACCAGTCATACACCGTGCCACTCAAAACGACCCAAGGATCAAGAATTATAATTGACTTCACACATCCCATTTTTTGCTGAAGTGACCAAACCCTCACTTCCCTTCAGCAAGTGTGTGCATTCAGGCCAGTTCACATTTTGCTGAACATAGCTACACTCAAGCACAAAACGCACAGATATATACACACATTCAGACACACACACAAACACACACACACACACACCACAATAAAAAATAATATCCTGGAAACAAACTGGGGTCAAAAGGTGAAACAGTGATCTTATTGTTTCCGACATTTTAAAATTACCTTTGATTCATACTGTAAAGAGCATCTATGGATCCCATCAAAGTAAACCATTTTCTGGCTGGGTTGCAGGGTTTTCCCTGTGCGCACAAAGAGCAGGCAAACAAGAAATGTGTTGGGACCAGTGGGAGTTGTGAGCTCAGGTCAAACTAATTGGCTTTTGAAAATACAAACTTGTCAATGTGGTGCAGGAGTAAACACTAATGCTGTCTACAGAACCAGCGTTCCCCCTTAGCTGATGTGTTCTATCAAATGCAATGCAATGGTCGTACGGGGCCTGGCCTTTTCTAAAGGCTCATTGAAATGTGGTCAGGAGATAATTCAAAAATGAAATGTATTTTTGATAACTCCCACTGACCAGTGCAGGAGGAAATTGTTTGACAAAACGGCAATACAACACACCACCACATTGTGCAGTTGTGGATTGAAATGAGAGGTGACCTCATAACACTTTTAAGTCAACATAATCATCACCAAATAAAAGCAAAGTTCAAGGGAAGGGGAGTTGGGCTTCGGGGCTGGGCTTTGCTTGGGTGGGATTTCTCCGGGCATTCCGGCTTCCTCACACATTCCAAAAACGTGTTGAAGACTCTAAATTGTCCAAATGAGTGAATGTGAGCGCAGATGGGTTTTTTTTAGATGAGCCCTGCGATTGGCTGTCAACTGGTCCATGATGTACCCTGCCTCTCGCCCAAAGTCACTGGGATTGGGTCCAGCTCACCTGCAACCCTACCAGTGACAAGCGCTATAGAAAATGTATGTATGGATAGTCCAATAATTATTCAAATGTATTTTATTATTTTCAAAAAATGTCTATAATTTACATTGACTGTTATGCATACCTGGGTCCCTTGAAAGGGCTTATATCTAAATCTATATTCTTTTTCTTCTTATTCTTGTTGTTATTATTATTAGTTATTGTTGTTATTATTATGAATATTATTATGATTATTTTTGGGCGGAACTGTGCACATCTGCCTCACAGCACATAGGCTGCAGCTTCAAATCCAGGCTCTGGCATTCCTGAGTGGAGTTTGCATGGTCTCCATGTGCTTGCATGGGTATTCCATGTGTACTCCAGTTTTTTCCCACATTCCAAAATCAGGTGTGTAAGGTTAATTGAACACTGTAAATTGCCCTGAGGTGCGAATGGTTGTTTGTCTATATATGCCCTGCAATTTACACCTACGACCTTACGGAGATAAGCAGTGTAGAAAATGGATGCATCAATTGTTATACAATTTTAAAGCGCTTTTCAAGGCACTCATACGCTTTACAATTGCATGCACTATTCATTCACTCCACAGTCACACCCTCGTGTTGGTAAGCTACTTGTGTAGCTACATCTACCCTGGGGCAGTCTGATGAGTTATTATCAGAGGTGGGTAGAGTAGCCAAATATTGTACTCAAATAAGAGAACTGTTACTTTCGAATAATATGACTCAAGTAAAAGTAAAATGTAGTCCTCCAGAATAAGAAATTACTCAGTGAAAAAACTACTAGAGTACGGAGTAAGTAGTAACTTCTGATTTATTTCTGAAGATCGAGCAACAACGTCAGATAAAATCAAAACAAATAACTAAAGAAAATATGAATGTGCAAATTCAGATATTGATGAACAATATTACTTAATCTAAAACATAATCTAAAACATAATAAATAAAATATTTATAAAATAAAATAAAATAACAAATTAAGGCAAATTCAGCTCCAAGAAATGGTTTTATACTATATTGTTTGTACTTGTTAAACAGCACAATATGATTACGAAAACAGGAACAAGGCTGCAGTGGATATAAAAAGTATACACAACTCTGTTCAAATGCCAAGTTTTTGTTTTGTAAAAGAATTTTGACCAAGATAAATTATTTTAAAACTGTTTCCACCATTCATGTGAACTAGAATTTGTACACCTCAATTGGTTTATTTTTTTATTTTTTTGATATAATTGAAATAAACTTGAATGTGATTGACTTGACAATTGCTGCCTCCTTGGCCAGGTCACCATTCCAAAAAAGATGTTCTGTTTTAACTGGTCTTTTACCTGGTTAATTAAAGTTAAAATAAAATAAAATACATCTGGTTGCACAAGGATGCACTCCATCTTATAGCTGGCATGTGGCTGTGTTCAGAAGTAACAGATCACGTTCAAACTCATGTTCAATGGAAGTCCACACACTCCTGCCACCATTTTAATTTTTCACTGGAAAAAAAACAACCCATGCATGGGTCCTTACAGAAACATTTATCCACAAGAATGACTGAATGAAGAAGCTGTTTGCTGACTAGACTTATTGATCAAGTGTGTGTGTTTGTGTGTGTGTCAGAGAGAGAGAGAGAGAGAGAATAGAACGTACCCCAAAAGTAGACTACACCGATTTTTATCGGCTGATCGGTATCGGCCGATATTTAGCATTTTATGCTGATCGGCTTTAATGTCACAGTCCGTCATTGATCGGCTCTGCAAAAATTAACTCTGCGTCGCCGCGTGCACAGTATATTTTAATCCAAAGGCTAGTTTATTTTTAGCCTTGTCGCATGTCTTTTGACGTAGTACTGTAAATATCTGACGGCCAATGAAGTTATTTAAAAAAAAAAAAAAAAAAAAAACATGTCAGCGGTGTGGAACAGACAACACGTAATGCCCGGATCAGACTACAAGACAAATTTGCTCTTTCACGCTTGCACTATGTCAGACTACTGCAATAAAATCTTGTATTCCGATACCACTGCATTCCGTTTTTTTACTATCATTGGGCTTTATCTTGTCAACTCAAATGCGCCTCAACGAGCAGTTGCTGGGATCCCTGATGGATCCCGCATGCCTCTGAGGGCCAGAGCTCGGCTCGCCACCAGGTCAACCGGCAGGGAAGTTATCAGCGCATCCCAAATGTGACAACAACTTTCCTTTCCTATTTCTTTTTTCTTTTTGTGCATCTGGGTTTTCTTCAGGCGGCACGGTGAAAGACTGGTTAGAGCGTCCGCCTCACAGTTCTGAGGAGCGGGGTTAAATCCCCGGCCCCGCCTGTGTGGAGTTTGCATGTTCTTCCTGTGCCTGCGTGGGTTTTCTCCGGGCACTCCGGTTTCCTCCCACATCCCAAAAACATGCGTGGCAGGTTAATTGACAACTCTAAATTGCCCGTAGGTGTGAATGTGAGAGTGAATGGTTGTTTGTTTGTATGTGGCCTGCGATTGGCTGCCAACGAGTTCAGGGTGTACCCCGCCTCCTGTCCAATGATAGCTGGGATAGGTTGCAGCATGCCCGCGACCCTAGTGAGGAGAAGCGGTTTGTCATCATTTCGCCTAAAGTTAAGCATGAAAAAATTGACGTGGTGCCCTTTTCGAGACCTTAGTTTGATTTTTAACAATTAAATCAAAATTACACCCGCGACCCTAGTGAGGAGAAGTGGCTCAGAAAATGGATGGATGGAAATCAAAATTACGATGAAGCGGAAGTAACGCAAACATGGCTCCCGGCTTATTACTTTATCCTAAATTAATTACAGTTCTTATTTCATACATAATCGCTACATTATTAGTGCCCCGAGTGAGGAGATTTCAAGTGTTGAATTCAGAACACACAAAAATACAAGCTATTTTCATTAAGATCAACACATCACCCGGCATCTTGGCATTTGCGGCGGCCACCATTTTGTCTGTCTGCTTTATGTATTGCAACCACAAGGTTCGCCATGTGGTCGTTCGCATAACACTTAGAGGCTTCTGTAGCCCGCCATCTTTGCCGTCCACGTGACGTCATGTGGCTCTTCTTCGGTTGGTCTGTGCGCTCGACTGCCACCACATGCATGGACGTTTGCGTCATGACGTAACCTCTGACCTCCCCCCCTCTCGAAGTTAGCCGATAGCCACCTACCCGCGAGCAAGCTACTGACGATCGCCTACAAAGACGCCTGACCAATCGATGATTGTTACTTTGGGAACAATAAACTTAGCTTTTGTCTGTCGCACCACATTATGATTTTCTGCTGTTTCACGAGTGCTTTTTCGACTAGTTTTAACAATGCTGCGAGGCGCGATCCAGCGCACTGTCCCACAGCCTAACGTTCCTCGTAACCTAGCAACCGCTAGCCCGCTAACTAGCCGCTAATTAGCCGCTAAGCTACCGCATATGCCATTCGCCGCAATTGCTTTTATTAATTTAAAGGCTTACGTTTGCGATCGCTTTCAAAACACCGAGAGCCGCGATTGCTTTCATTAAATTAAAGGTTATTTTTTTCTTTTTCTCTCGTTTACAAAACGGCTAAAGACATTCAATCCAACCGTGCAACGATCGCAATTGTGATAAATTTAAACGTTCCCGTTGTCACTCGTTTGCTTAAACACAACCGCTACAATTGTACGATTGAAGCGTTCTGCCTTTTTTATTTTTAACCAATTTTGAGACTTACAACTTTCGTACGCCTTATTTTCTCTTTTGTTTACCCTTAGTGTTATTTACTTGTTGTAGTTTGTAGTTGTAGTTGTGTGTTTCATTAAATATACCATAAAATTCCACTCGTGTTCGTATTTTGTGTGTGTTCTGAATTTAAGTAAACCTCTGTAACCTAAGACTCAAAATGTCGTAGAGTGTAGCAACCTCCAGATTCTGAGACTGATTAAAAAGGTTCATCGTCATTTCGCCTAAAGTTAAGCTTGAAAAATTTGATGTGGTGCCCTTTTCGAGACCTTAATTTAATTTTTAACAATTAAATCAAAAAGTAATGCAAACCTCGCTCCCGGCTTATTACTTTATCCTAAATTAATTACAAGTCTTATTTCATACATAATCGCTACATATTTATTTATATTTTAAATGTGCATATATTCCTTATCAGTTGGTTTTTACTTAAATCCACTCAGTATTTATTTAAAAAAAAAAAAAAAGGTTTTAAACATTGCATTGACTCGCTTATAGGGGCTGCCATGCTTGAGGTCTTTTCACTCACACACTTGCAAATTTGCAAGCATTTGACATATGTTCACCAATTCCTGCTTTTGTAACACTCTACTTTAGTGGTGGAGCTTGTGTTATACAAAGTCGAACGTGGGTGAAAGAAACATGGCGAGCGAAAAGCTCCGGAGGAATCCTTCAACCGCACAGCTCCAGTGCATGACCTTAACAGTTTTCACTCGCCCTTATCACCACTTATCTCTTCGCCAATGCCACTCCTTTAGTATAGCCCTCAAACATCAAATAATAAGACAGGTCCATCCAAATACAGGCATCAATGTAAATATAAATCATCTTGCATGCCGAAGAAAAACATAATTAGTAAATAGCTTGATATGTATTTGATTGAATTACATTACTGGTAGCTGCATGTTTTCCATCTCAGGCATGGTGTACACATCATTGAAAGACTGAATCCATCGCTCTCAGCAATCTCTCAGCTGACATGATTAATTTTTTTTTTTTTAATTTGTCTTTTTAAAACTGTTCTGTTAAGCTGTTTGGCCTTGCAGAATGGTGGATCTGGATGCCTTTGTGCTGGAACAGTTTTGCTGTGCAACAAGGGAGTTTGAAATACTCCCTCTGCTTATTTTTACATTTTTTTATTATTCTGATGTTTATTGAAAATGCAGCCAGAGAGAAAAGGGTTTTAAGGGACAGACAGAGTGGACAAGAGGACTAGGGGTGAAAACCACAGGAGAACAATCGTGAGACAATCTAGATATTTTAACACAAGTAACATTACAAGTCATTTGTCGATTGGGGGGGAACACCTGGTGAGGTCATGCAATAACTAACCCAGAGAACAGATAAGAGAGGACAGAAAAGGGCAGGACAGGATGTGGGAAAATGAGCAAGGCAGTGCTACTGTCGAGTGGTGCGGTGGGATTCTTTTTTAGTGTCTAAATACCTGTAAGAACCTGTGAGCTGATATGTTAGTATAACCTGTGTTGTTATTAGTGATCCCACCACAAGTAATTCAAGTCTATAGTGTTTCTATCGAACTTATTAGTGAATGAACACATATCACATGCATGTTAGTCAACTGGTATACAGAGTTGCTAAGCCAGCACATTGTGGAAGGGTGAGCCCGGCCACCCCCACCCACAAGGGGCCGGGGCCGAATCAGCAATCCCGTCCAGCAGGGGACCGAACCAGGGGGACGCCACCGACCACCCAGGATCCAGGGAGGTCCCGAGCCCGACTGAAGCGCCCCGACTAGTCCCAAGGGGAGGTGCACGACCACAGGAAGGCGGGGTAAAAAAGGGAGGGGGGTCCGTAACCCCACCCCTCCGCGGCCCGACAACCAGAGTGGGGGGAGGGGCAGGGGGTAGGGGCAGGCCACCAAGAGAAATGTTTATGACAGGCAGGACACAGCAGGTGATGCTCTTCTCTCTCTACACGAACGACTGCACCTCAACGGACCCGGCCGTCAAGAAATTTGCAGATGACACCACTGTCATCGGCCTCATCAAAGACTGTGACGAGTATGCATATCGAAAGGAAGTGGAGCGGCTGGAGCTGTTGGGCGGCCGACACAACCTGGAGCTGAACACACTCAAGACTGTAGTGATGACAGCAAGCAAGTATTAGCGAATGTTCACAAAGCAGATTTCACACTCCTGTGTCTCGAGGAGAGGGTGTGTAAGGATTATTTTAAACCAATAAAAGTGCCTCTTTAAAACAATATAACCATTGTTTCAGAGAGCCGGAAAACTGTACATCAATGGAGGCTCTCAAGCCATTGACTGTCTCTGTGAGCAAAGGGAGGAAGGAAGTGAGTTGTTTAAACTGACAAAGGTTAAACAATACAACAATTAATTTAGAGAGTTGTAAAACTGGCCAGGCCACAATATTGCCTATAGTAAAACTATTAAAATAGTACAATGAATGAGGAAGGCATCAGCACGGGGGCTTGGCAGAGGTCACGCACCCGCATTTGTCTCTGTGTTGTTCAAAACAGTATTATAAGCACTAAAAACAACATTTTCTATACATCTATCATTAATATTAAATGTATTTGATAGTACTAATAAAGGCGACACACTGGGCTGACTGGTTAGCACATCTGCCTCACAGTTCTGAGGACCGGGGTTTAAATCCCGGCCCCGCCTGTGTGGAGTTTGCATGTTCTCTCCGTGCCTGCGTGGGTTTTCTTCAGGTACTCCGGTTTCCTCCCACATCACAAAAACATGCATGGTAGGTTGATTGAAGACTCTGAATTGCCCGTAGGTGTGAATGTGGGTGCGAATGGTTGTTAGTTTATATGTGCCCTGTGATTGGATGCCGACCAGGTCAGGGTGTACCCCGCCTCCCGCCCAAAGATAGCTGGGATAGGCTCCATTACTCCCACGACCCTAGTGAGGATAAGCGGTACAAAAAAATTGATGGATGGATGGAGTACTGATAAAAGTAGTGGTCTGTACAACGCGAAGAGGGGGGACAGGAGAAAGAGAGAGGGAGGGTATTTTAAAGCGTAGCAAAACTTCTTTCCAACATTAAAAGTATTGAATAGTAGTATTCCACCCAGTCTTAGAGTTGCCAGAAGAGAAGTGATGGGCACGGCAGTTTTTTTGGGTGTACTGAATCACTAGAATCAGTTTGTTCACAGAATCGTTCAGTTCTTTTTTATTGAATCATTAAAGTGTTTCCTCATTCAGTTGATTCAGCCATGAGGTTCAAATTCACTCAACACGTTCACCAAAAGACTATGCATTGTTGTTGTCACGTATTGTAAACAAGGAAAGGTGGGGAGAAAAAAAATTAAAATTAACTATCTCTCTCTCAGCAAGCTCTCGAACACCCGGCTTCAGTTGTGACTTGTGAACATCCGCATATATCCATCCATGTTCCCCCACATCTTTGAATATCTTGAGCGTTATCCAGTATGTTGAATGTATTATTATTATTATTAGTATTATGAAGCAAAGAACTTTAATAATTGGATCGGAGACACAGAGGGGATGATATTTATGTGTTCATATATACATGTATTATTAATTTGCATTTATTTTAAATTTGTGCTGGTTTTTATGTGCTTGCCTGACTCAACATTGGCCGTTCATTAGCTAGGAGAAACGGATGCTAGTGAAAGCTATCCCCGTGAGGACGAACGGTTAAAATCACTCATGAGTTTGTTCACTGCATAATATGCCGTTCCTTGCGCGAACAAATCACTCATCGTACTAGTTCGCAGTGAACCTCTGCCTCAGTCACTCCTGGCATGACAGTTCACTGCATACGTACTAGTACGTCTCTCCTTGGCGGATAGCGAACAAATGCATTCAACAAAAAAAATCACTCGTGGCTGACAGTACATTCAGTTCACTTTCAGTTCATCAGTTCATTCAGTACACTTCACTCCCTCCCCCGCTTGCACGGTGCTGCCTGACCTGGCTGCTCATTGGTCATTCACCGGAAATTCAGAATGAGTGACAGTATGCTGCAGTTCTCCTTTGGTGCACCTGAGCTCAACTGAAAAAAAAATCCCACTGTTGTGAATCACTTCCCTGTTTATGTAAAATATTTATATGCACAATTACCGTATATTCAATTAATATTATGTATTCCCTTGTAGGCCTGATCAACCTCAAACACGCATGTCTGTTAAAACATCAAAAAGTGTATGTGTAAATGTGTGGCTCTTAAATGAGTTTTGTTGCTCTGAAATGCAAATAATACAACATAAGAAAGCAACGCTCGACAAACAAGTTTTAATATAACAGCATAATTTAATAGCAAATCAGTATTACAGTGATAATACTAAACAATACCAATTGTAGTACACAGAGAGAATAATATGTACTGTATGTGTGACGCATCTTCAAACAACAGAAGATTAACAAAGCGGCAGGCCCAGACCATGTGTCCCCATCCTGCCTCAAAGTCTGCGCGGACCAGCTCGCTCCAGTCTTCACTCAGATCTTCAATAGATCTCTGGAACTGTGCGAAGTTCCATCCTGTTTCAAACGCTCCACCATCATTCCAGTCCCCAAGAAACCTGCAATCCCGGGTCTGAATGACTACAGGCCTGTCGCTTTGACATCTGTGGTCATGAAGTCCTTTGAACGTCTCATGCTGGACCACCTCAAGAGTGTCACAGGTCCCCTGCTGGACCCCCTGCAGTTTGCCTACCAAGCGAACAGGTCTGCGGATGATGCAGTCAACATGGGACTGCACTTCATCCTAGAACACCTCGACAGTGCAGGGACCTACTCGAGGATCCTGTTCGTGGACTTCAGCTCAGCGTTCAACACCATCATCCCTGAACTCCTTTCATCCAAGCTTCTCCAGCTCAGCGTCTCACCTGCCATCTGCCAGTGGATTTACAGCTTTCTGACGGGCAGGACACAGCAGGTCAGGCTGGGGGAGGCCACCTCATCCACACGCAGCATCAGCACTGGGGCGCCCCAAGGTTGTGTCCTCTCTCCGCTGCTCTTCTCTCTCTACACGAACGACTGCACCTCAGCGAACCCGACTGTCAAACTCCTGAAGTTTGCAGATGACACCGCTGTCATCGGCCTCATCAAGGACGGTGACGAGTCTGCATATCGACAGGAAGCGGAGCGGCTGGAGCTGTGGTCCGGCTGACACAACCTGGAGCTGAACACGCTCAAGACTGTAGAGATGATCGTGGACTTCAGGAGGCATCCTTCGCCACAGCTGCCCCTCACGTTGTCCAGCTGCCTTGTGTCAACCGTCGAGACCTTCAAGTTCCTGGGAATTACAATCTCTCAGGAACTGAAGTGGGCGACTAACATCAACTCCGTCCTCAAAAAGGCCCAGCAGAGGATGTACTTCCTGCGGCTTCTGAGAAAGCACGGCCTGCCACCGGAGCTGCTGAGACAGTTCTACACAGCGGTCATCGAATCAGTCCTGTGTTCTTCCATCACAGTCTGGTTTGGTGCTGCTACAAAAAAGGACAAACTCCGACTGCAACGGACAATCAAAACTGCTGAAAGGATTGTCGGTACCCCCCCTACCCACCATTGAGGACTTGCACGCTGCCAGAACTAAGACAAGGGCGTGCAAAATCCTCTCGGACCCTCCGCACCCCGGTCACCAGCTCTTCCAGCTCCTTCCCTCAGGTAGGCGCTACCGATCAATGCAAACTAGAACTAGTAGACATTCCAACAGCTTCTTCCCTCTTGCGATCAACTTCTTAAACACCTAACCTATAATTCCATTACAACAAGCTGGCAATTTATTGACTTGAGTTCGTTGTCACATTTCTGTGGGGCCAATTATGTATTACTCGTGCACTCACTGTAATTGTCTCGCCATGCTGCACTATTTGCATATACTGGCCACTCATGCCAGAGTAGCATCTGCGCCATTTGCACACTGATTGAGGAGTATCTGTAACATTTGCACAACCAACA
This sequence comes from Phyllopteryx taeniolatus, assembly GCF_024500385.1. Taxonomy (NCBI): domain Eukaryota; kingdom Metazoa; phylum Chordata; class Actinopteri; order Syngnathiformes; family Syngnathidae; genus Phyllopteryx; species Phyllopteryx taeniolatus. The sequence goes on from NC_084511.1 coordinate 1,098,962, forward strand.
TTGTCCCAGATTATCGCACTACTCGTCACTTTAAACCGCATACAATCCTTGAAGTCTCAGCGCCCTTTGCACAATGGTCATTGCACCGGACTATTGCAATATTAGTCATTCGAACTGCTCTAAGTGCTAGAGGACTCTGCATCTTTTTGCACAATTGTTTTTTGTCAATGTCTTTATGTCTCCAAAGTGTTCTGTAAATAGACTGTCTGTTGTACTAGAGCGGCTCCAACTACCGGAGACAAATTCCTTGTGTGTTTTGGACATACTTGGCAAATAAAGATGATTCTGATTCTGAAATATAAACTACTCTTTTCAAATAAATCTCCCTGCTGCTGCCGCTTGAGCTTACCTTGCAGTGGTGAATCTATCTCGCATGCCGGTCTCCTCTCCTCTCATAACTTTATGTATACTCTCTTAAGATTATGGAGTATGTGTGCTTGTTTTCATGTGCTTGACTGACTCAACATTAGCTGTTAGCTTGAAGAAACGGCTGCCAGTGAAAGCTATGCTCGCGAGGACATCAGGACGAATGGTTAAAATCACTGAATGCGATCAATGCGTAGTATGTCTGTCAGGATTCAGGTTGTAAATTGGACCCAGATGCAGAGAGGACAGGGAGGTGCGTTTGTGAATAACGGTTTATTGCAGCTTGGAAGTGAACAAAGGAACTCCGAGAACTAAATCCGGGATTGGCAGGGTTCCAACGAGGGCAGGGTAGGAGTCCGTGTTGTCGGTAGGCCGCAAGGGGTGAGCACAGAACACAAAATCAATCTATATACTGATGATATTCTTCTTTAGTTACAGGAACCCAAGTATTCTCTTCAGGCAGTCTCAACCTCATTAAATCATTTTCACAAATATCAAACTACTCTATCAACTGACAAAATCAACAATACTCCCAATAAAAGCAAACTCATGGACTCCTGCAGATCAAATCCCAGATTACCCTATTCCTTTTTGAAACATTAAGTATTTAATATTAATTAATTAATATTTTATCAAAACTCACAGAGCTAACCAATCTAAATTACACGCCACTTTTGGAAAAAAATCTCAGCTGATTTAAAACTAGAGGCTGGAATAACTTGCCTATATCACTACTGGGAAAAATAGCTACAATAAAAATGAAAACCTTACCTCAAATCAATTTATTTTCAATGATTCAATTTAAGCCCACATTTAAATGGTTTCCATCCTTAGATTCTGCTGTAATAATTTGTTATTAAAAAAAATAAGAAAAATATAATTAGTCCCAGGGTCGGTGCTCCGGGTCTGGGTGGGGCAGCCCTCTTCGTCGGCGGTTGTCCGACCTGATGAGCCCGACCCTTTTAATGCACCACACCACTCGGGGGGGGGGGGGCATTAATACATGGGATAGGGCCCCGACTGCCAGTTGGGGCCCTGGCAGTCCCTCAGTGTGAGACGTGTCCCGTCCACCAGGCTGCACTTGGGTGGACCCCAGGGCCCAATCCCGCCCCTCGATTGATTGGGTGGGGTCTTCAGCCTCCGTGGTGAGGGCACAGCAATTACAGGAAACTTCTGTCAGTCTATGTGCATGTAAAACGGTGTCAATTCACTTGCATGTATCCGCAGGCACACACCCCTGGGACTCTTTCACTGAGTGTGGGGCCACTCACTTATTACGACAAATAACTCATGAATATGCGAATTGCTTGTGTATCCCCTCACTCATAGTCTCGTCTGATAGACTTATAATTTACATAGTCAATCCCACCACACTTAAATTGTACACCATGACCCTTGTCCTGCATGCTTCTTCTCCTGTCCTTGTCTTGTTCTATCTTGTCCAGTCACTCATATTTAATTTTTCATTGTTGTAGATAATGTAACGACTTACTTTTCTCTTCTTGTTTAGTGCTTTGTCTTTTGTCTTCGTTTCTCTCTCCCCTCTAGAAACTTTGTTCTGTTTGACTGATTCTCAATAAACTTCAATTATAATACTAAGAAACCACAGTGGAAGCTTAAAAACTCCACTGTGACACTGTAAAACTGTTCCAGCATAAAAGGGATACAGATCTTCCATTCCGCTTGACCTAACAGCAGAAGAGGACAAAAAAAAGAAAGAAATAACGGTGATATTGTTTAAAAGAGGCACCTTTGTTGGTTTAAAATAACACCCACTTACCCTCTCCTAGAGATACAGGAGCGTGGAATCTGTTTTGTGAACGTTCACTAACGCCTGCTTGCTGTCAACCCCTCCTACTTGAGTGATCAACTACCCTGTAATACCCAGGTACCATTGTGCCATAGTGAAGTCACGTGATCAAAACAAACCCCCCTAAAGGTCAAAGGTCAAAGCCATAAACCTGTGAGCATCATAAATAGGGTTGGGCATCAAACCGATTGGAACCGGGACTAATATTGCGGTTCTCCCGGAATCGTTCAAATTTTAAAAATTTAGTTTCCCAGTTGCCCTGCGATTGGCTGGTGACCAGTTCAGGGTGTACCTCGTCTCTCACCCGAAGACAGCTGGGATAGGCTCCAGCACGTCCGCGACCCTAGTGAGGAAAAGCAGTGAAGAAATGGATGGATGGATGGATGTTTCCCAGTTTCGATGCCTACAGTCCGCCAACCCCAAAGAAGAAAGTGTCGAAAACAAATGAAGAACGCGCACAAAGACATGCTTGTGCCCAATGGTTATGTTATGTCGACCGACACACAGCTCCAAGCGTATTGGAGAACACCGTTGCCAGTCTTGAAGCCTGGTCGCCCTCAAGCAACAGCGTCAAGCACAGCGTTCTCATGGGGCTTTTCCATGTCATGGGATGTAATCCAGGCACTGAAGGCTTTAATTAAGCAGAGCTATTTTCATGGCAGAAACATATAGAGATGTGTAGGCATATGTTAGAAATGTAAACGTATTCGAGTGACAGTAAGAGTGGCGTGGGGTGTATTTTCAGCGATTTCAGCTGACATTCCCACAGTATCTGAAAGCTGAGAGAATGTCTCACTTTGTCGCCATTTTGTAGCCGGATTTCATATACTTGGCAATTATTTTTTTTATTGATTGAAATTTGGCATGTTTGTTCAAAACGCATCTTTGCAGTTTGTCAAATTTACGCCATTTTTATGTTCATGTTACAGGGATTTTAAGGCATCCCGATATAAAACAACTATCTTTTAGAATTTTCTCTGACGTAATCCTTTGAATAAGCAATTTGAAGCAACCATAATTATTTTTAAACATACAGAACTCCCCGTAAAGGACTGTTGTATTCAGATAACTCAAATGATCATGCTGTCAATTGCACTCTTCAAGGGCTGGCAGTAAGCCAGTTTGTGACACGCTATGGTAGTTGTGGATTGTTACCTACTGAGGAAAAAGAAAAACTGTATAAACCAAGACTTGACTACTGCTGCCACTAATGAGTGTCTATTTTGGGTTCCCTGGCATTAAGATGTCCATTTATCTTGGCTATGATATCCCATACATTTTGATTAATACGATGATAAAAGTAGTACATTGTTCCCGAAAAGGTCGTTTCTTAAATTAAGGGTATTTTTTTATATTTACAAAAAAACTAATCATATTATTCACTGTTATGATTATAGTACAAACCAACCAAGCTTATTCTCAGTGTTATCTTTCACGTATAATTATAACTCTCAGCATTGTTGCTATTCAAGTAAAAAGTAAAATCCAAAATTTCTAAAATTCCTCTCTCAATGGGGACCTGGGTTTCTTCATTTCAAAAACTTGCATGTTAGCTGACTTAAAGACTAAATTGTCCATAGCTGTGAATGTGACTGTGAATGTTGTTTGGTTATACACTGCTCACAAAAAGTTACGGATATTCTGCCTTCAGGTGACATTTCCGGATGAACCTTAATGCACTGTAGACCATGAAGGTGAACTTAATTTGACCTACTTGTGATGTTTGCATGCAGGATACATGGATAGGACTATATTAACAAATGCTAAAGGCACTGTGGCCTCTAGTGGGTAAAAATTTGGTAAAGATTCACATTAAATATGCAGTAATTATATTATAACCCAAATTCCAATGAAGTTGGGATGTTGTGTTAAACAAATAAAAACAGAATACAATGATTTACAAATCATGTTCAACCTATATTTAATTGAATACACTACAAAGACAAGATATTTCATGTTCAAACTGATAAACTTGATTGTTTTTAGCAAATAATCAATTTAGAAATTTTATGGCTGCAACATGTTTCAAAAAAGACTGGTTAAAGTTGAGGAATGCTCATCAAACACCTGTTTGGAACATCCCACAGGTGAACAGGCTAATTGGGAACAGGTGGGTGCCATGATTGGGTAGAAAAGGAGCTTCCCCGAATTGCTCAGTCATTCACAAGCAAAGATGGGGCGAGGTTCACCTCTTTGTTAACAAGTGCGTGAGGAAATAGTCGAATAGTTTCAGGACAATGTTCCTCAACGTACAATTGCAAGGAATTTAGGGATTTTATCATCTACGGTCCATAATATCATCAAAAGGTTCAGACAATCTGGAGAAATCACTGCATGTAAGCAGCAAGGCCGAAAACCAACATTGAATGCTCAGGCGGCATCCATCCATCCATTCTCTGAGCCGCTTCTCCTCACGAGGGTCCCGGGCGTGCTGGAGCCTATCCCAGCTATCATCGGGCAGGAGGCGGGGTACACCTTGAACTGGTTGCCAGCCAATCGCAGGGGACATACAAACAAACAACCATTCGCACTCACATTCACACCTACGGGCAATTTAGAGTCAACCTACCATGCATGCTTTTGGGATGTGGGAGGAAACCGGAGTCCCCGGAGAAAACTCACACAGGCACGGGGAGAACATGCAAACTCCACACAGGCGGGGCCAGGGATTGAACCCCAGTCCTCAGAACTGTGAGGCAGACGCTCTAACCAGTCGCCCACCGTGCCGCTCTCAGGCGGCACTTCATCAAAAACTGACATCAATGTGTAAAGGATATCACCACAAGGGCTCAGGATCACTTTAGAAAACCAATGTCAGTAAATACAGTTTGGCGCTACATCCGTAAGTCCAACTTCAAACTCTACTATGCAAAGCAAAAGCCATTTATCAACAACACCCAGAAACACCGCCGGCTTCTCTGGGCCCGAGCTCATCTAAAATGGACTGATGCAAAGTGGAAAAGAGTTCTGTGGTCCGACGAGTCCACATTTTAAATTGTGATCGTCGTGTCCTCTGGGCCAAAGAGGAAAAGAACCATCCGGACTGTTATCGACCCAAAGTTCAAAAGCCAGCATCTGTGATGGTATGGGGCTGTGTTAGTGCCATTGGTATGGGTAACTTACACATCTGTGAAGGCACCATTAATGCTGAAAGGTACATACAGGTTTTGAAGAAACATATGCTGCCATCCAAGCAACGTCTTTTTCATGGACGCCCCAGCTTATTTCAGCAAGACAATGCCAAACCACATTCTGCATGTGTTACAACAGCGTGGCTTCAGAGTGTGTAAAAGAGTGTGGGTACTAGACTGGCCTGCCTGCAGTCCAGACCTGTCTCACATTGAAAATGTGTGGCGCATTATGAAGCGTAAAATATGACAACGGAGACCCCTGACTGTTGAACAGCTGAAGCTGTACATCAAGCAAGAATTGGAAAGAATCCCACCAACAAAGCTTCGACAATTAGTGTCCTCAGTTCCCAAACGTTTATTGAATGTTGTTAAAAAAAAAGTTGATCTAACACAGTGGTAAACATGACCCTGTCCCAGCTTTTTTGGAACGTGTTGCAGCCATAAAATTCTAAGTTAATGATTATTTGCTAAAAACAAAAAGTTTATCAGTTTGAACATTCAATATCTTGTCTTTGTAATGTATTCAATTACATATAGGTTGAACATGATTTGCAAATCATGGGATTGGAATTGGGATTGTAAAACAAATCATTACTATTAACTCTTAATTTCATGTCAAAATGTTAAAATTTTAAGGAAATGAAAATGAATAAATTGACATTAATATAAACAATTAATTAAGTAAGCCGAGAGAATCCATGGGAAATAGTTTGAAATCAGCGTTCCTGCCCAGAGCATTATAGCGATGCACCCAGCTACTGATGATAGCAAAATGGATGTAAACAAATGCCGCTATCAAGTACAAAATGGGGCAAAGAGGCTTCGTAAAGGGAGTTTTGCAATGGAACACATTGTCCAGGACTGAATCATCCACACTAGTCCGAATGGTAAAGCTCTGATTTTCGATCAGAGACTTATCAAACTGTGATTGTTATGCTGGCTGAGTTGAGCACGCAAACAAAAAACAGTACAACATCCATCCATCCATCCATTTTCTGAGCCGCTTCTCCTCACTAGGGTCGCGGGCGTGCTGGAGCCTATCCCAGCTGTCATCGGGCAGGAGGCGGGGTACACCCTGAACTGGTTGCCAGCCAATCGCAGGGCACATAGAAAAAAACAACCATTCGCACTCACAGTCATGCCTACGGGCAATTTAGAGTCTCCAATTAATGCATGTTTTTGGGATGTGGGAGGAAACCGGAGTGCCCGGAGAAAACCCACGCAGGCACGGGGAGAACATGCAAACTCCACACAGGCGGGGCCAGGGATTGAACCTGGGTCCTCAGAACTGTGAGGCTGACGCTCTAACCAGTCGGTCACCGTGCCGCACAGTACAACATAAATCAACAATAAATGTGACAGCTAAATAAGGTATACATTCTAAGAACCACTGTTAACATACACAGAAATGTAAACGAAATTTAACGTAACCATAAGGATGTTAATTATTGCAAAAAAATAATAAAATAAAATCCGCATTGCAGTCCGTGTATTCTCAGAAATCAGTCTTCTACTGTATTTCTTTTTTTTGTTCACTCTATTTACCAATCAATCATCACACAGCTAGCATCTATTCGACATGAAACTACATTCTTCTGCTTGTCCTTTTGTTCTCCTCTTTTTGATGTAATATTTTAACTTAGTGCCGCCGAATGTTCCAACTGAGATACCCCACTTGGATTAAATTGTACCTTTATAGCGAGATGACAAACTTGTGTTCCTATTTTTTTAAATTAAAGCCTTATGTTTTTATACTCACAAGAAATGCCAAGTTTAAACTGAAATCTCTTTATATTTGTGCTTGAAATCGCCACACTAGAAATTTTTGTAGACAAGATAATGCAGTTTCCTGCTATATGCATAATTTGAATTTAAGAAAAATACTGTTGATTATCTAAAAGAGGAGACCAATTGGTTGTTCATTATTAAGTGAAATGTCTCATTTTCTCTTTTGTATTCACAATTGCTCTTTATTAAGCAAAAATATATTTTATCCTTATACTTGAGGCGAGAAGCGGGGTACACCCGTACTGGTCACCCGCCAATCGCAGAGCACATTCGTACTCACATTCACGCCTACGGGAAATTTAGAGTCTTCAATCAACCTAGCATGCATGTTTTTGGGATGTGGTAGGAAACCGGAGAGCCCGGAGAAAACCCACGCTGGCACGGGGAGAACATGCAAACGCCACACAGGCAGGGCTGGGATTTGAACCCCGGTTCTCAGAACTGTGAGGGAGATGTGCTAACCAGTCGTCCACCGTGTCACCAGTGTATAATATCCATCCATTGTCAACAGCGGTTATCCTGGTTAGGGTCGCTGGAGCCAATAGAGTTCCTCATGCCTTTCTGTGACTCTTCCAGTCCAGAAGTGGGTTGTAAATGCACTACATGTACTCCGTTAGATTTACTTGGGTAACCTTTGGGACAAATTGTACTTTCATACATACATTTTACTCATACTTGATATACCTGTATATGGCATCTTATTCAAATGAGAGAATCATTATGGATATAGTGTACATTTTCATAGAAATCTGCTCTGGGTGTACCCAAGTCCCACACCCATTGGAATTTCTGTGTTTTTCTATTGAGCATGATCAAGCTTATTACTCGTGACATGCTCACAGTTACAGCACTAATGTATGTGCAACAGGTGGGTAGATAATGAAGTGTGACTGTGACAGCCTGGAATCCATATTTACACTTGAGGTTCAAATAACATCTGTAAAATTGCTTCTGTAATATATGTTACGAGAGCAGGCTCAAGGCTGAAACTGTTTTGACCTCCTAAATTAATGTAAATGTTTACAAGCTGTCACTGATGGTGTAATGGTACACTCGCCTGAATTTGGTGCGGGCAGGGTTCAGTTCCCATTCAGTGATGGTGTGAATGTGAGTGCGGATGGTTGTCCGTGTCTATATGTGACCTGCGACAGACTGGCGACCAGTTCAGGGTGCAGTCCGCCTTTCGCCCGAAGTCAGCTGGGATAGGCTCCAGCGCCCCACGACCCTAACCAGGATAAGCGGTGTTGAAAATGGATGGATGGATGGATGTTTACAAGCTCAGTCTTTAATAGTGGAAATAATAATATTCTACCTACTAAGTTGCAAGCATTTTAACTTGGTTGTTGTCTCCTTAGTGAGGCAGGATAAAAGGACTTGGGATAGGTACTATAATAGAATAATACAGAGATTCTCAAACTGTGTGGTATGAAGTGGAATAGGGACACATGGCCAATTATGTAACATGTAACACAAGAACTATCCATCCATCCATCGATTTTCTGTACCGCTTAATCCTCACTAGGGTCGCGGGCGCGCTGGAGCCTATCCCAGCTATCTTCGGGCGAGAGCCGGGGTACGCACTGAACTGGTCACCAGCCAGTCGCAGGGCACATAGAAAAAAACAACCATTTGCACACACATTCACAGCAGTGTTCGCAAAGAGTGCACAAAAATACGAACTATTATCCCCACAAAGTGTGAGTAACATATTTTTGTTTGACAAATGTGAGTAAGTGTTGTGTGTGTAGCGTGAGTAGCAGTCGGTAAAAGATCCAAAGTGGAATGGAATATCGCCAAATCCACATCTTCAACTTCTTTGGAGTTCAGGTGTGTACCAGGTAGCTGATTAGGTGAAAGATCCTGCCTTGGTTCAAAGAAGAGCCAGCTGTTAAAATCCCGCAGGAAACAGCAGAGCCTCCATAAAGCACAAAACGGCCTTTACCGACGACGGGATCATGAAAGCGCTACGACCAAGGTGGCAGGATTATTCAGTAAATAAGAGTGATTGACACATCTGTGTGAATCAGCCTTTTCTGGCCTGAATGTCATCAAATCTAAATGTAGAACCTGACTGACTGGAAGTTTTAGTGTTTGAAAATGGTCAAAATGCAGCATGCATACATAGTATACTTAGTTAATATTATTGAAGTTTATACAGTAATGTTTTTTTCTGAAGGATTAAAATGCACATATACTCATAAAATAACTCAGAAAAGAGAGTTGTTGTATTTTTTTTTTAACAATGAATGGATGGACAAGTACTTTTCTATCCTTCCGAAGGCCTGCTCAAAACCATTGCATCTCATATGTTGCAAGACTGTGTCTCCAATAGAAAGCGTGACCGTCAACGTTAAGCAGCACTTCCGAATGAAACACAAATCCTTCAACCATCCACTGAACCTACGCCTACCAGGGTGGATGCTTCAGTAACATGCTTTCTAGTATTGACCATGATTTGGTCTTTTTCATTCTTCTTTGGAGACATTACACGACTTACTTCCGTGAGGGAAGACTTGCTATGCACTGGGGAGTACAGTACTTTCTGGATGTTTTTCTGCCAGCTTTCACAAATCAAAAAAGTTTTTTCACGGAGTTACTCAGGGGTGGAGCGACTGCACTCTGTAGCACATGGGAGAGGATGAGAAGACAATGCCACAGAGGAAAGCATGCCGGAGTGCAGGTTAAGCTCCAAAAGTGTGGCTTTCGAATGCCTCTTCTGTCAAATCACCTTGCAAATCTACGCTTTCTACCGAACAAAATGGACAAGCTTTATCTCCTCACAAGGACCAGTAAAGACTTTGCTGGTTCTGCTGCCCTCTGCTTTACGGAGAACTGGCAAGCATCCCCAATGGTGCCGTACTGCTGCCCGGCTTTCAACTACACCTAGCAGAACGCGACACAGAGCTATCAGGGAAAATAAAGATGGCAGAATATGCATCCACATCAATGAAAAATGGTGTACTGATGGCACAGAGCTTAACACACACTGCAGCCCGGACTTAGAGTCGCTGTTTTTTAACTGTGAGTCATTCTACATGCCACAAGTTTGCTTCATACTCACCGGTGTTTAAAATTTCCCCCCAGGCCAACATGAACACCACACTTGATGGCACAGGGACCTATGCAAGGATCCTGTTTGTAGACTACAGCTCTGTGTTCAACACCATCATCACTGAGCTCCTCTCCTCCAAGGTTCTCCACCATCTCATCCACATGCACCATCAGCACCGGGGCCCCCCAAGGATATGTCCTCTCTCCGCTGCTCTTCTCTCTCTACACGAACGACTGCACTTCAGCACACTTGGCTGTCAAACTCCTGAAGTTTGTAGAAGGCACTACAGTCATCGGCCCCATTAAAGACGCTGATGAGTCTGCGTATTGAAAATAAGTGGAGGGGCTTGAGCTTTCATGTGCCCCACACAAGCTGGAGCTGAACACACTCAAGAAAGTAGAGATGATCGTGGACTTCAGGAAACATCCTTCACCACAGCTGCCCCTCACGCTGTGCATCTTACCTGTGTCAACCAGGAAGACCTTCAAGTTCCTGGGAATTGCAGTTTCTCAGGATCTGAAGTGGGAGACCAACATCAACTCCATCCTCAAAAAGGCCCAGCAGAGGAGGTACTTCCTGCGAGTTCTGAGGAAGTACGGCCTGCCAAAGGATCTGTTGAGGAAGTTCTACAGAGAGGTCATTGAATCGGTTCGATGTTCATCCTTCACAGTCTGGTTTGGTGCTGCCACAAAGAAGGACAAAATCAAACTGCAATGGACAGTCAAGGCTACCTACCCACTCTTGAGGACTTGTACACTGCCTGGCCTAAAACAAGGGCGTGCAAAATCCTCTTGGAGTCTCCGCATCCTTGTCACCACCCATTCCAGCTCCTTCCTTCAGTTAGGCGCGATTGAACAAGGCAAAATAAAAGCAGCAAACATTCCAACAGCTTCTTCCCTCTTGCCATTAATGCCGAGAAGGACATCCGGAGATGTACCTCATCCATGAGCAATGGCTGGTCCGATGAGGAGGCAGTGGTTCCAATAGACAATCCTACCAAATTTTGCTGTTGTAATGCGGGCTGTCCACAAGTTTCGATTGGCAGGAATCCAAGAACCCTGAATTGTTGGTCTTGACCTGCTGACGAAGTGGAATGCAGTGGTGGATGAAGCTGGAGCTGTGTTCCAGCTGTGTGCTCGGGTGGCAACAATTCACATGGCTCGGCCACTGTTATGAATGGAATGTCGGCCCAGTTGTGTTGCAGAGCGGTAAGAGGTAGTACTGATTGCGGCGGCTCACTGAAACTTACTCGTGCAACGGTGGGGACTCCCATGGAGGGGCGGGTGCCGAACAAACACTACAGAAGAGGAGACCCCGCCACTGTGATTGTTCCATCTGTTGGTGAGCCAGATGGGTGGGACCATATTACCGTCACCGGAGCTGGCAGAGCGGGCTCGACAGCACCGGTGACTTCCCCGTTGCATAAAATATTTTGCCATGGATGCTTAAGTAGCTGGGGACAGCTGCCTGCTCGGTGTGGGCATTGTCACAACCGTAAAAGCCATGCTATTTAGCAGCATGTTTTGCAGTGTCCTTTTGTAAGTAGTTGTAGTTATACAAGCTAAAAATTGCTCTTCCCACTCAGATTTGAGTGGACAGGAGAATGCTGTACATACTGTACTGTATATATGCATACAGTATGTATGTTTCTGCACTTATGTGTATGCATTTTTGTCTGTGTTTGTGCGTATTCATCCATCCATCCATCCATTTTCTGAGCCGCTTCTCCTCACTAGGGTCGCGGGCGTGCTGGAGCCTATCCCAGCTGTCATCGGGCAGGAGGCAGGGTACACCCTGAACTGGTTGCCAGCCAATCGCAGGGTACATAGAAACTAACAACCATTCGCACTCACAGTCATGCCTACGGGCAATTTAGAGTCTCCAATTAATGCATGTTTTTGGGATGTGGGAGGAAACCGGAGTGCCCGGAGAAAACCCACGCAGGCACGGGGAGAACATGCAAACTCCACACAGGCGGGGACGGGGATTGAACCCCGCACCTCAGAACTGTGAGGCTGACGCTCTAACCAGTCGGCCACCGTGCCGCTGTGCGTATTCACATACTCCAAAAAATTAACTGTATTTCTCACTATTATCTCACCCTTTTCTACAATAAAAAATATCTGGGGAAACTGTAGCCTACCTAATTATAGGGAGCACATGGTGTGTGACACAAAATGTTTCTCTGGGCCTCATTTTTTTCATCTCATAAATATATGTTGTCTGTTCAGTTTATTCAAGTTTTCACCAATCATTAGGGTAAGGTTATGTCCACATGAAGGTATTCTATCTCTGTGTAATTTTTTTAGAACTCTTAAAAACGTTTTGTGTTTTTTTACCACTACCCAAAATATTGCCTGCGGTTAAGGTGCCACTCCTTTCGTAGTACTTCCATCTGGTGACATTGCTTTCTTTCTTCCTGTCAGTGTAAGGCCTGTGTCCCACTGAATAGAACCGGAGCTCAGTATGGAGTAACTCTGATCTGGGAAGTCCCCCTGCAGCCATGTTTCTGTTATACACACAGCACTGGTCTCCAACGGGTTTGAATCAGTAAGTACTCCCTTAATTCCCAAACCTTTCCCCCATTGTACTACACAGGATATCCTCCTGTGCTCCGCTGGGATGATGTGTTGAGCTCCAGGCACGTATGTTGAGGAGAGCACTAGAAGCTGGTTGCATTTGATTGGAAACACACCACTGCTGAACACCGGTAATGTGTAAATATGTTTTACAAAATATTTGTTTAACTGACATTGATTTGTATCCTGTTACCAGTATTGCACAAGACAATTTAATTTAATTTAGTGCAGTTTTAGTACAATCTGAATGAAATGTCTTGTTTGTGGTACACACATTCTTGGTGATGAAGCCAATTCTAAGAAACAATGAACATGAATTGCATGACAGATTTAATTTGGTTTGGTTTATTAAAAGCCTCACTGAAATTAAAATATATTTTTCAACAAACACACTGCACAGTTAAAAAAAAGATAATACTGACAATACAATGCAAAGCACAATCAACATAATACCAATAACAAAGCAGAGAATTACACTGATCAAGATTTTTTTTTTTTTCTGGCCCGTAAAGTCCGCTTAAATTCAGAGTGATCAATTCAGATAATTTTTCTGAAAGAATTCCAAAATCAGAGCTGCCCAACTAACTTGCCAATCACTGGCGAGGTCAGAAGTGCGTCAATGGGCTTGTGCTTGTAGTCTGACTGTATTTATTGTATATTGTTCAATCCATGCATGTTTAATATCACAATTGTACTGTATTTGTATGCAACATCAGGTGTACTCAAAATAGTTTGGAGCGTCTTGTTCCACAGCTCATTGAGTCTTAAGTAAGGCCAGTCTGCTTCTTCCCTTCCTCAGCAGTTTTAGTGACTGAACCGACTAGTCAGGTCGTGGTTGCATCAACTTTAGCTCGCTGCAATCTCGGTCAATGAATCGTCAATCGTGTTTTGGCAAAAACACGGACACCTAACTGAAATCAACAGGTGGTGGGTCTGCAGCAAACTAGCAGCGGTACCTCACGTATGGCAATATTTTACTACACATGAGACCGGTTACTTGCAAAATATGCAGGTCTAAGCTCAAATATAACAAAAGCACAAAGTGCTACGCATGCCCATCTGAAAAGGCATGTGCTAACGCTAGTTGATGAGCAGCCTTAAGTCCTTACGTCAGCATTAGCAAATTCACCAAACTCCCTTCTGTAACAGTAAAAAAGTAGCAGTAGCCTGTCGTGGTCGACCAATAACCTCTTTATTGCAAAGATTAATGACTAGTCACCATAGAAAATATTCAACCAGCATTACTCTCAACAGTCAGCCTTCATCCCCCAGACAGTAGAGGCGCTCGCAATCCTCTACCTCCTTCCACTGGCACCACCCTCCCACTCTCGACTCGCTCATCCAAATCACAGACACCTTCCTGGTCTCAAAGGCAGTCATATTTTTAAAACTCTTGTAACAATCCACACGAATGAAATATTCTACAATACATTATTGCAAAGCATTCCCTTCAGTGTTTTTTAAATCATATACTATTGTTGTATAGCGTAGTGAATAGCGACCCAAAAGTTGTGTTACGTTAACGTTTCACAATTTGTGAGGCCATGAAGTTATCTGAAAAGTGATTGAATAAGTGAGTGTCTGAATGTGACTGGATGAAAGAGTCGGCGTGTGGGGAGAGTGAGTGAGCTCAATGACAAAAAATATATATAAGTAATGTCAATGATGAGTTGAAGACTCGACTATCATCAACAAATGTGAAGTTGTTCAACCCTTGTTTGTGTGCTCGTGTATGTGCATGCGTGTGTGCCTGCCTCCTACAAGTATTTTGCAGAGAAAAAAATGAATTAACTATATTATCTCAGCGTATGTGATATGGTCCACTTCTATCTTTTTTTCCATTTTAAGTGCTGTCCAATAGAGATGGTGGAAGTTCAACCACCACTGAGTCCCACTACTGAGGATGAGCCTCTTTCAACCGACCCCGCTAAATTGCCATCACCACCTGACAAAAAAAGCATCTGCAAAGAGCTGCTTTATAGAGAAACAAGTAAGGTTCCAGCGGACTTGGTTTTCCCCAGGAATAACAGGGATGGGAGAAGTTGTCACTGCCACTATTTCAGAGAACACTGACAAATGGGGAAAATAGGGTCAGGAGTTTGATGCTGATTCCAAGTACAACAACAGCCCCTTTTGCTTCTACTGTAAGTTGTTTTCTAAAAGGAAGATACAATTGACAACTTCAGGACTGGCAGATTTGGCAACATGCAAGGACTTTACTCATCTGACATAAAAGAAACCATGAGCACATAAACTGAATGAAAACATGGAAAGAGGTTAACGAGAGGGGAAACAATTGAGAAATTAAGAAATGGCACTTTTGGAAGTTGAGCGGGAGAGATGGAGAGCAGTGCTGACACATCTCACTGTTATTGAACAGCCACTGGTAGTTTGTAACTTGGCACTCAGGGGACACCAGAAACAGTTTTTACACCACTGAATGTTTTTTTAAGAGGTTGAACATACACCCATGTTTGACTCAAAAATTAACACATTAACTATATTGAAAGAGGAACTGCCCGTCACACCAGCTACCTTGGTCAGCATTTCCAAATTAGCCCGTTCATTTGTAGAGAAGCAAGATCATTTCAACAATAGCGAGTGAAATAAAGCAGGCAAGTTTTTTTTTTTAAATGTTGTAATTCTGATTACACTGCTGATGCCGACCACACAGAACAATTGTCAGGTGTTATTTGCATATGGGAAGTGGAAGAGACAACTTTTTTTAAAATAACCATTTCATGGGATTTTTGAAGGCAGTGGACACCACGAGCAAACATTTGGCATCCCTGATTTTAAAGAAATTGGATGAATTAGAAATTCAATTTGAAGACTGCAGAGGACAGTCGTATGACAATGGGGCAGAATCTGGTTCAACCCACACTCTTACAAAATAATCCCAGAGCTCTTTTTGTGCCATGTGAAGCACACACTTTGAATTTGGTCATTTCAGATGCTCCCGAGGAATCAATTGAATTCATAGGCTACTTTGGTGTCATTCAAAAGCTTTATAACCTGTTTTCTTCCACACAAAGATTAGTTGCTCTGATAAGGCATGTGAACCTCACCTTCAAGATGTGGACAGAAACAAGGTGGGGCAAAATTAAGGGCACTGAGCTCACAAGGTACCATGCAGCAGCAGTGCCAGAAGCACTGATCAAGGGGACAGAACCCACCAAAGTGTCATGGTCTGTGTTTTGGTTTGGGTTGTGTTTAGTTTTGTTCAATGTTTTCCTGTGTTCCATGTTTGTCGTGTGCTCATTAGGTTGTTGTGTCCACCTGTTCTCGTCTACTTTGTCGACCAATCAGCTCTCTCTAGCCACTCGTCTTGTCCAGGTGTCCCTCGTTGTCTCGTCAATTTGTTTGTATTTAGTTCCCTGGTTTCTTTCAGTTCTCGTCGGTTCATTGTCGTTGTCACATGTCTTGCCATGTCATTGTCGCTCAGGTATTTCACCAGTCATGTCTTGTTTCTTGTTTTGGGTTCACTCAAGTGTTTCTTTGTTACTTTGTGTTTAGATTTTGGACTTTGTTAATTTAGCATTTAGACTTTTTCATGCTCTTTGTTTTCCTTTGTTTTTGGAATTAAATATTATTATTTTGAGATTCCCGCACTCCTGCCTTGCCTCCCTGCTTCCCTGCAATTGGGTCCACCATGTTCTTGCCTTGCATTCCTCGCCGTCGCCCTAACCATGTTCATGACAGAATGAACCGACCAGAACAGGACCCAGCGGGAAGAACATGGCGTCACCCTGGACGCCACCAAACTGCCTCCCACCGTCCTCAGCCTGCCATCCATACCTACCCTCCTCCAGTAAGCCCTATCATTCAGTCTTTTCTGTCCTTTTCCTCGGGTCCCCCCACTTGTCCTAGTTATTCACCATGCCCTACTATTGTACATCCACATATTTCTTTAGATTCAGATTTTTCTGATTGTGAAGATGGCCCTGATTTAGTTAACCTCCTGTCGGATTCTGACTCTGACACAGATTTAGATTTTTCTGGTTCCTTCCCTAGTTTATCCCGTCCTCGTCAGTTTTTGTCACGTTTCCACGTTTCCAACCCCAGTGAGTCCAAATCCTTTCCCTCTGACCTTTTCTTGGGCACCCGTTTGGCCATCTACCCGGGACCGCCGCGTGGTGGCCAACGGAGGCGCCCAAGTAAAGGTCAAATTTTGCCCCCTCGTTTTTTCCCCCCTGTTCACAAATCCCTTGATTTTTCACCTGTTCCCACACGTTGTTCCACGGCTCCAATTAAGTCACGTCTAGTCAAACCTGCCCCCAAGCCATGTTCAGTACCAGCCATTTTTCCTAGTTCACCTTCCCGAGACCTTGTGCACTCTTCCACTCCCGTACCCTCTACTCCCACACCTCAATGGCGGCAGGCTGAGGAAGAGACTGCAGCTCCCGTTCCGGCTCCTCGGCAGCTGCGCCAGGCTCCCGCACCGGCGGCGCTCGTCCAGCGGCCGCCACCCATCCTTGCTCCGGCGGCGCTCGTCCAGCGGCCGCCACCCGTCCTTGCTCCGGCGGCGCTCGTCCAGAAGCCGCCACCCGTCCATGTTCCGGCGGCGCTCGTCCAGCGGCCGCCACCCGTCCTTGCTCCGGCGGCGCTCGTACAGCGGCCGCCACCTGACCATGTTCCGGCAGCACTCGTCCAGCGGCCGCCACCCGTCCTTGCTCCGGCGGCGCTCGTCCAGCGGCCGCCACCCGTCCTTGCTCCGGCGGCGCTCGTCCAGCGGCCGCCACCCGTCCTTGCTCCGGCGGCGCTCGTCCAGCGGCCGCCACCCGACCCTGCTCCGGCGCCGCTCGTCCAGCGGCCGCCACCCGACCCTGCTCCGGCGCCGCTCGTCCAGCGGCCGCCACCCGTCCTTGTTCCGGTGGCGCTCGTCCAGCGGCCGCCACCTGCTCCGGCGGCGCTCGTCCAGCGGCCGCCACCTGCTCCGGCGGCGCTCGTCCAGCGGCCGCCACCTGCTCCGGCGGCGCTCGTCCAGCGGCCGCCACCCGTCCTTGCTCCGGCGGCGCTCGTCCAGCGGCCGCCACCCGACCCTGCTCCGGCGGCGCTCGTCCAGCGGCCGCCACCCGACCCTGCTCCGGCGACGCTCGTCCAGCGGCCGCCATCCGGCCACGCGCCCGCGGCGCTCGTCCAGCGGCCGCCACCCGACCACGCGCCCGCGGCGCTCGTCCAGCGGCCGCCGCCCGACCACGCGCCGGCGGCGCTCGGCCAGCGGCCGCCGCCCGACCACGCTCCGGCGGCGCTCGTCCAGCGGCCGCCGCCCAACCCTATTGCCTGGCCCCTGCATTACCATTGGGTTCGGCACCGTGGCCGTCCGCCTGAATGGCCCTGTAAAGACCCTGGTGCTTGGCGTCCTGGACGACCTCCTGAACCGCTCAGCCAAGCACCTCACCTCGGGTGGCCTGGATGGCCACCAGACTGACCTGAGGGGTGGACTCTGTACCCTCCTCCAGGCCCCCTTCCGCCCACCCTGGGTTGATGTCTTTTTGGTTGTTGTTTGGGGAACGTCTGGGATCCGTTCCTTTAGAGGGGGGGTACTGTCATGGTCTGTGTTTTGGTTTGGGTTGTGTTTAGTTTTGTTCAATGTTTTCCTGTGTTCCATGTTTGTCGTGTGCTCATTAGGTTGTTGTGTCCACCTGTTCTCGTCTACTTTGTCGACCAATCAGCTCTCTCTAGCCACTCGTCTTGTCCAGGTGTCCCTCGTTGTCTCGTCAATTTGTTTGTATTTAGTTCCCTGGTTTCTTTCAGTTCTCGTCGGTTCATTGTCGTTGTCACATGTCTTGCCATGTCATTGTCGCTCAGGTATTTCACCAGTCATGTCTTGTTTCTTGTTTTGGGTTCACTCAAGTGTTTCTTTGTTACTTTGTGTTTAGATTTTGGACTTTGTTAATTTAGCATTTAGACTTTTTCATGCTCTTTGTTTTCCTTTGTTTTTGGAATTAAATATTATTATTTTGAGATTCCCGCACTCCTGCCTTGCCTCCCTGCTTCCCTGCAATTGGGTCCACCATGTTCTTGCCTTGCATTCCTCGCCGTCGCCCTAACCATGTTCATGACACAAAGACCCCGCAATAACGTTTGAAGCCCATTCTTTGTCAGAGGAGGATGTTTTGTACCGCTTCAATACCAGCACAGTTGTCTGGTACGACATCCTCTCTCAGGTTCATCCAGCCATTTTCTGAACGTATTATCCTCACTAGGATTATATCCATATCCAGATCCAGCATGTCAACAAACGCATGCAGTCTACACCATGGCAGTGGATGTTGCAGTCAGACTTTTGAAAACGACACACAAACGCCTCAAGCAGTCGGCCTCAAGGGCAACTGGCTTTACATCTGCTTAGGTAGTAACCAAGGACATATGCATATCCACATGAAGGTGGAGGCTGTGCTGAAACCAAAAGGTTGAGATTGACAAAGTGCAACTAATTCTATGAAGCCAGTGATGCCCTGAAGAAGCTGAAGCTTTCATTTTTCAGTGTCATTGTGGATACAGCCACCTCAGCCATACAGGAAAAATGAACCGCAATTGAAAATGTTGGACAGAAATTTGATGTTTTAACAAATTTCCCAAGCCTTTCTGATGAGGAGTTTACAGAAAAATGTGAGGTAATTGGATCCATCTTTCACTTCGAGGTGCATTCTAATCTAGAGAGCAAAGTGCTTGAGCAAGCGGTGAAGAACCACCTTTGTCTCCTAACATTCATACATGGGATGGATCAGACATATAAGCCAACCTCTGGGATAGTCTTAGAATTGCTCTCACTCTTCCTGTCACTTTCTCAAGAAGAGAGGACCTTTTTAAATTGAGGTCAACATGTCCCAGGAACGTTTGACTGGCCACAGCATCATAAGTATCAACTACACATCTGAGGAGCAGATATCATATGAGGACATCATAAACGAGTTTGTATCAAAGAAGGAAAGACTTTTGAAATATTTTTAAAAATTAAGGCACGGGGTCTGCCTATTGAGTACCACTGCTGTAGTCCATCGACTGAGCTGCACACCCGGTTCTCCTCAACACGCATCAGGACTGGGAGATATGCTGGGTGGGTGTCTCACATTGGCACATATTTTAGGGAGAGAAATGTTACAAGATCACCCTATTTTTCAAATTTTGAAATACATTTTAAAAAAGAAAAAAAAGACATCTATCCATCCATTTTCTGTACTGCTTTATCCTCACAAGGGTTGCAGGCGCGCTGAAGCCTAGCCCAGCTATTTTTATTAAATAATCATCGTTATTTTCAAAAACCAGAGGAAGCTGCAGAAGAGCAACCATGCGGCGTGATGGGGATCCTGGGTCTAGGTGTACGATACAAATGTACTTTGTTACAAGTATAATATTATGAGAATTCAGCAATAAATGCTTGGCCAAATTATTCAAATGCCTAAATTATGTTTTCTACAAAGAAAGAATGAGAAGGATTTATACACCCGACTGCCAAATCCCGACTTGGAATAACAAAAAGTCCATTTCAAGACTATTATAGACACGCAGCAAAAAAAAAAATTGACTTTGCTTGACTGGGCTGCCTGCAGACATGGTTAGTCCTCAACAGGGACTCTTGCAGATTTTAAAACATAAAACAACGAACCTCATACACGTTTGCTACAAGAATGAATGTAAACAAACAACTTCAGTTTTCAACAGCCAATAACTTGTTCATTGGTGAGTAAAACACACACACACATACACACACAAGGAATGGTTCAATTCTCCTGCCCCATTTAGTTCCCTTGGTCGCTTCACTTTGCTGTATCACCGTCTCTCATCATTCTCCATATCTCCTCCGGGATGAATTCTTCAGTGAGTGGACGTCGGTCGGCGGGCTCTATGCTGGGGTAATCTCCTCATGCTTTTAGCATTGTAGACAAATGGCCGGAGTACACTGGCGCTGATCTTCTCCGCTCACTAAAATACCACAGCCAAAACACTGCAATAGTGCAAACGGCCCAGCATGGCGCAAAAAGGGTGGAGAGTGTAAGGGAAAAAGTGGTGAAGTGGTGAAGGCATACACAACAGCAAGCGCCGATATGCGCTAAAGAATGTCACGGCCAAAATGCTGAAAAGTCCAAAATGGGTGAACATGATACAAAAAGGGTTTACAGGACGGAAAACATGTACTACATGATAAAGGGTGGGAAAGTACAAAAGCCTCCCACCACATACTCAGAAATTCTTGATAATCTAGTTTAAATCTAGGAATTTCTCCCATACTGTACAGAGTGAAGATCACATACTCAATTTGACATCATACTTAGTATTAATAATATGTTGGCATGAGATTCCAAACACAGCCATAGAGGGGAAATACATTTCCTCTGGGTGGCTGCAAAACAGACTTACAACCCATCATGGCTGCCATTCAAAGACTACAAAACCCATCGTCAACAGGGCAGTAAGGGTAAAGGTTGCTGTCCAGCTAAAGCTGTTAACAGAAGCAGTGCAGGCAGCAGCAGAGAAAGAGACAGAGAGGGGAGTGTGTTTTGTGTTTTGTTCTTTCCTCTGTTGATATGGGGGTCTAAGGTCAGAGGATGCTTTGATGCTGTGTAAACCTCTTCGAGACAAACCATTTGTTAAAGAAAGGCTATACAAATAAGAGCGTTGCCTTAATTTGCAGATACTGAGCCAACTAGAATCTTTTGATGTGGAAACCAGATTTTTTTTTCACCTTCTGTCTGGAGAACTGACTCAGTCACAATTTTTGGAGATGAGCTATTCTAAGCACCTCTAAATTTGCAAATATGTTTTTAATTACATTTTCATTGTTTTATGAATGTATAGTTTTATGATTAAATAAATGTTATTTGTAAAATGTAATTTCTTCATGTATTCCACTCAGTCATTTTAGAAAATAAGTGATTTAGTTGACAAATAATGTGATTTGGAGGGATTGATCAAACTCAAGATTGTTAGTGAGGTCAACTTCTACTGAAAAAGTAACACAACTGCCTTCAAATTTTATGTTGATTCAACTAATGGGCTTAGTTGGAACAACTTAAGTTTCCTTGTTTGAGAAACAAATGCAGAAATACACGTTTGTTGTTTGGACTTTTAATACAATGTCACCTCAGGTAATCTTTTCGTTCATATAATTAAAATTTCCTTGTTAGTAGAACTTAAAATATTAAGTTGATCTAACAGTTTATCACTTGCATATTTGTCAGTTTAACTTATTATTGTAAGTGGCATCAACTTACATGGAAGTGAAAAGAACTAGAAATAATTAGCTCTCTTAACTAAAAATTTTAAGGCAGCCATGTGAGTTTTTTTTTTTTAAGTTGATCCAACAAATTCGTTTTTACAGTGCAGGAGAGGAGTAAATACAGTATAAACATAGAACACTCCCTTCAATCATTATGGCCCGGTTCAATTGTGTTCACTGAGTCATGGTTAAATAAGAGGGATAATGATGAGCAGTTCACATTGATTGTTTTGGCTCACCCTTAAGACTGGACCAATACTCAGAGCTCGCCAATTAACAACACGGCGCTGGTATTTGTCGCACACAGTGGGGCTTAACTGGTAGAGAGAAGTGTAATCCTGTCATTGGAATCTTGGCTGTCTACCTTTTATCTCCCCAGATTAAAACCCACAGCTTTGTTTCCCTTCCCAGCGATGAGGAGGAATGCAATTACCAAAAAGATGACGCAGCGGACCAACGACCACACATGCACCTCTGCTCGCTCCCACATTTTCCTGCTGCTTTTTATCATCTACCTAAATGACTACAGGTTCACTCATCCAGACTGTCATTTGGACAAACATGCCAATGATGTGCTTCTCCTGTCAGGCCCCTCACTCCGTCTTTCATTGTAGAGTGGTGGGATAATTCTGTCGGGAGTTAAATGTGGGGAAAACAAAAGAGAGGGGGGTAACCAGCAAGGAGAGGGAGCTGGCTAAAACACCTTGCAACACAAGTCACGGGAAACCTGAGGAGGTAGGGAGTGAGTACCCCTACTTTGACAGCAACTTGAAACTTGGCTTCAACCGCAAGGATATGCCACACACAAGCTTAATGCTGGCTTGTGTTTCTAATATGGAACTAGACCCCAGAAACAACCATCATGTGTAGGTGTAAAAAAAAAAAAAAAAAAAAAAGTGATTCTTGCAAATCGTATTTATTTACTAAGAGTTGTGTGCAAAGCACAGTCTGGAGTTTAATAGCCTCCAGTCATTTAAAATTGTTGACATAGTGATCTGTCTATCTAGCGAGAAGAATGTCTCTGACCCTTCTCTGTGTGTTCCTGAATTTTTGTAGGTATATTTCTCTTTGTGAGACAGATAATGGGAAGTGCAAGATGGATTGTTTTTAGTTGTATAATATTTAAGGATGTTTGTATGGGTTTGTAAATGTTCAGCCATCAACATGGCAGTCAGTGTGTGAAAAAGATGGATTTAGTGTTGTTTTCAGGGATTATATCAGTGAGGAATACAGAGATATATAGTGTATTATTGCAGAGTGGAGGTATAGAATAAATGAATTATATTCAAAGTCTTTGTAAACTACTGATTTTTCTTCACAAAGGTATCTTGACAGTAGGGACTAATACAACAAACTGCGACATAATAACTTTCAAAAACTTTCATAATTCAAGAATTGTATAAGGGAAAGAAGATTGATGGATAGTGAAATGTTTTCCTCTTAGTCAAATCGTTGATTGGCTCGTAATGAAGAGCATTTACAAAGTAAAAAATTACATGTAGATTTTTCATACCCAGCTGCAACACTGAGGTTTAAAGATTATAAGAGCGCTGGAGTTTAGCTCAGATAGGAGATTAAATATCATCAACTGAGGCCAGCACTGAGGACTTCAAATGTGCAAATCTGAATTGATTCACTGCAGCTGGTTGCTCGTGCGAGCAGTCTGCCTAACACACACGCATGCTTTTTCAGTCTGCGTGGTGTTCTGTTTTACCTGTGCTGTTTTATTAGATAACGGTTTAGATTGACCTGTGGTATCTTCAGTCAGTTATTTGGGGCGATCTGTGTGATTTGTACAGACATACTGAAAATCGATCCAAATTTGACGTATGTTTGTAAAAGATATTTACGACTGATTATGCCAGGGGCGCAGATGGAATTTGGAAAGAAGCCCCAGCGACAGTGCAGCACATCACAGCAGAGTGTAAAATGCTGGCAGGGAAGGCATACATGGAGCGACAACCAGCTAGCAGGAATAGTGTACAGGAACATCTGTACCATTTATGGACTGGAGGTCCCAGAATAAACATGGCAGACACCATCCAGAGTGGTTCACAACAACCAGGCCAAGATCCTGTGGGACTTCCAGATCCAGACTGAAAAACTGGTGATGGACAACCACCCTGACATAGTGGTAGTGAATAAACACCAGAAGACAGCAGTCGTGATAGATGTAGCAATCCCGAGTGATAGCAACATCTGGAAAAAAGGAACATGAAAAGCTTGAGAAATACCAAGGACTGAAGGAAGAACTAGAGAAAATGTGGATGGTGAAGGCAATCGTGGTACCCATAGAGATCAGGGCACTGGGGGCAGTAACCCCTCAAGCAGGGATGTTAAAAAAAGCCATTGGAGATTTTTTTTATTTGAAATGTGTTTTATTTTAAACATTTGTGTATTAACTGTAGTATAAACCAGTGATTCCCAACTAGGGTACCATGGCACACTAATGTGCAATGAGAAATCACCATCACCAAATGTACAGATCCTTTACTCATTTTTGCGGTAATGTTTGGGCCATTACCGGTACCTGTTATTGGTACTCACCCATCCCTGATTTTAATTGTAAATCAAAGGTAGAGTTGGGCGAGTGTTGTTGACACAAACGAAAGCAAGCATACATTTTCTCAGAAGTTCTAAAACATTTTTTTATTTTATTGATCCACTTTATAAAGCGGAATAAAAATAAATTTAAATCTTCTTCTTTTCCTTTCGGCTTGTCCCATTAGGGGTCGCCACAGTGCGTCATCCTTGTCCATGTAAACCTATCTCCTGCACCCTCCTCTCGAACACCAACTGCTCTCATGTCTTCCCTCACGACATCCATCAAACTTCTCTTTGGTCTTCCTCTAGCTCTCTTGCCTGGCAGCTCCATCCTCATTATTCATTCATTCATCTTCCGTTCCGCTTATCCTCACTGGGGTCGCGGGCGCGCTGGAGCCTAGTCCAGCTATCTTTTGAGCGAGAGGCGGGGTAGACCCTGAACTGGTCGCCAGCCAATTGCAGGGAACATATAAACAAACAACCATTGCACGCACATTCACAACTACGGACAATTTAGAGTCTTCAATTAACCTACCCTGCATGTTTTTGGGATGTGGGAGGCAACTGGAGTACCCGGAGAAAACCCACCTAGGCACGGGGAGAACATGCAAACTCCACACAGGCGGGGCTTGGATTTGAACCCTGGTCCTCAGAACTGTGAGGCAGATATGCTAACCAGTTGTCCAACGTCCCGCCCAGCTTCATCATCGTTCTACCACTATACTCCCGATTTCTCCTCTGGACGTGTCCAATCCATCGAAGTCTGCTCTCTCTAACGTTGTCTCCAAAACATCGAACCTTGGCTGTCCCTCTGATGAGCTCATTTCTAATTTTATCCAACCTGGTCACTCCGAGAGCGAACCTTAATTTCCGCCACCTCCAGCTCTGCTTCCTGTTGTCTCTTCATTGCCACGGTCTCTCATCCGTACATCATGCCTGACCTCACCACTGTTTTATAAACTTTGCCCTTCATCCAAGCAGAGACTCTTCTGTCACATAACACATCTGACACCTTCCTGAACCCATTCCAACCTGCTTGGACCTGTTCACTTCCTGACCACACTCACCATTGCTCTCGACGGTTGACCCCAAGTATTTAAAGTCCTCCACCCTTGCTATCTCTTCTCCCTGTAGACTCACTCTTCCTCCACCACCCCTCTCATTCGCGCACATATATTCTGTCTTACTTCAGCAAATCTTCATTCCTCTGCTTTCCAGTGCATGCCTCCATCTTTCTAACTGTTCCTCCACCTGCTCCCTGCTTTCACTGCAGATCACAATGTCATCTGCAAACATCATGGTCCACTGGGATTTCAGTCTAATCTCATCTGTCAGCCTATCCATCACCACTGCAAACAGGAAGGGGCTCAGGGCTGATCCCTGATGCAGTCCCACCTCCACCTTAAATTCGTCTGTCACACCGACAGCACACTTCACCATTGTTCTGCTGCCCTCGTACATGTACAGTATTATTCTAACATACTTCTCTGCCACTCCAGACTTCCGCATGCAGTACCACAGTTCCTCTCTAGGTACTCTGTCATAGGCTTTCTCTAGCTCTAGTCTTTGTAAGACACATTGTAGTTCCTTCTGACCTTCTCTGTACTTCTCCATCAACACCCTCAGTGCAAATAATGCATCTGTGGTACTCTTTCTAAGCATGAAACCATACTGTTGCTCACAAATACTCACTTCTGTCCTGAGTCTAGCCTCCTCTAGTCTTTCCCATAACTTCATTGTGTGGCTCATCAACTTTATTTCTCTATAGTTCCCACAGCTCTGCACATCACACTTGTTCTTAAAATGGGCACTAGCACACTTTTCCATTGCATCTTCTCACGCACTAGAATTCTATTGAACAAACTGGTCAAAAACTCCACAGCCACCTCTCCTAGATGCTTCCATACCTCCACAGGAATGTCATCAGGACCAACTGCCTTTCCATTTTTCATCCCCTTTAATGCATTTCTAGCTTCCCCCTGACTAATCATTGCCACTTCCTGGTCCACCTCTTATACTCTGCCTTCTCTCTCATTTTCCTCTTCATCAACTCCTCAAAGTATTCTTTCCATCTATCTTGAACACTACTGGCACCAGTCAACACATTTCCATCTCTATCACCCTAACCTGCTGCACATCCTTCCCATCTCAATCCCTGTTTGGCCAACCTGTGTAGATCCTTTTCTCCTTCTTTAGTGTCCAACCTGGAATACATGTCATCATATGCCTCTTGTTTGAGCCTTTGCGACCTCTACCTTTGCCCTATGTCGCATCTCAATGTATTCCTTTCGCTTCTCCTCTCCGCCTACCTTTCCACTACCGAGTCAGCGCTGTCAACATATCAAACGTGTGCTCTCACAAATGTGTCTTCTACATGGAGGCAACCAATCAGAGGAAAGGGGGCGGTCTTAGCCAAACATGGACAAAACGGATACAAAACTGTCAAACAAAAGTAGCTGTGAAAGGGGCCTTTTCTGGACATTTGTACAACAAAACCATGTTGTTTTTTTCAAATGAAATTGACACGTTTATAACAAGTCCAAAGTCACTGATGGTGTAGTGGTACACTCGCCTGACTTTGGTGCAGGCAGCGTGGGTTCAGTTCCCACTCAGTGACGGTGTGAATGTGAGTGCGAATGGTTGTCCGTGTCTATATGTGCCCTGTGACTGACTGGCGACCAGTTCAGGGTGTAGTCCGCCTTTCGCCCGAAGTCAGCTGGGATAGGCTCCAGCGTCCCGCGACCCTAACCAGGATAAGCGGTGTTGAAAATGAAATGAAATGGATAACAAGTCCATGTTAGAGAGTCATCCTATGGAAGTCTAAATATCTAAAATATGGGACCTTTAAGAGCTGTTCGGGAGCCAAAAGAGCCATCTCTCTTCTTTTACAGGTAACACAAGCACATTGTCGAAAAAGGTAATTTTCCAACTGACTCTGCGAACCAATTTTTATTTATTTTCTTCTTAAACACTGTATATCAGCGAGTGTGTTTGGGTTCCTTTTGGTTGATGTTTTGCTTTAACTTTCTATTTGTTTAGTGATTTTCCTTTAGACTTTTATTGTACTAATTTCATCCATCCATCCATCCATCCATTTTCTGTACTGCTTATCCTCACAAGGGTCGCGGGCATGCTGGAACCTATCCCAGCTATCTTCGGGCGAGAGGCGGGGTACACCCTGAACTGTTCGTCAGCCAATCGCAGGGCACATATAAACAAACAACCATTCACACCTATGGGCAATTTGGAGTCTTCAATTAACCTACTACGCCTGTTTTTGTGATGTGGTAGGAAATCGGAGTACCCGGAGAAAAGCCATCCAGGCACGGGGTGAACATGCAATCTCCACACAGGCGAGGCCGGGATTTGAACCCCGGATCTCAGAACTGTGAGCCAGATGTGCTAACCTTTCGTCCACCTGTACTAATTCCATACCTTTTAATTTACAATATAACATTGTGGATACAGTAATTTAAACCCACAACTGCCTGTTAATGTTACTCCCCCTTTCCCTTAATAAACTAGGGTCGTAACAGTTTTAGTTTAGAGAGTTTTATGATAATTTTATGATGATAGCCCCCATTCATTGACCACATTAACGCAAACTTTTGCACAGTAAGGCTATCCATAATGCTTTGCTCTTTCGCAACAGGTTCATATGACATTATAGTTATTTTTTTTTTAAACGCAGTATATACATATATATATATTTGTATATGTGTGTGTGTGTGTATATATATATGCGGCATGACAATGTGTTGTGTATACTGTATATGAGGTAATCTTTCATTTATATGGTTTCACAGTTGCAGCAGCCCTCCGAGGGAAGTCATAACTACGATGTGGCTCGTGACAAAAATGAGTTTGACACCCCTGTAGTAAGGGATTTCCCTTACCCAGTACATTTAACTTTCAATGGAATCCTGATAACATTTGTTTGTGCTTTTGGCATTGGTGGTTTTTCAAACTTTCATATTATATGCAAGAAATGCATATATATTTTTTAACGCTAGGGCTGTAGAGTATGAGTGGCACAACATGCTGTTCCTTGCCATATTTTAAGCTTTTCATAGGCTTTCTCCCCAAGTAGGAT
The DNA here is from genome assembly GCF_024500385.1 of Phyllopteryx taeniolatus. Taxonomy (NCBI): domain Eukaryota; kingdom Metazoa; phylum Chordata; class Actinopteri; order Syngnathiformes; family Syngnathidae; genus Phyllopteryx; species Phyllopteryx taeniolatus. The sequence continues at coordinate 1,127,548 of NC_084511.1, forward strand.
TTTCATTAATGATTATATTTAGATGTGTCACTGTGCTCATTCAATAGCTAGTTTGATCTTCTTTCATTTGCATTTTCCATTATATCCCCTGTCTGCTGCTTTCAAAGTGTTACTTAATAGTCCACCATATAAATTGCTTAAGCACCCGAGATGAAAGCCTGCTGAAGATCAGTGCCACTGTTGCAACACTGATAGTCATGTATTTTTTTTGCATTAAGATGTCGTCTGGCACTTTTCTCTCTGTGAAGATTTCAAGGTATTTTTTTCTGTGACCAGTTGGATTTATACGGACTTCATCATTTCCTTTTACATGATTTAAACCACAGCCAACTGTAGTGCAACGTCTGTTTTTACAAGGAATCCTTGACTGCATTTTTTTTTATTCCTTTGCTCTTGCTTAGGCAGCTACTTTGTGGTTTATATATTTTGAAAGCAACACATTAACATTAATTAATCTGCAACTACAGTCCTGAAATGACGTAAATTGACCTAAATGAGAAAACCGGCTTTAGCCTCATTATTTTAATTCAGGACACATGTCGTAGGTGGCAGGGTGCTCATATAAAACTGCAAGGGAATTGAAACCTTGCCAACTGTTGCGACTATTGGGACAAACAATGGCAAAGGCAAAAAGAATCAGTTCATCCGAATGAAAAATTCAACATTTACTGATATATTGCAACTAATGAGCTAAATAAAAACTAATTGGGGCTGATATTTGTAAAAATGAGTTCAACGCAAGTAATAATGTAACCAGAAGTTCAACATCGTGTGCATTACTCTTGCAGTTGTTCGTATTTCATATCTTGCTGTCTCACTGACATCTATTCTAACTTAATAGACCCTGCAGAAAAACATTATTTAACATTTAAAAAGAGAAGACATGAAAAGAAAGCAATTCTACAGGATGAATTAAAACATTTTGAAGAGACCCAATGCAAACACACACACACACACACACAAAACAATTTTGTAACAATTGTAAATGCCAGCAAATACTGCTTGTAAAAATAAAACAACATTTTATATTCATGTGTGTGGTTAATCAACACAATTTAATTTTTGTGTATACGCCTTTAATTTTGGATACCATAAACATTGTCGAGTTGACTGATTATATCCATTTCAATGGATCTTCTAGAATAGAATAGAATGCCTTAATTTTCAGTGTTTGGTGCAGATACCATGAAATTGGGGAGCAAGTGTGTTTCAAGAATAAGAATGAAAAATAAGAACAGAATAGAAGAACACATTTAAAAAAAGGCTATACTAAGCAATACTAAATGATGCAGTGCAAATGGCAGTGAGACACGTTATGTGTACAGTAGCGGTGCATTAATGAATGTTTTAATGTTTTAATGACTGGAGGCGCTATTGTCAGTTCAGTGCAGTCATGGCTTGTTTGAGGAGGCTGTCTCTGTGTCTGTTTGCACTGGTCCTGGTGGACCGGTAGCGCCTGTCAGCGGGCGACAGGTCAAAGAGGTGGTGAGCGCGATGCGTGTTGTCACCTGTGATTGCCTCAGCTCTCATGAGGCATCGGGCGTGTAGATGTCCTTCAGGGAGGGGGCAGACGATAATCCTCTGTGCTGTCTTGACCAATCTTTGGAGTCTTTTCCAGTCTGCTTTAGTGCTGTGGGAGAACTACACTGTGATGCAGCATGTCAGAATGCTCTTGACGGTCGAGCGGTAGAAGGTCACGAGAGGCTTCTGGCAGATGTTGTTTTCCTTGAGCACCCTCAGGAAGTGCAGCTGCTGCTGTGCCTTCTTCTTCTACAAAAGTGTTTCCAGACCAGGAGAGGTCAGCAGAGATAATGGTGCCCAGGAAGGCGACAGCATGGGTCATCTCCATGCAGTCGCAATTCATCTAAAGGAAAGGCAGATCTGTCAAAAGAGAAAATAGCTTGTAAATTTGACACACAACATAAAGCATTGTTGTTTACAAGACTGTCGAATTTGAATGAATAAAGTATTGCTCAAATGTCTGTTGTGTGAGTTATAGGCTGAATTACGTGTGCCGCTGTGTTTAATAAACAGTTAACTTTCCCTGAAGTGTTTTGTGGCTACTAGCCACTGGCCGCCAGTGGGCTCGCAGACCGGTGGCGGACCCATCTAATTTCCCATAGCCTCACTCCATGCATCGAGAGTGCATCCACACAAATACATTGTAACGGTCCAAGTTATTATAACTAACTAACTCACAATGGGCGCTTTGCACAAAAAAATAAACTATGACGTCATATCCGTTTTTAGTATTGAGGCTCATGCTTTTCAGGTGTCGTCGCCATATTGACTAGAGCGTATAGTAAATAGCCGAATGAAAAAGACTGATTTGTTTTCCAAAAGCGACAAACAGTACCATGCACATTGTTGTGTTTCAACGTGCTCATCTTCGGCAAAGTACAATGGTGTTTTAAGTTACCACGGATGTCGAACTTTGAAAGTGGAGTAAATATTCGTTGTGACAAGTTTATTGTCACATCCTACACCAAGGTCTGCAGTCTGAACTTCACCCCAGAGAAGATTATTCCGCCGAAAACCTCAGAAAGAAGTAATAAACTACAGAAAGGTATTGTTCCAGTGGAATGATTGCTAAATTCAAGTAAGCAGAACTGAGCAGGATGAAAACTGCGAGTAGCCTATGGAATGCTCTCCTGCTGCCGATCACGATTACTGCTCTGTGTCAGAACTCGCGAAAACATTGAGTCAAAAGAGAAAATAGACTGATTAAAGAAAGATCCAAGATCAAAAAATAAACTCAACCTTTGGAGAACAAACATTTGCCGGATCTGACAAAGACATTTGATTCTATACAAGGTAAGCTGGGAAAAAGGTACTCATAACGTGGAGACAATGTTTGCGGCCATATTGTAGATAATCAAATCAGTTACTGTTATGGTCCCACAGATTTGCAAGTTACCGGCATGTCATGATTTTTTGGGGGGATTGATTGAATCATCAGTGCCAAGAATGATTTGAGCGTCAAGGGCCAAAGCTGCTGAAAGAAGAAATGAATTAGTAACGTATGTCAATCCAACATACATGGTTTGTATTGGCAGTTTTTCCTCATAGTCCTGTACATGGTTATTGGTATTGCATTAATTTTTGTGGAAAAAAATGAACATGAATGTCAGTAAATGCTGATGTTTTAAATAATACAAACTCCAGCAATGATGACAAATTTCACATCCTTTTATCAATTAGATCTATTACTGTCACATCACTGTACAGCTTCCTATTAGTTGAACAAATATCCTGAATATCGCTGAGACTAGCACGCAAGCTTCCTGCTCACCCACCTTACTGTTATTGTAATCTGATTAAAGTAAAGCGTCTTTGACTGCCTTGAGAAGTGCTATATAGGTTTATTATTATTATTAACAAAAAGCTTTAATGATCCTATAAGAGACACCGAGGGGATGATATTGTTACATATACACATATATTACAATTTAAATTTGTTGTTTTTTTTTGTTTTTTACTGACTCAATATTAGCTTTTAACTTGGAGAAACGGATGCAAGTGAAAGCTATACCCGTGAGGAGGAACGGTTAAAATCACTCAGGTCGTTCACTACATAATATGTCGTTCCTTGCACGAACGAATCATTCATCGTACTAGTTCGCAGTGAACTTCCGCTTGAGTCATTCGCAGCACGACAGTTGACTGCATACGTACTCGTACGTCTGTCCTTGGCGGATCGCGAACGAAGAAGTTCAATCGAACGAATCAGTCGGGGCTGACAGTACATTCAGTTCACTTTCAGTTCTTCAGTAGATTCAGTTAAATTCAGTCCCTCCCCCGCCTGAGCGGCGCTGCCTGACGCTGGCTGTTCATTGGTCATTGGCCGGAAGTTCAGAATGAGTAACAGTACGCTGCAGTTCTCCTTTGGCACAGCTGAGCTCAAATGGGGAAAAAAATGAAAATCCTAATGTTGTGAGTCACTCTCCTGTTTATGTATAGTATTTATATATACAATTACAGGAAGTCCTCGATTTACAAACGAGTTCCGTTCCTACGCTGGCGACTTAACACAAATTTCCGCGTAAGTCGGATTTCACCGTTAAAGTCGAAATTTACGGCGAAATACTTCTGTTACGGGTATTGTCCCACGTGATTGTGACAGCAAGCTCAGTGTGTGTGGGCGTGTGCGTCGATGTGTGAGTGAGACTGGACTGCAAAGGAGGACAGTAGCAAGTGTAGTGACGACGACCGGGGAAGAGTCGCGATTAGCGGAGGACCCGTTGACGTCCAATGTGCAGAGGAGCTAATAAACCCATTAAAGCAGCAAATCGGAGCTTTGTGCCTTTATTGGTCTCCCGACCACGGTCAGGTGACCATAGCAGGAAAGGTTAACACTTCTTATAAAGAAACTAAAATACAATCAAATAAAAAAATAAGATGCTGTACTTACCATGACTGCTGAGAGTGTGAAAAAAGGAGGGCGAAAAAGGCAAAGATACTCCCGACGCACAGACGCAGACAAGCACTATGCACTAGCTAAGCTACTCTTTGCTGCTGGGACAAAATGGCGCATGAGGCACAGGCGTCGTAAAGTTGAAACGTCGTAGGTCGAGTGCGTCGTAACTCGAGGACCTCTTGTATATACAATTAATATAATATGATGTATTACCCTGCAGGGCTGATTGACCTCGAACACGCATGTATGTCAAATCAACAAATAAAGTATATGTGTAAATGTCTGGTTGTTAAATTAGTTTTGTTGCACTGAAATGCAAGCAATAAAAAAACCACACTCAACAAACAAGTTTTGATATAAAAGTATAATATACTTATATATATATATATATATATATATATATATTTATATAGCGGATATTCTCCCGCAATTGGGAGGTGCCACAGTGACTCCCAACCACTTGATAACCCCATTCCTCCACACTGCCCTGCTGTGAGACGAGGAGAATGGCTGGTGTACGTCAAGTGGACTATAACCTAATTAGCAGCTTCCCGTCAAATCTTGATTCCTGGCTACAAAAGACTCCTTCCCCGACCAAAAGGTTGAGGAACCCTCCGGCCAAAAAGACTATTTGGTTAAAATTCAAACATGCACGTAAGGCGCCACCCACTGGCGTTGAGAGTAACTGCAAGATCCAACCCATGGACTTGCCTTTGATGTTTGTTAACGGAAGATAAAATGTCCGTTTAGATATCTTACGAACTCTGTAGAAATATTCCAAATGTATGCCTTGGTGTCTGTGTCACTATTGTCTGTTTTACAGGTCCTTGTGGTTTAAAATATTATTATTGAACAATAAGCAACCGATCTGCCACGACCAAAGTTTAAACAATGATTCCATGCATGAGAGTACAAAGTTGGGAGTGTTTTAGATTAATATGATTTTAAACCCATTTGATCCCATTTGTAGACAAGATTCAGGGTGATGGGTGTAGTCTTGCCCAAGTCGGCAGTCCCTCTTGTCCACGCCGCGCCTCTGGGGTATTTAACTCTTAACTCACACCTTCTCCCTCTCGTCTTGTGTTTTTCCTCTCCTCTTGTTTTGCTGGCAGCTCGGCCAACCCCCTACCCCTTCTTTTGTTTTCATTCTCCTCGGGCGCCTCCGGTGCCACCACATGCGCGAACGCCCGCCGCAACCAAGGCGTTTTCGGTCGAAGAAGCCGGCCATGTGGCTTCGATCGCTTTTCCTAGCCATTATTAGTGTTATTTTCTTTCTTTCGTCAGACCCCTTTTGTGTGTTTCCCTCTAGTTCCTTGTAGATGTCATTAAATATACTATAAAAGTCCACTCTTGGTTGTATTGTGTGTGTGTTCTGAGTTTAAGTAAACCTCTGTCATCTAGAACTCAAAATTTCATAAAGTGTAGCAACCTTCAGATTACGACACTGATAAAAATGTTTCTCATCATTTTTTCGAAATTTTATACATAAAAAGTGACATGGTGCCCCCTTTAATAGGTCAAATTAATTTGATTTTAACAGTTAAATTTAAAATTACTCTGCTCCGGTGAGAGTTGGAGGTCACGGCTTGACACACTGACACAGACACCAAGGCATAGATTTGGAATATTTCTGCAAAGTTCATGAAATATTAAAACAGATATTGATCCTTGATTACACATCAGATGAGAGTTCACGGGTTGCAGTCCTCTTAAACGCCAGTGGGTGGCGCCTTGTGCACAAGTTTGGATATTAAGCAAATAGTTTGTTGCTGTATTTGCATCCCATCGTCGACCGGTCCCTTTTGGGCTGTTGTGAGTTCAAACGAAGAAAGGACTCTTTGATGACTGTAAACCAAGATTTCGAGGGGACCTGCTAATTACTTTAGGGTCCAAAGCGTCTTGTTGTGGGAGTCTCACAGCAGGGCGGCTTTGGAGGATGCAATTTATCAAACCGTGGGGAGTCATTGTCACCGCCGTTTGTGGGGAGCATGTCTGCTACAAGCGGAAAAGCCAAAAAACAACACTCTTGACCCCCACATTGTTATTTTGGAATCAATTTCTATTTCACACCAAATGCTGGCACAGAAATTGTCATAGATATTTAGTTTTTATCATTTGGCCTTCATAAACTACCACAATGGATTTGAAGTGTAGACTCTGAAGTTTAATTGAAGATATTTCCCCCAAAAAAAGATTCAATAAATAAATTTATCACTCAGGAATCAGAGCCATTATAAGCAGAGTACCTACATTTTCAGGGACACAAAGTATTTGGAGAAACCAACTACGAACAAAACCCCTTCACTGATTGATTCTTGAGAATAAAAAGAGTAAAATAATCCAGTTGTCGTTAATATTACAAACGCAAATATTTCACACACGAACAATCTGGGAATAACCTTTTTCTTTGTCATGATTACTGCCCATTTATTCATCTCTGATTTGTATGTATCCTCATATCAACGGTTCATGAGAGTTGAGACATATCCATGTTGTTTTTTTATTAACGTTGGCTTATGCAGATTTACATTGACATTGAGCAAGGGTGAAATCTTAAACCATCAGGATTTAGGTCTCACTGTCATTGCCCACGTGATCATATAGGTCCCCCAGGAGAACGATGGAGTCCCCAGCGGGAGCGCTCTCCAGCACCCCCTCCAAGGACTCCAAACATGGTGGGTACTCTGAACTGCTGTTTGGTGAATAGGCCCAAACAACAGTCAGGATGTGTACACCCACCCGAAGATGGAGGCTATCTTCTTGTCCACGGGGTGAACCCCAATGTATAGGCACCGAGCCGGGGGGCAGTAAGTATGCTCACACCTGCTCGGCGCCTCTCCCCGTGGGCAACTCCAGATTGCAGATTGGAAGAGATTTCAACCCCTCTCGAGAGGACTGGTACCTACCTACTATATCTAGTCAAAACTTTTTGTCCTCAAACAAGCTCGGGATCCTTCCCTGCAAGAGAGGTAACGTTCCACATCCCTAGAGCCAGCTTCGCCCAGGTCCCTGCCTTCGGCCACCACCCAGCTCACACTGCACCCGACCCCTATGATCCATCCCACAGGTGGTGAGCCCATGGGAAGGTCAGCAAGGTCGGAAACCAAAATAACAAGGATGCCTGCATATTGTGCTGTGTACAGTTGCACACACGTCGTACAATCAGAACAAGGATATTCTGAACTAGGAATAATCTTTCATAGGTAAGAATATTTTTGACACTTTGTGAAAAGTGCCTGCAACTAATTAACCTAACCAGGTTAGTTTTTTAGAAAGCTAGTTTGTTGAAGTCTGGCTCATTGGCAGTAAATTATGTCACGTCTGAGCATTAACATACTACGATTCCAACACATTATTTAGCTCGTAGTCTTCATTTCAAAGTCAAGGATTTGCGACTTGACTATGACTTGAGGTAGAGACCAGCAAGTCCTATTTCAAAGTGTAGGACTTTGAGTTACAAAATCTGGGATTTACGACTTGACTCGGGACTTGCCTGTCTCGACTTGGGACTTGACTCTGGACTTCAGGGCAAAGACTTGAGACTTACTTGTGACTTGCAAAGCAGTGACTTGATCCCGCCTCTGCTATGAACTGTTATTAAAGTTTGACAGTTATATTGCCCAACTGATACCATAAGTCATTATCCATGTATGCATGCATGTATGCATGCAATGTCAGCGCTATTCGTCTGCTGTTATGAAATCCTACAATTACTATTTATTTGTCATTTGAATTGAAATGACAAAGACTCGAGACTTACTTGTAACTTGCAAAGCAATGACTTGGTCCCAGCTCTGATTATTCATTCATTCATCTTCCGTTCTGCTTATCCTCAATAGGGTCGCGGGCGTGCTGGAGCCTATCCCAGCAATCTTCGGGTGAGAGGCGGGGTACACCCTGAACTGGCCGCCAGCCAATCGCAACCTCTGATTATAAGAAAAAAAAAAAAAAGAATAGTTTGAGAACTGAGAACTATACTTGTGTCTTTGCATTGAGTATAAGTGAAAAAGATACACAAAAATGCATGTCTTGTAACAGGGCCTCCCTAGTTAATCCCATACTGTAATTTATTTAGGGATTAATGGTTGAGAAAATATTACGACAAAAATCAGCAGCCCAAAAGGTTCTGTCTTATATTTTAAACACATCTCAATGTAAATGTCAAGAAATGAAAGTTACAATTCTAAACGTTTGTCTTATATTCATCCTTTGACCTTAAACTGAAATGTCTCCAGTATATTGTACAAAATAATTGGCCTTGCTATTACTACTCCTTGCTTTTGGAGGTATATACAGTAAACACCAGGTGCCAGGTAAAGACCAATCTCAGCGCTGTATTGACGTGGAACAAGAGACTGGAGAACAGTCAAGTACCATATCAAAAAACAGAAACGAAGGGTAGAATAAACGTGTTATATTTGTTGTGTGTGTTTGCTTTATTACGTTTTGTTAAGCCATGTTGCAGATAAAAATAAATCGAACGGTAGTTCACACAATGTCTTTTGTGATTTTGGAAGAACTCATTGCTAGATTCTGCCAGTTGCTACACACTAATAATGTACTTCAATGTTTTTTTAGTTAATTTACAAATGTAATCTGGAGTTTTGTATGACATAAAATTCTCCATGGTTTGGGATATGCTGAGCATGAGGTCTGAGTATTATTATTAGTAGTAGTAGTAGTAGTAGTATGATTGAGGCCAGCCACAGTAGTAACTGATCTACCTGTTTTGGTCTAATCGAATGGTTTGAGTCATTCAAATCACAACATTGTCATCCTTCCACTAATGAGTTGCATGATGATGTTGCAATAATAGTAGTGGTGTACCTGAACTAAGTCTATTTTAGTAATAAGACAAAAATTGATGGAAAACCCAATGAAGTTTAAATATTTGCCTTTATACACAAGCAAAACCCACGCGCGCTGTTTTGAAAATGTTCTGCAGTTCTCCTCCAAGTCGGGGGTGTCGCTATGGCTGGTATTGGCTAGGACACCACAGGGTGGAATTTCCTCTGCATTTTATGGCCATTTCCAGTAACTGTTTTTAAATTCCTTTCCGGAACAAGGAACAACGCAAAAACAATGGCGACCGTGGAATAGGTTCTGCTAGAACAAATGGACTTAGATCACCGACCTGCTCTAAGTGCTAGAGGACTCTGCATCTTTTTGCACAATTGTTTTTTGTCAATGTCTTTATGTATCCAAAGTGTTCTGTAAATTGACTGTCTGTTGTACTAGAGCGGCTCCAACTACGGGAGACAAATTCCTTGTGTGTTTTGGACATACTTGGCAAATAAAGATGATTCTGATTCTGATTCTGATGATACATTTAATTATACTGCAAAATCGATCAAGAAGTCGGCGGAGGGGTGGTATGGGGAACCAAGGGGAAAGCGGACTTCGTCATCACAGCATATAAATAAAATGGACCAATCATGAGAGATGATGTCCGCGACATTTTGCGCGCGGCGACAATTTTTTCCGTGTGCACGTCAAGTGCTGCATAAGGGCCACGCGGCCCAATGCGTCAAGTCACGTGATGCAATGCGGCACTGTCAGCTGCGCGAGCGCGGGAGTATAAAGAGGTCTTAAACTGTGAACTGTGTTCCCACTGGTGACTCCTGTGTAAGCCCCTGATGAATTGTAAATTCATTTTCAAGGCCAAGTGATTATTCCATTTTATCATTTCAGATGACAGAAGCTTCTGCTCGAGATTCTCCGCAGTTGCATGATTCAACCACATCATACACTCAGATGGTTCAAAGGATCGTATAGTTGGTTGTATTTGACCAAAAATAAGCACAAAAAGAATGAGAAACAAAAGTCATTATAGCTTGTATTGCTCTAAGCCTAATGCAAAAATGGTTCATCACTTAAAATGTCACCAAAGCAGTCACCTGAACATAAAGTAAGAAGCAGCTAGATCACATTTGCCACAGGGAATATTACAATAACGCAGTAATCGAATTAGGAGACGGTTTCATTTAAGCATCCTAAAATGAGCCACTGGGAAGGTGTGTCCTACTAAAGTACTGTTTTAAAGGGAAAGTCAGGGGCAGTAGCCTAAGCAGGGAAGCCCAAACTTTCCTCTCCCCAGCCCCTTTCTCCAGCTCTTCTGGGGGGTTGCCGAGATGTTCCCAGCCCAGCTGAAAGACATTGTCTCTCTCGCGTGTCCTGGGTCTTCCTCTGGGCCTCCACCCAGTGAGCCATGCCCAGAACACCTCACGAGGAGGCGTCCAGGAGGCATCCTAACCAGATGCCCAAGACACCTCCTCTTGTTCCTCTCGATGTGGAAGAATAGCGGCTTTATGCGGCCCTCCCCAATGACCGGGTTTCTCACGCAGTCTCTAAGGGAGGGCCCCAGACAGCCTGCAGAGGAAACACATTTCGGCTGCTTGTATCTGTGATCTTGTTCTTTTCAGTCACAACCTACAGCTCATGACCATAGGTGAGGGTGGGAACATAAATCGAACAGTAAATTGAGAGCTGTGCTTTTCAGCTCAGCTCCTTCTTCACCACAACAGACCAATTCAGAATCTACATGACTGCAGACGCTGCATCAATCCCCCTGTCGATCTCCCGCTCCATCCTTTCCTCACTTGTGAAGAAATGATACTTGAACTCCTCCACTTGGGCCATCCACACTTTTCCAACTAAGAACTATGGCCTCATTTCTGGTGGTGCTAATTCTCATCCCAACCACATCATTATTTTTTTAAAATCAGAGCATGTATCCATCCATTTTCTGAGCCGCTTCTCCTCACAAGGGTCGCGGGCGTGCCGGAGCCTATCCAAGCTATCATGGGGCAGGAGGCGGGGTACACCCTGAACTGGCTGCCAGCCACTCGCAGGGCACATACAAACAAACAACCATTCACACTCACATTCACACCTAAGGGCAATTTAGAGTTGTCAATTAACCTAGCATGCATGTTTTTGGGATGCGGGAGGAAACCGGAGTGCCCGAAGAAAACCCACGCAGGCACGGGGAGAACATGCAAACTCCACACAGGCGGGGCCGGGGATTGAACCCCGGTCCTCAGAAGTGTGAGGCAGACGCGTGATAGGATAGGGCTAATGTTCCCATATCCACTGCCAAAACAATAGAAACATCGGCAACTTACCGCAAGGTGTTTTCTCAAGTTAGACGTGGGCTGAAATATCCAAGTTTGGGCAGTCATAATTTAAGAGCTGCATGACAAAGCAGTTGTTTTTTTGAAGTCTATAAAGTAAACTTGCGCGGCTGTTTTTATTTTCCACAAAATGAGTCCTTTTGATTGTCTCGCGAAGGCTACGTGCGCAGTCATGTGACTGTCGTATGTCGTTTGATTGGTGGACTTGAGTCAAACGTCACTGTGTTAACGTAGGATTGGCGCAACGGGCGCCCTATGCGGAAGTCGAAGATGGAGTCTAAAAATAGACGCAAGAATGGATAAATAAAAGTAGTGAACGGCATGTCGATCATTGTAACGGAGTAAAGGTATTGATCCTTCTTCACATATATACTCAAGTAAAAGTAAAAAGTGCAGTCCATTTACAGTACTCTGACAAGTACAGTTTATCAAAAATGTTACTTGAGTAAATGTAGCGGAGCAAATGTAGTGCGTTACTACCCATCTCTGCATAAATAGAATTACTTCCAAAGCCTAACGCCACCGCGGCGATGTGGGAACATTTTGGATTCAAACCAGATGAACGGGGCCATCCCGCTAACACCAACAAGCTGCTATGTCGAATTTGTATCTTGTAACAAAGACAACACAACTCACCTTACCATACCTCAGCCTGAAAGTGACAAAATCTATTTTAAACACAAGCATCCCACCCAATTTCTTCAGCTGGGAACAGAAAACACGGTGGGACATTTCCCGTTTTCCGTCAGCTTGCAATTATGGAACCCTTTGCCCAACAATGCAAATACCAACATGAAAGCGTATATGGTGTACGTACAGTATGCTCACATTCTATACGGTATAGCGTTACTCACTATTGTAAGAGATGTAGCCATTGAACATGTTGACAAAGCAATGTTTCAAGAAAGGCTGCAGACCTTTGAAAAAATAGTACAAATCTTAACAGAATAAAAACAGGTTCGTTTGATCGACCATTAGTGATGTTGCTATACACTTGCACTTTTTCTTAACCAACTGGAACATGATTATCAGTATTTTGCCTGTTGATGCATTGATGTGTGTAGTGACCCTCGTGGACCCTAAACTAATTAACATCTGCCTTGTGAATAGGAACAATTGTTGGGACAAGGCGACTCCCGCTGGTGTCGAAAGAAACTGCAAAGTCGAATCGGGGGGACTCTCATTTGATGTTTAACGAAGGATAAATGTCTGTTTTGATATTTCACGAACTCTGCAGAAATTTTCCAAATGTATGCCTTGATATCTGTGTCAGTGTGTCAACTTTACAAGTCCAATTGCGAGATTTTAAGAATTGTTTGTCTTGAGAGTGAATGTTTGCATGTATCAAGCAGACCAGGAGAAGCTCATCCATGCTTTTATCTCAAGTAGACTTGACTATTGTAATGGTCTTCCGACTGGACTCCCTAAAAAGAGCATTAAGCAGCTGCAGCTCATTCACAATGCTGACGAGAACAAAGAGGTCAGAGCAAATTACTCCAATTCTAAAGTCTTTACACTGGCTTCCAGTCAGCTTTAGAATAGATTTTAAAGTTCTGCTACTGGTCTATAAATCACTTAACGGTTTAGGTCCTGAATACATGAAATAAATGCTAATGGGATATAAACCCAGTAGGGCTCTAAGATCGACAGACTCAGGTTAAATAGTGCAGCACAGAGACCAAAGCAAACATGGTGAAGCAGCATTGAGCTATTATGCTGCACACAAATAAGTTGCCAACAGAAGTTACGTCAGCCCCAAGTGTGCATGTTTTTAAGTCCAGGTTAAAAACTCTTCTTTTTTCCCAAGCTTTTTAGACCATTTCCACTTTTAAATGATATTTCTTGCACTGTAGGCAGTTTTAATTGTATTTTTATTTTTTTTATTTTTTTTCTCTTTGTTTTAAATGTCTATAAGCTGTTTTTTTCTTTGTTTTTAAATGCTTTTAATCATGTAAAGCACATTGTGTATGAAATGAAATGAAACCCGGCTTCCTAGCCTCTGTGGACCGCCGTTGCTAAGCCTCCGGAAAAGTGGCTGCTGAGCTACCCAGATAAGCTCCCAGCCAAACATGAGTTTTCCGAACGTGCGAGCGCACGCCGGACCCAAGGCGGGGAGAGAGACGGTCACACTCTCCCAACAAGGTGTGACGAACAACACTTTTTCTTCTTCCGCCTCTTTTGTTTTGTTTCATTTTTGTGCATCTTTTTCTTCCGCAACCAACCCTGTCTCTGTGCTTCTGAGACGCGCTCAGAGCGAGATCACTCCCAGAGGCCAGTTCATTTACGTTCGTGAGTAGACACGGCAAGTGACTGCCAGACTGTACAATATTAGTGCCTAATAATTTCGGGGGAATTACTAGCTTCAGACAAAATCTCAACTTTCTCCTCTCTCACTCTCTCTCGCTCTTCTGGAATGGACGAGTTAAACGCTCTCGTTTCCCACTTTAGTCCAACACACGATGTTCTATTTCCCTTTTCATATGCCTATTTTCCTTCTTTTTGCCATTGTTAGTGCTATTTTCTTTCTTTAGTTAGACCCCTTTGTGTGTTTCCCTCTAGATTCATTGTCGATGTCATTAAATATTTTATAAAATTCCACTCTTGGTTGTATTTTGTGTGTTTTCTGAGTTTAAGTAAGCCTCTGTCATCTTGAACTCAAAATTTCAGAACGTGTCGTAACCTTCAGATTACGAGACTGATAAAAAGGTTTCTTGTCACTTTCCTTAAATTTTATACATATAAAAAGTGACGTGCCCCTTTACTAAATAAAAAATAGTTTGATTTTAACGATTAAAACTTAAAATTACGCTAAACCGGAAGTAACGCAGTAACGTTTATTATTTTCTCCTAAATTAATTACGTTTTTATTCAACCATATACGCTACATATGGGTGTAGTGCTTGTAATTGTGAGAAAACTAAGATTAGCCTCGCAGTAAATGTAGAGTGGTAACTCTTTTGTGTGGGAGAAACATGTGGCGTGTGTGGCGGTCGCCATCTCTTTATTTATCAAAGCTAAATAAATTAATTAAATTAGTTTCAAATTAAGTTGACTAGCTGATTCTTCTAACTCCACCTGGATGCCTTCCCAATTGTTTCAAATCAAAGATTAAATTAAACTAAACCTCACGCAGTAATTTTAATTTGATTGAATTAATTTGTACACAAAATTTGATAACAATTTTGTTCTATTCGATTACTGCTTCTACGCACTTTCTCAAGTACTTTTAAAGTTACGTGATGAACATTGACACCCTAGTTCACAAGAGCTATTTAATTGTTTAACAATTAATTACACCGCCAAGTTTTTGAATATGTCTTATATGACATTGATGGAAAAGTTTCATAATTCATATTCAACAGGGGTAGGAGTATATTATCTATATGATGGAAATCATTCAGGAATGAATGCAGCTCATGCATAAAATTCACTCCATAAACTTTTGTCTCTTCATTCATGGGACATAGATGGACACTATTCTCATCTTTTCGGCTCATAATGAATTTTAATTGAAACAAAAAAAGATGCGCTTTCACTGCAGACTTTCAGTTTTAATTTGAGGGTTTTTACATCCAAACCAGGTAAACTGTGTCAGAATTATAACAGTCTGTGCATATCTACCACCTACTGTATATGTCTATTACTTTTTATGGGGGCTGGCTAGCTGCATGCTAGCATCGCATATCCTCGGGTTGCTGCAGTAGGTGACGCTTATACCCAGAATTCAACACTTGCTCAGGCACGTTGTAGGGTGCGTTTGGAAATATCCTACAATTGCGCTCAGCTACAATCTACTAGAAACTCAGAGGGCTGTTGGAATGTGCACTCTCAGAGTAGCGTTGGGGCGTCAGATAGAATTTCCGAACCCTCCATTTATGCAGCGCCGCAACCCTACGTGCTGTCATCTTGGCTTGCTTTAGCGTTGATAGCGCTACTGCTCTCTGCTTCGCCACATTAGTAAATGAGAAGAAAAAAAAGAGTGCCCAGGCCTCCGAACCAGATGGGGCATATTTCGACCGAACTGAAACAGTTGAACTGAACCGTTTTTACGGTTTGAAGGGTGAAACGATTTGTTTTAGCAATGATTCGATTCGTTTCACGATTCGTGGTTTCCGATTCGATTCAAGGACGATACTGGTTCATTTAGAATGGTCCGATCCAAAACCCTTTAGTTGCTGGAAATCAATTCAGTAACTTTTTAGCCAAAAATTCATCCAGTGTGACTTTGAAATAAATACATACGGTGAACCTGCACCGAAGTCAGGCTAATGTACCACTACACCATCAGTGACTTCCTCAATCATATTTTTGGGAAAAAAGAACGTGTCATAAAGAATTTCTGTTATTGATATGCACTAACTCACCAGCCATTACTTCAAGACAGAACATTTTACACGAACCCTTTTGTGTGAAAATCATGAAACGTTTTCAGAAAACACAAATTAATCTATGGAGGAAAGTTCCCGGTTCCAATTTAACTTACAAACAGGGAAACAGTGCTGCAGGTAGATTTGTAGTCTGTACTGGTGTTTTTGGCCCCTCTGACATAACTCAAGAGTAGCAATTTGTAATTCTGCAGATGCGATTTTATCACTTCAAACAAACACACACACACACACACACACCTGACTGCCGTTGGGTAACTCCTGTGATTATATTTTCTTGCTCTCCTAGCACTTGCACATTCTCATCAACACAACACACATCCAAGTGCTACCAAGTAATCACCTCTTGTGATTACATTTTGCGTTCCCTCAGGACTCCACCCAAACACACAAGCACAAATAGCCATATAAACACGCACACACTGCAGATTTGCCAGAAGGAATAATCTCTTTGCCTTTTATTTAGATTGAGAATGTTTCCTCTAACTGGATGACTGCAGGCCCCTGTTGCTACTGCAAGAGAGATAAACCATACACCAACAGTACACAAAGAGCTGTGATATGTATCTGTAGAGAAGTAGTCAAACATAAAACAATATCCAATTTTGCCAAAAACATTTGAAATAAGGGTGACAGGCAACCTTGTGAAGGGCATCCACGTTTTCCCATACTTGATCCGTTAACTGAAAGTCCTACTTCACTGGAGAGGGTTGACCAGTATGCGCTATTTTGTTACAATTCCCTTTGTTCCTTGGGACATTTTGGAATGCCTTCTGACAGTTAGCTCTGCCTGTAGCTTGATAGCATTTTTCCAATGTGCTTTTCCAGGAACAGCAAGGAAAATGCCCTTAGTCATTGATTTTAATTCCTTATTGGTTCAGGGGTAGTGCAGGAAAAAGGGTGGACACAATTTAAGGAAATAGGGGTCATAGAAAACCTACAGCAATGTGGGAGCTCAATTATCACGCAAAAGGTTCCTTTGGCCCATGTGGTCTGTGTTTCTATCACACTAATTAGTTCAGGGTAGCTTAAGCAAATGAGGCTGATGTTGCTCATTACTGACACCGACTGGATGAAAAAAATGCTGGTATTTCAAGCTTTGAATGTCTTATGTTATATCTTAATCTAAATTTCAACCCTCATTGAGCCGTCACCTTATCGTGGTGGAGGGGTTGGTGTGTCCCAATGATTCTAGGAGCTAAGTTGTCTGGGGCTTTATGCCCCTGGCAGGGTCACCCATGACAAACGGGTCCTAGGTGAGGGACCAGACAAAGCACGGCTCCAAAGATCCATATGATGAGAAAGATTATTTTATCGCGTTTTCCCTTGCCCGAACGAGGGTCACTGGGGCCCCCCTCTGGAGCCAAGGCTGGAAGTGAGGGTCGAAGGCGAGCGCCTGGTGGCCGGGCCTGCACTCATGGGGCCCGGCCAGGCACAGCCCGAAAGGGTAATGTCGGTCCCCCTTCCCATGGGCCCACCACCTGCAGGAGGGGCCATAGGGGCCTGGTGCATTGTGAGCTGGGAGGTGACATAAGTCAGGGACCTTGGCTCTAGGGATGTGGAACGTCACCTCTCTCGACCTCTCTCTTGATGAGTTCCGACTAGATATAGTCGGAATTTATCGACCTCCACACACAGCTTGGGCTCTGGTACCAGTCCTCTCGAGAGGGGTTCGACTGTCGCCTTCTCTAGAGTTGCCCTTGGTGAGAGGCACTGAGCAGGTGTGGGTATACTTATGGTCCCCTGGCTCAGCGCCTGTACATTGGGGTTCACCCCGGTGGACGAGAGGGTAGCCTCGCTCCGCCTTCGGGTGGGGGGACGAGTCCTGACTGTTTTTTGTGCCTATGCACCAAACAGCAGTTCAGAGTACCCAGCCTTTTTGGAGTCCTTGGATGGGGTGCTGGAGAGCGCTCCCGCTGGGGACTCCATCGTTCTGCTGGGGGACTGCTCACGTGGGCAATGACAGTAAGACCTGGAGGGGCGTGATCGGGAAGAATGTCCCTCCCCCAATCAGAACGCGAGTGATGTTCTGTTATTGGAATTTTGTGCTCACCACGGATCACCATAACAAACACCATGTTCAAACATAAGGGTGTCCACACGTGCACTTGGCACCAGGACACCCTAGGTCGGCGTTCGATGATCGACTTTGTGGTTATGTCATCGGACTTGCGGCTGCATGTTTGAACACTCGGGTGAAGAGAGGGGCGGAGCTATCAACTGGGCACCATCTGGTGGTGAGTTGCCTCTGATGGTGGGGGAAGATGCTGGTCTGATATGGCAGGCCCAAATGTATTGTGATGGTCTGCTGGGAACGTCTTGCAGAATCCCTTGTCAGAAGGAATTTCAACTCCCACCTCTGGCAGAAGTTCATCTACGTCTCAGGGGAGGCGGGGGACATTGAGTCCGAGTGGACCATGTTTCGCGCCTCCATTGCCATCCAGGCAGCCGTCCGGAGCTGATACCGTAAGGTAGTCGGTGCCTGTCGTGGCGGCAATCCCCGAACGCGTTGGTGGACACCACCGGTGAGGGATGCCGTCAAGCACAGGAAGGACACCTATCAGGCCCTTTTGGCCTGTGGGACTCCTCAGCCAGCTGATGGGTACCGGCTGGCCAAGCGGAATGCAGCTTCAGTGGTTGCTGAGGCAAAAACTCGGATGTGGGAGGAGTTTAGTGCGGCCATGAAGAACGATTTCCGAACGGCTTAGAGGAAATACTAGTCCACCATCCGGCGTCTCAGGAAGGGGAAGCAGTGCACCATCAACACTGTGTTTAGTGGAGATGGGGCACTGCTGACCTCGACTCGGGACGTTGTGAGTCGGTGGGGAAAATACTTCGAAGACCTCCTCAATTCTACTGACGCCTTCCCATGAGGAAGCAGAGTCTGGAGTCTCTGAGGTGGGCTCTCCTATCTTTGAGGTCACCGAGGTGGTTAAAAAGCTCCTTGGTGACAAGGCCCCGGGGGTGGATGAGATTTGTTCTGAGTTCCTAAAGGCTCTGGATGTTGTGGGGCTGTCCTGGTTGACACGCCTCTGCAACATCGCATGGACATCCGAGACAGTATTTCTGGATAGGCAAACTGGGGTGGTGGTCCCCCTTTTTAAAAAGGGGGATCGGAGGGTGTGTTCAAACTACAGGGGGATCACACTCCTCAGCCTTCCTGGTCCTTCCTAAGGTCTATTCAGGGGTACTGGAGAGGAGGGTCCATCTGGAAGTCGAATCTCAGATTCAGGAGGCGCAGTGTGGTTTTCATCCTGGCCGTGGAACAGTGGACCAGCTCTACACCCTCGGCAGGGTCTTCGAGGCTGCGTTGGAGTTTGCCCAACCAGTCTACATGTGTTTTGTAGACTTGGAGAAGGCGTTCGACCATGTCCCTCGGGGTGTCCTGTTGGGGGTGCTTCAGGAGTATGGGGTGGCAAACCTCCTGATAAGGGCTGTTTGGTCCCTGTACGACCAGTGTCAGTTTGGTCCGCATTGTCGGTAGTAAGTCGGACTCATTTCCGGTGGAACGGGAGATCGACAGACGGATCGGTGCAGAGTCTGCAGTGATGCGGACTTTGTATCGGTCTGTTGTGGTGAAGAAGGAGCGAAGCCGCGACCTGACCTCGGATAAGCGGAGGAAAATGGGTGCATGGATGGATGGATCTAAATTTCAACTATTTAAAATTTACCTTTAAAACCTAACTCTTTATCCAGGTGAGGAAATTGAGAACTGATTCACATTTTCAATACCAACCTGGCTGCAGACAGCGTTTTAGGTAGTGAGTTTTATTAAACACAGGTATGTTGAAATAAATCAGAATATATTTATTCTATTTTATTGATTTGACATACCTACGTAAATAGATTGTGCAACAAAACCTGGGAGATGACTATACATGTGATTTATCAGCTGAAAAATGCAATAGGGACATGAGCCTGTATCCTTACACAGTTCCACTACACATTTTTCACATCTATAGTCCTCTGCAGGCTTCTGCATTTATTTATTTATTCATTCAAAAAGACAATTTTTTCTAATCCCGGATTCAAATCTGGCCTCACCTGTCTGGAGTTTGCATGTTATCCCTGTGCATGGTAGGTTAATTGAAGACTCTAAATTGCCCATAGGTGTGAATGTGAGTGCGAATGGTTGTTTGTTTATATATGTGCCCTGCGATTGGCTGGCGGCCAGTTCAGGGTGTACCCCACCTCTCGCCTGAAGATTGCTGGGATAGGCTCCAGCACACCCGCAACCCTAGTGAGGATAAGCGGTACAGAAAAGGGAAGGATGGAAGTTTTTCTAATGTCTGGGTCATTCAGGCGATTACATTTTTCTTCTTGCAAGTTCTCCAGCTTTACAGAACGTCCACTCACATGCCTTTTAGGGGCCTTTTATTCACCATGTGTTACCATATAATGTAAAATTTAACTTGTTACTATATCACATTGTACAGTTTGTACATGTATTTTGCTTCTATTTTGCTTTGTTTTCCTCTGTTGTCTGCAACCAGGTTGGCATTGCAAATACCTTACCTGGATAAGGTTCAATACATAAATAAAATTAAAAATTTTAATGGACTGACTTAATGGACAGCTCTTAGTTTTTTTTAACACAGCAGTGTGAAGTTTTGGTATCTGTAAATGTGTTTCCATAAAAAAAACTGACTGTACATTGGAAATATTTATTTGTTGAACGGAAAGGGTTGTGGTGGAAAAGCACGTCACGCTTGGCATGTAACTTCCAAAACTTAACACATCATTTGTTAGATAATCATCCAGTTGACAATGTCAGATGTGGATCCCCCAATGATTACATTAACAGTACTAAAAGGCCACAGACAGTTTTGTCTAACCATGCAGGAAGATAGTAAAACAAGTACCAGAATAGTGGAAGAACAAATACTGACTAAGACTTTTAATGAAATCACATCTGATATTCATATTCAGAACAGGCGCTTTTTGTACATCCCTAAAAATGTCTATGAATTTAAAAAAGCGTAAAAGAGTTTGATTACTTTGGGCAGAAACCTCTGTGTTTAAGTTCAAGGCTCGAGGAGCAGTTTTGCTAATCATTTCCTCATTTGAGGAGTAACTTTCTAATTTTGAGGGGCATTTTTTTGCAGGTTAATCTCACAGGGACCCAAGGCAAGGTTTTTATCAAACAATAAAAATAGGACAATATATATATTTTTTTGCATTCAGGTTGACTGCACGCTCCAGTACATGCGATAAAATGATGATGACACAGAAGCAAACGGCATTTTTGGTTTTCTGTAAGTGGATATTTTGTTTGGCTTTTTATTACCTGAATATAAAGGGGACTCAAAGACTCAACATTAACCTTCAACGATATTATAACGTTAATATTTTGATAATATTATGATAATATTTGTTGTTGCAAGTACAAATAAACTTTTGTTTTCCCAATAGCATTTCATTGATGTTGAGACGGTAGGCCGACTGGTTCGCACATCTGCCTCACAGTTCTGAGAACCCGAGTTCAAATCCTCAGCTGTGTGGAGTTCGCATGTTCTCCCCGTGCCTGCGTGGGTTTTCTCCGGTTTTCTCCCACATCCCCAAACTATGCATGGTAGGTTAATTGAAGACTCTAAATTGCACATAAGTGTGAATGTGAGTGCGAATGGTAGTTTGTTTATATGGGTTCTGTGAATGGATAGCGACCAGTTCTGGTTGTACCTTGCCATCCACCATGCCACCATAATAATAATAATAATAATAATAATAATAATAATAATAATAATAATAATAATAAAACCAATAGCACCTTAAAAAATATGTTTAAAAAAGCACTTTGTTAGACAGAAAAAAATACATTCCTGTAAAACAAAATAAGATACTAACTGTCATATGCTCTACCATATAAAATCAATAAAACTGACAGATAAACTAATTCGACCAGATATCCGTTCGTGAAGCGAGAAAACCGATTCAACCAGATATCCATTCGTGAAGGCGAGAGATACGACAGTATCGGTAGCATACTTCTCTATCGATACAAAATCTGCTGGGGATCCTTAGATAAATCGATTGTTGAGCTGTGGAACCGTTTGCCTGAGGTTAGTGTTTTGCTCTTAAAAACAATGCGAGAGCTAACGTAACGACCCTTGTGCATGCTCCTTGACAACATAGAGTAGCAACGCAGCAACATGTTTTAAAAGGACGATGAATGGATATGGTCATCACTCGCTAAACAATATCTCTGTATACCAGCCGGCAGTGTGTCATCTGAAATGGTTTTTAGCACTGCAGGAGATATTGTTTCCAACAAACGTAGTCCACTCAAACATGAGCATGTGGATCAGTTGATCTTCCTCAAAAAAAAATCTGCCCTGCAAAAAAAGATGTGAACAGTGATGATGAATAAAATATACAAAGCATAAGCACAAAGCACAATCATAAGTACGGTAAAGGATAATAGCTTTTTTTTTTAAAGGGCTGCTCCTTATTGTAAGTCTGTAATTTGTTTACATTGAAACGTTGCACTTACCTGTTGTCTTCAAAGCACTAGGCCATCTATAATCAGGCTGAAATGGTGCCCTTTGCTACCTAATACCTATTTTGTTCAAAACACTAGGCTATACTCAGGCTGAAATGCTGCACTTTTATTACCTACCTAATTTATCTATTGTTCAAAACAGTAGAGTATACACAAGCAGATTTCTGTTTACTCTAAATCTACTGTATTCTCGCTCTGGACTTCGAAGATTAATTTGAAGTAGTATATTGACGATGGCTATGTTCTATTTTACTGTACATCCACCCGTGCGTCCATTTCTGATCCCATCTAACAAAAAGTATGTTGCCTTATGATGTTTTTATTCCATGTCAAAGGATAAATACTTTGACATGAGATTTTGTTGTTTATTTTTTACAGTGCCATAAAGCAACAATGCTCAGCGATAAGTCATCTTTTACATGTTTGAAAATATTGTTACGTCATTTTATAGAATTGGGTTTTTTATGATTAACGTCTACATCAACATCTTATTTTCCCATATCAAATCGTAATATCGTATCGCTCTCAAACTGAATCGAATCGTTTCACCTTTAAATAAATTATTTTTTGTATTGAATCGTAACCCTTGTATCTAGATATGTATTGAATCGGCCTCATGCCAGAGATTCCCAACCCTATGAGGAACACAGGCAATGCAAGAACCTCACAGACACAACTGAAATGGTAAGAAAAAAAGGATGAATACATACATTTTGAAATACAAATAAATATTAATAATACGTCTTTAACGGAAAAAATATAATAAATGGTGGGAGACACATCACCTCAAAGCCTGCCTGTAAAAAATTTTTTAAGAAGTTATTTAAAAGAAGTCACTGATTGTGCGTATTTCAGGTTCTCGGGCAGGTCATTCCAAAGTCAAAGCGATCTGATGGAGAATGCTCGCTAACCTCAGCCTCCACTTCGGAAAAACCAGAAGGCCATCACCAGAGGATCTGAGGCTGCGGGCTGGCTCATAAAGGGTTAAAAGCATTATTGTGTACTGTAGCTCAGAACCAGGCCCACACGTACTTTAAAAGTAATCAGAAAAATCTTGAAATCAATTCTTAAACAAACTGGAAGCCAAAGTAGTGATGTTAAGGATCCCGTATTTTGGCTATTTAGCCCTCCATAGAGTGGCTCTCAAAACTGGACTTAGTATAAAACAGTAAATTTCCTTTAAAAAACACCTTGGTTTTGTCATACAAGTGTCCAGTAAAGGCCCGTTTGACAGCTACTTTGACCCAGTTTTGTATCCGCTTTGTCCATGTTTGGCAAAGACCGCCCCGTTTCCTCTGATTGATTGCCTCCATGTAGAAGACCCACTTGTGAGAGCACATGTTTGTTATGTTGACAGCACTGGCTGGGGAGCAGAGAGGTACGCAGAAATCTTCACTAGTGATGTAGATAAGCTCAAAAAATTTGAATGATCTGATCTGAAAGACGTCTGTAACTCAGGAATGCGTAGAAAATTTCATTTCATGTTTCATGTTTACTGAGGCACCATAGAGACAATATTACATCCCAAATATGAGAAAAAGTTGGTTTGGCAAAATACGGGACTTTTAAAATTGGAGTGATATGATGTTGTGGAAAGCCCAGGTGCTGCATCCTGAACCAGCTGGTGGCAAGAGAGGGATATTTGATTGATACTCGAGAAGAGTGAGTTGCAGTATTCTAATCTGGAAAATTAGAACATGGATAAATATTTCAATATATTAGGTTTAGTAATCATTGATTTTACTTTGGATGTGATGCGTACCTGGAAGAAGCAAGACTGGCAGACATTATTGATGTGGGTTGTGAATGTGAAGTCCGAATAAAAAAATTACTCCTAAATTTTTGGCTGTGTGTGTGTGTGTGTGTGTGTGTGCGTGTGTGTGATATTGTCTGTAAGAGTACCAAGGCTGGATTTAACAATGTGGGTGGAGTTTTGCCTTTTAATGAGAAATATTTCAAATTTCAAGTTACTGAGCTGGAGAAAGTTTTGTGCCATCTAGCAAATGATGAACGGCATTCTTTAACAGCAGATAGGCTTCTATGGTCCTCTACTCTCATTGGAAGGTATTACAGTACCTGTGTGTGACCTGCATAGCAGTGAAAAGAGAATTTGTGTAGTTCAATTATTTGGCCAAGTTGCAGTACACAGAGCGGCTGAAATAAGTATTTAACATATATTTCAATATATTTTCAAAGGCGCTATTGACATGGATTTTTTTTACCAGATGTTGGGAACTACCCAAGTAATCCATACATGCAAAGAAAGTAGAACAAATAAGATCAGAAATTAAGTTGCTTTCAGGGTATACCCCACCTCCCGCCCGAAGATAGCTGGGATAGGCTCCAGCAGCCCGCGACCCAAGTGAGGAATGGAGGTGCAAAAAGACATGGAAAGCCAAGAAAACACCAAAAAATCTATCAATAATCAAACAGCAATCCAGCCCTTTGTCAATGCGAATGAATGTCAGCTGGTTCAGTCCTAATTGATGGCCTACAAAAAGGTCTCATTGCCAAGGTGTGAGTCAAGACCCATCTCATGATGGGTAAGAGCAGCGACCTGTCTCAAGACCATTGCAAAGTAATTGTTGCAAAACATAATGATGGCATCGGTTACAGGTGCATATATAAGCTACTGTATGATCCAATGAGCACGGTTGGGGCCATAAAACGTAAGCGGAAAGCCAATCATACCACCATAAATTTGCCTCGATCGGGTGCTCCTCGCAAGATTTCTGACAGAGGAGTGTAAATAATAATCAGATGATTTGTCCAAGAGCCAAGGACCACCTGTGGAGAGCTTCAAAAAGACCTGGAATAAGCAGGTATTGTTGTCACAAGGAAAACAGTGAGTAATGCAATCCGCCGCCATGGCCTGTATGCATGCTCACCAAGCAAGACCCCATTGCTGAATAAAAAAAGCATTTGAAAGCTCGTTTAAAGTTTGCTGAACCACATTAAGACAACCCAGTTAAATACTGTGAGAATACAGTCTGGTCTGATGAGAGCAAAATTGAACTCTTTGGATGACATAATGCACACCACGTTTGGAGGAGAAACGGTACTG
The DNA here is from genome assembly GCF_024500385.1 of Phyllopteryx taeniolatus. Classification (NCBI taxonomy): domain Eukaryota; kingdom Metazoa; phylum Chordata; class Actinopteri; order Syngnathiformes; family Syngnathidae; genus Phyllopteryx; species Phyllopteryx taeniolatus. The sequence goes on from NC_084511.1 coordinate 1,153,046, forward strand.
CACATCACCCTAAAAACACCTTACCAACAGTGAAGTTCGGAGGTGGGAATTTGATGGTGTGGGGCTGCTTTTCAGCAAATGGTACTGGTAAACTTCACATTACTGGAGGAAGGATGAATGGGAAAATGTACCGAGACATTCTTGACAAAAATATGCTGCGATCTATGAGGAGAATGAAAATGAAACGAGGGTGGACATTTCAGCAGGATAATAATCAAAATCATCCTGCCAAGGAAACTCTCAATTGGTTTCAAAGAAAAAAATAAAGATGCTAGAATGGTCCAGCCAATCACTTGACTTTGAATCAAATAAAAAATCTATGGAAAGAACTGCAACTCAAGCCCACGGAACCTTCAAGATTTCAAGACTGCTTGTGTAGAGGAATGGGCCAAAATCACACCAGAGCAATGCATGCAAATAGTTTCTCCATACAGATGTCTTGAACCTGTCATTGCAAACAAAGGCTTTTGTGCAAAGTATTGAATAAATACCAGTTGGTGGGTTCAATATTTTTACCGAGTGTCATTTCACATTATTACACACAACTTAATTTCTGTGCTATTTTGTTAAATGTTCTATTTTGTACTGTATTTTCACGACCATAAGTCTTAAAGTTTCTCCAAAATGGACGGGGCGCCTTATAATGCGGCGCAGCTTATGTGTGCACCGAGTTCCAAAATCTGTAAAAGTTGTTGTGTGCTGAGCGCTCCGCTTGACTGACTGGGAGCATTTCCTGCCAACACGCTGCTTATATAGAGGAAAGGGGGACGTGACTGAGGACAGCATGCAGACGTAAAGGGAGAAGGGTGCGTGTGAAGGAGGACGCTAAAGGCACGCCCCCAGTCGGTATATAGCGCTGGTATGTGCATTGTGCAAAACAACATCGGTTTGGCTAAGGACCCCGAAAATGGCACCTACGAAGACACACGCTTACGAAACACAGTTTAAACTGCAAGCTATCAGTTACGTGGAGGAACATGGGAATCGAGCAGATGTGAGAGAATTCAAGAAGTGTAGGAAGCAGGAAAATGAGCTTCGCCAAGTCAAGAAGATGAAGCTGAGTTTCCGCGGAAACAAGGCGAGGTGGCCCGAGTTGGAAGACCAACTCGAGCAATGAACAGCCGGGAGAAGCGTCTCTACAGTCACCATTCGACTGAGGGCAATAACGCTTGCAGAAGAAATGAAAATCGAACATTTTCAAGGAGGTCCGTCTTGGTGCTTTCGTTTGATGAAACGGCGCCATCTATCCATCTGTGCAAGGACTACTACCGTGGCGCAGCAATTTCTGGCGGATTACAAGGAAAAGCTGGCCATCTTCCGCTCCTACTGCAGTAAAAAGATTCCGACAAACACATCCAGCCCAACCACATCACCAACATGGAAGAGGTGCCGCTCACTTTCGACATCCCGGTGAACCACACTGTAAAGAAGAAGGGGACCACCACGGTAGCGATACGCACACTGGGGCACGAGAAGTCGGATTTTACTGTGGTCCTTGGTTGCCATGGTAATGGACAGAAACTGCCACCTATAGTGATTTTTAAGAGGAAGACGCTGCCTTTTTTTTTTTTTTTTTTTGTCCTGTTCGGCTGTTAGGTCAAGCAGAATGGAAAATCTGTATCCCTTTTATGCAGAAACAGTTTTACTGTGTCACAGTGGAGTTTTTAAGCTTCCACTGTAGTATTATAATTGAGGTTTATTGAGAATCAGACTTGTTCAGTCGAACAGAACAAAGTTTCTAGAAGGGAGAAAGAAACAAAGACAAAAGACAAAGCACTAATTGTAAACAGGATGAGTGAAGTAAATCATTACATTATCTAGAGGAAGACGCTGCCTAAAGAAAAGTTTCCAGCCGAAGTCATCGTTAAGGCCAATCAAAAGGGCTGGATGGATGAGGAGAAAATGAGAGAGCGGCTGAGTGAAGTGTACGTAAAGAGACCGGATGGTTTTTTCCACGCGTCACCGTCCCTGTTGATCTGTGACTCCATGCGCGCCCATCTCACAGCCGCTGTGAAAAACCAAGTGCAACTAAGACTGGGAGGCAACGCCGGGCGAGTTACGCCACCATATGTGAATGGATTGTGGATGCTTGGGCTAAGGTATCTGCTTGCACTGTTGTTCAAGCATTCGTAAAAGCCGGCACTATTTCTGAGTAGCCCCGCGGCAACGAGACTGACTCTGACAATGACGAGGGGGAACCCGCCGTGTTTGTTGGAGAACTTGCCCAGCTGTTCATTTCAGATAAAGAAGATGAGGACTTTGATGAATTTGTGAATGAGGATTGATCAAAAAATAACGTGAGTACATTGTTAAATACTTCAATAAACTACAACCGAACTCAGTTTTGTTCCCGTTGCCTTTTTAAAAACATTGTTTTAGCGTGCATGCATGCTACCGTATGTTTTAAGCTAGCGTATGTTTTACCATGCCTGCGTCCAATAATACGGTGCGCCTTATGTATGTGTTAAATACAGAAATAGACCCCGTAACTGAGACTGCGCCTTTTAATATGGTGCGCCTTATGGTCGTGAAAATACGGTACTTGTTCCCAACATCTGAAAAATGCTGACGTGTTACTTACTTCAGCCGCTGTAAATAGAAAATAAAATTGAGCCTAACCCCAAACCTTGTGGTATACCACAGGCAATGGTAGAGGTGGATAAGCAGTGGTTACTTATGGTGACCGCAAATGATACATGGATAGATAATAGTGGCAAAAAAAAATGGGGTAAAATTAATCAATAAAAATAAGTTTTAATGACAAGAAAATAATAGTCAATGAACCAGGGTAAGACAAACATTACAATGATGGCAAACTAATTCTGTCAGTGCATTCCTCCTCTCGCCCCTCATGACCACAAAGAACAGATCTGCTGCTTTGACACATATCTGAAGGTCAACTATGAACTGTTACCAAGTGATAAAATATCCAGCACATACACACCAGTAAATATATCTTATTAGGTTTAAGGATTTCACGTGCCCTTTAAACTGTTTACTAAAGTGCATTCACTCCACTTTAGCTAAAATTTTAGAGTTGTGACCCTACCTGTGAGGAATCAGTGAAGTACATTTGGCAAGGTCCTTCATACAGGCAGAGCAATAAATATATGAAATCCATGCTCAGGAAAACAAATTCTTGCATTTACACTTGATGGAAGTAACAAGAGGTGAACAGTGTTGGAAGGGGAAGAAGACTCCTAAATAGAAATCACATTGTACACTGAAAATACCAGAATACCAGCATGCCCAAATAGTGTCTCTTAATAATTTGGGCATCCATTATCAGTCTCTGGTGTACCTTAGATATGTAGCTTCTGGCGAATTTCCATAAATATACATGTGAAATAATACGCCTAAAATCAGTCCATCCATCCATTTTCTGAGCCGCTTCTCCTCACTAGGGTCGCGTAAGTGCAAAATTATGCAAATCATAATATCATTAAAGCTATTTATTCATGGTTAATTTTAGCCCAGCCTTACCTGAGTAACTGAATTACAGCCAAATATTGTTGGTCACTGAAGCAGTAAGTGGCCTGTCCCATATGTTTAACATGACGAAAGCCATACTTTCAAGGTCTTTCAAGGTCAGGTGAGTGAACAACTCCACTTTCAGTGTAGTAAACAGCACAATCCAAATCACTAAATATTGAAAACTTTCAGTCTGTCAGCCAGTCAGCTAACCCTCCCTGTGAAAAGAGCAATAAATATATTGTTAATGACATAATCATTGTCACAGTGTTTGACAGCCATCAATGGCAGACACTACAACATTACCCTGTGAATGCACTGCGCTTTCCGCCTACGACCATGAGTTCTGGCACATCAAGGTGTCCTGTTCCTGTGGCTGTATGCCCACTCTTCTGCTTCCAACCTTGAGTTCTTCCTTAGGACATCTGTTCTCCAGGCCCATGGTATGGAAGTATATCTGTTCCATCAGATTTTGAATCTGAATAACTAACACTGAATATTTTTACCATCAAAATATTCAATGTACTTTTCAGCTTCAAAATTCAACATATTCAGCTGCAAATTCAACATTCAGCTGCAAATTCAACATTCAGTGTCAAATACTCAATGTATTTCATTGCAAATTCAACATTCATTGTCAAATAGTCAATGTTTTGAGTTGCAAATTTAACATTTAGTGGATATTTCAACATTTGACATACGTTGTCTGGTTCATCTGGTTCATTCAGCTGCAAATTCAACAATCAGTGTATTTTTTCCCAAAAACGTCACTTCCGGGATGAGTTCCATTCAAAAAGTCGGAGATTTTTCACTACTCCCGAGTTGGCTTTCAAAGATTGCTACCCCAAGGCCGTGTTTTTATCTATCTATCTATCTATCTATCTATCTATCTATCTATCTATCTATCTATCTATCTATCTATCTATCTATCTATCTATCTATCTATCTATCTATTTATCTATCTATCTATCTATCTATCTATCTATCTATCTATCGATATATATATAGCTGGAGTGAAATATATATTTTTCATTATGCGAGCTACAATGCTGCTGCTGCTAACATTAGCCCAGTGGCTTCGTGCTACAGTATAATTCAATGTTTGATAGCCAATTATTCATATGAATTGTCGAGTGCATGGAGGAAAATCCTTCCTGCACCCTCATTCCTGCACCATCTCCTGCCATGCCAGCAAATGAAGGCTTTCAAAGGGACAAGACGTTGTTCCTTATTGATCTGAGAGTATCATGATGTTTTTCCTGTGGTTGGCATGCCAGGAGGGTGGAAGTAAGAAGACCAGAGAAGCCACATTAGTGTTGGCGGGAACGACCTCCAATTCTAGAGGAGGGTAGAGTAGCCAAAATACTGTACTCAAGTAATAGTACTGTTACTCTAAAATAAGATGATTAAGTAAAAGTAAAAAGTAGTCCTCCAAATAATTACTTGAGTAAGAGTAAGAAAGTACTCAGTGAAATAAAAATACTCAAGTACTGAGTAACTCTTAACTTCTGATTTATTTTTTAAATCAGACCATGAAGGTCAAATAAAATAAAAATAACTAAAAGAAATACAAATGTGCAAATTTAGATATTGCAGACCAATATCACTTATCCATCCATCCATTTTCTACCGCTTATCCGAGGTCGGGTCGCGGGGGCACTAGCTTTAGCAGGGACACCCAGACTTCCCTCTCCTCAGCCACTTCATCCAGCTCTTCCGGGGGGATTCTGAGGCGATCCCGGGCCAGCCGAAAGACGTAGTCCCTCCAGCGTGTCCTGGGTCATCCCCGGGGTCTCCTCCTGGAACACCTCACCAGGGAGGCGTCCGGGAGGAATCTGAATCAGATGCCCCAGCCACCTCATCTGGCTCCTCTCAATGTGGAGGAGCAGCGACTCTACTCTGAGATCCTCCCGGATGACCGAGCTTCTCTCTAAGGGAGACCCCATACACCCTGCGGAGGAAACTCATTTCGGCCGCTTGTATCCGGGATCTTGTTCTTTCGGTCATGACCCACAGCTCGTGACCATAGGTGAGGGTAGGAACGTAGATCGACCGGTAAATCGAGAGCTTCGCCTTTCGGCTTAGCTCCTTCTTTACCACAACGGATCGATACAAAGTCTGCATCACTGCAGAAGCTGCACCGATCCGCCTGTCGATCTCCCGTTCCATTCTTCCCACACTCGTGAACAAGACCCCAAGATACTTGAACTCCTCCACTTGGGGCAGGATCTCATCCCCGACCCGGAGTGGACACGCCACCCTTTTCCGACTGAGGACCATCGTCTCAGATTTGAAGGTGCTGATTCTCATCCCAGCCGCTTCACACTCAGCTGCGAACTTCTCCAGTGAGAGTTGGAGATCACGGCTTGATGAAGCCAACAGAACCACATCATCTGCAAAAAGCAGGGATGCAATAATGTGGCCACCAAACCATAACCCCTCTACGCCTCGGATGCTCCTAGAAATTCTGTCCATAAAAGTTATGAACAGAATTGGTGACAAAGGGCAGCCTTGGCGGAGTCCAACCCTCACCGGAAACGAGTCCGACTTACTACGGGATATGCGGACCAAACTCTGACTCCGGTCGTACAGGGACCGAACAGCCCGTATCAGGGGGTTCGGTACCCCATACTCCCGAAGCACCCCCCACAGGACCCCCCGAGGGAGACGGTCGAACGCCTTCTCCAAGTCCACAAAACACATGTAGACTGGTTGGGCGAACTCCCATGCACCCTCGAGGAACCTGCCAAGGGTGTAGAGCTGGTCCACTGTTCCACGGCCAGGACGAAAACCACACTGCTCCTCCTGAATCTGAGATTCAACTTCCCGACGGACCATCCTCTCCAGCACCCTTGAATAGACCTTACCAGTGAGGCTGAGGAGTGTGATCCCCCTGTAGTTGGAACACACCCTCCGGTCCCCTTTCTTAAAAAGGGGTCCACCACCCGAGTCTGACAATCCAGAGGCACTGTACCTGATGTCCACGCGATGTTGCAGCGGCGTGTCAACCAGGACAGCCCTACAACATCCAGAGCCTTGAGGAACGAATCTCATCCACCCCCGGGGCCTTGCCACCGAGAAGCTTCTTAACCACCTCGGTGACGTCAACCCCAGAGATAGGAGAGCCCGCCTTAGAGAACCCAGACTCTGCTCCCTCATGGGAAGGCGTGTCGGTGGAATTGAGGAGGTCTTCGAAGTATTCTCCCCACCGACTCACAATGTCCCGAGTCAAGTTCAGCAGCGCCCCATCCCCACTACACCAGTGTTGATGGTGCATTGCTTCCCCCTCCTGAGACGCCGGATGGTGGACCAGAATTTCCTCGAAGCCGTCCGGAAGTCTTTCTCCATGGCCTCACCGAACTCCTCCCATGCCCGAGTTTTTGCTTCAGCGACCACCAAAGCTGCATTCTGCTTGGCCAGCCGGTACCCATCAGCTGCCTCAGGACTCCCACAGGCCAAAAAGGCCTGATAGGGCTCTTTCTTCAGCTTGACGGCATCCCTCACCTTTGGTGTCCACCAACGGGTTCGGGGATTGCCGCCACGACAGGCACCAACCACCTTACAGCCACAGCTTCGGTCGGCCGCCTCACCAATGGAGGTGCGGAACATGGTCCACTCGGACCCGAGGTCCCCCGCCTCCCACGGAACATGAGCAAAGTTCTGTCGGAGGTGGGAGTTGAAACTCCTTCTGACAGGGGATTCTGCTCGACGTTCCCAGCAGACCCTCACAATACGTTTGGGCCTGCCACGTCGGACCGGCATCTTCCCCCACCATCGGAGCCAACTCACCACAAGGTGGTGATCAGTTGACAGCTCTGCCCCTCTCTTCACCTGACTGTCCAAGACATGCGGCCGCAAGTCCGATGACACGACCACAAAGTCGATCATCGAACTCCGACCTAGGGTGTCCTGGTGCCAAGTGTACGTCTGGACACCCTTATGCTTGAACATGGTGTTCGTTATGGACAATCCATGATGAGCACAGAAGTCCAATAACAGAACACCGCTCGGGTTCTGATCGGGGGGGCCATTCCTCCCAATCACGCCTTTCCAGGTCTCACTGTCATTGCCCACGTGAGCATTGAAGTCGCCCAGCAGAACGATGGAGTCTCCAGTGGGAGCGCTCTCCAGCACCCCCCTCCAAGGACTCCAGAAATGGTGGGTACTCTGAACTGCTGTTTGGTGCATCGGCACAAACAACAGTAATCCGGCCCACCTCGGGTTTTTCCTTCCAATCTCCACAGCTCTGCATGTCAATCCTGAGTTCCGAGGAAAAGCTTTCCTTGCCGCTCGCTCATTCAGCAATGCTCTTAAAGATGCCGCTTGGTATATTGAGGATTGCACTGGGTACAACCGTGCAATTTGGCAGTTGCGACAACCAAATTGTGATTTAAAATTTTTTCAAACAGCACCCCTGTCTTTCACCTCTTCTTTTGGTTTGCTACTTGAATAGGTTTCACACCTAATAGTACTTTTTTTTTTAAGACTCTCTCTGTTTCGCTTGGAAGGAGCTGGGCTGAATTTATTTATTTATTTTTTTTTTTTTTTGTTCTTTTCCTAGTTCGAGAGAACCCTACAAAGACTCTTCGTTAACGTTCGCGTTAGCTTTTTTTTCAACTGTGCAATCGCTTCACCTCACCACATAGATGCACCCACAATGACAGCTATATTCAAATATAGACACACACCTTGAGTAAGAAGTGTCACGGGCAACTGTTGTAGCCATAAATGGGGGTTAGTATGCACTAATGTTGTACTCTGGTAACTGCATTGCTGTGTGCACCTACCAACCTGTGTCATCTTTCATGAAGTTGCCGCCGACACCACCATCGAGCTGCTTTAGCCGGCGAAGAGGGGGATATGTAGCAGTCATGCTCCCCGCAAACGGAGGTGGCACAGTGGCTCCCCACGGTTTGATAAACTGCAGCCTTCGAAGCCCCCTGCTGTGAGACTCCCACAACAAGACGCTTTGGACCCTAAAGTAATTAGCAGGTCCCCTCGAAATATTGGTTTACAGTCATCAAAGAGTCCTTTCTTCGTTTGAACTCACAACAGTCCAAAAGGGATCGATGGACGATGAGATGCCAATACAGCAAAAAACTTTGCTTAATATCCAAATGTGCGCACAAGGCGCCACCTGCAGGCTTCGAGAGGAACTGCAAAGTTGACCGGGCAAACTCTTAATTTGATGTTTAACCAAGGAAAAATGTCTGTTTTGATATCTCACAAATGATGCAGAATTCATCCAAATGTATGCCTTGATGTCTGTGTCGTGTCAACTTTACAAACGCCGCTGTGAGATTTTTAGAATTGTTTGTCTTGATTTGACTCCCAGCAGCATGAAATGTGATGTGAATCTTAAGCAGTTGATTTGCCAAAACTAAAGTACTGTATAAACATTCCATGTACTTGACCTGTGAGTAAAGAGAGTACCAAATTGAGGTTATTTTATATTAACATATGATTTTAGGCACGGTGGGCGACTGGTTAGAGCGTCAGCCTCACAGTTCTGAGGACCGGGGTTCAATCCCCGGCCCCGCCTGTGTGGAGTTTGCATGTTCTCCCCGTGCCTTCGTGGGTTTTCTCTGAGTACTCCGGTTTCCTCCCACATCCCAAAAACATGCTTGAATTGGAGACTCTAAATTGCCCGTAGGTGTGAATGTGAGTGCGAATGGTTGTTTGTTTGTATGTGCCCTGCGATTGGCTGGCAACCAGTTAAGGGTGTACCCCGCCTCCAGCCCGATGATAGCTGGGATAGGCTCCAGCACGCCCGCGGCCCTAGTGAGGATAAGCGGCTCAGAAAATGGATGGATGGATGGATATATGATTTTAAACCCATTTTATCAAATTTGTAGAGAGGATTCAAGCTGATGGGTGAGGTCTTCTCGCTCATGTGTTTCACTTCTTATGTTTTTTTCTCCCATCTTGTCGAGCTGGCAGCTCGCCAGCCGGGCTGGCATTGGGCCACCCCGCCCTCTTTTGCCCTTTCTTTATTCAGGCACACGGCTCGGTAACCGCGAAAGCCGGGATAGAATAGACTTGCCTTCCTAGCCTAAGCGTGGGCCACAGCGAGGCGATCAGAGCAGCTACTACGAAGGTACCAGGTACGCTTAGTCAAGCGGGATCGCTCTGAAATTGCCAGCGAGCCACACAAAAAAAAAGGCTCTTTCCTTTTTGTTTTATTTTTATACATATTTTTCTTCTGCAACCAAATCTGTTGCCTTGCTTCCTGAGCTACTTCCAGAGAGAGACCACCCCCCACTAGCTTGAGCATACAGTCGTGAGTCAACAGGGCAACATTTGCCAGACTACAATATTAGTGCCTAATAATTTCGGGGCAATTACTAGCTTCAGACAAAATCTCAACTTTGTCCTCTGTCTCTTCCATCTGCACTGGACGCAGTAAACGCTCACATTTCCAACTTTAGTCCAACACACGATGTTCTATTTCCCTTTTCGTACGCCTATTTTCATTCTTTGTATCATTATTAGTGTTATTTTCTTTCTTTAGTTAGACCCTTTGTGTGTTTCCCTCTAGATCCCTTGTAGATGTCATTAAAAATACTATAAAATTCCACTCGGCTATATTTTGTGTGTGTTCTGAGTTTAAGTAAGCCTCTGTCATCTAGAACTCAAAATTTCATAAAGTATAGCAGCCTTCACATTATGAGACTGATGAAAAGGTTTCTCGTCACTTACCCTAAATTTTATCCACATAAAAAGTGACTTGGGTTCCCTTTAATTGGTAAAATTTGTTTGATTTTAACAATTAAACTTAAAATTACGGTAAACCGTAAGTAACGCAAGTGTCGCTTCCGGTTTATTCTTTTCTCTTAAATTAATTTGATTAATGTAGGAGAAAATATATATATTATAATTTATATATAATTATATATATAATTTTTATTTGACTACAACACACGCTACAACACATTTTGTTTACAATACATTGTTACATTGAGTTTACTGTCAAATCTATTTTATACCATCATTACAACAACAGTTAAGTCATCCTGCTAAAGTAATACATTATTAGCAGCATTATTATTATTATTACTATTAATAGGAGTAGCACTAGTATTACCATGACAGTCTTTATTTCAGATATCAGTCTGGCTTGAATTGATTCCCGATTCTCTTCAGCCACATATTTCAGTTTAAATCTTGGGTCCTTAGCAGAGTTCATGTCAAGGACTTCTTGAGTTTTTGAGTCATCATACTTCTCTTTGAGATAATCCATGATCTTCTGCTTGATGTTCTTAAAGAGATCTATGTCGTTCTGCTGTACTGCTAGTATGGATGTGTGGAAGAAGTGGAGAGTTGGCTTCACAAGGGATACACTCACATATTGTATTGCTCGCCGGAGAGTGCATCTGTAAACTCAGCTAGAGGGCTTAGTGACTTGACGATGGCCTCTAGTACGTCGATGTCCTGCCATGTGAGGGTCAGATGTCTGGTTTTACGGTCATTTCAGAGGACTTGGTCAATGGCCTTTTGCTGCTCAAGGACCCTGCTGACAATTGCTTGTTCAGATCCCCATCTGGTGGGGCACTTTGTCTTCAAGGAGTGGTCAGGCAGATTCAATTCCTTCTGGGCTTCTCTTAGCTCCTTCTTTTTTGTCCAACTGTAGGAGAAGGTGCTGACCAATTTTTTACAGATCCCCATCACACGGTCAATCCTGCAGGTCTTCATTGCATTCTCTACGATGAGAAAAGCTTATTAATGTTTATCATGCCGTTTTTTTCCAAATGATCTTACATTTATCAACAAATAGTGCTGTCAAACCATTTGTTTGAGCAATATCATGGTGTGGGTTACATGAAATGTATTATCTATTATTAAACCCAATGAATGAGATGTCACATGTTACAGAGTGATTCAGAGGAGAATTATCACATTTTCAGTTATGTAATTAGCATATTTGTCTATGTACATTTGTAGCATATATGGGTTAAATAAAAATGTAGTTAATTTAGGAGAAAAAAATAAGATGGAAGCGACGCCTGCGTTAATTCCGGTTTAGCGTAATTTTAAATTACAGCGTTATAAATCAAGCTATTTTATATAGGAAGTGGCACCATGTCACTTTTTATGTGGATAAAATTTAGGAAAAGTGACAAGAAACCTTTTATCAGTCTCGTAATCTGAAGGTTGCTGCACTTTATGAAAGAGTTGCATTGTCACACACCCATCCTCTTTAATACCTGTAACGAATGTTTCAAATGTTATGTGATTGTTGAGAACACTAATATTTGCAGTCACTTCGTGGCCTTCATGTAAAGTTCTCAAAATATTAAATCCCAGTCAAGTCCGGGAAAGACTGTGGTTAATGAACCCACGTCTGCAGTGGCGTTCCATCGCCTGTGGGTGTCACGAGCAATTGTCTGTCCATTGTCTGGGCTTGACTGGCGAAGTGTCACATGGGCGCAGCAGGGAGGAGACTCCTTTGTTGGTGAGGCTCTGTGGGCTGGCTGGTGGTAGAAGCAAATTAATTTAGCGTTTTGGTGCAAACTAGGTATCCTTTGTCTCTGCTTTGATGATCCGGGATTGTGATTCACTTAGCGTCTGTATGCGAAGTTGAATCTCGCCACTCCGTGGTCATCTATCTCGGCGGGGGGAGCGGCGGTTGCCGGAGACTGGGGTGCTGGGTGTCATTTTTTCATGGTGTGTCCGCTACACAGTCAAGGCTAAGTACTGTATTGTCTATGTATATATTTCTAAAAAAAATTATTATGGCATTTAGCAAATAGACCCTGGCCCGTGTGCCAATGTTTTTAACTTTTTGGGTCCCTGTACTGTAGTATTAACATTTTCTTCTACTTTATTTGCATGACATTTAAAATTTTGTTTTGACTTTTACCAGAACAATATTTTAACATTTGCTACAGTAGTACTGCTTGACATGTTCTAATTTATTATTTGATAAAATAATATCACTTGAGGACAAAAATATCTATATTCTGAACAGGGAAGACAACGGTTTGAAAGAGGGGTGAGAGAAGCCATATACACAAAGGACATGTTGTAAGCCCCCTCCTCTGTTCAGTGATGTTTTTCCTACCTATCTCCTACTTACAATGCTGTCCTTTCGTCCATTACAAAGAAACTCAAACAATTGTGCCTCCAACAAACTACATGGCCTCCTTGACCGTTAGGTAACTCCACGACCACGTTACAACTCAATGGAATATCAGTGAGCGTGTTTCCACCCAACGTCTCTGGTGGACTGACAATGGCCTCTCGGCCAGGCGGCTTAATGGCTTTCCCCCTTTTTTGCATTCCAAAAGAATGATTCGATACGTGGTGTGGGGCATGACATAAATAGTTGAGTCTTCCACACAAAAACTGGCTTGTGTGTCCTAACTAAGCATGAACTGATGAAGCCTGTTTGGATGAGAGGCGAAACGTCTTCTTAGACAAACAGAACAGTCCAGTTGTGATCAATTCAATGCCCTGAAAATGAAATTATCTAAATGAATTAGAAAATATTCACAGGCAAACATAACATGCAACACAGGTAGGAGCATTTCTCACCAATGGCAAAGCACTGCAGCCTTATCCAGCCATTGAGTTCAGCTGCCAGCTTGACGTTTTAAGCATTATCTGTAGTTATACACACAAGGTTCTCCTCCAAATCCCACGCAGCCATAGCTTGTTTTAAACCATCTGCAATGTTTAACCCTGTGTGGTCATCAGGGGAAAATGCTGTTTGAGACATCCATCCATCCATCTATTTTCTGAGCCGCTTCTCCTCACTAGGGTTGCGGGCATGCTGGAGCCTATCCCAGCTAACATCGGGCAGGAGGCGGGGTACACCTTGAACTGGTTGCCAGCCAATCGCAGGGCACATACAAACAAACAATCATTCACACTCACATACATACCTACGGGCAATTTTAGAGTCTCCAATTCATGCATGTTTTTTGGGATGTGGGAGGAAACCGGAGTGCCCGGAGAAAATCCACGCAGGCACGGGGAGAACATGCAAACTCCACACAGGCGGGGCCGAGGATTGAACCCGGCTCCTCAGAACTGTGAAGCTGACGCTCTAACCAGTCGGGCACCGTGCCGCCCTGTTTGAGACATTTTGTCTTATTGATCAAATCTGCATCAATGTAATGCTAGGTGAGGGATATATATACGACTCCATAGTGCGGCTTGACCACAGATCCGTTGTGGTGGAAAAATACTCGTGAAGACTTGTCTCACAACTTCAGCACAACATTTATCGTGAAGGGCAGGCAGAGCAGCGCTGCAAAAATGTTTACATGATGGTAACACGAAATGCTTGTCCAAAGTCTCGACAAGGGCTTGAATCCTGGGTTGCTTACCATACTGATAGGTCACATGTCCTTTGCTAGCATTAAAGTAACAGCCTCTGTTATTTCTTGATGTCTCCGGGAGCTGGTGGGACATGGACTGGCATTGTAAAGCGTGTTCTTAATGGATGACTGTGTTGCGGTTGCGCTGGCGAAAGTTGAAAAACTTGAGCTTCATTGAACACTTTGCTCCTTTATCATTTGGTAATAGACCACTTTATAAGTGAACTTTAAATGATTAAAGAAGTTGGTCGTGTTGCCTTGGGGTGCAGACAACGACAGCGTGACAAACTTTACAAACAATGTCATTGTGCTCGATGTCCGACAACTCGAAGCCAAAATGTTTCCAGGTGTTTCCAGAAGTCGTTCTTCATTTCTTCCCAGCTTCTTGTTTCGCAATATTTTCAATCGCCAACTCGTCACTACATGTCTTTTTTCAATCCACATGCGTCACATGCTGGAGCTGACTGCAGAACTAACTGCTAACTGTGAGCAACGAATTTCCACTTTCAGATCCTTGGTGTTTTTTTAATCCTTCCAGTATTGTCCTTTTTTCGCCATGTACATCATACGTTCACTCGAATAGATTACTTTCCTGTGGATAACAGGTTTCTCCCTTCTGTGGGGTCATGCTCAAATGAACCTAAAGTAATTTCTGCTCATTCCCCGGAAATTATGAGTGTCCACTTTCGGGGGACTGCTCGTGTTCAAACCTTGTGGTGTTTCAATACTCATTTGCTTTCAGATGAAAATTTTGTAGAATGGATTTCTAATCAGATTGACATATTGTTGAGTATGAACAAGACCCCCGATGTCTCGGCGTCTCTATTGTGGGAAACTGAAGGCTTATCTTAGAGTACAAAAAAAAATATTTTGTAAGTTTTGAGAGAAAACAGAAAAGAAAAAGATTAGCTGAATTAACAAAACGTATTGGCCAGCTGGACAGCATGTACGCCGAATCACCAACTCCAGTTTTGTGTAAAGAACGCCTCATTCTCCAATAAAAATTGAATACACTTACTACAGAGCATGCTGTTGAACTACTTCCTAAATCCAGAAGTAGTTATTAGCAGGTTGCTAGCCCACCAATTCTGACAATGCACGTCTTCTCACCAAATCCACCAAATTAAAACGGCTGTGGATATTACATTGGACCCCATAAAGATTAATGATGTATTTAAAAACTACTATGCCTCATTATACGCTTCTGAAACAAGCTTGGATACAAAGGATTTAGAATTTTTTTTTCAGTACACTCAAAGTCCCTCAGGTTAGTTCTGATATGACTGAAATATTAGAAATGCCGATACAGTAACTACTGCTGAACCTTCAGTTGCCATCACGTCAATGCATAGTGGCCGAAGCCCACGATGGCTATCCGATTTGAGTTTTATAGAATTTTTCAACAAAAACTAGCCCCGTCTTTGACAGATATGATTTGACTCACTGTAGAGTTTACAGGAATGTCTAACAGTGTAGTTTGTCTCACAAAGTTCAAAATCAGATCTCATCGACCAATGCCACTCTGTCAAAACTGGCTTAAACTTGATTTTTGGCAGACCTGTGTACAGGCGGGGGCGGGACCAATGTACTGGCATTGTTTGAGCTCAAACACAATTACAAGAAGATAAGCAATGAAAAACTACAATTTACTGTTATTAATATTGGTAAATTAGTCATTCAAAATCAGTTGGTTTGAGTAAAAACTATTGATTGCACCTCAAAACACAATTCCTATAAGAAAACATGTAAAAGTTCAGTTTCATCAGAATTTATGAGTTATGTCAAGAAATTTGATAAATTAAAATTATAAATAATTGTCTCTGAGTTCAATATGAATTTGTGTTTACAGTGTTTGGTTTCCTTTTTCAAAGGTGTCCTCAATTCTTAAAATTTCTGCATTTTAAACTGTTTTCTTGCTGTCATCACACAGCTCTCTCAAACGTTCTGTGGTGAAAACCAGCGCAAAACCTGTTTTTTCTTTACTTCTTTTACACCTGTTTCCAATGGTGTACGCAACCGGATAGAGTGAGTGCACACGCAATTTATGGCCCACTATTTTGGATCTAGGTAAAAGATTGCAATCTTAGTAGATCACGAGCAACGTGCTTACCAACAGCTAATCAGAAACAGATAATCTTTTAGAGTGACACACAATTTAGCGCCTGCTATTTTGCATCTTCGCAAATTAAGCCCTAGTTGTATGTATCCTCTTATTGTCTTTATTATTTTTATTTTATTTTTTGCTAGCCTTAAAAGCAAGGGTTTTGAGAACAAACCTGACACCTTTGCCATGTATCTTTGTCATTTTCCCTTATGTAACCTAGCATGTTGGCAATGTGTGAGATACTGCAGTGTTTCAATAGCTGCCAACAAACCTATATCACATGTCGCAGAGAAACACATCAGTAAGCTGAGGCAGATGGAAAAAGAGATGACAAGCTTTGTCAAAGCACTGAAATAAAAACAAGCAGAAAAAAAAATCTAATTTAGTAAAATAAACACGCGGACCATTTTGTCCTTAGTCAGTCCTAAATTCCACACAATTCTGTCAGACCAGCACTCCCTCAATAACATGCACGAACACTCATCAGTTATTCATTGCCATCCTTTGTACATACTACTTTTTAAATATTGTCTTATGGTTTTATCATGGTTATCAACTGAAAACTCAAAATTGCCCATGGGTGTAAATGTGGTAGGGAATAGTTGTGTGTCTATATGAAGCATTGGAATGAAAACTGGCAAAACAACTTCAAATACCTTTATATTTTTACAAATAATTTTTAAAAAAATCTATAAACTTGTGTTATATGTACCCGTAATATGGGTGCATATGGCCTCCAAAATATTTTTTTAAAAAGTGCTTCAATGTAATGGACAATCGGCTACATCGGACGACCCCCCCCCCCTATTAATCCATTTGATTTACTTTTATTTTAATGTATAAATATATCCGTTCTATTTTATATCCAGTACTTGCTCCAACACTAGTGTGTCGAGTTTGCATGTTTTCCCTGTGGCTGTGTGGGTTTTCTTTAGGTGCTCTGGTTTCCTCCCACATTCCAAAAACATGCATGCTAGGTTGATTGAGGACTCTAAATTGCCCTTTGGTGTGAATGCGTGCGCGAATGGTTGCTTGTTTCTATGGGCACTGCAATTGGCTGGCGACCAGTTCGTGGCGTACCCCGCCTCTCGCCCGAAGATAGGCTCCAGCACGCCCGCGACCCTAGTGGGGATAAGCGGAATGGAAGATGAATGAATGAATGAATGTTGGTGAGGGAAACACGGGAGATGATGAAATGATGTGTAGGTTTGGTATCCATGACCCTCATTTATCAAATTAGTGAGTAGAAGAGATTCTAAGTTCTTTCATACGACTGAAATTTCAATTTTGAATCCCACCTGTTGTAAACTGCCACGCTAGCTCATTTGCATTGAGAAATTCCTCCGATTTACCATATATGGTAACAACAATCCCTTTAAGAACGTGGCATTGTATAGCTACAGTAAAAATTAAAACATGACCACAAATTAAAGATTTACTTTCAATGATCCCATTCAAACCCACATTAAAATGGTTCCAAATGATAGACTCTGCCACCAGAAAGGTAAAGCAGAAGGGGGACTTGACACACCCAAATTCAAACACTATTACCATTGTACAACAATATTGGCTGGAACTACAACAGATAGACTGCAATAGAACCAAACTTTCAGACCTCCCATTTATCAGCACAAGTCTCAAATGCCCAAATTGTTTTAAGAATCCAGTTATTGCTGCTACTTTATCAGCTTGGTGGAAGTCTATAAACCACGCATTCTCAATCAGCACCATATTATTCCTCCCCAATCTGGCACAATACCAATTTTGAGATTCACAAAATTCCCCTTTTACTACAGCTCATGGCTCTGCCCGCCTACATCACTTATTCAAAAATAATGTATTCGTGTCACGTGACTCCATGTTTATTTGGAAGATCTATACCTTTTAAATCACCCAGCAGACAAAAGATTAGGACAAATCGGAATCCCACAGTTCAAAACTGAGGAAAGTTTCTGTGTAACTCGTGACCAGAAGGGTCTACGGTGCCAAAGAGCCTGTCTGGAGCGTTTTTAGTGCAATGAGTGCATTTGTTTGATTTTGAAGAGCCCATTTTATGGATACTATATTGGGTAAAGTGTGATCTACGGAGTACTTTGAACTGGATTAGCTGTAAATTACTGTGTTTTTTGTCAGTGAGAATGTGTTTCTACAGATTTGCGCCAAATAGTCATTGTCAATAGACACTGAGAAATCTTTTTCCCATTTTGCGATTGGTAAGTGCATTGAATTAGTACTTGAGATTAATTTGTATCCTTTAGAAGGGGGATTTTGTTATGTGGAGGTAGTTCTGCTATTTTCTGTACAAAAACGAGTAGTTCTCAAGTTCATGTGTGTTGAGAATATTTTTAGGATTGTTGTTTTAACTTTATAGTATTGAAGGAGGTCACAACCTCTAATTTGAAATTCTTGGAATAAGCTTTCACTTGACATGAATGCATTATTTCTGAAGTGACATTAAACAAACCTGTCACTAATGAGAATTTGTATCCAGTAATGCTGCAATTAGTAATCAAGTATTCCCCTGACAATTCTATCGGAAATATAAAGTATAAGGATAAAATATATTTTTGCTTGGCAATTCTGCAAACACAAGAGGAAATGAAACAATTCACTTTATAATGAACCACCAATGGGCTTCCTCTTTTAGATAATCAACAGTATTTTTGTTTTTTAGTATGTACGTTGTAATGTTTTTTGTTTGTTTTTGTTTTAAATGAAACCATTGCTTTAGGTAGTATGTGAAAGAATGACATTGAGTTTGAAAATTGGTTTTATATATACCAAATATTACTTCTATTAGTTTTACACAACCTTCACATGCTTTATTGTTACGATGTGGCTACTAGCTTTTTCCCGGCTATTCTGTGCGTACTAATTGTTCCCAGCCATGTTGTGACGACAAGCTGTTTTTCGATAAAGATAAGTTGAGTGCAGCTGGACAAAGATAATTGTTTTGCTTCCCTTTGCCTCCCTGTCTCTCTCACTTCTGTATAACGGAGGTGATTGTTTTGCATGGACTTCAGTAAGGGGTGACAACTCGTAAGACTTGTACCTATTCCTCTCTTTGCAAAAACTTTTCTTTCTTTTTTGTAATCAAAACCCACAAAGACAAGATTGTTTCCTTACTTATTCGGTCAGAAAAAAATTTGCCAAAACAGTTGGTGTCAGAAGTGGGATTCCAGGATTGATCGCCGATGCAGAGGCTCTCCGTACCAGTGACTGATCATCCGGGACAAGCACATTAGTCCTGCCCTTCCCTAG
Source organism: Phyllopteryx taeniolatus (assembly GCF_024500385.1). Taxonomy (NCBI): domain Eukaryota; kingdom Metazoa; phylum Chordata; class Actinopteri; order Syngnathiformes; family Syngnathidae; genus Phyllopteryx; species Phyllopteryx taeniolatus. The sequence goes on from NC_084511.1 coordinate 1,172,204, forward strand.
CATTAGGACGGGGTACTGCCCGGCCGGCCTCTTGGATCGGCCATCACCTCGGGATTCCAAACAGACCAGAACAGAGAACTACTGTACAGAATTTAATAATTTTTGATTTTATAATAGTAGTGTATTTTGTTTGGAACGATCTTGTCTTTGTATTAAGTGATATTGGTATTGTTGCTCTACCCACATTCCATTGGTATAGTCTAATTAAGGTCTAGGTTAGAGAATCTTGTTACAGTCCAGGTTAAAGGGTCTAGTTAAGGTCTTAGTTGAAGCTCTCCCAGTTGAAGTTCTGGGATTAGGGTTTAGGTCCCCAACAATTTCAAAGACGTTCGAATATTGTGGAAAAAAGAAAAGCGCTTCTAACGGGTATTGGAAAAGTGGAAAGAGCAAAAAAAAAAAAAAAGAGTACGGCTGAATTACCAGTGTACACATCACCTATTATGTCTCGTGAATGTGAAATGAATGTGGTTTCCCAGCAACAGGGAGCCTGTGTACAACCAAAAAAAAAAAGTTGAAGAAGAAAGTTGGTGAACAAAGAATTAGTCAAGGATTTTGAACTTTTAGGTAAAACTGTCAAATGTCTGGAAATGTGGTTGACTAAGATTTAGATGTGAACTGGGACAGAAGCTTTCTGACAAAACTATGTTTAGGGCAAGTTACTGATAACTGTATATCGCCTGTGGTCTGATCTTTCTGAGTTGGCCAAGGGGGGGGATGTCAGGTTGTGGTCACGAGCTGGGTTCCACAGTGGCCTCCAAAAGTCAATCACCCTATGACAAAGAACAAGAAGAATGCAATCTGGAAGAAGACCAACAACACAACCGCTTCCTGCGACCCACAGCACGGCCCTCCACACACAGCACTTCTGCGCCCGCCTCCCCCTCCCTCTTCTCACACAGCTTGCTGCAGTGTCAGAACAAGAGCCTTCCTCCTACACCGCCAGCCCTTGCGGGATGCACAGATTTGAGGAGGTTGAGGCTGGGCGCTGAACATGGAATGGGACGCGGAAGGTGCAAGAAGATGCTTTGATTGTGGAAAGAAGGGACATTGGATAGACATTGGATCAGAGACTGTCCGAAGGAGAGAAAAAAAAACTCACGGTGGTGATCTATGGTGGGGGACCCAGTTCGTCTGACCTCTGGCTGACTCCCGGCGGCCCCATTGACAGAACAGCGCCTTACTGGCGATATGCAGACACACATATGCATCCAACATTACTGTTTCTTTTTGTTATTTTTCTGCAATGAAGCAGAATGCACTGATAACGCTGCTTCGCTTAGGCTAGTTATTTAATTTAAAGTCACCACCAGACATTCATTTACACACTTATGGAGTTAATGTATGCAACTATGAAGTATAATAGATAGATTCCTTTGAATTAGAAAGATGTCCTCCCCCTCTCCAAAACCAGTCCAAATTGACAGAATTAGCATTATATTTGTTTTTCTTTTGTTTGTTTTGTTGTCGTGACAACAAAAGACGAGCGATAGCAAAGATAAATTGAAAATTGAAGTGCCTGAAATGTAGAATCATTACTTGTAATTCTCTGAGGATCTAGTCTCCGTGTTAGATGTAGATGTTTGATCTGGGACCTAAGGTGATAGATGAATCACCCGAAATGCAAGACGATTTGTAATTTTTCAAGGTTTTGAGAAACTATTTACTGGTGGATATTTGGTCTGAGAAAAAGAATTAGAAATGCATATTTTTAATTGATGATTGTTCATTTTAAATAAAGGTTTTTTTTTTTGCTACTAGATAAATAAATATTCTGGTTAAACTCATGGTTAATTCCACTGATATAAATAAATTAACACAAATGTGAAAAGCAAAATGTTAACTACTTACTGTGAGGGGTGAGAATTATCGGTTTTGTGAAAATGCGCAATTCACAACATTGAGTTCAGAACCACAATTTGTTTCCACACAGAGTTAACAGTTTTGTTTGAAACAATGTTTGTTTCAAATGCTGTCAAATGATCATGGCAAATGTATTTATATCGCACCTTTTATAAATTAAAAATGCTACCACCAAGTCATTTGCAGCAATTAAAATGACGACAAAAGGTATTTGAGACTGAAAAGACAAGACTATCTGACTGACAAGATGTGTGTTGAACTTACGCACAAAAAGGACTTGGTGTGAGTGACTGTGCAGTTTGCTGATTACTGTTGGTGTGTGTATGTTTAGGTCTGTGTGTGGTGTTTGAGAGACGAATGCTGGAATCTTGGCCAAGTTTTTGATGAAAGTACATTGTTTGTTTACAGAAAGATCTGTTGTTCGCTGTGGCTACTGTATGTATCTGTGTGCGTGTTACTACTTAAGCAATGCGTTGTGAGCTGTTGCTGCAGAGGAAAATAAGTTGGGGAAAAATATTTTTGGGGAGGATTGGTGATTACGCTGTGATATTGTAGCGCAAGAGTTTTGTTTTGTTTTTATGAAGTATTGAGAATGAGTCCCAGAGACCTGAACGGGAAAAGCCTACTGATAACAAAATAGATTCCATTGGGGGGGGGGGAAGGAAATAAGGAGGCTGCTCAAAATTTTGAATTGTGCAACTCAACGTTCAGACAAAATAATAATATTGATTGGATTACGTTATTAGATTGGGATGCAGGGTGCATTCAAAGTTAAATATAGTACAATTTAAAACATTTCAACATCAAAAAGATATTGAATTTTTTTTAAAGGATTGTTGTATGCTGCAACCTGCAGACATGACTTTGCGCAGCTGTGTGTTTTGTTTTTTGTTTTTATGTTGTGGTGTCTGTGTATTTATGCGCAGCTGTATGTTTTATGTGGACATTTCTCTGGCGAAGCACGATTACAAGAATATAAGGCTTTTGTTTATCTGTCAGCGCACGACTAATTGGGCACGTTTTTTGTTTAACTGTCAAAGAATACAGATTGTTCACAACATGCATACGTGCTTTAGCTGTCACAAAAAGTGTTTCTTTTTGTACAGAGTTTTATGTTACTACAGAGAAAATCTCTTGTTTTAAATGTAATCTGTACAAGTGGCATGTTACTACCACCTACTGGTCACATTGTATGTTGCGCTGACTAGTCAGCATGCAGCGTCACATGATCTCTCAAAAAAAAAAAAGGAAACGTGCTGCCAGGGGACAGAGGTTGGTCGGTGAAAACAAGAAAATGGACACTAAAGGACTGTGACAACTCCTAAATTTCTGGTAAGAAGACGCACATGTTTTTCACTGTGTTTGCTGGTGTAAAGAAGAAAATAAATGCTGGTCAAATTTCAGTTGGAGCGTGGCTTATCTGTACCAGGAGAAAACTTTGGGAGCAGTTTTGTGAAAAATTCCAAGAGTGGGAAGCGAGATTCCTGCACGGCCATGCTTCAAGGATTTGAAGGACTATCTTCCTGCATATTCCTGCATCAGCTGGACATTCGAGCTGCAGTGGCCCAGTCCAGTTGAGTTCATGAGGGACCAAGGCAACATTAAGGGACAGTGCAGTTTTGCATTAATGTCCAAAAAACACACAAGGAATTTGTCTCTGGTAGTTGGAGCCGCTCTAGTACGACAACAGAAAGTCAATTGACAGAGAACACTTTTGAGACAAAGACATTGACAAAAAACAGTCACTGAGCAATAAAGGGTTGCTTGTTATCTGGTAATGCCGGTACAACAAGATCGGGATGCCGCAGCCACTGTCTCAAGTTGAAACAGAGGTGAGACGTTCAGAAAGGGAAAGACACCTAACAGGAAAAATGCTTGCGTTTAAAAGGAATGAAATAACAAGCAAGGAAAGAAAGTTTATGTCAACATATGTAAACTTTAAAGCAGAGGTTCAACTGATAAGGTCTAAACTTATGGAAGAATGCTCTAAAGCTGAGTTAGGTGAAATGATCAAATCAGTAGAAAAGCGCGAGTCAGAACTAAAGCAAGAGTATGAGAGATTACGTGCACTGACCACACCATCTCAAGGGATAAGAAGGAAGATGGATTGCTGCACTTCAGTTACTACTGAAATAACGGCTCCTGAAAAGGCGGTATGCAGATGTTGATACCAAGGAGTTTGATGCAGTAGCTATGAAAGAATCACTCCTTCAGTTACTCCAAAGAGAAGATGCAGTCAATTTATGGATCAAGTGTGTCGAGAGCAAAACGGAGTAGTCAGTGAAGTCATAGTTAGCAAGGAAGTCATGTATCTGCAAAGAAGACAGATGCAGCTGCACGTTTGGCATCAAATCGGGCTGAAATAAACAGAGAAATGGAAATCTCTGCCGAGAGAAAGGAGATTTCTAGCTCAGCAAGAGAGGTTAAAAATGTTGGAAGATCAAAGGGATCTTGAGGCCATAGAGGCTGAATACAATGTGTATGCTGAAGAGGAAATCAAAACTGAATGCTGAAATAAGAGATAATGAAGTAAAGGGCATTTTGCCTCTGAGTCAGCTTCCAATGCAGCATAATAGCGCTCCATGCACCCAAGTTACCCTAAACATGTCAACCCCCCCCCGCCCCCCTTCCTCTGAAGGTAAATGCAACAAGAACCCCCCCACAGTGATCCAGTATCTCACTGGGACAGGAAAGTAGAGCCAAATGAAGGTAAAGTCTCACTTGTCCAAGCATTGAAAGAATCCCTGGCAATGACCAGACTTCCAGTAACAGAGCCGTTCATACTTATAATATGATACATTATATATTTAATGAGTTAAAATAAAAACAGATAACCACAAAAATAAGTGCAGAAGGCAATAACCTCATTTTACTTAATAATTTAGGTAACATCGTTTTGCCTGTGAGTTATATGTACTACTCACTGTAGTAAACATCAGTTTACCTCCAAGTGAAGACTGCGGTTTTTCTATAAACTTTAGCATTGAACTCATATAAAAGAGCACAATAAAAATGTGATTCAATGCAGAAGAAAGAAACATGTCAGCGATGGACAAAGAAAAAGACAAATGTAAGTCTATGTTAACACTTTTTATTTCCTTGTCCTATTTGGCAGCTCCAAGTACAACACAGCAAATAAACACGTTTGTACTCACAGTCTTGTCAGTGGCATTCAAGTCCAAAAAAAAAAGTAATAATTATAAAGAAAAGAAAATAAGTAATAACTTCTTCTTTTCCTTTCGGCTTGTCCCGTTAGTGGTCACCACAGCGCGTCATCCTTTTCCATGTAATCTCCTGCATCATCCTCTCTAACACCAACTGCCCTCATGTCTTCCCTCACGACATCCATCATCCTTCTCTTTGGTCTTCCTCTAGCTCTCTTGCCTGGCAGCTCCATCCTTATCATCCTTCTACCAATATACTCACTATTTCTCCTCTGGACGTGTCCAAACCATCGGAAGTCTGCTCTCTCTAACTTTGTGTCCAAAACATCGAACCTCGGCTGTCCCTCTGATGAGCTCATTTCTAATTTCATCCAACCTGGTCACTTCGAGAGCAAACCTCAACATCTTCTTTTCCGCCACCTCCAGCTCTGCTTCCTGTTGTCTCTTCAGTGCCACTGTCTCTAATCCATACATCATGGCTGACCTCACCACTGTTTTATAAACGTTGCCCTTCATCCTAGCAGAGACTCTTCTGTCACATAACATACCTGACACCTTCCTCCACCTGTTCCAACCTGCTTGGACCCGTTTCTTCACTTCCTGACCAAACTCACCATTGCTCTGGACGGTTGACCCCAAGTATTTCAAGTCCTCCACCCTTGCTATCTCTTCTCCCTGTAGCCTCACTTTCCCCCACCACCCCTCTCATTCATGCACATATATTCTGTTTTACTTCGGGTAGTTTTCATTCCTCCGCTTTCAAGTGCATGCCTCCATCTTTCTAACTGTTCCTCCATGTGCTCCCTGCTTTCACTGCAGATCACAATGTAATCTGCAAACATCATGGTCCACAGGGATTCCAGTCTAAACTCATCTGTCAGCCTATCCATCTCCACTGCAAACAGGAAGGGGCTCTGATCCCTGATGCAGTCCCACCTACACCTTAAATTCTTCTGTCACACCTACAGCACACCTCTCCACTGTTCTGCTGCCCCCGTACATGTCCTGTATTATTCTAACATACTTCTCTGCCACTCGAGACTTCCGCATCCAGTACCACAGTTTCTCTCTGGGTACTCTGTCATAGGCTTTCTCCAGATCTACAAAGACACAATGTAGCTCCTTCTGACCTTCTCTGTACTTTTCCATCAACATCCTCAAGGCAAAAAATGCATATGTGGTACTCTTTCTAGGCATGAAACCATACTGTTGCTCACAAATACTCACTTCTGTCCTGAGTCTAGCCTCCACCACTCTTTCCCATAACTTCATTGTGTGGCTCATCAACTTTATTCCTCTATAGTTCCCACAGCTCTGCACATCACCCTTGTTCTTAAAAATAGGCAGCAGCACACTTTTCCTCCATTCCTCAGGCATCTTCTCACGCACTAGAATTCTATTGAACAAGATGGTCAAAAACTCCACAGCCACCTCTCCTAGATGCTTTCATACCTCCACAGGAATGTCATCAGGACCAACTGCCTTTCCATTTTTCATCCTCTTTAATGCCTTTCTAACTTCTCCCTTACTAATCATTGCCACTTCCTGGTCCACCACACTTGCCTCTTCTACTCTCCCTTCTCTCTCATTTTCCTCATTCATCAACTCCTCGAAGTATTCTTTCAATCTATCTAGCACACTACTGGCACCAGTCAACATATTTCCATCTCTATCCTTAATCACCCTAACCTCTATCCCTCTATCTGGGATACCTGTATCGATCATTTTCTCCTTCTTTAGTGTCCACCCTGGCATACATGTCATCATATGCCTCTTGTTTGGCCTTTTCCACTCTATCTTTGCCTTGTGCCACATTTCAATGTATTCCTTTCGCCTGTCCTCAGTCCTCTCAGTGTCCCATTTCTTCTTAGCTAACCTTTTTCCTTGTCTCAGCTTACACCACATGGTTCTCTGCTCTGCCTTTGTCTTCCTAATCTTCCTCCCCACCACCAGAGTCAGAGTCATCTTACACACCACCATCCTATGCTGTCTAGCCACACTCTCCCCTACCACTACCTTACAGTCGGTAACCTCCTTCAGATTACATCGTCTGCACAAGATGTAATCCACCTGTGTGCTTCTACCTCCGCTCTTGTAGGTCACCCTATGTTCCTGGCTCTTCTGGAAAAAAGTGTTCACTACAGCCATTTGCATCCTTTTTGCATCTGTCCCTCCAAGTTCCTTTCCTGGATGCCGTACTTACCCATCACTTCTTCATCACCCCTGTTTCCTTCACCAACATCCATCCATCCATCCATTTTCTGAGCCGCTTCTCCTCACTAGGGTCGCGGGCGTGGTGGAGCCTATCCCAGCTATCATTGGGCAGAAGGCAGGGTACACCCTGAACTGGTTGCCAGCCAATCGCAGGGCACATACAAACAAACAACCATTCGCACTCACAGTCACACCTACGGGCAATTTTGAGTGTTCAATTAACCTAGCATGCATGTTTTTGGGATGTGGGAGGAAACCGGAGTGCTATTGTTCAAGTTCGTTTGCTTGTTCAGCCAGCGTTAGCAATGCGGCGTTCCTGTCAGCTTGGGGTGGAATGTAGACCCCACGAGGATGAAAGAAGTGAACTCGCGTGCTGAGTAGAATGACCTACATTTCAAAACAGCGACTCCAACTCCAGGCTGCTGTGTGTATTGAGCTCCATGACGTCGGTACACCACTTTTCGTTTATATAGAAGCTTATCCCACTGCCTTTTATTTTCCCCAATAACTCCATGACGCTGTCTGCCCTGTGTAGTTGGAATCCCAGAAGCAATATGACACCATCGGGGATGCGTTCACAAAGCCACGTCTCCGTGAAGCACAGGGCAGCGGAACGTCCGAAGTCTTTACTTGTCTTTGTGAGAAGATGAAGCTCGTCCATTTTGTTGGGTAAGGGAGCGAAGATTGTCAATTTGAATCGACTGGAACGGTATGGAATTCTCTCTTACGGAGCTTGACCTGCACTCCGACTCTCTTCCCTCTGTGGCGTCGCCTTCGCCTTCATGCACCGCAGACCGCGGCTGCCCCTCTGGTGAGTAACTCTGAGGAAAAAAATTAGTGGATTTGTGAAAATCCGGGGTAGTACCTTCATAGGGTTTTTGTATTGTTGTTTCCTCTAGGTTACCGTTGCGCAGCCCTCTCGCTGTGGTAGTCCAATAATCACTGGGCTCTTTTCCTTTATGGGTGTAGATAAAGTCTCTCTGGATAAGTCTTTGTTGGTCCTCATTTAATACAATTTGGTTGTCGGTAATAAGTCCAGTCCTACCATCGTAGTCCTTCTATAGTCATACTTTTGCAGTCTAGTTTTGGGGAAGAGGTTTGTTGTCTTTACCTTCGGGTCAGTTCCACAGAGAGGCTAGTACCCACATAACATTCATGCACCTCTTTTTGTTATTGCTCTGCTCCACGTTGTTCTGCTGCATTGGCGAGTACCTCCAATGGGTTATATCCTAGGTGTGGTGCAACTTGATTGTTCACACCCGCTGATTTGATAGTTGTGTTCTGATTTTCTGCTCCCTGGGATGGGGCTGTTAACCTGACTTCGGGGGCTGATAACGTTTCATTCAGCTCCCGCTGGAGAATTAAGGCGATCGTGTTCCCCAACTGAGTTTCTTGGTTTCAGCCTCTTCTTTTACTGCAGCGGCCGGCACAGAGGGTGCTCTCACAAGTTGCATGAACTGAACTGAACATTACCTCCATGTCCACTCCAATAGCATACAGTCCACTGTCGGGAATCATGGCTATGTTCACATTGATTTCAACATAGAGCATCGATCAAAGATTGGAGCCATACAAAACAAGGATCCTTTTCTCTTAAATTCTAATGGTCTCTCAAAATAATTAAAGGCCGTGGTAAGACAAAACAACTTGCATCCCCTCATTGAGGGAGAGGATCAAGGGTCATGTCCATTCTGTCGATCATTTGTGTAATTACCAGGTGAATTCTCGTCAGTCCACATTCTCATCTTGGTTGCCGCACTCCATTCCTCTTTCTCTGTCATTTGTCCATGCCTTCTCTGGATGACAATTGCCTCGTGACTTTTAAATCCTGCTGCCACCACTTGGAACCTGTTACCATTGTCGGTTCTATCTCAGTAGGATGGTATACAGGCCAACACTTACGTATCGAGTCAGTGTTCTTGGGCTTCGGCGAACGAATGGGTTTGGCTTCCAGTAAATGGGAGCAGTCGAACCATCAGGGTGACAGCCCTGGTGAGCTGCACCCCAGGTTTCCCCATGATAAATGCAAATCTTTCGTCCTCTGCTGGTTTCTACATACTTTGTTGATAGGGGAAAACTCAGGAGTGATTCCATCTAAATAAGATTCTACTAATTTCCAGGTGTTTTGTTTTGCTGTTACATTTCCGATGAGACAGTAGCTCTTCTGAAGGGTCTTCTTCTTCTTCTGATTGGGTGTCCCACTCAAGTTCTATCTGGTTGAAATCTGGTGTTAGAACCATCTCGGCCAAGTTGGAGGTCTGATCCGTTTGCAAATCCCCTTCTGGACTAGGGCTCAGTCTCTTTGTTTCTCTCTCTTTGGTGTTGCACGAGTTCTCGTTGCAAGTCCAGTATTTCTGCACACTCCTTATACCAACTTGCAGATTTTGCATTCACGTCTACCAACTCATACTCTGTCTTTGTTTCTTGTGCAAGTAACTTCAATATGGGGTCAAAGCAAACACTGGACTTATTGTCTTGTTTACTTGGGACCCATTGGTAATTTCCATCTGTCCATCCACCAATGAAGCCGTTCTTTTTCCTTCTTTTGTTGTCGGGACTGTCAGGTGAGTTATAGCCATTGAGATAGGGATCTAAACTGTTGTCTTTTTTGTTCACTTATATTTGTCCCATCTAAAACCTCATACTGTTGTTACTGTATGTTGTTGTTGTTGTTGTTCTGTTCTGTTTTCTCTCCATCTGCCCCCTCTCAAACCTTATTTAGTCTGACAGCATTTCCAAGAAATTTTAAGCATTAATCAAGAGGATATAATTCATCCATTTTAACCAATTAATGCTGCCAGATAGCAGGCTTATGTTGATACTGCACATACGGAGACATCTTGCTCATTTATACATTAATTACTGCAGTTTAATTCATGGCCTCATTAGATATATCCATCCATATCCTACACCATCAATCCAGTGCAGAGGCTGGAGCCTATCCGTGTTGCCTTAGGGCAGTGCTTCTCAATTGTTTTCTGTTACGACCCCCCAGGAAGAAGAAAAAAAATTGTGACCCCCCCCCACCAAACCCGCAGCCCCCATGAGTACCCCTCTATATAACATTGTATATAAAGGATAATCTAATCTAATCCCTATAAACATTGAAGAACGTACAAAAGACAGCGGTAGGTTGCGCCCCACTATTTGAGAAGCACTGCCTTAGGGGGAGAGGTTGGTTACACCCTGAATGGATCACCAGTCAGTCACAGGACTAACAAACATTCACACTATATCTTTACAATTTAGAGGCTTCAGTCAAAGTACCTGAAAGTATGCAGTTTTGTGTCTGCTGAAAAAAAAGTCCAATGACTTCTTAGTGGGTTGCAATCAAAGCATACAAAAATGAATTTGTTTATTTCAGTTAAATGAAGGTGGCACGGTGTACGACTGGTTAGAGCGTCTGCCTCACAGTTCTGAGGACCGGGGTTCAATTCCCGGCCCCGCCTGTGTGGAGTTTGTATGTTCTCCCCTGCGTGGGTTTTATACGGGTTTCCTCCCACATCCCAAAAACATGCATACTAAGTTAATTGAAGACTTGAAATTGCCCATAGGTGTGAATGTGAGTGCGGATGGTTGTTTGTTTGTATGTGCCCTGCGATTGGCTGGCAACCAGTTCAGGGTGTACCCCGCCTGCTGCCCGATAATAGCTGGGATAGGCTCCAGCACGCCCTCAACTCTTGTGAGGATAGGCGGCTCAGAAAATGGATGGATGGATGGAGTTAAATGAAGATGAATGACCGCACAAATTATCTCTGTTAGAAATTTTTTTTTTCATCAAAGAGTACTTTTAAATTCAAAGATATATTTGCGATAGCTGTTTAAACCATGTAGGCTCTGTGGACTGAAAAAAAAGGCAAAAACCACAAGGTGTTTTTAATGAGGTTGCTCCTACATGTTGGAGTATGTATGTTAGATTCAAATATGACAAAGGCATCATGAATTTTTTGCATATGTAAGATTACACATCTTGAAATCAGTCAGTCAATAAACTGTCAAAGTGGATTACATTATGACATTGTTAGATCAGGGCGACTGGTTAGCACAATTGCCTCACAGTTTAAATCCGGCCTCGCCTGTGTGGAGTTGGCATGTTTTCTTCGTGCCTGTGTGAATTTTCTGTGGATACTCCGGTTTCCTCCCACATCCCAAAAAACATACATGGTGGGTTGATTGAGGAATCTAAACTTTCCATAGGTGTGAATGGTTGTTTTTCTGTATGTGCCCTGCGATTGCCTGGCGACCAGTTCAGGTTGTCAGGGAGTCAGTTGGGATATGCTCCGCACACCTGCGACCCTAGTGAGGATAAGCGCTACGGGAAATGGATAGAAGGCATTGTTAGATCAATTTCAACTTGAGTGATTTCCAATGCAAATGTGATTTCTGGTGTGTTTAATTGTTTACACAGGAACAATTGGGATGTAAAGCAAGATGTTTCTCTCCTTGTCGATGCCGGAGATTTGCTAAATACTCAACAGGACAGCTGCTTCACCATTGAGGATAATTAAACTTTAATTAATTAACTCCCATGTGAGTTTCCAGAGACTGACTGGCAGCACACCTGTGAGAGATGATTGGTTGTCGTTTTCACAGCTGTGCTGGCTTTTTCGAAAGTCTATTCAGCTTGGAAGTTGGCAGAAGATCACTGCCGAGACGCCACAGCAAATTGAACATCAAATTTTTATTGGGCCTTATTAAATAATTATTAAATAGATTTTTTCTTTCTTTCACATTTGACACTCCTTCCTACTTCAATTTAACAACTCAGTTTGAGTCCGTTTTTTTGGTTCGCGACACCCAGTCTTACAGTATATAAAGCACTGTACCTGAAATCAATACTTGGCTAAAAGTACAAGTAACTTAATACACAATAATGTTGGTAGAAGTAAAAGGCACTTTGCAAAGTACGTATCATCAATTGGGTAAAAGTGTTAAAGTATCTGACATTTGCTGTAAGGTCCCCTTCCATTAAAATCCAAAATTTGCCACTATTTTATGCACAACACAGGTAGACTTTACACCGATCTGATCGGCCTGATCGGTATCGGACAATAATTAGCATTTTATGCTGATCGGCTGATCGGCTTCAATGGTATAATTCGCCATTCCGATCAATGACGTCATTGAAAAACAGTCCGCAAAAGACATTTACTCCGCGTCGACATCGTGTACAATATATTTGAATTCAAAAGCTAGTGTAGTTTTAGCCTGTCGTGTGTCTTTTGACATAGTACTGTAAATATCTGACAACCAATAAAGTTATTTAAAAAAAACATGTCGGCGGTGTGGGACAAACAACGCGTCTGAGACAGACATGTAATGCGTGGATCAGACTACCAGACAAATTTGGTCTTTCACTATTGCACTATGTCAGACGACTGCAATAACATCTTGTATTCAGATACCACCACATCCCGTCTTTTTCGATCACTGGGCTTAGCTTATCAACTCATAAATGCGACCGGATACACTTACCATGGCGACGACATCGCAACGCATGTAGTATAAGAATAAAATGGGGACATACGTGTGCTGGTGGTTACCAGTGCTCGGGACATTACGTTCATTTAAGACTTGCTTAAGGTATGTTCACGTACTTTTAATACAATACCGCTCGCAAGCAGGCAACAAAATGTTATGTAGCCTAGCAAGCTAGTGCTAGCACTAACAGTTGTGCGTAAACATCCCAGCATGATGTCGAATCATGCTCTAAGGTTTTGGTGTGTGTGAAGTAATTTAATTACAATAAAGTAATTCAACTACAGTAAGTTAGCTCCCATTATTTATGTCATGTTGTAATGTTGGTTTGACCTGACTGATCAGAATACATGACCTGACGAGAACAATGATTTCCAACCTTTAGGGAGCGAAGGCACATATTTTACAATTGGAAAATATCTCTGCACACCAACAAACAAAAATGTCACAAAAAGTAGATACACAGTAATTACTGTATGTACTTCCTGCCATCTAATAGAAGCGCATTTATTTGTTCTGTCTGTCACTATGCCTCACTGGCATAAATAGAGGAACAAAGATACATTATTACTTGTAAATGAGTAATTTTTTAAGCAGATAAGTAAAATTTGATAATTTACCACGGCACCCCTGAAGATTGCTCATGGCAGACTAATGTGCCATGGCACACTGGTTGGGAATCACTGAGAGAATGAATACTTTTAAGATACTCAGTATACAGTACACACGTATATACAGCAAATTCATTCATTTAAATAGACATATTGCTCCATCTTGTGATCAGATCGGTGATCAGTTATCGTTTTTTAAAACTCGCTGATCGGTGATCGGCCCCAAAAATCCTTATCGCGTAAACCCTAAATACAGGTCAAAATGAGTCTGTGACCTAGTTTAAGTTTTCAGTTTGTCGACTGAATGCAAAAGACAATTAATGGCATAAGGCTTTCAAAATCCATCCATTCCATCCATTTTCTACACCGCTTATCCTGGTCAGGGACGCGGGACGCTGGAGCCTATCCCAGCTGACTTCAGGCGAAAAGCGGATTACACCCCAAACTGGTTGCCAGTCAGTCGCGGGCCACAGACTTTAGAAATGACCAGATCGAATTTCCATGTGTTTGTGACAATTTTTTTTTTTACTAATCATTCAAGTATCTTCCCACTTCTTGATTGCTACACACCCACTCACCTCAGGAAAAATAGCTGAGCGACAACACAGCTGCTTCTTACGCAAAGCTTTGCATCACCTGTAAAACTCAGATGAGTTGAGTTATTTATTTTTTTTGCCAGTCTCAGGCAGTAAACCAACACGTCCATACACCTTATTCACATAAAGGTTCAGCTCGCCGGCCATACCAATGACCCCTATGCCTTACCAGTGCTTTTTAAGTGGAAAAGCTAACTGAATTCGTATGTGCCCATTATCTTAACAGAGTACACATAAATTATTGTGAGGAGAGGAGACTGACACTATACACCAAACATAGTAATAATGTTGTAAAAGAGTAATAATACTGTAAAAGTGACTCCAGAAAGCTTTATGTCAAAAGTATTTAAACTGCCACAAGGGCTCACGCTAATTACAACAATTATAGTCATTGTAATGGTGAGTTGTAATGTAACTGGTTATCGTGATTCAATGAAGTCAAAAGAACTACTGTTCCCATTACTACTTCTTCCCGCTTTCATAAATAAGTCAGGCTCACCTGCATGACAATACAGTATAATTTCTTTGCAAAAGATGAGGAATCTGGCCTTATTTGGTGCGGATTCATCACTTGCAGGGACATAGTTTAACTATATATTTTCTAAACCAGCAATTACTTAAGTATTATTGTGTTCAAATCATAGGAATTGTAGAACAACATATTTGAATATGAGCACTCTCCTCCTTTCGGAGCGGACATAGCATGAATAAAAGCTTTGCATGATGGGTGGCTGAGTTACTAATTTAATAGTAATTAGAAAGCTAAACCTCAGGAATTACTTTTGACTTACGGGATTGCACAGGTGCTTCTTTGTTTGTGACAGAATTGGTTACAAGTGGCTAATTATCCATCTCTGTGCCTTTTTCTTTGTTCATTATTTTTTGCTTCCTCCTTAGGCATGTCTAAACGTTTTGACTGAGGAAAAATTAAGCTGAAGACTGTAATTGTCCTGGCCATTACAGCTTTTAGCTCATCAACTGCGTATGTTGTTTTGAGACACTTGTTTACATTGACAATGAAAACATCAATATCAGTTGGGGCTTCTTTTTTTCACACCCTGAAATGAAATATTTAAGCCGACAGCAACAACTATTACTGTTTTTAACTCTAAAACAATGTGTGTCTCATTTTTGTACACACTATTAAACTTCTAAAATGCTAACTTTTGGGAAATATCAATGTGCTAGAAGTCATAAAGCAGACGAGTTTGTATAATGTGTGCAGAATAACTTAATGAGTCTCAGGCTGACGGGAAAAAAACAACTACTCTTGCGGTAGAGCAGCTGAATCTTTGTACTCTTTGCAATTTGGCAGATGGCAGCAGGGTGAACAGACTTCTACTGGTGGGCGGTTTTTTTTGTTTTTTTTCTCCCCCCATTTTGGCTCTGTGCATGAATGTCATTCACACTTAGAAGAAGGATGCTGATATTTGAGACTCCCCGTAAGAAGCAGGTCACCTGGACTGGTCACCAGTCAATCACAGGACACAACCTTCGACCCTCAACGCCTGACCCACATTTTGTCATTAAGTCACCACCCACAGGTCAAAAGTATTTTCCAAAACCCACATTTGAAAACACATGTACATGTAATAATTGCGGTGTCCTACTATCCCGAACCTTGGGCCCATAGAAAATTTATATACCGAGACGCCTCTGCGGGAGGCTTTCAAACTCCCTTCAATAGCTTCTGCTCAACCTAAAATACACCTCGAACCGGTCTTCCCACAACTAGAAAACTCACAAACTAATTTTAACTCTGAAATGCTGCTGTAAAATTATCCATCCATCCATTTTCTGTACCGCTTACTCTCAGTAAAGTGGCAAGCATGCTGGAGCTTATCTCAGCTATCTTCGGGCGAGAGGCGGGGTACACCCTGAACTGGTCGCCATCCAATCGCAGGGCACATAGAAACAAACAACCATTCACACTCACATCGACACCAGCGTGCAATTTAGAGCCTTCTGACTTCCTTCGAGATTGTTGCGTCACCTCTTCTAAATATGGGATGGCCGCACCCCCGTTGCCGTCGTCGTTGTCGTCATTTCACACTGAGCAAGTGCAGTGTGAAAAGCCCTTAAGTTAAATAGAAAAACACTTTTCAAAATTTGAATAGCCGGCGCACACCATTGCATCGTTGCAGATTATAGCCAATCAAAATGCACATAAACTTTCACTCATACTAAAAATACATACACATACAGAACAGCCGGCGCAAATCCTTACACTACATTATGTTAAGCATCAGATATGATGTGTCATGTCGGTGTTTTGTTTCACATTTTCCTGTGTCCCATGTGTCTTGGACTGCCCTGCAGTAGTGTTTTGGAGCCTGGATGGCGCTTTGCGCTCTCTCGTCCTCTCTCTTTCCCCCTCCCCTCTCTGTTTCAGCTTTTCCTCAAGCCACGCACCTGTCTCCAATCAACCCTCAGCACCACTTAGATTTAAGCCTGCCTGTTCCCGGAAATCCTCGCCAAAGTATTGCAGCCTCTCCTAGCGGTACCACGGCCCACCGTACTTACTGTTAAATAAATTGTAGAAGTTATCATTTATTTGCTTAGCTTGCATTAGTATTCGTCAGAGAAGGGCGCCTTGACCAAGGACACGTGGCCGGTGTTGGTCTCATGTCTTCACCTTGAAACCCTCCCCTTAGTGTGTTATGTCTTGTAACTTAGTATGTTATGTCTTGTAACTTAGTATGTTATGTCTTGTAACTTAGATACTTCCCTATTTCAAATAAATACAGGAGCAACGGGGGAGATTGTTTAGAGCGTGATAAGAGACTGTAATTGAACAATCTCCCATACGTCCACCTCATGAGCAAAAAGAAACCAGCGTCTTCATTCCTTTGTGTCTATTTTTATAGGTGTTGGGTGAGATAGATCCAACATTAAATTGGTCCTTCGAGCCGGATTTCAACACACCCGAGGATTCCAGTTGTGGAGCCGACTTCCAGTTAAGAGACCGTGGCAAGTAAGACCCTTTACGGGACTGGTCTTCGTTCTCCTCAACTGGGATCTGAAGGTTACTGAGCCAAATTTTACTGTATGTAGATGATGTTTTCCTGGCATCTCCAGATGGAGAGACATGCATCAAAGATTCATTGGTTTTACTGCATCATCTAGCAGAAGAGGGACAAAAAGTTAGCAAAAATAAATTACAATTGTGTAAAAGGCAAGTCAAATATCTAGGCCATAATTTAAGTGTAGGAGGAAGGACTATATTAGAAGACAGAAAAGCTATAGTCTTAAAAGCCCCTACACCACAGACGAAGAAACAGATGATGTCATTTTTAGGTCTGACAAATTATTGTAGAGCATGGATTCCAAAATATGCAGAAATTGTTGCACCATTGTCAAAATTAATGTATGAAGACAACCTTAAAATGACATCACCTGTTCAATGGAATACAGAGGCAGAAAAGGCCTTCTGTGACATTAAACAGCATTTGGTATCCAGTACAGCGCTGGCCCTTCCAAATTCTGATAAACCATTTATTCAAATGGTAGATTGTAAAAGCTATTACATGACCTCCGTACTTACACAACATTACGGTGATAAGCTAAGACCAATAGCTTATTTTTCAACTAAATTGGACAGCGTAACGTGTGCATTACCGCATTGTGTCAGAGCAGTTGTGGCAGCCCCGATGGCAGTGGAGAGCAGTTCCACAATTGTGTTATTTCATCCATTAACTCTTAAGTTTCCACATACAGTGTCTGCTCTCCTATTGCAAACGAATATGGCATTTTTATCACCTGCAAGACATTTATCTTGCATGGCCATCTTGCTGTCACAACCACATTTGACTGTTGAGCGATGCACAACCTTAAATCCAGCCACACTAACACCCTTACCTGATGAAGGCACGCAGCATGATTGTCAGGAATTGGCTGAACAAGCTGCTGAATTAGTAGCATTAACCGAGGCATGCAAACTAATGATAAATAAAGATGTTACAATCTATACTGATAGCCAATATCCGTATTCCACAACAAGAATGCAATTATTGGGAAAAACAAGGTGCAAAACTACAAAAAGAAATTTACATTAGCACAGAAGGGAAACAAATACTTCCGAAAAAAAAACCTATTCAAATGGGCTGCTATATTGAGCCATGGTGTGTCACATGTCTCAACTGGAGGGATGGTGGGACAGATACATCGACACTTTACAGCCCTAAAATATAGCAGAAAGAAACACGTAGGTTCATTTAACACACTGTAAAATAGTCATTTGAGCTGAGTACTCAAATAGGGAAGGTGAGCAAAAGTCTGATAACGGAGCGGGAGCAGATGTGTAGATTCTGAAAACGCTTGCTGGTCAGTGAAGAAAAAAGACACCAACCCGTTTAGTGAGAACTCAGCAGAATGGCACACCCGCGTTGGTTACGAAATTTGATAGGTTTTTACATAGCAACTTTGGCTACCATGGTGTTGGTTTTGTTTATGTGGTATATGGGACGTCCCACCCTGAATGATACCAACTGAGAGGTGTAAATCATGGGATCCTATATATCCCGTAACAAAAAAAAAAAAGCACCAATGTTGTTGTCAAATCTAGAACATAGACAAAAAAGAGATTTATCCTGGCAGGGGCAAAATGATCCAACATAAAACATACATCGACGCCATAGGTGTTCCTCATGGGGTTCCTAGTCAATACAAATTAGCTGTTGCAGGAGGATTTGAGTCCCTCATATGCTGGTGGTGTACGATTAATAAAAATGTTGATAGGATAAACTATATCCACTTCAATGTACAGAGATTAGGAAATTGGACTCAGAGTGGGTTGGAAGCTGTGCATGAGCAGCTCAAGGCTACCTCTTTAATGACGTTCCAAAACCGCATAGCTGTCGACATGCTCCTCGCAAGAGAGGGAGGTGTTTGCGGTATGTTTGGAGAACAATGTTGTACATACATTCCGAACAATACTGCTTCAGATGGCAGCTTGACCAGAGCCATCGATGGTCTACGGACCCTCAATCAACACTCCTTGTGGGACAGCTGGATGGACGTTTTTGGTAAATACAAAACCCTAATTTCACCAATATTGATATCAATTTCTGTTTTTGCAGCCATTCTGACATTTTGTGGATGTTGTTGTATCCCATGCATTCGGGCTTTAATCAGTAGATTAATCACCACAGCAATTACCCCCATGGAGAACGGTATGGAGCAGATGTATCCTTTACTGGTTGTTGATAATGACGATGATGACGATGATGATGATGATGAGGATGTTGCTTTACCTGATTTGTTTCCTGATCCAGGTGATTACAATGTTTAAAATACAACATTCATGTATGACAAGTTTACTCTGAGTGTAAATGTATTTGTTCCATAAAAATGATTCTACAGTTAAAAATCAAAATGAAGTGACTGTAAGATGATATGAGAATTTGTGCAAATACATGATAAACAGGAGGGAAATGTTAAATAAATTATAGAAGTTATAATTTATTTGCTTAGCTTGCATTAGTATTATGGACGATTTTGATGGTTGCTTGCTGACCGTGGTGGAAAGGAAGATGTCTCGCCTTCTGGAAGATAACTCAGCGGGAATCGTCAGAGAAGGGCGCCTTGACCAAGGACACGTGGCCGGTGCTGGTCTCAGGTCTTCACCTTGAAACCCTCCCCTTAGTGTGTTATGTCTTGTAATTTAGTATGTTCTGTCTTGTAACTTAGATACCTCCCAATTTCAAATAAATACAGGAGCAACGGGGGAGATTGTTTAGAGCGTGATAGGAGACTGTAATTGAACAATCTCCCATACGTCCTCCTCATGAGCAAAAAGAAACCAGCGTCTTCATTCCTTTGTGTCTATTTTTTATAGGTGTTGGGTGAGATAGATCCAACACTCAATTAAGCTACTCAACTCCTCGTTCTCTTGTTAACTCTTGTGTCTCCTCGTTCCCAGTGTTCCTGACCCACGTCATTCCTGCCAGCCCCCTGTTCTGTCCACTGCCTGCCACCTGTCCACGCCGCCGCCTGTCAACACATCCAGGACCACTTCCATAACCTTTGCTCAGTAAACTGTTCATCATTTTACATCAGCCTCCGCCTGCTCTTGGGTTCAGCTACTTCCCACCCGTGACAGAATACTTTGGCCACTATGGACCCAGCAACTCCGGAGGCTCTGAAGAACGCACCAACCCTCCAAGGCGCCCACATTGGACGACAGGACAAAGACCTGCAAGAAATCACCGAAATGCTCCACTCCCTTTCGCAACATGTCTCCCTCCTTTCCCAACAGACACAATACATGCAACCCCCCGTAAGGGCTCCTCCCGAGCCACCCCACTTCTCGTACAAAGAACCTCATGTGCCCTATTCCGGGGACCTAGGTGCATGTAGCCAGTTTATTCTTAATTGCTCACTCGTATTCAATCTCCAACCATACAGTTATCCCACCGAGGGTTCCAAAGTAGCATATGTCACTAACCTCCTCCGCAGCAAAACAGCAAAATGGTCCACTTCATTATGGCACAACACCTCCCCGGTCCTCCTTTCGTTCGATTACTTTTCTCCCAAACTCCATAAGGTTTTCGATCACCCCGTTCAGGGCAAAGAAGCCACCCGTCGTCTCCTCACACTCACTCTGGGCGCTAAGTCCGTCGCGGAATATTCCATCGACTTCCTTATCCTTGCTGGGGAATGCAGGTGGGATGACCCTTCGGGGAATCTTTTCAAACGGTCTCGCTGAACAAATCAAGGACAAGCTTGCGGTCCGGGACGAGCCCTCCTCTCTCGAGGCTGTTATCGCCTTCTCCATCCGTCTGGATAACAGACTGCGAGAGAGAGCCCGTGAGAAAGCGATATGCTTGCGTAAACACTCTCCCGCTCTGAGCACCACACAGTCATCTTCCGGACTTTCGTCACACACCGTTGCATCCGATGAATCCATTCAAATTGGTCAAACACGTTTAGAGCCACAAGAACATCAGCATCGTGTCATCCAGCGGCTGTGCATCTACTGTGGTCAATCCGGTCACTTTATTTCCTCGTGCCCCCTCCGACCAGAAAGACCAGGCTCACCGCGTCTAAATCCTATCCAGCTGACCTTTACTCGGGCAGCCGTTTTGCCATCTATTCGGGACCTCCACGTTGTAGCCAATGGAGGCGACCAAGTAAAGTAAAGGTCACCCGAATCTGCTCCGGCGGTGCACGCTGTGTGGCTGCCACCCAACCATCATGCCTGGCCCCTGAATTGGCGTTGGGTCCAGCATCATGGCCGTTCGCCTGAATGGCCCTCTGGAAACCCTTGTGCTTGGCAACCTGGCCAACCTCCTGAACTGCCCAGCCAAGCATCATCATATCATCATATAATAAAGTAATAAAACTGGATTCTTAATCTCTTCCTTATGTTGTCATGAACCACCCCGCAGTACCTTGGTTGGAGTCTGGGTGGCGCCTTGGGCCATCTTGCCCTCTCTCTCTCCCCTTCCCGCTTTCTCTTTCCAGCACCTTCCTCGGCCGTACACCTGTCACCAATCAGCCTTCATTACCACCTGCATAAAGGCCTGCCAGAAACTCTTGCCAGAGTATTATAGCTTCTCAGTGGTACAACAGGTCCCCAATCTCCACGTAAGATACACAATTCCTCGTCTCCTTTCTGACCTCCGTGTCTCTCTTTGTCCTCAGTGTTTCCTCCGTGTTCAGCGCCAAGTGAATTCCTACCGCCACCCCGCCTGCCATCGTCACCACCTGCCACACACTCCCTGCCTCCACTGCCTGCTAGCGCACCTCAAGGATGATCTGAGGAGTATCTGAAACATTTGCACAATCAACATTGTCCCAGATTATCGCGCTACTAGTCACTTTAAACTGGATGCACTCCTTGAAGTCTCCCTTTGGACAATGGTCATTGCACCGGACTATTGCTATATTAGTCATTCAAACTGCTCTAAGTGCTAGAGGACTCCCTTTGCACAATTGTCAAAAAAAAAATGGTACCGTCATTGCCAGATAACTAGCAACCCTTTATTGCTCAGTGACTGTTTTTCTAAATGCCTTTATGACTCAAAAGTGGTCTCTGTCAATTGACTGTCTGTTGTCGTACTAGAGCGGCTCCAACTACCGGAGACAAATTCCGTGTGTGTTTTTTGGACATACTTGGCAAATAAAGACGATTCTGATTCTGATCTACATTTACCCTTTTCGATAAACTGTTCACCATAACCTCGAGGCCTCCACCTGCTCTTGGGTTCAGTCTCCATCCAATTCGCGACAGAATACTCTGGCCCGAAATGGAGCCTTATGAAACAAGTCTCCCTCCTTTCCTCAAAGATGCAAACCGACCACCCACCCGTAAGTACTCCTTCCAAGCCTGCAGTCTCCGAGCCACCCCCGCCTCCCGTACATGTCCGTCCGCCCGAGCCCTGCTATGGGGACCTAGGTGTGTGTAGCCAGTTTTAACCTAATTGCTCACTAGTTTTCAACCTTCAACCGTACAGTTATCCCACCGAACAATCCAAGGCCGCATTTTTCACTAACCTCCTCCGCGGTAAAGCAGCTAAATGGTCCACTTTGTTATGGCACAACTCCTCCCCGGTACTCCAGTCATTTGATTCCTTTTCCGCCGAACTGAAAAAAGTCTTCAATCACCCCGTTCAGGGCAGAGAAGCCACTCGGCGCATCCTTATATTCACTCAGGGCGCTAGTTCCATAGCAGCTTATTCTATCGAATTAAGGATACTTGCGGGTGAATGCGGGTGGGATGACGCTGCTCTTAGGGGGATTTTTCACAATGAGCTGTCGGAGCAGCTAAAGGACGAGCTTGCTGCTCGGGATGAGCCCTCCTCTCTCGAGGATCTTATTGAACTCGCCATTCGCCTTGACAACCGACAGCAGGAAAGAGCTCAAGAGAGGGGGGTTAGAGCGCGTAAAGTCACTTCCCCCGTGAGCACCGCGCTGTCTTAAAATATCCACACATTCTTTTATTCTCGCCCATGTCCAATCTCTTCAGCAACCTGCTTCTTCCTTAATGATTAAGTCATATTTGTATAGTTTAATAAATGTGATAAAGTGCAATATACTCTATGTGCAGCACATCAAAGTCTATACAGGATCGCTGTTCAAGGCGTCCATATATCCAATCACTCAACGTGCAGGGTTGAGCCGGCAGCTAATTGTTTTTTTTGCGATAATTTGGTCCAATCTGGTTCGACCACATCCCACAGCGTGGAGCAAGGTCTTGGCTATAATGCTTTTTGAAATGCACTGCCAAACACTAGAGAAACATCCATACAGACGTACAAATAAATGACCAAATAGTTTTAGAATATCTACTCATTGATACACCAAATTTGCTGAAATTGTCTTTGGCTAAATGGCAGTTGTAAAACAAAGGATAAAGTACTTTAGTGTATCTGTATCAATGACTATCAGTGGTGAGTCCTGTGTCTTTACGGAACTTTTACCTGACGAGTGCTGGTATTTCAGTACTTCCCGGACATCTCGCCAAGGTGGAGGAATTGTGACTGTTTTTAAGAGTGATTTTAAATGCAAACAGATATCACTGTCATCTCCCGCCAGCTTTGAACTGAGTCTGTTTGAACTGGGACATCCACAC
Source organism: Phyllopteryx taeniolatus (assembly GCF_024500385.1). Lineage (NCBI taxonomy): Eukaryota > Metazoa > Chordata > Actinopteri > Syngnathiformes > Syngnathidae > Phyllopteryx > Phyllopteryx taeniolatus. Next base: position 1,195,701 of record NC_084511.1, read on the forward strand.
ACAGTGTTGTGTGCGGTGGTTTATCGGCCCCCTAAATATAACAAATACTTTTTTAACGGACTCATCTATGTTCTTGCCCAATAGTATGCCTAAATATGACCAGGTTCTTATTGTTGGTGATTGTAATATTCACGTGTTGCCCCAGGAACCAATTAGCAAGTGACTTTCTAAGTAAGCATCATCGACTCTTTTAATCTTGTCCAGTTTGTAATTGGGCCTACACATGAAGGTGGTCACACACTTAATCTTGCTTTATCCTATGGTTTGCCTGTTTCTAATCTGGAGGTCTGTGATGCTTTTTTTCCTCTGATCATATGCCTGTACTGTTTGAAGCTGTTGTTTGCTGTCAAACAGTCAAACCTTGTGCTACCGCTCATGGATGTCGAGTTATTAACTATTCCACTGCTGCTTACTTCTCGACTGCCTTCAGTCAAATATGTGTCAGACCTGTAAGTGTGTATGTAATGATACTGAGGCTCTGAACTTTTGGTTCCTCGACACCTATCACACTGCTATGGACATTGCGGCTCCGTTAAAAACTAGAAGGCAAAAAACTAAAAGAGAGGCTGAGCCCAGGCTGAATGAAACAACCCGTGCTTCCGAACAGGCATGTCGAAGAGCTGAGAGAAAGTGGGAAAAGGCCAAATTAAGTGTCTTTTCAAATGCTGAGAGACTCCTGGCGGCATTACCAATCCACTGTGAACGACGCTAAAAATAAATATTTTTCTGATATTGTTCTGTTAAACTTCCACAAGCCTTGTGTTCTGTTTAAGGTTATCAACTCTGGCTTGAATCCACCACAGACTGTTGGAATTGAGGTGTGTGAAAACGTTCTTCACTTTTTTCTTGATAAGGTCACTCCTGCCAGAACACTTATTTCACCCCCTAGTTTTGATCCTTCAGTGTTTGTCCCCTGCGCTGCTGTTTTAGACCATTTTGAGCCTGTGACCCTGGACTTTGTGCAGGAAATTCTTAGTCATTTGAAGCCCTCAGGTTCACCAAGTGATATTTTTAAGGAGGTTGTCCCTTCTATTGGGCCATCGTTTCCTGCAGTTATTAATAGAAGTCTGTCTGCAGGAGTGGTTCCCATTAATTTTAAATATGCCGTTGCTCTCTCAGGTCAGCTGACCAGCTGCTCCTGACAGAGCCCAGAGCCACACTTAAACTTAGAGGTGAACAAGCATTTGCTGTTGCAGCTCCAAAACTGTGGAATGGTTTGCCACTCCACATCAGACGAGCCTCATTTCTTCTTCTTCTTCTTTTCCTTTCGGCTTGTCCCGTTAGGGGTCGCCACAGCGCGTCATCCTTTTCCATGAGAGCCTATCTCCTGCATCCTCCTCTCGAACACCAACTGCCATCATGTCTTCCCTCACGACATCCATCAACCTTCTCTTTGGTCTTCCTCTAGCTCTCTTGCCTGGCAGCTCCATCCTCATCATCCTTCTACCAATATACTCACTCTCTCTCCTCTGGACGTGTCCAAACCATTGAAGTCTGCTCTCTCTAACTTTGTCTCCAAAACATCGAACCTTGGCTGTCCCTCTGATGAGCTCATTTCTAATTTTATCCAACCTGGTCACCTCAGAGCGAACCTCAACATCTTCATTTCCGCCACCTCCAGCTCTGCTTCCTGTTTTCTCTTCAGTGCCACTGTCTCTAATCCATACATCATGGCTGGCCTCACCACTGTTTTATAAACATTGCCCTTCATCCTAGCAGAGACTCTTCTGTCACATAACACACCTGACACCTTCCTCCACCCGTTCCAACCTGCTTGGACCCGTTTCTTCACTTCCTGACCACACTCACCATTGCTCTGGACGGTTGACCCCAAGTATTTAAAGTCCTCTACCTTTGCCATCTCTTCTCCCTGTAGCCTCATTCTTCCCCCACCACCCCTCTCATTCATGCACATATATTCTGTTTTACTTCGGCTAATCTTCATTCCTCTTCTTTCCAGTGCATGCCTCCATCTTTCTAACTGTTCCTCCAGCTGCTCCCTGCTTTCACTGCAGATCACAATGTCATCTGCAAACATCATGGTCCACGGGGATTCCAGTCTAACCTCATCTGTCAGCCTATCCATCACCACTGCAAAAAGGAAGGGGCTCAGGGCTGATCCCTGATGCAGTCCCACGTCCACCTTAAATTCTCTGTCACACCGACAGCACACCTCACCGCTGTTCTGCTGCCCTCGTACATGTCCTGTATTATTCTAACATACTTCTCTGCCACTCCAGACTTCCGCATGCAGTACCACAGTTCCTCTCTGGGTACTCTGTCATAGCTTTCTCTAGATCTACAAAGACACAATGTAGCTCCTTCTGACCTTCTCTGTACTTTTCCATCAACATCCTCAAGCCAAATAATGCATCTGTGGTACTCTTTCTAGGCATGAAACCATACTGTTGCTCGCAAATACTCACTTCTGTCCTGAGTCTAGCCTCCACTACTCTTTCCCATAACTTCATTGTGTGGCTCATCAACTTTATTCCTCTATAGTTGCCACAGCTCTGCACATCACCTTTGTTCTTAAAAATGGGCACCAGTACACTTTTCCTCCATTCCTCAGGCATCTTCTCACGCACTAGAATTCTATTGAACAAGCTGGTCAAAAACTCCACAGCCACCTCTCCTAGATGCTTCCATACCTCCACAGGAATGTCATCAGGACCAACTGCCTTTCCATTTTTCATTCTCTTTAATGCCTTTCTAACTTCCCCCTTACTAATCATTGCCACTCCCTGGTCCACCACACTTGCCTCTTCTACTCTCCCTTCTCTATCATTTTCCTCATTCATCAACTCCTCGAAGTATTCTTTCCATCTACCTAGCACACTGCTGGCACCAGTCAACATATTTCCATCTCTATCCTTAATCACCCTAAACTGCTGCACATCCTTCCCATCTCTATCCCTCTGTCTGGCCAGCCTGTATAGATCCTTTTCTCCTTCTTTAGTGTCCAACCTGCCATACATGTCATCATATGCCTCTTGTTTTGCCTTTGCCACCTCTACCTTTGCCCTGTGTCGCATCTCAATGTATTCCTTTCGCCTCTCCTCGGTCCTCTCAGTGTCCCACTTCTTCTTAGCTAACCGTTTTCCTTGTATGATTTCCTGTACTGTGAGGTTCCACCACCAAGTCTCCTTCTCTCCTTTCCTGCCAGAAGATACACCAAGTACTCTCCTGCCTGCTTCTCTGATCACCTTGGCTGCAGTGGTCCAGTCTTCTGGAAGCTCTTCCCGTCCACCGAGAGCCTGTATCACGTCTTCCCGAAAAGCTGCACAACACTCGTCCTGTCTCAGCTTCCACCACATGGTTCTCTTCTCTGCCTTTGTCTTCCTAATTTTCCTCCCCACCACCAGAGTCATCTTACACACCACCATCCTATGCTGTCTAGCCACACTCTCCCCTACCACTACCTTACAGTTGGTAACCTCCTTCAGATTACATCGTCTGCACAAGATGTAATCCACCTGTGTGCTTCTACCTCCGCTCTTGTAGGTCACCCTATGTTCGTGCCTCTTCTGGAAAAAAGTGTTCACTACAGCCATTTGCATCCTTGTTGCAAAGTCTACCACCATCTGTCCCTCCAAGTTCCTTTCCTGGATACCGTACTTACCCATCACTTCTTCATCACCCTTATTACCTTCACCAACATGTCCATTACAATCTGCACCAATTACGACTCTCTCTCTGTCTGGGATGCTCAGAACTACATCATCTAGCTCCTTCCAGAATTTCTCTTTCACCTCTAGGTCACATCCTACCTGTGGGGCATAGCCACTAATCACATTACACATAACACCCTCAATTTCAAATTTCAGCCTCATCACTCGATCTGATACTCTTTTCACCTCCAAGACATTCTTAGCCAACTCTTCTTTTAAAATAACCCCGACTCCATTTCTCTTCCCATCTACACCATGGTAAAATAATTTAAACCCTGCCCCTAAACTTCTAGCCTTACTGCCTTTCCACCTGGTCTCCTGGACACACAATATATCAACCTTTCTCCTAATCATCATGTCAACCAACTCCCGGGATTTTCCTGTCATAGTCCCAACATTCAAAGTCCCCACATTCAGTTCTAGGCTCTGTGTTTTCCTCTTCTCTTTCTGCCAAAGAACCCGCTTTCCACCTCTTCTTCTTCTTCTTCTTTGACTTCGACTTTGACCCACAGTAGCTGAATTTCCAACAGCGCCCTGCAGGTTGACGGCGCCGGTGGCGGACGTTGTTAACCCGGGCCACGACCGATCCGGTATGGAATTCTTTGGATGAACGATATTTGTTTGGCAAGGTTTTAAGCCGGATGCCCTTCCTGACGCAACCCTCTGCATTTATCCGGGCTTGGGACCGGCCTACAGTTTGCACTGACTTGTGCCCCCCATAGGGCTGCATTAGACGAGCCTCATTTCTAATCCTTGCTTAAAACCCATCTTTTTACCCTGGCTTTTAACACCAGTTAGCATGTCTGATATGATGTATATTTGTTGTGTGGGCGGTGCATATTATTTTATGTTGATTTTACCTACTTCATTTTATGTAGTTTTTAATCTAATTTTATTGTTTTTATCCTTATTTTGTATTTTTTGCTGTGTTTTTATTGCATTGTACAGCACTTTGTGAACCTTGTGTTCGTTTAAATTGTGCTATATAAATAAAGTGGATTGGATTGGAATGAATGACAGCACATACATTGTGAGGGCACTTCCATAGTTTCAGCAGACCGCTTTGACTTGCACCAAATATGCGCATGCGGTTCAATTTATACTACGTTTCAGGTCTCACGTCCGTACATGTTCCACGCGTGTGCATTGGTCCATGTAAAAAGAAACAGAGCTCCTGTGTTTGTTGTAAATTTTGGAAAAGTTCACGCCATCTGGCTATCTTGATATTCCTTAAAATTTGAATTATAAAGATGGGGATATCAGTGGACAAGCACGAGGCGAAGCAGGCGTCCGTTGTTGTTTGTTACTCTACGTAGCGTATGCATGGTCAGGGTTCTATGCGTTCAGTCCAGACGGTCACCAAAAATGGTTTGTATGCACTCGACCGCAAAAGGGTCTGCATGGACCTTCACACAAAGTGGAGTATGACAATATTTACACATGTAGCCAACAAAAAAGAAGTTACAAAAAAAGGCGACTCTTAGCTTGCTAGCAAACGTGAGCAAGCAAACGCTTTTCTTGTCTCCCACACGCGCCAGCAGCGATGTGTACAAACACACATGGAAACTCAGCTCTCAGCAAACCAGAACAGGACACGGCTCGCTAAAATCCCTCCAACAGCAACACATAACAATAACACAATTTAACCCAATTAATTTCAATATGTTTATGTATCTCAATGCGGTGGTTAGAATGAAGCCCAGTCTGCCTCTCGCCGACTCCTGTTTTGTTGATAGTAGATTGGTGGCTTGGTGCTTGTGGAGGCTGAGGACGAAGTTAGTTTTTGGATGATCTTATTTTGGTAACACACTACAGGAAGTAGAGTGTGGGATGAGCAAGCAGACTCGGAAAGAGATTTGTTATTTGCTGTAAGCTGCTGCCTGTCGGGTCACTGATGGTATAGTGGTACACCCGCCTGACTTTGGTGTGGGCAGTGTGGGTTCAGTTCCCACTCAGTGACGCTGTGATTGTGAGTGTGAATGGTTGTCCGTGTGCCCTGCGACTGACTGGCGACCAGTTCAGGGTGTAGTCTGCCTTTAGCCTGAAGTCAGCTGGGATAGGCTCCAGCGCCCTGCGACCCTAACCAGGATAAGCGGTGTTGAAAATGGATGGATGGATGTTTGCTGTACTTTACAATACTGCACAGCAAAGTTTAAAGATGTTTGTAAAAGTATGAAATACTATTAGTGGTAAATGATGATAATTTGTGATATATTAGTGGTCTAAACCCAGTGGTTCTCAAAGTGTGTTAAAAGTACCACGAGTGGTATGCAGTCTCCCTCTCGTGGCACGTGTAGAATCATTGAATAAAATTTTGAAACGCCAAATTTTACACAGGTTTAAACTTTTATATATTCACCACAGCACATTTAAGTACAGTTCAGTTGCATTTAACTCAAATAAAATCTTCTTATCCTTTCGGCTTGTCCCTTTAGGGGTCGCCACAGCGCGTCATTCTTGTCCATGTAAGCCTATCTCCTGCATCATCGTCTCTAACACCAACTGCCCTCATGTCTTCCCTCACGACATCCATCAACCTTCTCTTTGGTCTTCCTCTAGCTCTCTTGCCTGGTGCACATTACCCTTGTTCTTAAAAATAGGCACCAGCACACTTTTCCTCCGCTCCTCAGGCATCTTCTCACGCACTAGAATTCTATTGAATAAGCTGGTCAAAACCTCCACAGCCACCTCACCTAGATGCTTCCATACCTCCACAGGAATGTCATCAGGACCAACTGCCTTTCCATTTTTCATCCTCTTTAATGCCTTTTGAACTTCCCCCTTACTATTCATTGCCACTTCCTGCTCCACCACACTTGCCTCTTCTACTCTCCCTTCACTCTCATTTTCCTCATTCATCAACTACTTGAAGCATTTTTTCCATCTATCTAGCCCACTACTGGCACCAGTCAACATATTTCCATCTCTATCCTTAATCAACCTAACCTGCTGCACATCCTTCCCATCTCTATCCCTGTCTGGTCAACCTGTATCGATCCTTTTCTCCTTCTTTAGTGTCCAACCTGGCATACATGTCATCATATGCCTCTTGTTTGGCCTATGCCACCTCTAGCTTTGCCCTATGCCGCATCTCAATGTATTCCGGTCCTCTCAGTGTCCCATTTCTTTCTTAGCTAACCTTTTTCTTGTATGATTTCCTGTACTATGAGGTTCCACCACCAAGTCTCCTTCTCCCCTTTCCTGCCAGAAGATACACCAAGTACTCTCCTACCTGCCTCTCTGATCACCTTGGCTGCAGTGGTCCAGTCTTCTTGAAGCTCCTCCTGTCCGCCGAGAGCCCGTCTCACCTCTTCCCAAAAAGCTGCACAACACTCGTCCTTTCTCAGCTTCCACCAAATGGTTCTCTTCTCTGCCTTTGTCTTCGTCCTCCCCACCACCAGAGTCATCTTACAGACCACCATCCTATGCTGTCTAGCCACACTCTCCCCTACCACTACCTTACAGTCTGTAACCTGCTTCAGATTACAACGTCTGCACAAGATGCAATCCACTTGCATGCTTCTACCTCCGCTCTTGTAGGTCACCCTATGTTCGTGCCTCTTCTGGAAAAAAGTGTTCACTACAGCCATTTGCATCCTTTTTGCAAAGTCTACCACCATTTGTCACTCCATGTTTCTTTCCTGGATGCCGTACTAACCCATCACTTCTTCATCACCCCTATTTCCTTCACCAACATGTCCATTACAATCTGCACCAATCACGACTCTCTGTCTGGGATGCTCAGAACTACTTTGGCTAGCTTCTTCCAGAATTTCTCTTCCACCTCTAGGTCACATCCTACCTGTGGGGCACAGCCACTAATCACATTATACATAACACCCTCAATTTCAAATATCAGCCTCATCACTCGATCTGATACTCATTTCACCTCCAAGACATTCTGAGCCAACTCTACTTTTAAAATAACCCCTACTCCATTTATCTTCCCATCTAAACCATAGTAAAATAATCTAAACCCTGCCCCGAAACTTCAAGCCTTACTGCCTTACGGCGAGCCACCCACAGAATGCCGCCCGAGGCTGCTGCCCATATTGCCCATATCAGAATCTGCAAATGATTATGGTGGTACTTGGTGAGCCAAGAATTTTTGAGCTGGTACTTGATGGAAAAAAAATTGAGAACCACTGGTCTATCCATCCATCCATTTTCTGTACCACTTATCCTCACTAGGATTGCGGGGCGTGCTGGAGCCTATCCCAGCTGTCTTCGGGCGAGAGGCGAGGTACACCCTGAACTGGTCGCCAGCCAATTGCAGGGCACATGGAAACAAACAACCATTCGCACTCACATTCACACCTACGGGCAATTTAGAGTCTTCACTCAACCGACCACGGAAGGTTTTGGGAGGAAACCGGAATACCCGGAGAAAACCTACCCGGGCACGGGGAGAACATGCAAACTCCACACAGATGGGGCCGGGATTTGAACCCCGGTCCTCAGAACTGTGAGGCAGATGTGCTAACCAGTCATTCAGCGTGCCGCACCACTGGTCTAATCTATTAATATAGGCAATTATAACTTCATCCCTTATCACAAATTACAGTATCTCTTGGGGGTGATGTCAATTATTTGCAGAAATTGGGTAATCGCGGCCTGGCTCAGCCCCTTTCCCTCACAAAAAGCGCGGGTCCACTGTATAGCCATGGTACCTGCAAGAGGAGAAAATGATTTGGATTTAACTTTAACTTAATTTAACTCCACTTGTTAAATTATTTGCAAGCTGGTTGTGTAAGGCTGAGGAATATAATGACCTCTGTGCATTCAATGTAAATTCGCCCAATAAAAATGGACACTCGGTTTTCTTTATTTATTTCATTGTAAGTTTTTGCTAATTCAGGATTCCACTTTTGCACACACTGTGCCAGATGACTTGCCATGTTTCTGCGGCGCCACTTATCAGCAGGGGATATACTTGTGGCATGCATGCACTGCATGTGCGTGTGTGTGGTGTGAAATATTATATGAATATGAAAATGACTCCCATGAAAAAGCTTTATTTTAAGTTCTGTGAAATTTGAATTTCACCCCCCTGTGGCATTTGAATCTCATCTCCAGACCTCCTGAGATTATTCTCTCTGTGCCGCCTGCTCACTGTCGTTTCTCTATTTTGGATTCACTTTCTCTCTGGCTGTGATCAGCCCAGCTGCTGAGCCACCTTTTCGCTCAGCTTCAAAGTCACGCTCTCTCATGTCCCTGAACTTTCTTCACATGTTAACAACATGCACAAAGCTCACAGAAATAATAGCGCATCTGGTCAAAAAAAGAATCACCAGCTGAAAATCCACCTTCTTTTTTAAGTTTAAAATGTTAGATTATAAATTGTTTTTGTGAGTAATTTATGAAATAGTTAAGTTATTTAAGGTGAGTTTTGATGGAAAATATGGTTACTGTAAATGTGTCAGAAAAAAACAATTGTGTGCCGGTCCAATTTTCTCGTCCTACTGTATATCATTACGTTAAACAGATTTTCTAATTAAGTAGTATGGTCAAATTTCAGGTGGCAGAAAGTTCTTTCTTGAATTCTTCATTTAACTATTTATTGCATATGATCTCATTCATTCATTACACATTTTAGGTAGTTTTAAAATTTAGACAAGGATGTAACACTGCGATAATAAAATAACATGTTCTAAAGTAATTAAAAGGTCATACACCTCATACCCATCGCTACCAGAGACTCCAAATGTGGGCTAATGTGCAGCTTCTTAGTCCGAACATTCTAGGACTGCATTGTTGTCTATGGAAACAACTCAGTTGAACACAAAAATACACCTCAGACTTTATTTGCCCATATACCCTCATTTGAATCAGGAATTACTTAGCCTGGAGCTGATGAGTTTTCAAGGAGATTTCAGTGACTTATTCCTCTGGGTGTCTGAGAAATATTCTAATTAAAGAACATAAAAAGTAAAATCTGTGAATATATCTCTTCTTTTCTTCATCTCCTACTTTAGCTACAATAACACAAAATGAGAAATATAGTTCAGTGACTGTTGTCAATTTTATCATAATGACATAACAGTATGAGTTACTCATATTTTGAGTTGGCAGATATGCATTAAGTCAGTAAATAATTTTAGCATCTATTTTAAACTGCCTTTCAGACATTAAAATTTCAGGATATTTCATTTGCAATTATTCCTAATGTGTTGCTCCAATTTTGGTGGGTTTACCTGTAATCAATGTCCCTGAATGTACAGGTGAAACACTGACTGCCTTGAAGAAAAAGCATGATTCAGGCTTTGAATCTCGGTTGCTACCTTAACTGTGTAGTTTGCATGTTTTGCCCGTTCTTGCGTGGGTTTCTCCGGGTATACCCAAATTCCAAAAATATGCAAGACTGAAGGCAAGAATTGTCCATAGGTGTGAATAGTTGTTTGTTTATACTGTATGTGCCCTGTGTCCAGGTGAGTGTGTACCCAGCCTCTCAACCAAAGTCAGCTGGGATTGCTCCCCGTCACCCACGACCTGAAGGAGGAGAAACACTGAAGAAAATGGATGCATGGAAATGTTACTTTAAAGGGTCTACCCCACCTCTCGCCCACAATCAGCTGGGATAGGCTCCAGCTTTCCTGTAACAGTGAAAAGGATAAGTGGTAGAAAATGGATGGATGGATTGATGGATGGAAATTCTATTCGTTGCTATTTATAACATATAATATAACATATTGTTTATATTTATTTTGAAACTTGCCTTTTTTTCTAATCTAGACTCTGCAAGACTGATATGATTGAAAATGTATGATGTTTTCACATTGTCCTTTTTAAAGAATCTGAACTTGTCCTCTTAGGTTGCTTTCACGTGACCAGTGTGTTTTACAACCCTTTGTCGTCCTTACCGACAGCAACATACTGCCCCATTCTATTTTCTGCACCATGAGACCAATTACAATTACAATATAGAAATATTCACTGAAATCAGAAGAACGAAAGCAAATGTGTGAAATTGTGTGATTACTCATCATCCACCTACATGTCTGTGGAGTGAATGTTGATAAATGGCTACATTATGTGACTAACACATGGTTCAGCCAACATTTTCCTCACATGCGTAGGTGGTATGACGTAAGTGTGATCGGGATTGTATGTGTGTGTAAATAGTCACTAAAGGAGACTTGTGCAGATGGTGTATTGATGAAATGTTTCTTCATGATTGTATTAGCAATAGTTCTTTGCTTCTAATTTTTCCTCAGTAGATTTGTGCAGGACCCTGTGTTGCTCTACTGAATGCTGAAACCATTTTCCCAGTGGTATTTCACACTGAGAATCACACCTATATACTTTACTAGGATCAGGATGAATATCCTGTTTCAATTTTGAGATTTGATCCTGTCCAGAGTTTGCATGTTCTTTTCTCCGGGTACTCCGGTTTCCTCCCACATCCCTAAAACATTCATATGTTTTCTTTGTTGTGGTTAATGCTGTAAACATACTTCCTGTGTTTGTGTTTCATATCAGAAGGTGGGATAGCCACCTTCTGTACAAAGTCTTTAATGGCAACATTTACTGCTCAGTTCTCTGGACTAAAACTGAATTTCGTAAAACCTCTTTCAGTTTTTCTGCTGCATCTTCCTGTAATACCCTACAACAGATTTGTGAAACTCAACACAAATGTACCATCTTAATAATATGATCAAGAACTACCAGAGGTGGGACGAAGTCATTGCTTTGCAAGTCACAAGTAAGTCTCAAGTCTTTGCACTCAAGTCCTGAGTCAAGTCCCAAGTCCTACACTTTGAGTTTAGAGTCATTTCAAGTCATGTTAACAACAAAGTAATAAGCTATTTATATATTTAATTAATATATTATATACTGATATCTTTAATATATAATATTTAAATATTTATATATTTATTGTATTTTAAAATCCATACTCATTTATCAAAAAAAATAATAATTGATAAAACAAATGTTAGTTTTTAGTTTTTAGTTTTTGCCCCTTCAAAACCGATTGATAGTCCGTTTTCAGATATTCTATAAAAATGCTGGGCTACAATTAACTTTTTCTCACTTTATTTTTAAAGTTACATGAAACCGTCCTGTCACAAATGAGAATTTGCATCCGGTAGTGCTGCAATTAGTAATCGAGTATCCTACTGACAATTCTATCGAAATAACCAAGTAATCGGATAAAATATATTTTTGTTTGGTTAAAGAGCAATGATGAATGCACAAAGGAAAATTAGACATTTCATTTAATAATGAACGACCAATTGGTTTCCTCTTTTAGGTAATCAACAGTATTTGACTTCAATTCACTTTGTGCATATAGCAGGAAACTGCATTTTCTTGTCTTCAAACATTTCTAGGGAGGCAATTTCAAACACAAATACAAATAAATAAAACAGAAATATAAATAGATTTCAGTTTAAACTTGCCATTTCTTGTGAGGATCAAAACATAAGGGATTAGTGAAAGAAAGATCAGAAGAGGAACACAAGTTTGTCATCTTGTTATAAAGGCACTATTTTATCCATCTGTGGTATCTCAGTATGAACGCATGGGGGGAGGTGGTCCGGGGCCCATGCCCCTCCCTTTGGTACTGGTCCGGGCACTTCTGTCAGGCCCTGGTTGGATCCCCTGGACAGGCTCGCTGACTCGACCCCCCCACCCTCCCCTTGTGGGTGGGGGAGGGCTCACCCTTCCTCGATGTGCCGGCTCAGCAACTCCGTACACCAGTTGACTAACATGCATGTGATATGGTGTTCATTCACTAATAATCCCAGCACAATTACTTGTGCTTGGATCACTGACAACAACAAAGGTTATTCTAACATATCAACTCACAGGTTCTTACAGGTGCTTAGACACTAAAAAAGAATCCCACCGCACCACTCATCAGAAGCCTGTCCTCTCCAGCACCCCTGAATAGACCTCACCAGGGAGGCTGAGGAGTGAGATTCCCCTCTAGTTGGAACACATCCACCGGTCCCCCTGCTTAAAAAGGGGGACCACCACCCCAGTCTGCAAATCCAGAAGCACTGTCCCCGATGTCCACGCGATGTTGTAGAGGCGTGTCAACCATGACAGCCCCACAACATTCAGAGCCTTTAGGAACTCCGGGCCTTGCCACAGAGGAGCTTTTTAACAACCTCGGTGACCTCAACCCCAGAAAAAGGAAAGCCCGTCTCAGAATTTCCTCAAAGCCGTCCAGAAGTCGTTCTCCATGGCCTCACCGAACTCCTCCCACGTCCTGGTTTTTGCCTCAGCGACCACCAAAGCTGCATTCCGCTTGGCCTCCTGAGGCAGCTCCATTGCTGCCTCAGGAGTCCCACAGCCCAAAAAGGCTCAATGTCCCCCCAGCTGAACGATGGAATCCCCAGCAGGTGCGCTCTCCAGCACCCCCTCCAAGGACTCCAAAAAGGGTGGATACTCTGAACTGCTGTTTGGTGCATAAGGACAAACAACAGTCAGGACCCGTACCCCAACCCAAAGGCAGAGGGAGGCTACCCTCTCATCCACCAGGGTGAACCCCAATGTACAGGTGCTGAGCCGGGAGGCAATAAGTATACCCACACCTGCTCGGTGCCTCTCACCGTGGGCAACTCCAGAGTGGAACAGAGTCCAAACCCTCTCAAGGGGACTGGTACCAGAGCCCAAGCCGTGTGTGGAGGCGCGTCCGACTATGTCTAACCAGAACTTCTCGACCTCACACACCAGCTCGGGCTCCTTCCCTGCCAAAGAGGTGAAATTCCACATCCCTAGAACCAGCTTCTGTAGCCGGGGATCGGATCGCCAAGGTCCCTCCGGCCACCGCCCAGCTCACACTGCACCCGACCACTATGGCCCCTCCCACGGGTGGTGAACCCCTGGGAAGGGGAATCCACGTTACCCTTTCGGGCTGTGCCCAGCTGGGCCCCATGAGTGCAGGCCCGGCCACCAGGTGCTCACCTTCGAGCCTCACCTCCCGGCCTGGGTCCAGGCCCCGATGACCCGCATCCGGGCAAGGGAAAACGTGATACAATCATTTTACTCATCATAAAGGTGTTTGGAGCCGTGCTTTGTCTGGTACCTCACCTAGGACCTGTTTTCTATGGATGGCCCTGCCAGGGGCATAAAGCCCTAGACAACTTAGCTCCTTGGATCATTGGGACACACAAACCAATCCACCACGAGAAGGTGATGGCTCAAGGAGGGGAGTCTTCTTGATATAAACTTATTTTTTCTTTGAACATTGTTGTCTTTAATTACTGCTACAACATTCTTGCATATTAAACATTTACACCTCCTCTTGACCTCATGGTGTTTTCCAGCATGTCTAAATATTCATCGCTTGTTGTTCGAATAGTTTTAACACCACTGACATGACACCACACCTACTCTTCTTCTTCTTCTCAACTTCCGCCTTGTGAGAGCAGTTCCACCCAGTGTCGAAAATACAATGCAGGCTAATGCAGGACACAAAAAAAAAAAAAAAAAAAAAAAAACAGCAGGCCACATAGCAATGTGAGCTGGGTTCCACAGTGGCCTCCACAAGTCAATCACCTGATGACAAAGATCAAGAAGAATGCAATCTGGAAGAAGACCAACAACACAACCGCTATCTGCGAAGCATAGCACGCCCCTCCACGCCCAGCACTTCTGCGGTCGTCCCCCACTCTTCTCACACAGCTTGCTGCAGTGTCACAACAACAGCAGCCTCCTCCCTCCTGTCCAGCACCGAACAGCTGAACCAGATTTGAGGAGGTTGAGATTGGGCGCTGAACATGGGAGGGGGAAGCGGACGGTGCGAGAAGATGCTTTCATTGTGGAAAGAAGGGACATTGGATAGACATTGGATCAGAGACTGTCCGAAGGAGGAAAAAAAACTCACGGTGGTGTTCGATGGTGGGGGGACCCAGTTCGTCTGACCTCTGGCTGACTTCCGGCAGCCCCATTGACAGAACAGCGCCTTACTGGCGATATGCAGACACACATACGCATCTAACATTGCTGTTTCTTTTTGTTATTTTTCTGCAATGAGGACGTGCTTGGCACTGATAACACTGCTTCACTTAGGCTAGTTAATTTACAGTCACCACCAGACATTCATACACACACTTATGGAGTTAACGTATCCAACTATGATGTATAATTGACAGATCCCTTTGAATTAGAAATATGTCCGGCCCCTCTCAAAAACCAGTCCAAATTGACAGAATTAGCATTGTATTTGGATCTCTCAGCGCTGCTGTTTATGTTCTTTTTTTGTTTGTTTTTGTTTTTTGTTGTCATGACAACAAAAGACGAGCGATAACAAAGATACATTGAAAATTGAAGTACCTTAAATGTAGAATTATTACTTGTAATTGTCTGAGGATCTATTCCCCGTGTAGATGTTTGGTCTGGGACCTAAGGTGATCAAGGAATCACCCGGATTGTAAGATGATTTGTAATTTTCCAAGGTTTCGAAAAACTATTCACTAGTTGCTATTTGGGCAGGGAAAAACAATTCAATATTTTTAATTGATGATTGAAAAATTTAAATAAACAAAGGTTTATTATTTTTTGGGTTCTAATTGCCCGTAGGTGTGAAAGTGAGTGCGAATGGTTTTTTGTTTGCGCAATTCACGGACTACGATTTGTTTGCACTTTTGTTTGAAACAATGTTTTAAATACTGTCGCATGATCAACTCTCCGCCAATTCAATTGAACTTGAACTACCCACCCATCAACACTCCCAGCATCCACTTTGCACGGATGTTGACGATATTTGTCCAGTATTGGAGTCGATACCCATTGGGCCAAATTCTGTCCGGTATTAACTGCTTTTTGGTTGTCGAGAATGTTTTGGTTTTTTTGTCTTTTGTATTTTGCTAACGTGAGCATGGGTGGGATGATGTGTCACTTTATCAAAAGGGGTGTGGGGGGTGATGTCTGGAGTCATTTGTTTTTGTTTTCTTCCCTTCCTTTTGTTTTGTTGGTTTTGTCTTGTTTTGTACTCTGGAGTACAAAGGCAGATTTGTCTTGTTTTGAGCTCTGGAGTACAAAGGCAGTTTTGATTGTTTTTATTTTTAGTCACATCACACGTTGCATTATGTTTGACACATAATTGATTGCCACAAAATCTGAATTTATAGCTTCACTGAGAACCAATTCAAGAGAACCTGTGCAAACACAGCACACATTTGTTATTAGGTCAACATGGGATGATATAGTGGCTTTCCACATGCAGTATACACATGCTTGTAGACTATAGGTTGAAAAGGGAACACAGGGGCCTGACTGAAATTCTTACCTCATACTGGCATACAGTCAGCAAAGATACATTTTAACTGTGGTCTGAAAAAGTACATTTCTAAATTTCAAACCCCAAAACTACAGACAAAAAAATCTAATAATGATACAGATGTTACGTTTGGGCATGACAAATTATTGCAGGTCCTGGATCAGTAATTATGTATAACTGACTGTGTTATTGGCATCCCTTGAACAAAAATGCTGAGGCAGATTTTATCCAACAGAAGAAAGTCCTTTGACTACTCAAAACCCTTCACTTGTTATTTACATGACCTCGTGTTGACACAGACACGGGTTTTTCGGGGAAAGGAAAAGTACCTAGCTGGAGATTTTATTCCACATTTTTTGTAATGTGGTCTTGAGCATTTTTTATGTACAGTATTTACATTTTGTAATGTTTTGATTATCAGTCTCAACGATAATGATAATATACAAATAATTATGTTAGTATAAAGTTGATCATGGACATTGGATTGGACCATATTGACGCTATACTGATAACGTATATAATGAAATAAAAAATGCTGTCTACATATGGTAGACATGTTAAAGTAAGAATCAAAGTAAGTGGTGGGAGCACAACTGCACAAAATTATTTCAAGAATTTTATTACAATTCTTCGAAAGCTTTTCTCTGACAGATTTCAATTTGACCTAAACACACATAGTAGCTACCACCCACAAATAAATACTGCGAAGTCAATTAAATTAGGTATATATATATGAGGATGTGTGTGCCCGCTATCCTTTTTTGAGATTGTTTTTGCAGGCACTCCATTGGACCGGATCCATCCGGGTCTAGCAAAGCCAGATCTGCCGATGGGCAAACAAATCGTCACTTCGATATAACAAGGGGGATTTTAGTCTGGGCTTCAGTAAGGGGTGACAACTCATAAGACTTGTACCTTTTCCTCTCTTTACAAAGACTTTTCTTTCTTTTTTTGTAAAGACAAGATTGCTTCCTTACTTATTCTGTCAGAAAAAGATTTGCCAAAATACTGGGCATTTTTCAGACCGTCAATAAATCCCCTGTCCAAAACGAATCATTTTAGTACCTGTCTTATATCTGTCATATAGAGTTTCATCGTGACAAGCTCCCAAAAGGCAAAAAGCATGCAAATGAGTAATTTTGATAAATGTACCAGAAATACAGGATCTATTAGTCCACACAAATGTTTTGTGGGACACAATGTTTTCTGTAGGATATGTCTCAAATATGCTTGAACAGTATCAACTATGACTATTATTGATAGACTGAAATGTGAGCCATTGTATGTGTGTTGAATTGTGGATAAACACTCTAAAACGCTAAATTGTCCGTATGTGTGAATGTGGGTGTGAATAGTTGTTTGTCTATATGTGCCCTGCGATTGGCAGGTGACCAGTTCTGGGTGTATCCCGCCTCTCGCCCAAAGTCAGTTTGGATAGGCGCCAGCACACCCTAGTGATGATAAGCAGTACACACACACACACACACACACACACACACACACGCACACACACACACGCACCTACACACACACACACAAACATACAAGCACACTCATTATACAAAGAGGTTTGATAGAATGTTTTGTTGACAGCCAAAGGTGCTGTTTATTCTGATGGAAAGGACAGTCAGGTGAATCTGATAGACAGACAATTTAATGGGGAAGTTGGGATAAAGTCAACTGAAGTGCATTCAAACAGAGTTACTTGCATGAGCAAATAACTTGTATTAGACAAAAGAAGAAACAAAAATAAACACAGAAAGCTTTTCAACCTCTACAACAAAGTCTGCCTCAGCAGTCATTATTTCATAGAACAAGAGCAATGATAACAGCAAAGCATTTGTTACTGACAACTACTTTTAAAAGAGACATTTTCTCATTGGCTGTAGCCAATGTCATTCAGCATTAGAAGGACAGAAGCCTGAATAAGAACAAGTTGTCAGAAAACACTACTCCGGGGCACCTCCCCGAAGTCGAGTTCAATCTTAGTCAATCTAAAAAATGCTGCGAGTTATTATCATCGTTATTTCGAGGCTAACACACTCACTTGTGTGTTCTTTAAACCCGGGGTGTGAAACGTACAGCCACCGGGCCAGAACCGGCCCATCAGACGGTGCAATCTGGCCCGTGGACATTGTTCTGAAGTTTTAGTTTGTTTATACATATGTAGTTTTATTTTGAAACTCTGGCTTTTATTTTGACACAAGCACCAGAGAAACCGAAGTGCTGACTCACATGCTGACTCTTCTTCTTCTACTTCTTCTCAATTTACGCCCACCTCGTCTGTGGGTGCTGGGTCACCTTTAATCCACATGCATTAAGAGACTTTTGTAACTCCTGCAGAAGCAATACCAATATCTATGATATTATGTATTGCTTGTTAACTAATTTCATGTGCACGTGCAGTTAAAAACGAGTTTGGGAAGTAATTGGGACCTGGATTTATTAAAGCCAGGATAAAAAGTGTTGGGTTACGTCAGACAAACAAATCATGCGAGTGCCTCGCTGTGGCGGGAAAAGCTGAAAGTCACTTCTTTGGCCAGATGTAGGCTACAGGCTAACTTGATGCATGATAACAGTTGGATAGGGGTTGCTAAATCACCTCATAGATTCGTTGTTTGTGTTTTCAGCATTTTATGGCAAGCTACTGGGTGACTATTATATTAGCAGCAAATTATTTTTTTTATTTTGCCCTATGTCCTTAATAGACATAGCTAATGCATTAATTTTGCCTTCCATATTTCGTTTTAACTTTGTTCATTGTGTTGATGTCAAGGCTGTAAATTTAACCATGCAAACTACAATGAAGACGTCTTGCATCATCTGTTCACAGAAAGCTAAAAAAAGACATTACGGGAGCAAAGTAAGCCTACTTCCTATCAAACGCTGTGCCACCTGTTGTTCTGTGAAAATGAATACCTCCCATACAAATATTTCAAGAGACTGAATATTGCAAATTATCAGTCAACAGATTCAGTTCAACAGAGGTTGATTTGGTGGCACATACAGTTTATAGATCAACGGTGAGCTATAAGTTGAAACTGGAAATGAAAACACTGATTCATAATTGCAGTTATTTTTTTATATGACATTTCAGGTTGCTCATATAATTTAAAACAAGATTTGCCCCAACATAATAACAATGAAAGGGGATATTCTCGAGAAGAAAAAAAAAAGGGTAATTGTTTATATATTTTTAGGCCACGGATATACTGGTCTTGCCCACTTGAGATCATATTGCGGTGAATGTGGCCCGCGAACTGAAATGAGTTTGACTCCCCTGCTTTAAAGCCATTCTTGAACCATGTCAGCACAAAGAAAAGCTTTCTCTCTTGCTGAAAGAGGCCGCTTAACTTTCACTTGATGGTACACTTTCTACGAGTCAGTAGGTGGTAAGTGTCAAAAAGGATACCTGCACAAAAGACCAGAGTTCGTGAGCATAACTTTTCCAGATTTTTTTTCTGGTGCCTGCACCTCTCTCTGTTTTTCCACCGTCATACTGAACAAAATTGTCATGATCTGTTTCTGTTGACTTGGCTTTGATTAGGTTTAGTTTGTTTCATGTTTTGTCAAGTTTTCCTGTCTCTCGTGTTTATGTCCTGTCTGCTCGTTTGGTTTTTGTCTCTTTAATGAAATAAATGGGGGGCTTGTATGGGTGAGGCCTCGCTCAGAGCTGCTGCAGGCGCCCCTGCCATCGATGTTGTTGTTGCTACCTATTATTCCGCTTTGAAATATTCTGTACATTGAAGTTTATTTAATTTGCCTCGCCCGAAGATTGCTGGGATAGGCTCCAGCACGCCCGCAACCCTAGTGTGGAGAAGCGGAACGGAAGATGAATGAATGAATGAATGAATAAACATCTTCTGTTTGTTTTTTAAACTTGATTCCACCTCCCTCCCTGTGTCAAATACTAGTCTTCTGATCCAAGCCTACACATATTTTCCTAATTAGTTGTAAATATAGCACTTACATACAAATACAGTATTACAAGAAGTGTTACAAAAGCAGCAAGCTATTAAGGGGGGATTTGGGCTTTGTTTAATTCACATTTTGTATGTTTTTCAACCATTTTTGCATTACAACAAAGTGGATGTGTTTCAAAACATTGGCATCAAAATATCAAACTTTGTATTGGTTGAAGGCATATAGGGCACAGGAACAGGTGGTCTTGAAGTCGTGGAAAAACAGTTCAGTAAAATCCCTAAAACCGAAATGTTAATCGATTCTGATTTCGAATGTAACGAGTCGCTTATTAAATTTAGCACAGCGTGGCTTTAGCAGATTTGTGTTTGTCTCTAATGCACACAATAAAATCTACTGATGAAACTGAAACCTGAATCTTCTCTCTAAATTATTTACTAAATATGCTGTATATGTCACAGTAAGACCAAATCCCATTTAGCAGAGCTGCAAAGCATTTCCAAACTGTCTAGCATCAACCTTGCAAAAGGTGCCAACCATGATGACTCAGATTAGACAGTCCATCGTCAAGCTCGATCCTGCTGCTTTGGGACACTTCAGTTCAGGAGTCATCTTACCACTGAGGGAATTGTCAGTCTCGGACCTCCAACGGTTGTGAAAAATTATGGACAGTCTCTTGCCTCCAGCTGCAGATGTAGTAAAACTCCTGGGTTTGGACACATTGGCAAAAGTTTATCAGTACAGACTTTAGACTCGGCAGCACGGTGACCAACTGGTTAGAGCGTCTGCCTCGCAGTTCTGAGGACCGGGGTTCAATCCCCGGCCTCGCCTGTGTGGAGTTTGCATGTTCTCCCCGTGCCTGCGTGGGTTTCCTCCCACATCCCCAAAATATGCATGGTATGTTAATTGAAGACAAAAAAATTGCCCGTAGGTGTGAATGTGAGTGCAAATGGTCGTTTGTTTCTATGTGCCCTGCGATTGGCTGGCAACCAGTTCGGGGTGTACCCCTTTGTGATTTAGGGCTATACAAATCAATTTAACTTGGCTGTCCAAGGCGGGGATGAATAGTTTACTTATTTCAAACACTTTTCAGGATTCAGCAGCTCGTTCAAGTTGAATCTGTCCACATTTACTGAACTGTTGCTCTTTCCCAATATTGAGGAAGACCGGGAGGCAGTTAAAGCCTTCAGAATGAAACTCCAACTCTGGATAAACCAGAAGGCCACAACCCATGCGCAGTTCGGCTATGTTGCCGGTGAAAATGGTCACTGCACTAACCAGCACTGTTCAACAGCTAACTAAGCAACTAGTGGGTTTGCAGCGGCATCTGGCCACTCTGAAAACCAGCCATCTTCAGGTCACTTATCATTCCCAGACCAATTACAGTAGGCAGCCAGCACAAAGAAAGGCCATATTGAGGCAGTGCCAGCAGTCCCAACCACCTACATGAAAACCTGGGTTCTGCTTTGGCTGTGTTGAAGATGGCCATGTTCTCCCACAGTGTCAAACCAAATTGTGGCTCACAAAAAGAAAGTGCTTAAAAAACGACAAGCTACATCCAACTACTATCAGTTTAACTAAGCAAGGTTCCTGTTTTGGGACCAGCGGGAACAAGAGGGGCCAAATCTGTACCAAGATTAAAGTGAGGACTGTGAAAGCTACCTAAAGGCCTAATTGGATCAACTGCAGCTGTTGAAGCTGGACACTGGCTCTCAGGTGACCACCATTTCTGTCTCTTTCGACAATGAAAACCTAAGTGACCATTTTGGGAAACCTCTCAAGAACCTGCTCCAAGTAGAAGCCACAGCTGGGCAGACATTGTTATATTTGGAGCTTACCATCACGTTCCTTATCGGTTTCCTGTGCTCATCAGAATGAACACCCCTGTATAAGCACTGTAGTGGCAGTCATTCCACATTCCAGCCAGGAGTCCGCAGGTAACAAGCAGTTCTTAAACTTAACTAAGACATGAACAGAGGCTGGGGTGGCAGCGCAGGAGTCAAATACCAGTCCGCATCCTGGCCGGCCAGACCAAGGTCCCAGAGGGTCCAACTTTCTCCTTTGCTTTTATCATGGATACATGGATGTATTGAAAGCCTTTTTTTAATGGATTGTCATTGAAGGACAAGAACTGCCTCAGCAGCAGTGTTAATGTCTGCTCCAAGATTGTAGGAGTTTGGATGACCTGAGCTCTCTCTGGGGAAAAAACGGGTCATCAAGAGAGCCAGGCAAATCATGATCCGCTTTGAGCATTTTCTCAGTCAGGAATTCTGTTTGATGCCTCTGGGAAGTCGTTCCTCTTCTTGGATGACATCATCGTCTTCTGTGCAACCCTGCAGGAACATGAGAATCAGTTCCTTTGTGTACTAACCCATTTTAAAGTGTTTGAATTAAAGCTCTCACAATTGCAAATTTCTCCAATCTTCTGTAAATTATTGGAGGCATGTTAAACCGCCTGACAGTTCTGAGGACTGGGGTTCAAATCCCGGCCCCGCCTGTGTGCATGTTCTCCCCTTGCCTGCATGGGTTTTCTCCGGGTACTCCGGTTTCCTCCCACATCCCAAAAACATGCATGGTAGGTAATTGAGGACTCTAAATTGGCCGTGAGTGCGAATGGTTGTTTGTCTCTATGTGCCCTGCGATTGGCTGGCGACCAGTTCAGGGTGTAGCCCGCCTCTCGCCCGAAGATAGCTGGGATAGGCTTCAGCATGCCCGCAACCTCGTGAGGATAAGCGGTTCGGAAAATGAATGGATGGATGTTAAACCACAGAGGGACACTGAGACCAATCCAGAAAAGTAAGAAGCTTTAAAATCCTGGCCAGTAATATGAAGGAGTTTCAATATTTTCTGGTCTT
This sequence comes from Phyllopteryx taeniolatus, assembly GCF_024500385.1. Taxonomy (NCBI): domain Eukaryota; kingdom Metazoa; phylum Chordata; class Actinopteri; order Syngnathiformes; family Syngnathidae; genus Phyllopteryx; species Phyllopteryx taeniolatus. The sequence continues at coordinate 1,218,377 of NC_084511.1, forward strand.
TGATGGATACTATAGAAGATTTATCAAAGATTACGCTGCCATCGTCAAACCACTCAACATGCTAAACCGTGACTATGCCCCATCCGCCATTCAGCCAGAGTAATAAACCCTGGAAGGCAATTCTTCAAATCAAAGCTGCCCTTTGAAGGGAATTAGACCAGTGTTCATTACCTTTGACACAGTCATCTCCAAGTTGAAAAATGCACCTGTTCTTGGATATGCCAATCCAAAGCTGCCACATACTGTATATTACACACAGAGGCAAGCACAACATTATTGGGGTCAGTCTTGTACCAGGTGCAGGAAGGCTTTGCCTGCATGTGATTTCTTATGCCAGTCAAGTTTTATCACTAAGGGAGACAAGGTACCTGCCCTAACTAAACTAAAATTTGGCCCAGGTTGAGACTTTCACACCCTCCAAATGTATTGGAACCGTTAAGCTAATTCCATTGTTCTTGCCTGAATCTGAAAATCTTTGGGTTTGACATCAAAAGATGTCTCAAATGATTTGAAAAGAATATGAGATGAGCAGTCCACATTTAACTTTTATTTGCAGGTAGATTTTAAAAAATGAAACATTGCATTTTTAGGTGAGCAAAGTTATTGGAAAAGATAGATTCAAAAAGATTTAAATGAACAAGAGTTCATATTTTATTGCAAATCCTTTGTTTGAAATAATTGCATAACTCCTGTGACCCATTGACTAAATTATTAAATTTTCCTGACTTTATCAAGTTTCTGTAGACTTCTGAGTTGATTTTGCTGCAGCCATCACGTTGGTCATCAATGAAGATTAGTGAGCCTGTCTCATAAAAAGCTAAGCAAGCCCAAGCCATGACATTACCTCCAATGAACTTCACAGATGTGCTTGTATTTTGGGATCAGATCCTTTCATTCATGTGACCCATAGCATATTTCCTTTAGAAACTCCCAACTCTGCATGTTTCTGCCTCCCACCTCGGTTTTATTTGGAGACAATCATGTAAGGATGTTTGAGGGATACTGTTACAGAATATTCTAATAATGTTACCATTTCCATTTTATATATTTTTAGAAAAATGTCTACCGTAAATTGCTAGGTTTATTGAAGTTTCACCATTTACTGTGAGTTATTAAAAAAAGAAAAATAAATGGCAGTTGTAGGTACCCGAAGAAGTCTTACTTGGCAAGAACAATTGCAATCTTCAGCTGTTCTGATGTCAATTTCAAGTAGTTCATGGAGTAGTTCTCTTTCATACTCTTCAATAATGCAAAACTAATCATTGGGGAAATCAACTTTGGTAATCCAAAAGCTTGCTGTATTTGCTTCCAGATCCCCAAAGTAGTATTACTGCATTTCAGCAGCCTTTTTGTAATAAAGTGATAAGAAAATGACTCTTAAACCTTAGCGGTGGTCTGCGCTCTGCTGTGTATCATTGCAGTTATTATTGTCATAATTATGCACTCTCTGCCCACGGCACCAATAATTATCAGAAATTATTTCTCAAATCATTGCAATGAAGAGGGGCATATTTAAAATCTAAGCGGTGTAAAAAAAATTAAGATTAATACTTAATGCTATGTGCATTGTTATTGTTTCAAACATGTGACACTGACAGACAGACAGACAGACAGCACGATACCCCATCTGTGGGTTAGGACTGAATGCTCCCTGAGGAAAACTGACCTGTGAACTTCCTTGGAAGAATTTAAGATTGCACCGAATACAATGACATTTGAGAGGCAAAGGAGAACTGCCTGCAGAGACGGAATATGACAGTGGAACAGAAAGACCAATTTGGAGGTGAGTTCAAATATCGGAGAATGTGCCTATCAAGGAGGACAGAGAGGACTAATGGGAATGTAATATCCGGCTGATAAATCTTGTGGCTGTCAGGTGCTCAGTCATCTGATAACCTGAGAGACAGAGTTAAGACCGCTTCCACCCTGGCTTAATGCTAATTATAGACAGCTATAATAAACCCACAATCAGTGTAAATATGTGTAATCTCTCTTCTTTGTTAGTGGGTAAATAGAGTTGTGTATCAATCAAATATTTTCTACAGCTGTCGCCAGTGTTGTACCTGAACGAGTTCAATGAACGAAAGTTCATTGAACTAGTTGATGTTTTGGGTGGACGTGAACTGAATTTACATTTATGTCTGATGAATGTTATTGAGAACATGCTCATTCGGGATCTGTGAACAGTTTTTCTACAGTTAATTTTCATTCAAGAGGGCCAGGTTTTGTTAGGGACTTCCAGGACAAACACACTATAGTATATACACGAGTCTTCATATTGATATATTTTTTATTAAGATAGAATGCCTGCATATCAAAAGAAATAAAGAAGGTTGTGTGAGATCTAGACAGGCGTAACCTGGGAGAAGGAACAGAAAAGATTGTGTACTGTATATTTGCAAGTATAAGTCATTTATTTGGGCTTGTTTCTGGAGGTTGTAACATCTGTTGTTTGCCTTATAAGGAGTGGAACTTTCTGGCACATTCCCCCCCACTCCCTACTCAGAGTATAAGATAGATAGTGGTTCTTTGTTTAGACAGACAGTCTCCAACTCGTGAAACTATCGGTCTCCAACGTGTTGTTACTCCTTGCCAATAAACAACAGAAGACCGTCCATTTGGTCTCCTGGAACTTCATCAGTCTTTCCTCAAATAAAAGAACTGACAATTGGTTGGTATGAATACTTTTGGCTAATATTGTTTCCCCAACTTTAACAATATGTCGGGATAAAAATGCCGTATTTGGCAACACATTCAGTGCAGCCACGGCCACCATTCATGTTTACATCATGTTTACTGCGTGAGAGTGCGAGGTACATTCAGGCACACTGCGTAAATAGGAGCAAATGTGTTCTTTGGAACATAAATGTAAAAATTGATTATTAGGAAAATTATTATTTGTTTCAGAATGCTTTAGTTAAAACATTGCACGATCACATCGTCATAATATGGAATTGATTTTGTTTTTTTATTATAAGAACAGATAAAGATACAATATTGTTAAAATAGTCAGCCAGAGCTGAGAGAAATGCAATTATCACTGTCCTTTAACCATCGTTCCTGTCGCACTGTGTTGCGTTTTTGTTTGCACCGTAAGGACAAAAGTCCTGTTTTTGTTTCATTTCCTCATTTAAAAAAAAGACTAATGAAGCAACAAGTTTTTCTTCATGTTTTTGAGATTGTAGGGTGAAAGCTGCAGCTGGTTGCGAGTGTGGACTGAATGGGTGACAACAATGAGAAAATTAAATGCCAGTATCATATTTTACGACCATAAGGCGCACTTAAAAGTCTGAAATTTTCTCCAAAATGCACGGGGCGCCTTATAACGCGGCACGCCTTATGTCTGCACCGAGTTCCAAAATCTATAAGTGTTATGTTATGAGCGCTCCGCTTGACTGACTGGGAGCATTTCCTGCCGACACGCTGCTAATATAGAGGAAAAGGAGGACAGCTGAGGACAGCATGCGGACGTAAAGGGGGAAGGGTGCGCATGAAGGAGGATGCTAAAGCCACGCCCCCAGTAGGTGTATAGCGCCGGGGTGGGCATTGTGCAAAACAACATTGGTTTGGCTAAGGACCCCCGAAAATGGCACCTATGAAGAGACACGCTTACGAAGCACAGTTTGAACTGCAAGCTGTCAGACTGAGGGCAATAACACTTGCAGAAGAAATAAAAATGTAACATTTTCAAAGAGGTCCGTTGTGGGGTTTTCGTTTTATGAAACATTTATCCATCCGGGCAAGGACTACCGTGGCGCAGCAACTTCTGGGGGATTACAAGGAAAAGCTGGCGTGGGAGCCATGTATGACAGATGGCGAACACTGCTTTACTAAGACTGGGAGGCAACGCCGGGCGAGTTACGCCACCATATGTGAATGGACTGTGGATGTTTGGGCTAAGGTATCTGCTTTGACTGTTGTCCGAGCTTTCGCGAAAGCTGGCATCATTGCTGAATAGCACCCCCGCAACGAGACTGACTCTGACAATGACGAGAGGGAACCCGACATGTTTGTTGGAGAACTTGGCCGACTTTAATGAGCGCTCCGCTTGACTGGCTGGGAGCATTTCCTGCCGACACGCTGCTTATATAGACGAAGGCGGACGTGACTGAGGACAGCACATGGACGTAAAGGGGGAAGGGTGCGCGTGACAGAGGATGCTCAAGGCACGCCCCCAGTTGGTATATAGCGCTGGTTTGTGCATCGGTTTGGCTAAGGACCCCCGAAAATGGCACCTACGAAGAGACACGCTTACGAAGCACAGTTTAAACTGCAAGCTATTAGTTATGCGGTGGAACATGGGAATCGAGCAGAATCGAGAGAATTCAAGATCAACGAATCCATGGTTCGCAAGTGGAGCAAGCAGGAAAACAAGCTTCGCCAAGTCAAGAAGACGAGTTTGTTTCCGCGGAAACCAGGAGTTGGAAGACCAACTCGAGCAATGGATTAATGAGCAAAGAACAGCCTGGAGAAGCATCTCTACAGTCACCATTCGACTGAGTGCAATAACTCTGCCATGTGCAGCAAGTGAGGAAGCTTGCCATCATTACGGGAGGCTTGACTAAGAAACTCCAACCGCTGGACATTGGTGTAAACAAGGCGTTCAAAGTGAACTTGCGAGCGGCGTGGAAGCGATGGATGACAGATGGCGAACACAGTTTTACTAAGACTAGGAGGCAGCGAGTTACGCCACAATTTGTGAATGGATTGTGGATGCTTGGGCTAACGTGTCTGCTTGCACTGTTGATCGAGCTTTCGTAAAAGCTGCCATCTTTTCTGAGGAGCGTCAGCCTCACAGTTCTGAGGACCAGGGTTCAATCCCTTGCCCCGCCTGTGTGGAGTTTGCATGTTGCGTGGGTTTTCTCCGGGCACTCCGGTTTCCTCCCACATCCCAAAAACATGCATTAATTGGAGATTCTAAATTGCCCGTAGGTTTGAATGTGAGTGTGAATGGTTGTTTGTTTGTATGTGCCCTGCGATTGGCTGGCAACCAGTTCAGGGTGTACCCCGCCTCCTTCCCGATGATAGCTGGGATAGGCTCCAGCACGCCCACCTCCCTAGTGAGGAGAAGCGGCTCAGACAATGGATGGATGGATTAATTATGAAATATAAACTACTTCATTTTAGGAGCGGTGAGCTGAACTTTGAACTACTTTGAACTTTCCAACATTGCCTGGAGCAATTCCTTCACTTCGATACTTGTTCCTGAAAGCTACTTTTTCTGATACCTATTTTATATCAGTTTGAACAAAATAGAAATTTAAATAACACATTACCGTCTAAGTCTTGATTTTTATTTTTAGCTTTGGCATTTAGCCACTTCAAGCAATTTTTTTACGTCAAAAAAAAAAAAAAAAAAAACAGACAACAAATAATTTCCAGTGCAAATGAACAGCTGCAAAAAAAGGATGGGTCAGTGTCCAATGCACACTGCTACATATAGAAGACCTTCTCACTTGTGTTTTCTCTAAAAAAATAAATAAATCAACGTCTCACTCCTAGCTTAATGGTCTCAGCAGTAGAAAATGAACGCTCTGAGTATGTGGATGATGATTGCAAACAGAGATGCCGAACTGGCAAGTTTGATAGCACTGGCAGAGTGTTCCTGACAGTAGATGGCAGACCTCTGTCCCACTCTAGCTCATTACAAACCTTCTCTGTGGTGCTGAGGATGTTCTCTTGTCTTACTTTTACTGCCATGTCCTCATCAGCAAATAGCTCCTCAAGAGCAAACAGCTTTGACTTCTTCTGAAAACAAGAAGAAAAAAGACATTCATGGTAGCTGCCACCAAGCTTTTGTTCTGAAAATGAAATTGGGGTATATGGGACAGGAAATCTTTGTAAATATTTATTTTACCAGTTTTCGTCCGCCACAGCTAAGGTTTATCTGTTACTGTCACTCTTTAGTTAACTTTTGATTTGACTAGCTACATAGCCATAAGATAAAGCGACACACTAATGTCTCAAGTCAGCGTTACATGGATCCCAGGTAAACTCAGCACTTGATGCGCGTATTATGTTGTAGTAACGTTGCCTGTGAATATTCTCATTCATCCAGGTTATCTCATTCTCAGGGCATTGATTCGATCGCAACTGGACTGTTCTGGTGTTCTTAGAAGACGTTTTGCCTCTCATCCGAGCAAACTTCATCAGTTCATGCACAAAGCTTAGTTAGGGCAGCACTAGCCTAAGTTCAAGTGGAAAAAAAAAAACCTCAACTATTATTGTGTCACGTTGGAGGCACGCCCCAAACCACCAATGATGCTGATGGAGTCTGCTCAGGTGAGAAGCAAACCGTCTTTTAAGACAACCAGAACTGTTCGTTTGCGATCGAGTCAATGCTCTGAGAATTGCAGTAACGTAAAAAAAACAAATAAGTGGGACAGACTTGGCAGAACATAAATTTACCTGTTGAAATCCCTGTTGGAAAGACACAACACCGTCCTTGGTACTTGGATTAGGTGAAGTCCAGTGATGGAGATTTATAATTGGGCCCCTCACTCTCTGTAATGTCCACAGGTGGACTTGAATGTAGAGAGGAAGTGGATGGCTGCTCTCTAAGCTTTCCACTCTTAAATTGATTTTGTGCACGGTCAGGTGTTTCATTAAATTAATCGGGTTGGCAATTATTTTTTTTGATGATGTTATTTATTTATTTATTAATATTTTGCATATATTGCACCGTGCACTATTGGCATCAGTTTTGCTGAAGCGGGGCCACAATTTTGAACTCTGAACACTGGATGTGCATTTTCAGACATAATCATCAGGTGTTTGGTTTGCGATGAAAAACCAAAAGGTCTCAAGAACACATCTTTCCCACACTGTTTCTCCTTAAGTCTGATGCTCAGGCCATTGAAGTGATCACAAATGGACTGTTCTTGTCCAGTCCAGTTGTGATCGTGTCAATGCCCTGAGAATTAAATGACCTAGATGAATGAGAATACTTAAATCTGATGGTGCAATTCCATAAACATGACAGATATGCTCCTTGGACCTGTACCTATGGTGTCTTAGAATACTATTCTTACTGGTTTTCAACCAATTGTTCATTCCTGGAGTAATTTGGAATTGAAATGGAAGTGAATTATTACTGTTATTGTTATTTATAATGTGCAGCACCTTGCAGACCGTTATCTATTATCCTTTTAGGGGAATTTGACCCAATCTTTCCATCATCTTAAAAGCCAATCCCATCTAATGTGTTCCTTTTTAGGAGATACTTGTCACGATGCGAGTTGGATTGGACCCAAGAGCAGACTGAGGTGGAGGGAGTAGATTTTGACTGGTTTATTGCAGGTTGACACAGGGTAAGGATATCCAAGGCGGGGCGGTGGACTGGCAGGACAAGGAGCGAGCAGGAAGCGGGAACGTGAGCAGGTGGAGTTGCTTGGCGGCGCGGTTGGAGCAGGCAGCTAGGCGAGGAAGGAGTGGAAAATAACCTCCCAGGGCGTGATTGTTGTTTGTTAATTGTTAAATTTAATAAAAACAAAAAATGCTATTTTTATGCTCACATTTTGTAAAGATTCTACTTATGCATTGACAAATAAGATATTAAATTTTTAAGGGGTGCAAGAACATTAAGAAAGTGTGAGGCAAAGAAAATATATAGTATTCGTCACACCATACATCCACAGTTACTGGCTTTTTAAATTATACATGAATAAATAATTGTTTCCCATTTATATTTTGATATTTTTTTCTGTTTTTTGACAGCAAAAGGTTGAGAACATCCATCCATTTTCTGTACCGTTTATCCTCACTAGGGTCGCGGACGTGCTGGAGCCTATCCCAGCTGAATCTGGGCGAGAGACAGGCTACACCCTGAACTGGTCGCCAGTTAATTGCAGGGCACATATAAACAAACAACCCTTCGCACTCACATTCACACCTACCAGCAATTTACAGTCTTCAATTAACCTACAATGCATGTTTTTGGAATGTGGGATAAAACCAGAGTATCTGGAGAAAATCCAGACAGGCACAGGGAGAACATGCAAACTCCACACAGGTAAGGCCGGATTTGAACCTGGGTCATCAAAACTGTGAGGCAGATGTGCTAACCAGTCGCACACTGTGCCACACAGGTTGAAACAATATTTTCCTTAACACGGACACGTGGTCTGGGCCTGCCTCTTTGTTAAGTTCCTGGGAATTACAATCTCTCAGGACCTGAAGTGGGCGACCAACATCAACTCCGTCCTCAAAAAGGCCCAGCAGAGGATGTACTTCCTGCGCCTTCTGAGAAAGCACGGCCTGCCACCGGAACTGCTGAGACAGTTCTACACAGCGGTCATCGAATCAGTCCTGTGTTCTTCCATCACATTCTGGTTTGGTGCTGCTACAAAAAAGGACAAACTCCGACTGCAACGGACACTCAAAACTGCTGAAAGGATTGTTGGTACCCCCCTACCCACCCTTAAGGACTTGCACGCTGCCAGAACTAAGACAAGGGCATGCAGAATCCTCTCGGACCCTCCGCACCCCGGTCACCAGCTCTTCCAGCTCCTTCCCTCAGGTAGGCGCTACCGATCAATGCAAACTAGAACTAGCAGACATTCCAACAGCTTCTTCCCTCTTGCAATCAACTTCTTAAACAGCTAACCTGTAATTCCATTACAACAAGCTGGCAATTTTTTGACTTGAGTTCGTTGTCACATTTCTGTGGGGCCAATTATATATTACTCGTGCACTCATTGTAGTTGTCTCGCCATGCTGCACTATTTGCATATACTGGCCACTCATGCCAGAGTAGCATCTGCTCCATTTGCACACTGATTGAGGAGTATCTATAACATTTGCACAACCATTGTCCCAGATTATCGCACTACTCGTCACTTTAAACCGCATACACTCCTTGAAGTCTCAGCGCCATTTTGCACAATGGTCATTGCACCGGACTATTGCAATATTAGTCATTCGAACTGCTCTAAGTGCTAGAGGACTCTGCATCTTTTTGCACAATTGTTTTTTGTCAATGTCTTTATGTCTCCAAAGTGTTCTGTAAATTGACTGTCTGTTGTACTAGAGCGGCTCCGACTACCGGAGACAAATTCCTTGTGTGTTTTGGACATACTTGGCAAATAAAGATGATTCTGATTCTGATTCTGATATATCCATCCATCCATTTCCACTTTCCCCAGCCACTTCACCCTGCTCTTCCGGGGAGATTCCGAGGCATTCCCAGGGCAGCCTGGAGACAGTCTCTCCAGCGTGTCTCGAGTCATCCCCAGGGATCCTCCCGGTGGTACATGCCCGGAACACCTGACCAGGGAGGCGTCCAGGGGGCATCCAAACAAGATGACTGAGCCACCTCGACTCTGAGCCCTTCCCGGATGACTAAGCTTCTCACCCCATTGAGGGTGAGGGTAGGAACGTAGATCGACCGGTAAATCGAGAGCTCAGCTCCTTCTTTACCGACAGACTGATACAGATCACTGCAGATACTGCACCATCTGCCTGTCGATGTCCCGCTCCATTCTCCCCTCACCCATGAACCAGACCCCGAAATACTTCAACGCCACCACTTCAGGCAGGATCTCTTCCTCAACCTGGAGAAAGCAGGTCATCCACTGTGCCATTATTATTATTATTATTATTATTATTATTATTATTATTATTATTATTATTAAATTATCATTTCAAGCCTTTCCACACTCACAACCATATTGAATTGTTACATTTCTAACAGTACAGCCACTGACTGTGGACGCAACTTACCTTACCTACCTTTGAAGGCTTCACTATTCACTCATTTACTCCGATTGCCCTGGCATACACTAATGGTGTTTTATTAAATCATATCTCTGTCTGGATCTTACAAGTTATTTACAATGACACTTCCAGAATTAACAGTCTTGTATTGTGTTGTTGTAAATAGTCAAGGACTCTGGACTAGAGACTTCTTAGCTGAGGACAGTCAGCACAATTCTGTTGAGAAAGAGAAGAGAGCCACCAAGAAAAAGAAAATGGAACATCGCAGGTTGGGCGTAAGAAGTGTCATTGATTTAAAAAAAAAAAAAACTTTTGGCTTACTATTGATTAAAATTTTGTTTCTGCAATGCCAGCAGGATAGCAAAGCAGAAGGCAAGAGGGGCTTGTGCAGTGGGCTTAGTGAAGATGTATTAGCAAGTAGGTGATTTGCGATTTTGGATACCACAGGGTGGCAAGTGTAATGTGCAGATATGAAGAGACAAAGGGAGACATGGTCATGGAAAGGAGAATATATTCGAGCACGGTAAATCACAGTTAGAGGTTATCATAGAAATGTCTTTCTGTATGCGAGAGAATAGCTACCATCATCTCGCCATGAGCAAATGAAGTCATTGGATTGCCAGATTGCTGCAATGACTGATTGTATGTGTCCTCTTGGGAGGCTGATGCACACCATGCCCACAACACGGAGAAATATCCAGACCCAGATAGAGAAAACTTAAAGGAAACAAGGTCAATTATTTACACTTGTCTTGAGAATTAGGTTTGTGAATGTATGTAAATGTGGGTTGTTTCATATACGTAAGACATAGCACACCTTTAGAGGAAGAAGTCTTGAAGTCTTATAACAAGTGAATTATCAGACATGTATACATACAACAAATATACAAACACACACACATCTAAATGTTCAAACAATTTCTTGAACATGTCGAATAATACAATTGAGTGCCATATCTTGCTCTTATTGTTAACATTCCCAAACAGGCATGCACACATATCAAAATACAGCTCACATCCTTGAGCATAAAGGTTGGGTCTGCCCTAAGGGAGAGACAGATCTTTAATAGATAGGCAGCAAGAGAAGGAGAGTTAACATTTGAATCTGCCATGGGATTTTGGGAATAGAAGCTAATTCCTAGATAATGTTCACAGTCGAACATGCTCTTACTCTCATACTCTTTTGCCTGTCTCCCTTACAAAATTTTCTTTCCTGGTATAAATATTGAGTCAAAGTGGACATTTTTTTTATTTTCAGAGAATAACATTTTGCCATTTGAAGAAATTGCCTTTGTACATGGGATTATGGGATTAAATACCTATATTTTGCTCATCGAAGTGCTCCCACCTAAGAGGTGACCCTGAACAGGATTGGAGGGAAAGAAATTGAATGGATGGATGAATGCAAATTTACAACCCCAATTCCAATGAAGTTGGGACGTTGTGTTAAACATAAATAAAAACAGAATACAATGATTTGCAAATCATTTTCAACCTATATTTAATTGAATGCACTACAAAGACAAGATATTTAATGTTCAAACTGATAAACTTTTTTTTTTTTAGCAAATAATCATTAACTTAGACTTTTATGGTGGTGGCACGTTCCAAAAAAGCTGGGACAGGTGGCAAAAAAGACTGAGAAAGTTGAGGAATGCTCATCAAACACCTGTTTGGAACATCCCACAGGTGAACAGGCTAATTGGGAAGAGGTGGGTGCCATGATTGGGTATAAAAGGAGCTTCCCTGAATTGCTCAGTCATTCACAAGCAAAGATGGGGCGAGGTTCACCTCTTTGTGAACAAGTGCATGAGAAAATGGTCGAACAGTTTTAGGACAATGTTCCTCAACGTACAATTGGAAGGAATTTAGGGATTTCATCATCTACGGTCCATAATATCATCAAAAGGTTCAGAGAATCTGGAGAAATCACTGCATGGAAGCGGCAAGGCCGAAAATCAACATTTAATGCCCGTGACCTTCAAACCCTGCATCAAAAACTGACATCAATGTGTAAAGGATATCACCACATATCAGGAACACTTCAGAAAGCCAATGTCAGTAAAAACAGTTCAGCGCTACATCCGTAAGTTCTATTTGAAACTCTACTATGCAAAGCAAAAGGCTTACACATATATGAAGGCACCATTAATGCTGAAAGGTACATACAGGTTTTGGAGAAACATATGCTGCCATCCAAGCAAGGTCTTTTTCATGGACGCCCCTGCTTATTTCAGCAAGACAATGCCAAACCACATTCTGCACGTGTTACAACAGTGTGGCTTCGTAGTAAAATAGTGCTGGTACTTGACTGGCCTGCCTGCAGTCCAGACCTGTCTCCCAGGTGTGGCGCATTATGAAACGTAAAATACGAAAACGGAGACCCCGGACTGTTGAAAAGCTGAAGCTGTACATCAAGCAAGAATGGGAAAGAATTCCACCTACAAAGGTTCAACAAATGTCCTCAGTTCCCAAATGTTTATTGAATGTTGTTAAAAGAAAAGGTGATGTAACACTGGTAAACATGACTCTGTCCCAGCTTTTTTGGAATATGTTGCAGCCATAAAATTCTAAGTTAATGATTATTTGCTGAAAACAATAAAGTTTTTCAGTCTGAACATTAAATATATTGTCTACTTTGTAGTGTTTTCAATTAAATATAGGTCGAAAATGATTTGCAAATCATTGTATTCTGTTTTTATGTTTAACACAACGTCCCAACTTCATTGGAATTGGGGTTGTACTTTCAATTAGCAAAGTGACAAGACTTTCCAAAAATGACACTGTCAAAATGCTTAGTCTGGTTGGATTGGCCACTTCAACCTGATTACAACACACAATGAATTTTGAAAATCAGAAAAACCGGGAGTAAATTCAGGCATGGATATCAGATAATCTCTTCTTACGATTGTGAGCAAAGAGACGATTCCTCATTTTTGCATTTAATCACAGCTCGCGTTGTATGTTGTTAGGCTGAAGTTTTTTTTCTAGCTCGAAAACATTTCAGGTGGTCAGAGACAGCAACACTGTCCGCTGTTTGAATTGGAATGAGGGAAGTACAGTACATGTGCCCCTGGGTCCAGCTCTCCATTGTTTTGTAGTATTATTTGTTCACTTCTTCTCAAACGATGTTGCTTCTATTGCATTTCTTCTAAGCATGGTTAAATATCCATCCATCCATCCATTTTCTACCGCTTATCCGAGGTCGGGTCGCGGGGGCAGTAGCTTTAGCAGGGATGCCCAGACTTCACTCTCCCCAGCCACTTCATCCAGCTCTTCCGGGGGGATCCCGAGGCTTTCCCAGGCCAGCCGAAGAACGTAGTCTCTCCAGCATGTCCTGGGTCGTCCTCCCGGTGAGACATGCCCGGAACGCCTCACCAGGGAGGTGTCCGGGAGGCATCCGAATCAGATGCCCCATCCACCTCATCTGGCTCCTCTCGATGTGGAGGAGCCGCGACTCTACTCTGAGAACCTCCCGGATGACCGAGCTTCTCACCTTATCTCTAAGGGAGAGCCCAGACACCCTGCGGAGGAAACTCATTTCAGCCGCTTGTATCCGGGATCTTGTTCTTTCGGTCACGACCCACAACTCGTGACCATAGGTGAGGGTAGGAACGTAGATCCACCGGTAAATTGAGAGCTTTGCCTTTCGGCTTAGCTCCTTCTTTACCACATCGGACCGATACAAAGTCCGCATCACTGCAGACGCTGCACCGATCCGCCTGTTCTCCCGTTCCATTCTTCCCTCACTCATGAACAAGACCCCAGGATACTTGAACTCCTCCACTTGGGGCAGGATCTCATCCCTGACCTGGAGAGGGCACGCCACCCTTTTCCGACTGAGGACCATGGTCTCAGATTTGGAGGTGCTGATTCTCATCCCAGCCGCTTTACACTCGAACACTGCGAACTGCTCCAGTGAGAGTTGGAGGTCACGGCTTGATGAAGCCAACGGAACCACATCATCTACAAAAAGCAGATGCAATACTGAGGCTACCAAACCGGACCCCCCCTACGCCTCGGCTGCGCCTTGAAATTCTGTCCATAAAAGTTATGAACAGAATCGGTGACAAAGGGCAGCCTTGGTGGAGTCCAACCCTCACCAGGAACAAGTCCGACTTACTGCCGGCAATGCGGACCAAACTCTGACTCCGGTCGTACAGGGACCGAACAGCCCGTATCAGGGGGTTCGGTACCCCATACTCTCGAAGCACCCTCCACAGGACTCCCCGAGGGACACGGTCGAACGCCTTCTCCAAGTCCACAAAACACATGTAGACTGGTTGGGCGAACTCCCATGCACCCTCGAGGACCCTGCCGAGGCTGTAGAGCTGGTCCACTGTTCCACGGCCAGGAAGAAAACCACACTGCTCCTCCTGAATCTGAGATTCGACTTCCCGACGGACCCTCCTCTCCAGCACCCCGGAATAGACCGTACCAGGGAGGCTGAGGAGTGTGATCCCCCTGTAGTTGGAACACAGCCTCCGGTCCCCCTTCTTAAAAACCAGGACAGCCCCACAACATCCAGTGCTTTTAGGAACTCCGGGCGAATCTCATCCACCCCCGGGGCCTTGCCACCAAGGAGCTTTTTAACCACCTCGGTGACCTCAAAGCCAGAGATAGGAATGCTCAGAGAACCCACACTCTGCTTCCTCATGGGAAGGTGTGTCGGTGGAATTGAAGATGTATTGTATGTGAGGTAAGTATTCTCCCCACTGACTCACAACGTCCCGAGTCGAGGTCAGCACCGCCCCATCCCCACTATACACGGTGTTGGTGGTGCACTGCTTTCCTCTCCTGAGACGCCGGATGGTGGACCAGAATTTCCTCGAAGCCGTCCGGAAGTCTTTCTCCATGGCCTCACCGAACTCCTCCCATACCCAAGTTTTTGCTTCAGTGACCACCATAGCTGCATTCCGCTTGGCCAGCCGGTACCCATCAGCTGCCTCAGGAGTCCCACTGGGCAAAAAAGCCCGCTAGGACTCCTTCTTCAGCTTGACGGCATCCCTCACCGTTGGTGTCCACCAATGGGTTCGGGGATTGCCGCCATGATAGGCAACGATCATCTTAGGGCCACAACTCCGGTCGGCCGCCTCAGCAATGGAGGCGCGGAACATGGTCCACTCGGACTCGATGTCCCCCGCCTCCCCCGGAACATGAGCAAAGTTCTGTCGGAGGTGGGAGTTGAAACTCCTTCTGACAGGGGATTCTGCCAGACGTTCCCAGCAGACCCTCACAATACCTTTGGGCCTGCCACATTGGACTGGTATCTTCCCCAACCATCGGAGCCAACTCACCACCAGGTGGTGATCAGTTGACAGCTCCGCCCCTCTCTTCACCCAAGTGTCCAAGACATGCGGCCGCAAGTCCGATGACACGACCACAAAGTCGATCATCGAACTGCGACCTAGGTTGTCCTGGTCCCAAGTGCACGTGTGGACGCCCTTATGCTTGAACATGGTGTTCGTTATGGACAATACGTGATGAGCACAGAAGTCCAATAACATAACACCGCTCAGGTTCTGATCGGGGGTGGGGGGGCGTTCCTCCCAATCACGCCCTTCCAGGTCTCACTGTCATTGCCCACGTGAGCATTGAAGTCCCCCCACAGAACGATGGAGTCCCCAGCGGGAGCGCTATCCAGCACCCTCTCGAATGACTCCAAAAAGGGGGTTACTCTGAACTGCTGTTTGGTGCATAGGCACAAACAACAGTCAGGACCTGTCCCCCACCCGAAGGCGGAGGGAGGCTACCCTCTCGTCCACCGGGGTGAACACCAACGAACAGGCACCAAGCCGGGGGGCAATAAGTATACCCACACCTGCTCGGCGCCTCTCTCCGTGGGCAACTCCAGAGTGGAAGAGAGTCCAACCCCTCTCGAGAGGACTGGTACCAGAGTCATGCTTAAATATCATTTTATCATTTAATCTGAAGTGTTAGTGTAAAGGCAAGGATGGATTTGAACGCGGGTCTTCAGAACTGTGAGGCAGATGTGCTAACCAGTCATCCATCATGCCTGAAAAGTATTTTTTTATGTATAGTGGCAATTCCCAACATAAATTCAAGTCACAGATGTTCAGGAGGTAAAATGCATGCTCTATTCGGTTCAGGTCCGGTGATTGACTTGGCCAGTCTAAGACCTTCCACTTGTTGAATGATGAAGCTTCTCCCGAATAGTTTCAATGCATTTTTCTGTAAATTGCCAGACAAAATGGTTTCATACGCGCATTCACGGAATCCATCCTATATGGAAGAAATAAAATATGGTTTATTTCAAGTTTAAAAAAAGTTACTACATACAGTTTTTTATTTGTGCACAAAATGAACCACACAGCCATTGCTCACAGAATCACTGTGTTGAAAGAATTCAAATTTCAAATTCAGTTCAAGGAAAACTTATAGTAATGAATCTGAATTTTGCTGTTGCCTCACTCTTTGGCAAGCAGGAGTCATATGATTTTCACAACAAATTCTGTTCCTTTGTTTTTATGTCAGTAATCGTCAAAAAATTATTTTTCAGTCAGATACATTCAGTGGAAGCTTGCTCATATTTGGAAGTGGCTGAAGTAGAACAGATGCTTTTCCACTTCTTGTTCTATTGCTATCATAGGTATGAACAACAGGTAGGTAAAATAGAACCCTTTGAACTGGGGGCATATATACAATATAATACACTGTCTCTTCCTATGTTCGAAAGGAAGCACCCTTTTATCTCTTTCTACAACGCATTCCACAAAGGTGAAGGAAAGGTGGTATAAAGGTTAAAATACTGTAGCTGGTTCGAAGATTTGACTTTCCAGAGAGTCCCGATGTTACATGATCAAAAACGAAAGTGCTGATTGGCCGAAGAGGAGATCTGTGTATTGCCGTTCGATTGCTATTCCTACAGTACCCGGATGTCTGTCACATCTAATTTCACATCTGCCTCACAGTTCTGAGGACCGGGGTTCAAATCCCGGCCCCACCTGTGTGGAGTTTGCATGTTCTCCCCATGCCTGCGTGGGTTTTCTCCAGGCACTCCGGTTTCCTCCCACATCCCAAGAACATGCAGGGTAGGTTAATTGAATACTCTAAATTGGTACCGTTGGTATGAATGTGAGTGCGAACGGTTGTTTGTGTCTGTGACCTGCGATTGGCTGGCGACCAGTTCAGGGTGTACCCCGCCTTTCGCAAGAAAGATAGCTGGGATAGGCTCCAGCACGCCCGCAACCCTAGTGAGGATGAGCGGAACGGAAGATTAATGAAATTTAAATTATGTTATTCAAATAAAAAATTTTAACACAATTATTCGAGTTGACCAATTCAAATTCAGTTCCTGTGAGCACATATTTAAGCTCATATTCTTGGTTTAAAAACATAGTTTGCGCATGTTTGAGTGTGTTTGGACCCTACAGGAACAAATGAGAATGCCTGCTTCTGGAAGAGAACAATAACTAGTACACAGGGGACACCCAGATAAAAATACACTCCATCTCTATGACTCTCTTGGTCCCACAGGTGTGTGTATTGGGGTTTAATCATGTGACTATGGCATAATCACTTGGCTCTCATAAAGAACGGTTTCAACAGAAATACCTCCTTTTCTCTCTGGCACAGTATTACCCCACACGTAAAAACACGACCACCCACTGCACAATGTGATTAGGTATTTAATTAGAGTTGAACATTGTTATCAATGTATATGTACAGCCGTGTGTGGTGCATTTCGGACCTGGGCCTTCAGTGGGGGCTTATGCCGGGATCAGACTACAAGACAAATTTGGCCTTTATGTCTTCTATGTCGGACTACTGCCATAAAATCTTCCAGTCCGGCAGTGGCAACACTACATGACAAAACATTATGTGCAGTAGCCAAGGAAGCTAGTGCTAGTACTAACGGTTCTACATAAACTTGCCGGTGTTCTGTCGAATCATGCTCTCAAGCTTCGGTAAACATCGGTTTGTGCGTGTGAACAGAGGTGGGTAGTAATGCGCTAGACTTACTCCGTTACATTTACTCAAGTAACATTTTGGATAAATTTTACTTGTCAGAGTAGTTAAAATGCACCATACGTTTAATTTTTATTTGAGTATTTTTGTGAAGAAGAATCGATACTTTTACTACATTGCAATGATTAACATGCTGCTCGCAACTTTTATTCATCAATTATTGCATGCGCGATCTTATTTTAGACTCCATCTTTGACTTGTGCGTAGGGCGCCGTTGCGCCAATCCAACCTTATCACTAGTGTCATTTGACCCCAATTCATCAATCAGACAGCACAAGGCAGTCACATGACTGCACACAAAGCTTTCGCGGGCCAATCAAATCGACAAATTTTTAGGAACAAAAAAAGTCGCCCGACTGTTTCCGTACAGACTCTGAAAAACAACAGCTTTGTAATGTAGCTTTTAAATTGTGTCTGCCCAAACTTGGATCTTTCAGCCCATTTCTAAATTGAGAAAACACCTTGCGATAAGTTGCAGATGTTTCTGTTGTTGTTTTGGTAGTGCATCTGGCAACATTAGTCCTGTCTAATGTTCACACACACACACACACACACACACACACACACAGACACATACTGTATATGTGCAGTATATATATATATATATATATATATATATATATATATATGTGTGTATGTGTGTATCTATCTCTATATATTATAATAAATAATAATAATTTAATTAAGTTGTAAATGTGGGCCAGTGATTCTGACCAGCAGCGAAGTCTTAGGCCTTCAGTGCACACCACTGATGTACATGTTTTTCACTGTAAATGACATGTTAAAATGGCAATACAAAACAAAAATATTTTTTCCACCTATGTCAAAAAAGCCTGTTTGGCATCGTGATGCTAATGTGATGCCACTTCAGGAACCATATGAGGTTCAGTCATTTATACCAGTTTGAAGCAAAACAATATATAAATATATATAGTTCAAATCAAGATGAAACAGGAATGTGTGTGTGGTTTTGATTTTTCTTGCCTGTGATATCCAAACTTCCACAGCTTTTCCCAAGATATAAGGCTCTTTAAAAGAAGCTCTTTGAAGCCTATTTTCACATGGAACCAGCGTCTTCAGAAATGTCTTACGGGAACTGTGAACTTTGCATTTGTTTTGCGACACAGACATAACGAGAGGGGGAAAAGTTCCCTCTGTATCCAACGTTTCTGTCAGCCACAATGTCGTTATTTGATCATCTGATAGGAATATTTGTTGGAAAAATATTTAGAACTGGTTCATGTACACCTTTATGTTGTTGCATGGGTGAAAAGGCAAAACTTGGTAATAATAAAAAAGTAAAGACAAGGATTGTTACTGAAAGTAAAAAAAATACTTTCAGTAATCAATACATTTAATAACAAAATATAATATATTAAGACTTACCGTATTTCATTTTCCTGAGGAGTGTCTCATTTGCATAAGACAGGTGCAGAGGGCACCCATACCGACACATTGATTGTCAAACTTGATAAGCCTCCACCCACAAACTGAAATAGTCCTGTACTAATAATGTGGAGCAGTTGAATAATTGCATGGGTATTTGTCATGCCCATCCAAAATTAGATAAACATTTATATATTTAGAAATATTTTACTTTACTATCAATATTTCTTTTTTTTTTTTTTTATTTACCCCTCTTCTCCTAAAACATTATGTCATTTTAACACATTTTAATTATGTGCAACCGATGTACATGTTCAAATCAAGTAAATTCAAAGGACTCTTTTTTTTTTAAGTGTAGCACGTGTCTGCGACCGCATGTCCTCTCCTGTGTATTAAAATAATAAATTGAGCAATCAAACAGGAGTCAAAGTTTTTGATCTCCTCTTTAATATGCTGACATGCTTCTATTTGAATTCAAAAGTGTAGGTTACTGTATGAACACATTTGTTGTGAGTTATAAAAGTAAATAGTATTTCTCTTGGGGATGACCAGAGTCAGAAACGTTCTCCCACCACCCCTGAGAGAACAGTGTTACCCATGATCGCAGCAACTCTCTCTTCAAACGGGGTGAGGCCCTCCACGCCGTTTCTTCCGCCTGTTTTGACCACACTTTGGCGGTGGGCAGCTGTCCTCCGCTTCACATCCAACTTAATGTCTGACCACATCTTTTTAGTTCAGCGTGTGTGTGCGCTGTTGTGACTCTACAGCATTGACAGCCGCACACACGTTGTCCCATTCACTCCTCTTTCGCTTGTTGTTAACGCCGGAGGACAGCGTGCCAAAAGAGGATTTTCTTGCGCGCCTCCACTATGAATCATTGAGCAACTTCACATTGAGAAAAAAGAATTTTTTCTTCATTCCCTTGAGGCAAAGGTGGTGAGGGAGAGACAGTGAAGACCAGAAATAAGGAAGAGGGTTTTTGTGCGCATGTCGGAACATTTTAGGCGGTGATGCTGCTATTTATTTATTTATTGTATCCCTGTGTAAAAAAGGAGATTTGAATCCAACCGTAGTCTGAAATCACTTTGAGGGATATTTCCACTGAGGTGTTTTTTAATAGATACTGAACAACTGATGGTATGTGGCATTACATCCATTGAGAGAAGACTCCAATATTCTTCATGGTATCAGACATCCAAGATGCGCCGCCATTCTTTTCTCTCCTTGTCTCCCTTGTGGTTATTTCTGTCTTCACATTCATCTTCTCATCCTCTCAAAGCCTTCCCCTCCACCCCATCACCTCCCAAACCACCTGCAGTCTTCCTTTCTTTCGTTTGCTGATTAGATGCTGGGCTTGGATATTAAAATAAGGTCCCACTTCTCCTCCCACAGAAACATACACACACTAACACACACGCACACACACAAGAACATAGTGGCGGCAGCTCAGCTGTTCACAAGCAAAGATTAGGCGAGGTTCACCACTTTGTGAATAACTGCATCAGCAAATAGTCCAACCGTTTAACAACAACGTTTCTCAACAACTGCAAGGATTTAGTCATCTACCGTCCATAATATCATCCAAAAATTCAGAGAAGATGGAGAAATGTCTGCACATAAGCAGCAAGACAAAAAACCAACACTGAATGTCGGTGAACTTCGAGTCCTCGATGCCACTGTATTAAAAACCAGAGACATTGTGGAAAGGGTATTGCCATGTGCGCTCAGGAACACTTCAGAAAACCATTGTCAGTTAACGCAATTCATCGCTACATCTACAAATGCAAGTTAAAACTCAACCATGCACAGCGAAAGCTATAAATCAACAACACCCAGAAACACCGCCGGCTTCTCTGGGCCCAAGCGCTTCTGACATGGACTGACGCAAAGTGGAAAAGTGTCCACGTATCAAATTGCTTTTGGTAATGAAGGAAATCGTCTTTGGATTGTTATCAGCGCATAGTTCAAACGCTAGCATCTGTTTCGATGTCAATTTGCCGATCATTGTAGTCTGTGTTTATTTACATTTTACACTATTTCTCAACTACATTGGAATTGGGGTTTGTATGTCAATGCTTCTGATAGTTTTTCGTCCAGCAGAGAAGGCGTTGCTGGACCAGACAGTCCACCACTGAAGATTATGGAATTAATACATTTGACTAACTTGAAAAATGTTGTGATCTGATACGATGAATTGGATACCTCTCTGGTATTGTTGATGCATTGCGGAATATTGATCCATCACGTGAACTTTGAACAACTCTGAAGTCATTCTGAGGCTGATCCCAATCCTTGGCACAGGCCCGTCTGCATTAGATTGGATGGGATTCATTCAGTAATTCATCTTGCCATGCAATTGTGAATCCTTACAATACCATTCCATCCACACACTGCACAGAGTAGGAATATACATAATCACCGCAAGCAGCTGTGATATGCATGCTAAGAAGCATTCAATCCAAAGCGTGGGAATCGGTGCAATATGATTAGGCAAATATGAAATCCAATACGATTTAATTTTATGGCCTGTGATCAAGCCAAAAAGAGACAGAGAATTAGAAAAGGTAAGGCCCCTATTTTTCTGTGTTTTTGTATACACGATTGGATCAGGTCTGGTATTCTATTACCGCGATTGTGATGACAGCTTCATAATGCTTGTGTTCAAACTGAAACTTGAGCATCCGGCAGTAGATAAGCTCCATCTTTTCACCTACTGCTTCGTTCCAACTTGGTTCACTCTTGTGCACATTTTTTAACTTCTCTGGACTGTAAAATGAAAGTGGGTTTGTTTCAAGGCGGGTTTTTTTTTATTGTGAAGAAATGACAAAACATAGAAATTAACAAACAAAAACTCATCAAATGTTGTTAGGACAGACTAGTCTGGCTAGAGCTGTCCTAACTAAAACTGTGTGATGCCTTAAAAAGATCAGGGCGTGTGACAGGGAACCAGCCTTGGTGGAATATCGGGGCGGAAAGGGGGCCAAGAGGGGGGCAGACATGTTGGCAAATCTATACTAAATTCCCCCAGAACAACACTACGATGACCTCGCAACCATTTAAACAGTTGTGGTCAGGCTGTGACGAGAGTGTGGCAGTGTACTTCTGCCGCGGTGCGTAAAACTCAAACTGAGTTTTTCTCTGGGTTGAATCAGTAGAATAGTAGGTAGGTGTGTAGATTTATTGTGGCTGTAATAACTTTCTGTTGCATTTTTCTGACCATGATCATGTATGCGAGTAAAGTGGCTGTTCAAAATTGTTCGATCATCACTGATCAGACAAGTCCAAAGTCAACTTATTAAGCAGAAGTTGGCGTCACATACATTACAGTATGTGACATCATGTAGTTTAGTATCTGAGTGTCCCTCTAAACTTGTTTTCAACTCCAAACAACTTCAACTTGTTGTCAAGAAAGAACTGACACCAAGACTAAACATTTGCAAATTATGAGATTAGAAAGGGTCTTGTCTACGGGAGGCTTTTCATATTTGTATTCCAAAATGGGAGAAAAGGCACAACAAAAGCCAAGACTTTGATTTGACTATTTCTTAACTTTTCAATGGGTCCTGCTCATTTTGTATTGTGAGTATAGGGTTAGGGTTGCTTCTCCACATCTTGAGGCTGGGGATTCTGGGGTGTTGTGTCATCTTAAACATGTCCCTGGCAGCAGTAAAAGTCAAGAATTTGGATGTTTTTTTTTTTTAAAGGAAAAAAAAGAATACCCCAAGATGGTACTGGATAAATGAAGAGAAGCAAGCACAGGGATCCAGTCTCCCACTAATTACCGGAGGTGTGGGCTCGAGTCACACTCGAATTATGAATTTGATGACTTTGGACTCAACTTGACAAAACGATACAAGACTTGCATACAACTTGATTTACCAATAAAATGCTCTGCATCTCTCTCCGTAGCTTTACTTGCCACTCACAGTGCTATTGGTCTAGAAGAATTCATGAGTGACATAACCATGAAGTTGCTGTTATACACTTATTATTTGCAAATGTCCTACAATGTTAAAACTAAAGTTTTCTTTCCAGGCTTTTATTATATTTGAACAGTTATCACACTGATGGCCATGTTCCTGTGGAGGAATTGACCAGGAGGTCACTCTTTCATTAAAAAAAATACACACACAAAAATAAATAAATAAATAAAAATTTAAAAAAACACAGTGCAACATAAATCAACAATAAATGTGGCAGTTAATCAAGGTACACATTCTACGAAGTTTCCGTTAGCATTAGCAGCTAGCTGTGTGAGCGACAAATCAGTGTTGTATTTCTTTTTTTATTCACATTATTTACCGATCAGCACACAGCTAGCATCTATTGGACATGAAGCTACATTCGTCTTCGTGTCCTTTTCTTCTTTGCCTCTTTTTGACGTAATAGAGTATTTTTACATAGTGCCCTCTAGTGTTCTGACTGAGATAGCACAGTTGGATAAAATTGTGCCTTTATAACAAGAGGACAAACCTGTGTTCCTCTTTTTTTAATTAATGCCTCATGTTTTCGATACTCACGAGCAATGACAACTTGAAACTGAAATCTATTCATATTTGTGTTTATTTTTTTTGTTTCGAAATTGCCTCACTAGAAATGTTTGTCGACAAGAAGATGCAGTTTCCAGCTATATGCACAATGTGAATTTAAGAAAAACACGTCCGTTATCTAACAGACGAAACCAATTGGAGGTTCATTCAATGAAATGTCTCATTTTCTCTTGTGTATTCATATTTGCTGTTTAACCAAGCAAAAATATATTTGATCCAAATACAGTGTACTTGATTATTCGATAGAAATGTCAGTAGGATACGCGATAACCAATTGCAGCACTACTGGATGCAAATTCTCTTTTGTGACAGGTCTGTTTCATCTCACTTTAGAAATAAAGTGACAACAAGTAAGTGAAAGTGAAGCATTTTCATAGAATAACTGAAAATATACTATTGATTGGTTTTGAAGGTGCAAAAATTTTGATCAGCCCTCTTCTTTTCTTATAAAGGTTCAATGAACTTGTTTATCAAATTTGTAGTTCCCAAAGACCACATGAGTAGCCCGGGGACCTGTTCTAAAAATAGCTGCTATTCTACAAAAAAAAAAATATATATATATATATATATATATATATACCCTCCTAAAAAGGTTTATAATTACCTACAGATGTCAAAAATGCTATCTTTGTCTAAATGAAATGCCTCAACTCACTTCAACATTGCTCCTTGGGATCAAGATGCCACAAGATGTGAGCAAAGAACGACTTTTGTCTCAATGAAGCCCCTTCATTTACAATACTTCAACACAGTTCCTCGGTGCCAAAGTAATACTTTTATTGCTGTGGTCTGAGCACGAAAACTGCTAAATGTACAAATAGGTGAATTTGTGAATGCCAACCCATGAATATGGGGAGGTTCACTGTGTTTGCATTACAATAGTTTTTTTCATCGAACGACACAGCACATCAGGTGATGAAAAACTTCAAAAGAGCAACGTAAAAACAAAATAAGATTGCGAAAGCCTTTTAGAAAGATGTGATATTTTATAGAAGAGTAAACAATTGGAATATAACATTTCAACTCTGATGCTGAGGACAATACAGTAGAAAGAGGCGGTAATAGAAAAGAAGAGGTCGCCAAAGTACCTAATTGGCACGAAAACCGCAGGATACTGATCTAACAAATTGCTCCGTATTGCAGCCTACCAGCACTGTGCTGTGACACAGGGCACGTTTCATTAATGCTGTGATTTATCAACATGGGTGCTGAGATGATCATAGCAGGGGCTTTTGATTAAGGCCATTAGAGGTCAGACATTAGCTGTATGATTATTCTGGGATGGGTTTTAATTATTATTATTATATATTTTTTTTTAACGTTCTGCCCTCCTGATTTGTCTTTGTTCAAGTCCTTTTTTGTCTTATCTGCTCCTGCTGTGAAATATCTTCTTTAAAATTTGTCCCAAATGCCATAGTGAAAGTAAAGTTTGAAAAAAGCCTCGCTGCATTTGCCACAGCAACCCTGGATCATCTACTTTCGTAATCTGTATTATATGTGGACCACCCTGGACACAGAACACACTTTATTGCAGTTGATTTTGGTTCATGTTTAGTACATACAGTACATTAATTCCCTTGACTTGTTTTGCTTGCGTGACCGGAGGTCGGTTTCCTTCCTCGTCGTGGCGTGATGGTGTGGCGTTGCGTGGCTATGGTGAAATTTGTTGATCCAGTCCACGGCGACTTGATATTCGCAGTGGTCTGTCTGTACAGTGGTGGTCGACTGTGTGGGTTTAAGAAGAAAGAAATCAACGAGAGGCGTAAAATCTCGTACCCGTCGATGAAGAACCACCATGAGAATGGCGTGGTTGGTTGTCGACTAGCTGTACGTCGACGGTCAACTTTTTCATGCTGCCAATGTCACCCCCTGGCTTAACTAGTTAAGTCATTCTGATTTGGTCTCCCTAGTAATTGTCAAAGGCTTGTTGTATTTTGTTTCCTTTTAACTTTCCTCAGACAAAAAAAAACAAAACCACTCATGCCCATGAGCATGTACCCTCACCCCTTTCTGTTTGTTCCCCTGCTCTCCTTGCACTCACACACGCAAAACACACAATCATCACGATACTCTCCCTGTGCTCTGCAAACCGCGACACACCATATTAATCCCTCAGCACTAATGTTTGTTTTCTATGTTTTATGACTGTTTGCTACCCTTTTATGTACCCTGGCTTTGCTGCACTTAAATATATCTCTCTCATCACCCACTTTAAATTACATCGATCAACATAATACCATAAAATGTGTTGCAAACTGTCAAAAAAACATCAACAAATCATACATAGTAACCAATTTATTCAAAATTAATGAATACGCACCCATGAAATGTCACACTGAACCTTTTTATTGCGGAACGTCAATGTAATGCAATCACAAGCAAAGAGAATTACGATTATGGATTATATCACTAAATTTGAAACAGTCATACGGGAAGAAGAGCTTGAGGACTGAGCAGGGCTTTATTAGGAATGCGTCCTCATTGGCTAATTCATTTTGAGTGACAGCTAATGCCCCCGTATGTGATTTTTTTTTTTTATATTCGTGTCACACTGAGAATGCAAGATCCAGTTTTTTATCACCTTTAGGAAGTGTATCTATTATATATGTTGCCAATACTGTACTAGGAAGTAGGGATGTTGTAACATTATGCTAGTAACATGTTAGAAGCGCACAGCCACAGTTTATCAACAATTTAGCATCGAATAACCGTTAGCTATATTGCTAAGGTTAGCTACCGTACTGTATACTATTATGGCCATTGTCCACATTTCTTTATCATCTTATGATGAGCTGAGAATTACAGTACTGAATAAAATTAAACACTTATAACCAGTACGGCTTAAAGACGGAATTATCATAAAAGAAAAGCACAAATCCTAAATAAAATAGCTTGATTATATACAATATCCACTTTTAAAGTTAGCCAGTCTTTCTTACTAGGTGTTGACAAAAAGAAAATAATTACAGATATAGACAGTTTTCCTTTCTATAATATTAGAGTTTATGTCAATATTAAGTTTGTGTTCATATCAAATTTTTTCCCCTCTGAAATATTTTAGTTTTGAAGGAAAATAAACATTAGGATATATGCATATGTATGTATAATGTATACTGTATTTATACACTTGTATTGCAGGAAAAAAAAACATGGACACCAGCGACATGGAGGAATGTGCACCAGGGCCAACACTTCTTAAACATGCAAAAGTGAAACACCATTACAAGGTAATCGGGCTTGGCGGCACGGGTGGGCGACTGGTTAGCACATCTGCCTCACAGTTCTGAGGACCAGGGTTCAAATCCTGGCCTCACCTGTGTGGAGTTTGCATGTTCTCCCCGTGCCTGCGTGTGTTTTCTCCGGGCACTCCGGTTTCCTCCCACATCCCAAAAACATGCATGCTAGGTTGATTGAGGACTATAAATTGCCCTTAGGTGTGAATGTGTGCGCAAATGGTCGTTTGTTTATATGTGCCCTGCGATTGGTTGGCGACCGGTTCAGGGCATACCCCGCCTCTCGCTCTAGCTGGGATAGGCTCCAGCACGCCCACGACCCCTGTGAGGATAAAGCGGTACAGAAAATGGATGGATGGTTAATCGGGCTTTGGTGTCGTCAGTGAAATATATTTTAATAATTTGATTAGCCACAGTTAATTCATGATTTAACAATTTACAATTATTTACAATTTATTTAACGATTGACTTTTTCACACAGGGCCAAGTAGCTTTAAATATTTTTCCCCTTGATAAATAATAGTAAAATAAATAAAGATAATCATACAAAAACATTTAAAAGCAGAATTTTTGTCACAATACGATGTTAACGGGACCCAGAAGCAAGCGGAGGCTGAAAGCATTGTGGTGACAGGTTTATTGAAGCGGATATTTAGGATTGATCCTTGGGGAGTATTGGCAGGTCGTTGAGGCGGGGAACGTGCGGCAGGCGGTGGCGTGAGCAGGTGGATGGCTTGTTGGCGTGGCGGAGGAGGTCATCACAGCGGGGAACACGCAGGGATCATGCAGGAGAGAAGCTAATACTCTGCCAAGTTTCCGATATCCGGCAGGCTTTTATGCAGGTGATGATGAAGGCTGATGGATGACAGGTACGTGGAGCTGATTAGAGACAGGGAAGGAGAGAGAGAGGGTGAGGGGAGCGCAAAGCGCCTCCCAAACTCCAACAACAGACTGCAAGGCACAGCTCATGACAGTACCCCGCTTCCTGGCGTCCTACTAGGTTTCCCCGGGTTAGCCGCATAAAAGGATCCAAATGGCCAGGTCTTTGCTCATGATCATTATATTCCTCAGGTACTCGGGAGAGGTCAACAAGTGTGGCAGATGGTGGTGGTTTACAGGAGGGTGGTACGGCAGAGAGCAGGCAGTGTGAATGACAGTGAGGGGTCCAGCCAGTGATTGACAAGCTTGTCCAGTCTACGGTTATGTTTTCTGAGCCAGGGAATTCCAAGGACTAGCGGCGTCTCAGGGGAAGGGATGACAAAAAGAGGGATGTTCTCACGATGGTTACCTGAAATAAGCAGGGTGAATGGAACTGTTTGGTGTGTGACAGGAGATATGACTCGCCCATCCAGGGCTGTAACTTTCTTGGGAGACGGAAGTGGTTGGAGAGGGAGTTGGAGCTGAAATGCCAGTCCTTCATGGATGAAATTGTCATCTGCACCAGAGGGGAATTACGGGTGTATTGTGAGTGGGACCAAGAATGCAACCAGGAACAGTCATAGGGGAAGAAGAGCTTGAGGATGTAGTAGTTTGGCTCACCACAGTGCTCTCAGGTCGTGGTAAGCCTGGTCTTTTGGGCGTAAGGGGCATGAAGCAATGAAGTGACCGGATTTACCACAATAAATACACAGTCGTTGGGTGACGCGACGCTGACGTTCCTGAGGGTCTAGTCGTGTGTTACCTAGTTGCATGGGCTCATCTGGTGCAGTGGGGGGGTGACGAAGGGGCAGTCGGAGGTGCAAAAGGCGGGTGAGATGCTGACGGTGCCGTGCCCACGGTGGAAGTGATCTTGCGCACTCTAACCCCCCTCTCTCAAGCTCTCTCCCGTAGCTGGTTGTCAAGACGGATGGAAAGTGAAATAAGATCCTCGAAAGAGGAGGGCTCATCTCGTGCAGTGAGCTCATCCTTCAAAAATATTCCCCTCAGTGCGACGTCATCCCACCCACATTCCCCCACAAGAATTCTGAATTCTACGGAATATGAACCACCAGAACTAGCGCCCAGAGTGAGCGTAAGGAGGCGGCGGGTAGCTTCTGTGCCCTGAACGGGGTGATAAAAACCTTCTTGAGTTCGGCGGAATAGGAATCAAATGACAGGAGTACCGGGAAAGAGTTGTGTCATCGTGTGGTTGCCCATTTGGCTGCTTTGCCACAGAGAAGGTTAGTGACAAACGCGACCTTGGATTGTTCAGAGGGATAACTTAACGGTTGTAGGTTGAAAATTATGGAGCATTTTTCAAGGAATTAGCTCCATACACCTAAATCCCCAGAGTAGGGCTCGGGCGGAGGGACGTGAGGTTCTTTGTACAGGGGGTGGGGTGGCTCGGAGGCTGCGAGCTCGGAAGGATTACTTACGGGAGGATGATCGGATTGCATTTTTGTGGTAAGGAGGTAGACTTGTTGTGTGAGGGAATGTGAGGATGCCATGATCTCTTGCAGAGCCTTGTCCTGTCTCCCTATGCGGGCGCCTTGGAGGGTGAGTGCATGTTGTAGCGCCTCCGGGGTTGCTGGGTCCATGCTGGCCAGAGAATTCTGTCACGATATGATGTTAATGGGACCCAGAAGCAAGCGGAGGCTGAAAGGATTGTGGTGACAGGTTTATTGAAGCGGATATTTAGAATGGATCCTTGGGGCCTATTCGCAGGTCGCTTGGGCGGCTTGGTGGCGTGGCAGAGGAGGTCAGCACAGCGGGGAAAACGGAGGGCTCACGCAGGAGAGAAACTAATACTCTGCCAAGAGTTTCCGATATCCGGCAGGCTTTTATGCAGGTGATGATGAGGGCTGATTGATGACAGGTGCGCGGCCAAGGTGGAACTGATTAGAGAGAGAGAGAGAGAGAGAGAGAGAGAGACAGAGAAGGAGGGAGAGAGAGAGAGGGCGAGAGGAGCGCAAAGCGCCACCGAAGCCCCAACAACAGACTACAAGGCACAGCTCATGACAATTTTTTTAACCGTACGTTTACTTGGGTTTTCTTTTTTCGATATTTACATTTGGTTGATGATTTTAAAGTGGGGAAACTGCGAAAAAAAGAAAAGAATTTGAGAAGAAGACCAATACTTTTTTTACAGCGCTGTATAACATGTGTTACATGACCAGATGGTTCATCCTGCATGCACTGCAGTGGATATTTTACATGTAACATAAAGAAAAAGGGAATACGTCCACCACCACTATCATGTGCATTCAAAGAGGATCATTTCATACTGAATAAACTATAACTCTCTTAGGGGAAGAGATTATTATCTTCTCTCTTATTGTTGTCTTGTCTCCCCTTTGGAGACATGCCCTTGCTGAGACAGTGGCAGGATTAGCTTGGATGCAAAAGTTTTGGACACTGACCTATAATGTACTTTCAGAGAGGGAAATGTCAGATTAAAAAGAAAGTTCCACAGTAAGATTGTCTTTGTTAGTAATATTGAACTTGATTTCTCTGTATTAAATGAAAATTTGTATGTGAATTTGTACTAATCACTGTCTAATTTGGCTAATCATCTTAAAATGACATTTAGTAATCCTTATCATGAAAGAGTTTATTGTCTCCATCTTAACTAACAGCTAAACATAAGTCTGATCTTAGTCACTACAGACATCATGCCATTCTGTACCATTTCCATTTACTGTATATTATTATTTTCTAAAGTACAGTACATTGTCTTACAACTGAGGTGTCCTTGACAGCACAACTCTGAATTGTATTTTAATTATAATTTTTTTTTTTTTAAGAATGAATATCTTGAAATTGCAGACCTAGAAGATTGCTGGCCGCTTGTTATCAGTCAAGAGTTCAATCAGATATTGAAAAAGAGATTTACTTAACCACGCTTCTTTGAGCAAGAATACGGAGTGAGAAAAAGCACTGTGACAGTACAAGGTGCCCTTAAATCATGAAGGGGGGGGGGAAAGCTTTCAGCATGGTGTTGAGAGTCCAACAGACATAAAATACCATTTGTCTACGACAGCATTTATGTACACTGTGTATCTGCTCAGTAAATCCATCCTGTTTTAAATCCTGGCTGTCAGATTATCACACCCCGTGGTATTAGTGACTGTAAAACGACAGCGTTTTGTGTTTGTTTAAACCACAGCCAATGTTCTGAGGCAACTGGATTCACCAGATTATAGCCATATAATTACGCAAAATCCAAGCTTCAAACGGATAAAATTGTGGAGTCCCACACCAATCGCTGTCCGAGAGATAAAGACACAGGCTGTGGAGTTTTGGTTAAGAAAGGGAACATTATGAGCCATAGCATTTGAATGGATGTTGCATGTCAATCAAACATCTACAGTATCCATCCCTCCAAACTTAGTACACTTTAAAAAGGACTACACACTGAATTGGTTGCCAGTCAATAGCAAGACAGTTCTGAATAGTGCTTTGTGTGGGAATGACGAACCGTAGTCAACAGTTTGATCTGATTGGCATGTAACGGATGTGAGAGACAGAAAGTTCTTTTCCCTTTGTATGCTGTGCTGTACATGTGTGATGGACAGACTTTTGTGCATCCAAAGCTGTGTATCACTGTTTCATCAGCATTGTGACCATCCCAGACCCTCCTGGGACATGTCCTGATTTTGGGACCTAAGGCTGTGTTCGCACTTCTAGTTCAATACTCTGGTCTAGACCAAGCATTTAAATCTCACAAAACGTAAATTGATAAATCCATCCATTTTCTATCGCACTTACTGTCTCCTCATTAGGGTCCTGGGTGTGCTGGAGCCTATCGCAGCTGACTTCGGGCGAGAGGTCTTCATAAAAAAATCTTGTTATTTTTACAAGCTTCTCAAATTTTGCAAGGATTACCATGCTAGAATTCACGTGAAGCCTTGTTACCCGAGAGGCCAAGTTTTTACATTCTGTTCTAACAAAACGATAGACTTTGGCTTGGTGCCATCATTAAGGGAGATATTCATAGTTTTGTGTTTTTCAGCATGGACAGTTTAGATTGTTTTAAAATAAACATTGTCAGTGTGCAATGTATTGCATCTTTGGTTTAAAAGGGTCCAGCAGTAACTCTTTGAAAAATGACAAAAATATCCCCAGGTAGTTGAGCGCAAACTAGAGGGGCATTCAGAAGAACAAAAGCTGTCAGGGAAGAAGGTATCTCCTCTCTCTTTGAGTAGTTAACATTGAATTTACATGAACAGTATGTGACTGTTTAAAACGCCACGCCCCCGTTCGGAACGCACCCTGAATGAGTCGCTCTCAGCAAGCTTCCTCTCAAATTTCGCTGTACTTGATTCGATGAGAATAACCTTTATTAATCCTACAAAGGGGGAAATTGGCATAATTTCAGCACCAATAGTGGTTACAGGAAACAAAAAAGACAAAATAAATAGCAAGCAAGGAGGTCGCCGAACTGTAAGATACCCCTTGCATGTGCTCAAGCACATCAACGAAACATACGGTACATGAACCCGAAAGGAGAGAGGGAAGAGAGATTCACGCAATGCCTCACATTATCGAATAATCTCATCTAATTCATCTTTTTGTCCTGACTCAGAGTGAAAAACGATCATGTCAAGCAAGACAAGCAAGGTAACCAAACGCAGGTACAGAATGTTAGAATATCAATAATATAATTGTATTTCAATTAGTAGTAAGTTAAGTACCTCGAGGAATGGCCACATATTAAAGGAAACCTTCTGAACCCCATATTACCTGTATTAATATCTATTAAAACAGCTAGGTTTCACAAACAAGGGGGGGGGGTCAAAAAGAAAGAAAGAGGAATGGGAGCCTCAGAGCAATAAATTGGCTGTTGCAATATCCAATGTTTTAGTTTGTCTCATACATTCGGTTCTGTGACTTAGCCTTGTCATAATGAACAACAGTAGATCTGAGGAGGCAACTGTGAAAGGAGAGAGAGGAGTTTTATCGTGTTCCTTAAAGTTGAAACGCTAACAAATACGCAGGGAACAATCATTTCAAAACTTAATGCCGTTGGTGCGCGATCAACGCGCGCTCATCGTGATGGGAAAGCGAGTACACGAAGCACAACTGACTCGAAAACGAAACCGACAGGTGAGAAAAAAAACCCACACATTGACAACTATTAATATGGGGAAAACACAAAAAACATCTACGGGAATTGAGCTTGAGACATAGTTAAAAGACATTTTGTGCCGCAGTCGGAATATTATATTTTTCTAAAGAGTTTGACATGAATCAAGCACATTCAATTTGCTTCCGGGTTGCTTTTTACCACAGTAAACATTTATATTACGGGACTTAGCTCGACTCTAATTTATCTTTGCCCTGGAATGAGGTGCTCATGATGAATCTCCCCTCTGCATTAGTAAGACTTTCCTGGAACCGTTTTCCTTTTATGTAACAATTTAATTAGACTGAACTAAAATTAGAAAATGTGGTTTTAGTCATTCTTTTTGCAGAGACCAGTGTAGAAATGTGACAATATCTCTACAGGGAGAGAAAGATGCAATAAAATGTTAGGATGGTTTAAAAGCTGGACACTTTCATTCCATTATTACTTACATACTATTGCAATATTAGTCATTCGAACTGCTCTAAGTGCTATAGGACTCTGCATCTTTTTGCACAATTGTCCAAAAAAAAAATGTACCGGCATTACCAGATAACTAGCAACCCTTTATTGCTCAGTGACTGTTTTTGTCAATGTCTTTATGTCTCTCTTATGTCTGTTGTCGTACTAGAGCGGCTCCAACTACCGGAGACAAATCCCTTTTGTGTTTTTTTGGACATACTTGGCAAATAAAGATGATTCTGATTCTGATTCTAATATGCAATCGCCCCCTAGAGGTTATGAAAAAGGTCGTACACTTTCATTCGAGTATCCCACCTAGAGGTGATGAAAAAGGTGTAGCCTACACTTTCATTCCAATACGACAGGGGTACATATGACTGCATATATGTACAGTTGTGCTCATAAGTTTACATACCCAGGCAGAATTTGCCTGGCCCTTCATGTTTTCTTTGAACAATTGTACCCATCTTACAAATTCTGCCTGGCTAATCAAACATATGAGTACAACTGTGCCTTTTCTCATTTACTAAATAAAAGTAGGTTTGTGAATTTCAAAATGAGAGCAAGTAATACAAAACTAAGTATTATGTGTTCAAATAAAGTGCTTAACGTCAGAATAATTCTTTGAAAAAAACGAACAAAATACAGATAATACTTCATGTTTTGATCATATGGGTAGAATCAAAATCATGCATTGTAAAAATGCTTTATACATAGGTAGAAGGGTTTTCAAGAATTTTGAGGTCAACTTTGGGGGTGTGCATTATACACGAGAAATTACGGTAATCAGTGCTTGAGTAGCTTTTTCACGGAGTACTTACTCTTGGTCAAGTACTTATTTGGAGGACTATTTAGTACGATTTAGTACTTTTACTTGAGTGTCATTATTCTCAAGTCAAAGTATCGTTACTCGAGTACAATATTTGGCTACTTTGCCCACGTCTAGCTAAGTGAATTGTAGGTCTTAGTTTGAATGTGTTGACCATGAAAATTAATCACTTGATTCATAGAACAGATGTCCACAATTAAGCATCGGAACCTTTTGGGCAAACAGTCTGTGTTGTGTGTTTGTGCACACACTGTTAGTCTTCCTGTGACTAACATCCTCCCCCTTATTATTCAGCCACATGCAGATTAAATCATAATTCGAGTCAATGACTCACATCTGGAGTCTTTCATGATTCTACTGGGACAGTCCTTTGGCCTCACAACATATACACACACTTACACACGTGCAAACACACATATTTCTTGCCCCACAGAAAGAAAAAAAAAAGCATTTATGTTAAGCAGAGGAGTTATATTGTTCCTTCCTTGACACATCTTCTCCAGCCACTAAAGCATCTCTTGATTTTGAATTTAATGTTGTTGCATTTTTATACTCCTAAACACCTTTAAAACTCTTAAACATATAGGAATGTCCAGTAGCACAGTACACTATGTACATTTTATTCCTTATTTTGTGTTTTAAGGAATTGTTTGCTTTAATTTTTATGTTTTACAGTTGTAATCTTTTTAGGCTAGGAAGCATTTTTTTTTTTTACCACACAAAAAATGACAGCATACACTCAAAATCCTGTGATATGGCGAGAAAAATCTGCAATACACTTAATCTGCCATAGGTGAACGGCGATATAACGAAGGGAACACTGTATGACAAAACCTGACATTTGAACATTTATATCCACTGTAGCTTCCCTTCACCTCCTTTGTTAATTGTTGTATTATTGACTGTGTTGAGTGTGTAAACAGAAATAAATACTTAATGAAAACACTGAAAGTGTCAACCAAAACGGAACATTATTATTTTCTGTGTCAAGGCCGTTTTTTTGGGTTTTTTTTTTTAAATTGCTGTGTTATTGGATTTCATTGGCTTTAGCAGGTGTGTGTGAAGGCTGACTGAGTGGGAGAATGAGTCATTGCGGCTGCTGTGACTCACTTCTTTTTTGTCATATGTCTCCGTGGACCTCCGAACCTTGTGCGAGCGTTTGGTTTTAATGAAACAAGAAGTCTATTCTCATTCATTTTAAAGCTTGGCTTACGAAGCATGAACTGACTCCTATAATAATTAATGAATTACAATCAGTAAACATGAGTAATTTTCAAACATTTGGAAAGCCTAACGAGAAAAAAAATGGTGACGGCAGAAAGTGTGAACATCTGTGTGAAGTGTGAAGGCCCCTCTGAATGTGTCCGACAGATGTGTCCTCCTTTGTCATTGTCACAATAAGTCACAATCAAATGGTCCATCAGGACCTCATCCAGAGGAAAAAGACAGATTTACCTCAATGTTTTATGTTCATTTGGTCAAGTGTGAACACTATCATTCAAACTAGTGGGTCCTGGTCCATCTCTCTCAAGCTCGTCACTGATTTACTAAGATCCCAGATCGCCGGCACTACATTGCGTGTTCACGCAGTCTAACACAGTGGTTCTCCAACTTTTAACACCAAGTACCACCTCCAAAAGTACCACCATCATGACCAACGTTAAAATACAAGTGTTCATAAAAACCAAGGCAGAGGTTTTATTCCTAAAAGCCATATTTAATATTTCTGAGCCACGATAACATAATGCACAGTTTGACAAAATAAATAAAAGGGGGGGAATGATGCAATTAAAATCTACATAAAAGTTAAATAAAAATGGTACCTATATATTTGAAAACAAACATTTATAAATCATTAAATGTAAATTTGTTGTACCTAAAAGTTAAACACAACTGAACCCTACTTAATTAGCGTACTGTAGTGGATTTTTAAAAAAAAATTGTTTAAATTAAAAAATTGTAGCCACTGTATCAGTAAACAAAGTTTGAACATTTAATCCAGTGGTTGTGTCTTGTACCGCCAGTGGTATTCGTACCATACTTGGAGAGTCACTGCTCTAACAGATTGCATGCGGTGTTGGCAACAGGTGTACTATGAGCGACAAGTTCTTCCCCCAAACTACACTTCACAGCAGCACAACATTTTCAGTTTTTGTTTCCTCCTTTTGTGGTGAGTTCAAGTATATATAGCATTAACACAAGCAGTGAATTCTCTTGAGATGACCAAGCCGTTTGTATCCCTAAGGCCCCTTTCTAATTCTAAGCAAGGAGGACCGCAGTATTATATATTCAGCCCATTCTAAAGTGTGTTCCCCCTTTTTTGTAATACCGCTCGACTATGATTATAAATTATAAAAGACATTGTAAAAGACCTACACCACACTTAGCTTCTATCACACCTACACAGGGGGAATAAAATTATTGGTACCCCTCTTTAATGAAAGAAAAACCCACAGGGGTCACAGAAAGAACTTGAATCTGACAAAAGTAAAGGTAAATAAAAATGTAATTAATATTAACAAATGAAAATCAGACATTGCTTTTGAATTGTGGTTCAACAGAATTGTTTTTAAAAAACAAACTCATGAAACAGGCCTTGACAAAAATGATGGTACCCCAAGAAAACATTGACAATAATTTGACCATAGGGGCATGTTCAAACAAGGTGTGTCCTCCAATTAGCATCACGGGTGTCTTCAAACTTGTAATCAGTCACTCGGCCTATTTAAAGGGTGATTAGCAATCCCTGTGCTCTTTGTTGACATGGTGTGTATCACACTAAATACAGAGCAGAGGAACTGAAGGACAGAATAGTCTCGGAAGATTAGAAAGAAAATTATCAGACCATCTCCCAGCAGCTTGATGTTCATGTGACTATAGTCGCACATATTATTCAGAAATTTAAGGTACATGGGCCTGTAGCCAACCTCCCTGGACATGGCGGCAGGAGGAAAATTGATGACAAATTGAAGAGACTGATAATACAAATGGTAACAAAAGAGCCCAGAACAACCGCCAAAGAAATTAAAGGTGCACTCCAAGGTCAAGGTACATCAGTGTCAGATCCCACCATCCCTCGTTGTTAGAGCCAAAGTGGACTTCATGGGAGACGGCCAAGGAGGACACCACTGTTGAAAAGAAATCGTAAAAAAAAGTGAGACTGGAATTTGCCAAACTGCAAGTTGACAAGTCACAAAGCTTCTGGGAGAATGTCCTATGGACAGACGAGACAAGACTGGAACTTTTTGGCAACGCACATCAGCTCTATGTTCATAGATGCAAAAATAAAGCATACCAAGAAAAGAACACCGTCCCTACTGTAAACCATGGAGGAGGCTCTGTTATGTTTTGGGGCTGCTATGCTACATCTGGTACAGGGTGTCTTGAATCTGTGCAGAGTTCAATAAAAATTCAAGACTATCAGGGTATTCAGTGAGAAATGTGCTGCCCAGTGTCAGAAACCTTGGTCTAAGTCACAGGTCATGGGTCTTGCAACAGGATAATGACCCAAAACACGCAGCTAAAAACACCCATGAATGGCTAAGAGCAAAACATTGGACTGTTCTGAAGTGGCCTTCTATAAACCCTGATCTAAATCCTAGAAGAGCGGAAACATGGAGATAGGACACTTCAAAGCTGAAACAACTGGTTTGCTCATGAAGAGTGGGCCAAAATACCTGCTGAAAGGTGCAGAAGTCTCATTGAAAGTTCCAAAAATCCTTTGATTGTAGTGATTGCCTCAAAAAGTTGTGCAACAAAATATTAAGTTAAGGGTACCATCATTTCTGTCCAGGGCTGTTTTGAGTTTGTTGTATAAAATAATTCTGATAGACCACAATTCAAAAGCGGTCTGATTTTCATTGGTTAATTTAAATATATATTTTTTTACTTCATTATTACTTTCATCCAATTCAAGTTATTTCCGTGACCACTGTGAATTTTTCTTTCAGTAACAGAGGGGTACCAACAATTTTATCCATGTGTGTATGTATACCCTCTGAAGATCACCTGGGCCCAGTGTGTGGCATAACTTGGCCAGTTTAGATACAATGCCACTGAGTAGGGACGGAATCAAACCAGATGAGAAAAGTTCAACTTTAGTTGCCAGGTAAAATAACTAGAAATTTGAATTTGTTGAAACATCATAGAAATTGACATGATCAAAAGTACAACTTTAAAAACAAAGTACAGAAAAAGACTTAAAAGAACATACAATGCAAATAAAAGCTAAAAAAAAAATCATAAAAATAAAAGTGCTTTAAAAGAGCTCAATCATAAGCATGAGGGGAAAAAACCTTTAACATGGATTTAACATTCACACTTGGAGCTGACTTCACTTCTATTGGCAGTTTATTTAATTTGTGTGAAGCATAACAGCTATATTCTTTTCACCATATTTAGCTTAAACTCTGGGCTTCTCTATCTGACCTGAGTCTGCAAATCTCAGAGCCCTATCGACCAATATTTTTAGAGACCAAAATCAAATTGCTTATCAATGAGGTGGAAATGAGGAATGGAATATTGGTTGGCAGCGTACTAAAAAAAACACGACAGGGAGTACAGAAAGACAAATGTTTTAAAAAGTGGTAGGATTAAAAGTTGATAGAAGAAGAATTGAGAGCCATTGAGACAGTATTGCTGCTACTCGTGCGTGAGGCAGGAGCACACTCGGACTCACACGAAGGAACACGCAGATATCGTCCATCATCGGGAACGCAAATGTTGCTCGCGTAATGTCGTAGATGGAGGGAGACATCGACATGGCTGACAGTAATATACACTAACCCGGAAAAGCACTGTTCAAAATACAATGCGTGAAAAATACAATTAAAAAAGTGGTCTAATGTGTCCTTTGTTTCTTCCTCTAGTTGGGAGCGGTAGCTGGCAAGAAGGTACTCGGTGATTAGCGCTCAGACACCCCCGCCACTCCTCCACTGCACCAGTGCGCAGTATCGGTGAACGCTGGGTTCTGACTGAGGTGTCACCGTCACTGCAATCAATGCCATGTTTAAAAAGCCAAGCAGTGGGTGATTTGTGATGGTGGGCTCGTGAAATTGTTACAAGTTGCGGCCGTAGGACTCTTAGGCTAAGCTCGTAGCCGACGTCACCAGCAGTTCGGGTGACTTGGACAGGTCACATTTTTCTTTGTAAATGTTATCCACAATGAATATAGTAAGTCTTCCAGTGAATATGATTCAAACAATCACCGTCCATTCCCCCCCCCCTCCCCCTTCCCCCAGAGTCCCTTTTAAACCAGCTGCATTTGGGAAGTCAACATGGACATTCAGTGGCCTGTATCATTTTGGTTGGCTCCCCAAAAAAATTCCCTGCAGTCCATTGGACGACATTGTGGGACCATTTATCCACATGTTGTGCTGCTAACTCTGGAAAAGTTTGCTTGTCCCAATAGTATGAAAGCTATTGAGGCTCAAATCAATACCTCCCACATTAAAAATGTAATCCAGAGAGATATCATTTTTTAAGAACAGTACCTGTCATCTGATTGTTTTTTTTCTGTAACTGTACCAGATTATCGTTAATTTTTTGTGTACTGGTTACATATACCAACGCTGTTACATGCATGCAGTTGCTCAAGCCTGTACACTGACAATCACAATATAATACGCACCCCCAAAGTTGACCTCAAAATTCTGGAAAACCCTTCTACCTATGTATAATGCATTTTTACAATGCTTGATTTTGCTTCTACCCATATGATCAAAACATGAAGTATTACCTGTATTTTGTTAGTTTTTTTTCGAAGAATTATTCTGAAGGTAAGCGCTTTATTTAAACACCTTTTTTATTATTATTTTGAAATTCACAGCCCTACTTTTATTTAGTAAATTAGAAAACACACAGTTGTGCTCATATGTTTGATTACCCAGGCAGAATTTGTAAGATGGGTACAATTCTTTAAAGAAAACATGAAAGACCAGGCGAAACACATTTTATTTTATTTTAATGGGATTCAAATTAAACGGTCAAGCATTTCAGAAAAGCATTTTCATTAAACAAAACATAACCATAAATAAATTAATGGTGGTTGTTTTTCAGTTATCAGTCATATTTATAAAAAAAAAATAGATAATTCACAAATTCTGCCAGGATATGTACATTTATGAGCACAACTGTACATATATGCAGTCATACGTACCCCCTGTCATATTGGAATGAAAGTGCAGGCTACACTTTTTTTTATAACCAGTAGGTGGCGGTGGCATTTTGGAATCAGTGTATAGCTTTTTCATAACCACTAGATGGCGACATACATTTATAAAATGTGAACGTTTTTTCCAATGTGCCCCTATACCTATGTATAATGCGCACCATTGACTACAGCCAATATTTTTTGAGGGGTGCGGGGGTGCGCATTATACACGAGAAATTACGGTATGTGTCCGTATGCAGTTGTAGAGGACCTGAGCTTCAAGTATTTAACAAAGGTTTATTTTGTCTATTAAGTCTATTTATAACAGTGTTGTTATTGGTGGATTTCAGTGTCAGTAGGTGGATACTTGAGCTTCTGTTTCTCTCGTGTATGTTTTAATTCATACATGTTGCCGCTTGTTAGGGTCATCAGGAGACAGAATAAGTTTTCATAGTTATGCTGATGACACCCATCTGTACATTTCTGCTTCTCCTGATGACCACAGCCTGATTGTTTCTCTTTTTAACCGTGTTTTACAAATAAAGTCCTTCCTTCAGGTCTGTCAAGAGTGTGTGTGTAAATGGTAAAGGATCCCAAGGCAGACAAGCCAGAGTAAGAACAAATAACTGACGCACGATAACTGTGGATGCAAACAACACAAAAGTACAACCAAAAGCGACGACAAATTGGCTACGTCATGAGGCGAGTTACACCAAACAATAATAAGCTAAGGGCACGCTGGTGGACGGAGTCGCAGCGGAAAGGAGTGGTCTAATAAACACAAGGATGGAGGCAAACTACAATGGAAAAAAATTGCACTCACGTAAAAATAACACAGAACTACGGACGTACCACTGAACCATGGATAGGGGACACGAAACTCAGAATACTAGAAATACGAAAGAGCAATGGCAGTAGGCAGAAGCAATAATTGACTGCTCCTTTTCGCCGCTGCTGGGCTTTAACCTCTTTTGCAATAGTTGCAGGTGCGTCTCAGCTGGCTCCACCCACCGACGATCAACAAGGGAACTGAAAGACAATGAAACCAAATGAACAGTAACACCAACTAGGATTCATCCCCCGTCTTAATGAACCTTGATTTGTGCACTGATACACAGACATGCTGGAACAGGAAGGGGCCATCACCAAAACTGTTCCCACATAGTCAGAAATGTCCAAAATATTAGCCCCTGAGATCCAGTTAAAGGAAATCTGAAGTTCCTTTCAGCATAACAAGGGATTTTGGACATTTCCAAGTTTGTGGGAACAATTTGAAGATGACCCCCTTCCTGTGCCAACATTTGGGATGTCATATAAATTTAAATGTGAGTCAAGGCATATATATATATATATATATATATATCCGCCCATCCATTTTCTTCTGCTTATCCGAGGTTGGGTCGTGGGGGCAGTAGCTTTCGCAGGGACGCCCAGACTAACCCTAACGCATTGTATTTAACCAAACCACATAACTTTGGCTTATGATAGTCTGCGAGCTTAATGTTAACACATAATGCAAAACACCATAGAAGGGCGAACAAAACTGTCATTGTTTTGGCAACGGATATTTGAACACAAATTATGTATCTATTAATATGCCCCCTGGTGGCCAAGGCATGCACACCAAGAGCAGCTCAATGCCCATTGAATTATCATGATGCAGAAACTGTTTAATTTTTATATTCTATTTAATTATGTTATGACTATATGTTTTTATAAAGTGCAACACTATAGAGCAGGCGTGTCAAACATACGGCCAACGGGCCAAAGCCAGCCCGCTCGGGGGTACAATCCAGCCCGCAGGATGAATTTGAAAGTAAAAAAGAAATAATAATAATTTTGGTAGGGGGAAAAAGGATAATTTTGAGAATTATTATGCTCATGTAGAAAATGGAATGGGAGTAAGTTATTTATCTTCACACATCGATTTAATTTTAAAGAGCAATACTATATTTTTCACTTCCAAATACCTGTGACTTAGTTTTGTGCCATAAACTACAATCACTGTAATCAGTTATTATGCACACATGTAGACTTAGATGAACTATAGTGAGTTTGACACTTTTACTTGTTAAAAGAACATGTTCCAAATGTATTTTTGGGGCATTTTGCGGGGGCTGGAACGGATGAAAGCCATTTCCATTCAATTTTTCACATTCAGTTTGTGAGCTTCATGAATTTTATTTGATGGCAGTTGATGAATGAATGATGATGGGAAATGTCTCTAACCTCATTAAGATCACAACAGTTTCCAGTAATAATATACAATAACACCATTTCATTAACATGACTAATAGTGTTGGGAACAGCGGGACTCATTAAACCACTACTGAGAAACAATAAAGTTCGGGTAAATTAGATCAACCTTATTAAAATTAGCGTTACGCTTCACCTGAAGAATTTCAATTTTTGGATATGATTAACTCTTTTAACAGCCAGCGGGGTTTACGATTGTCAGGAAGTCATCTTCTGTAAGCTGTTTAGATAAAATAAATGTTTTAGGATGGGTGGTGGAGTTTTGGAGAAGAAGGAAATTGTTATCGAGTCTCAAGGATTTTGGTCAGGTTAATAAAAAATAAAAATAAAAAAAGGCAACAGTAGTATAGTGAGATGGCGGCTTTAAAGTAAATGTTTCCCCTATGACGAAGAGGAGATCTCAAAATGTGCGTATGTGTAACCTAATTCTTAGCGTGTGTCAATTAAAAATATATATATAATATTGATAATTATAGCTTAAAGTTAAAAAAAAAAAAAAACGCACACACACAAAATTCACCATCTCAAGAAATCAGACTATTACATAAGAAACAATAAATCCACTTTTTGATATTGAAATTAGCTAGGAATGGGCCTCAATATAGAAATGTCACTTTTTAAATTGAATTATTTATATAAATGAACTTTTCTATGATATTGTAATCTATTGAGTTGCAGCTGTCCATTTTTCATGTAATTCTTCATGCAATTACTACTACCAAAATAATTATAGCAGATTATAGCAAAAAGAGACAGCAGGTTAATAATATACGTCATAGACCTGTCGCATCATGACGAAAAAAAAATTTTGGACTGCAGGAATTTTAT
Organism: Phyllopteryx taeniolatus; assembly: GCF_024500385.1. NCBI lineage: Eukaryota > Metazoa > Chordata > Actinopteri > Syngnathiformes > Syngnathidae > Phyllopteryx > Phyllopteryx taeniolatus. The sequence continues at coordinate 1,261,818 of NC_084511.1, forward strand.
TAATTATTTTTTTTTTGCAGTTATTTGAAAAAAATGTCCAACATGTTAGACTTATGCTTATCCTTTGTTTCCGTCACTCTCCCCCCCCCCCCCCCCCCCCCCCCCTCCCCTACTTTCATCTCACGTTTTATCTTATTTCTCCATCGGTGGTTGCCAGGGTAACTGACATGAATTAATATGACCATTTGATTCAGTGCTTTTCTTATTGCTATTTGCCTCTGTAAGACTTTATAAGCTTGTGTTCAAACCTTGCATATTATGAACTGCTGTGTGTGTGTGTGTGTGTGTGTGTGTGTGTGTGCGTGTGCGTACATTTTGATTCTACACCTCTTTCAAAACAGCCCATCCAGAATTTGGACATTGTTGTCCTCGAAGCAATGTCCCATCTTCTTGAGACGCAAATGAACTGCTGATTCTTTAACTTTGAACTTTATTGGCTATAATATTTAGAATGTGATTAACAGAGGGGTGAGGGTCAAAGGGGAGGCCCCAGCTGTTTTATGTTGGCTTAGCGAAGGCTCGCTGACCCAGACAATCATTTAAAAAAAAGGATCTACGACGAAAAGGCATAAACACCAATCTACTGCGGTAGGATCCATCACACATGCATAGATGACAGCCCTCCCCCCCATCGGCATCCCCAGTCCCCCAGCACATACACACACGAACCTGACTTCATTATATGTGCTCTGCGATCACAATGTCAACGGCTGCAACCATGGTAACAAAAAGAGCATGAGCCCATTGGGATTCGCAGCCACTTCACACCAACGCATCATTAATGTCATTTAACTCTCGCCTTGGTGACACTGCCTGCCGGCCCCAGCACCACCCCCACCCCTCTATCCTATACTCCATAAACCCGAGTTGGCGTCTTTCACGCTCTAGCTCTATGAAGCCTTTGCTGATGAGTCACTGTAAGTGGTAACTAGCCACTTTACGCGGTGTCTGGCTCGCTCATTAAAACACAGCTGCAACATTGCCCTTCGGGAGTCTCCGCAGGGGTCAAACGGTGACATTTGCACATTTGTCGTTCTTTGTACATGAATGATTGGGTGAAATGCTTCCATTGCAGTGCAACATAATTATAATAATATAATAATGAAATAAGCACCAGGAAAGGGAGCATGGTTCTCCAACTAAAACTGGTTCTAGTTTAAAGTACACAATGGAAAGCACTTTCCATAGTACACAGAATATACTGAATATGCAATCAATAGGACTTGAAATGCACAACATTTCTTGAACGAGAAGTATCTACCCCATGTGGGAAATAGAGCAAAAAAATATATTTTTTGAGTATTTAACTCAATAATTAAATATGAAAAAAAAAAGTGTCCTTGACAGATGAAAGGCATACATGTTGAGCAACGTGAGAGGTCACAGTTCAGTCACAAGAAGGCAATTACTAAGCCAACAGTGCCATCTGCTGGATAGTTGCAATGCTGGACCATCACAAGTATATGTTTTGTTTATCATTATCAAGTCAGTGTAAAGTACTACTTCATTTGTTAAAACATTTAATCATTCTATTTTTGATAAAGATATATACATAAAGTTTTCCTGATCATAGTTATTATTGACATAGCTCACACACAGTGCAAATATGCAAGATGTGATCGAGATATATATATATATATATATATATATATATATATATATAGTGTAAAATGTGAGGTGTGTGCTCAACTTTTAAAATAAGAGTATTTTACACTGATATATGTAACTTTATTTCTACTTGGGTAAGTCTTGTGGCATGTACTAAACACTAGCTTGAATTGAAATACCTTCAAAATATCTGTGGAAGTACAATCCCAATTCCAATAAAGTTGGGACCGTTGCGTTAAACAGAATACAAAGATTTGCAAATCATGTTCAACCTATATTTAATTGAATACACTACAAAGACAAGATATTTAATGTTTAAACTGATCAACTTGTTTGTTTTTAGCAAATAATCAGTAACTTGGAATTTTATGGCTGCAACACGTTCCAAAAAAGCTGGGACAGGTGGCAAAAAAGATTGAGAAAGTTGAGGAATGCTCATCAAACACCTGTTTCCCACAGGTGAACAGGCTCATTGGGAACAGGTGGGTGCCATGATTGGGTAGAAAAGGAGCTTCCCTGAATTGCTCAGTCATTCACAAGCAAAGATAAGGTGAGGTTCACCTCTTTGTGAACAAGTGCGTGAGAAAATAGTCGAACAGTTGAAGGACAATGTTCCTCAACGTACAATTGCAAGGAATTTAGGGGTTTCATCATCTACGGTCCATAATATCATCAAAAGGTTCAGAGAATCTGGAGAAATCACTGCATGTAAGCGGCGAGGCCAAAAACCAACATTGAATGCTCGTGACCTTCGATCCCTCAGGCGGCACTGCATCAAAAACCAACATCAATGTGTAAAGGATATCACCACATGGGCTCAGGAACACTTCAGAAAACCAATGTCAGTTTGGCGCTACATCCGTAAGTGCAACTTGAAACTCTACTATGCAAAGCAAAAGCCATTTATCAACAAAACCCAGAAACGCCGCCGGCTTCTCTGGGCCCGAGCTCATCTAAGATGGACCGACGCAAAGTGGAAAAGTGTTCTGTGGTCCGACGAGTCCACATTTCAAATTGTTTTTGGAAATTGTGGATGTCGTGTCCTCCGGGCCAAAGAGGAGAAGAACCATCCGGACTGTTATGGACACAAAGTTCAAAAGCCAGAATCTATGATGGTATGAGGCTGTGTTAGGGCCAATGGCATGGGTAACTTATACATCTGTCAAGGCACCATTAATGCTGAAAGGTACATACAAGTTTTGGAGAAACATATGCTGCCATCCAAGCGACGTCTTTTTCATGGACGCCCCTGCTTATTTCAGCAAGACAATGCCAAACCACATTCTGCATGTGTTACAACACCGTGGCTTTGTAGTAAAAGAGTGCGCATACTAGACTGGCCAGCCTGCAGTCCAGACCTGTCTCCCATTGAAAATGTGTGGCGCATTATGAAGCGTAAAATACACAATGGAGACCCCGGACTGTTGAACAGCTGAAGTTGTACATCAAGCAAGAATGGGAAAGAATTCCACCTACAAAGCTTCAACAATTAGTGTCCTCAGTTCCCAAACGTTTGTTGAATGTTGTTAAAAGAAAAGGTGATGTAACACAGTGGTAAACATGACCCTGTCCAGCTTTTTTGGAACGTGTTGCAGCCATAAAATTCTAAGTTCATGATTATTTGCTAAAAACTATAAAGTTTATCAGTTTGAACATTAAATATCTTGTCTTTGTAGCGTATTCAATTAAATATAGGTTGAACATGATTTGCAAATTTTGTATTCTGTTTTTATTTGTTTAACACAACGTCCCAACTTCATAGGAATTGGGGTTGTAGTTAGATCTTTTCTTTTGAAACTTCGAAACAACCCCTAATGTTTTACAGCGTGCAGCCAGTGGCTAAGGTCCTTAAAAACGCGTAGCGAGCCATGCGGTGCCTGTTGTATTCCATCCGTCCATTTTCTGAGCCGCTTCTCCTTACTAGGGTTGCGAGCGTGCTGGAGCCTATCCCAGCTATCATCGGGCAGGAGGCGGGGTACACCCTCAACTGGTTGCCAGCCAATCGCAGGGCACATGCAAACAAACAACCATTCGCACTCACATTCACACCTACGGGCAATTTAGAGTCTTCAATAAACCATACATGTTTATGGGATGTGGGAGGAAACCGGAGTGCACGGGGAGAACATGCAAAGTCCACACAGGCGGAAGAAACAAAGAAAGATTAGAATGTTTTTATATAAAACTTTTATGCTGTATGCACTATATGTGAGCCCTAATAATACTTATTTAAAATGTGAATTTCATGTATAGTTTACACATTAATTTTACGTAAATGTGTTGTTGTTGTTTAAACTACAGTTCATACACAAATATAAAAAAAATTGCAATTGGCATGAAGTTTTGCCAGGTGATTAGCATTCCTGACAAGTTTCATCATGCATGACTCGTGCTGATCAAGTAAGCATTTTGCAATTCAGCATTGTTGAGCCATGATTTCAAATACAAATTCTCCAATGCTTTTTGTGTAATATATCCCCACACACATACAAACATACATACATACATACATACATACGCACGTAGATATACATACAGTATATATGCTGGTCGGCCCCTGTACGAACGGTGTCAGAATTTTGTCCGCAATGCCGGCAGTAAGACGGATTTGTTTCCAGTGAGGGTTGGACCAATTCTGTTCATAACTTTTATGGACAGAATTTATAGGCGCAGCAAGGCGCAGAGGGGGTCCGGTTTGGTGGCCTCAGTATTGCATCTGCCATGCTCTCCAACTCTCACTGGAGCAGTTCGCAGCTGTGTGAAGCAGTTGGGATGAAAATCAGCACCTCCAAATCTGAGACCATGGTCCTCAGTCGGAAAAGGGTGGAGTGCCCTCTACAGGTCGGGGATGAGATCCTGCCCCAAGTGGAGAGGTTCAAGTATCGCCGATCGGTGCAGCATCTGCAGTGTTGCAGACTTTGAATCGCTCCGTTGTGGTCAAGAAGGAGCTAAGCCGAAAAGGCGACGCTCTCAATTTCCTGGTCCATCTAAGTACCTACCCTCACCTATGGCTGTGGCTCGTGACCTAAAGAACAAGATCAGGGATACAAGCGGCCGGAACTGAGTTTCCTCCGCAGGGTGTCCGGGCTCTCCCTTAGAGATAGGGTGAGAAGCTCAGTTATCCGGGAGGGGCTCAGAGTGGAGCCGCTGCTCTTCCGCATTGAGAAGAAGCAGATGAGGTGGCTCAGGCATCTGTTTAGGATGCCTCCTGGACACCTGATGAGTTGTTCCGGAGACGTAGCACCGGGAGGAGACCCTGGGGTCGACCCAGGACACGCTGGAGAGATTACGACTCTCAGCTTGTAGGGCAGCCTTGGCCCAATGGTTAAGATCATCTCCTGCCACCGTGGGGGACCTAGGTACAAGACCCCGACTGGACCATCCGCCAACATCCCCCGGACTCACGGCTGTAGTGTCCTTGAGCAAGACACTGATACCCCGAAATGCTCCCCAGGCACTTCAGCTGCCCCCTGCTCCAGTGTGTTCCGCTCACGTGTATGTGTTCACTGTGATGGGTTAAATGCAGAGAACAAATTTTGTGTGCATGTTCATGACAATAAAAGTGATTCTTCTTAAGTGCTGGAACAGTTTTGCTGTACCACAGGAGAGTTTGAAATACTCCCGCTGCTTATATATTTTTTTATTATTCTGATGTTTATTGAAAATGCTATCATGAACGGATGGAGACTGGACCCAAGAGCAGGCGGAGGCTGAGAGGTTGTGATGAACAGTTTATTGAAAAAGGGAAATGTAGATGGTGCTTGAGATGTGCTGGCAGGTTGTGGAGGGAGGGAATGCGTGGCAGGCGGTGACGAGGACAGGCGGATGGCTTGGGGGCGTGGTGGTAGGAATTCACTTGGCGAGGAACATGGAGGGAACACTGAGGACAAGGAGAGACACGGAGGTCAGAAAGGAGACGAGGAATTGTGTATCTTACGTGGAGACTGGGGAGCTGTTGTACCGCTGGAGAAGCTGCAATACTCTGGCAAGGCTTTCCGGGTTCAGGCAGACTTAAAAGCAGGTGGTAACAAGGGCTGATTGGTGATTGCACAGCCGAGGAAGGTGCTGGAAAAAGAGAGGGGAGACAGAGAGCGAGAGCGAGAGGGCGCAAACCGCCAGCCAGGCTCCAACAGTAGAACCGTAGGGCAGCCCATGACAAAGGCAGCCAGACAGAAAATGCTTTAAGGGGATAGAGCAGAACGCTCACCACGCAAGACCCCATTGCTGAAAAAAACACACACACATATATATATATATATATATATATATATCCATCCATCCATCCATTATCTGAGCCGCTTCTCCTCACTAGGGTCGCGGGCGTGCTGGAGCCTATCCCAGCTGTCATCGGGCAGGAGGCGGGGTACACCCTGAACTGGTTGCCAGCCAATCGCAGGGCACATTGAAACAAACAACCATTCGCACTCACAGTCATGCCTACGGGCAATTTAGAGTCTCCAATTAATGCATGTTTTTGGGATGTGGGAGGAAACCGGAGTGCCCGGAGAAAACCCACGCAGGCACGGGGAGAACATGCAAACTCCACACAGGCGGGGACGGGGATTGAACCCCGCACCTCAGAACTGTGAGGCTGACGCTCTAACCAGTCGGCCACCGTGCCGCATATATATATATATATATATATATATATATATATATATATAAAATATATATATATAAAATATATATATATATATATATATATATATATATATATATATATAACCCCTTAAATTTTTCACTTTTTTATATTGCAGTCATTTGCTAAAATCATTTACATTCATTTTTTTCTTCATTAATGTACACACAGCACCACATATTGACAGAAAAAAACTGAATTGTTGTAATTTTTGCACATTTATTAGAAAAGAAAAACTGAAATATAACACAGCCATAAGTATTCAGTATTTAGTAGCTCAGTATTTAGTAGAAGCACCCTTTTGAGCTAATACCCTTTTGGGAATGATGCAACAAGTTTTTCACACCTGGATTTGGGGATCCTATGCAATTCCTTGCAGATTCTCTCCAGTTCTGTCAGGCTGGATGGTGAACGTTGGTGAGCAGCCATTTTCAGGTCTTTCCAGAGATGCTCAGTTGTGTTTAAGTCAGGGCTCTGGCCGGGCCATTTCAAAACAGTCACGGAGTTGTTCTGAAGCCACTCCTTCAGTATTTTAGCTGTGTGCTTAGGGTGATTTTCTTTTTTGAAGATGAACCTTCAAGAGAGAACCATCTCAAGGATGAACAGAAGAAATGGACAGCACCAGACTTAGATATATGAGTGGGTCTGAAAACTTATGGCTGTGGGATATTTCAGTTTTTCTTTTTTAATAAATCTGCAAAAAATTCAACAATTACGTTTTTTTCCCCTGACAATATGGGGTGCTGTGTGTACATTAATAAGGAAAAAATTTTACTTAAAGGATTTTTGCAAATGGCTGCAATATAACAAAGTGAAAAATTTAAGGGGGTCTGAATACTTTCAGTACCCACTGTATATATATATATATATATATATATATATATATATATATATACACTGTATACAGACACACATTGTATATAGGCCTATATCAGCATTTTTTTTTAAGGGTTACATATACGTAAATGCTCAGTATTTATCATAATATTGGGTATCATTTTCGTACCGTAACACGTATAATATCTGAATTATTTTTTCACATGAAAAGGAGAATATCTTGAGTTAGAAGGCCACGAACCACGTGTCTCCTTCTGTCAGGATTCCAATAATTGCCATTATATTGGTGATTGAAAAGTAACTCCCTATTTTTAAGTACTTGTAATATGAAAAATATTACAACATATGAATAAATTATAAGTATTTTCAAATCGGGATTTACTTTTAAATAACCCTGTATATTCTCACAATTTAAGAAGCGATTGCTGGTGAATTGAAATAAGCATCGAAGCAGACACCGATGTGGTCTCCTGATTATGCTAAGATCATTTGTAGAGATTCTTGTGCATCTCTGACAACGTATGGAAATAAAGGTTATTCTGTGTCATTTAAAATAGGGGAAAGGGGGGAGAAGTGAAGCAGAGGGCATCTGAAGCAATGGTGATCTGGAAATAATGTAAGCAAAATGAACTAGCGACCGTTTTACAAGCAGAGTGTTTATAAAGACTAGTCATGAGGTTAAGAGTTGTTTGGGCGAGCAGGCAACAACAAGCCACTGGCACGAAAGACGGGAAGGAAGTTGAAACATGAGAACAGCAACTGAAACTGAAACAGCAGTTAAGTTTCTGCTCAAACTGTAGGAGACATGCGAGTGAATTTGTCGGCATCACTTCGAACAATTCTGTGGCAGTCCAACAAACTTCATTCTGTCTTGCACGGTCCATCCATGTACAAACTTGTAAACCTTGGCAAAGTAAATGTATACTGTATCTTTGCCTACAATGGAGCACAGTCCTGGGCCTGTTCAACAGTAGTAGTAAGGAGGATTTTTTTATTGTTTTTTTTTGTAACAGACATAGAAGTCATTTCTCTTGGAAGCCACATAAACCTGGACTCTGACCTTTACGAGTGCAAAAGATCATAGCTATCTGCATCTGTTCGACGTCGTAAAAAGGAAGTACCTGGAAAAAAATACAAAAGAGTCTTTATTCGGATTTACAAAGTCATTATCATACCACCAGAACTTGGCACACACAAGCCCGATTGTTCTTTCCTCTACTCAAGTAACAATTGCCCTTTACGGGTGAGACAGATACATAACTTAAATGCAATGGTTTTTCATTTGTGTATTCATAGAGTACATTACATTGTACATTATGCAGGTTCTTTATAATTACTTTACAGCAGACGACCCAAGTTCACTGTTGTGCGTATTGCCTTACGAGTGGTTAAGAGCATTGCTCAACGTCAGCGCTGGTATTGCGTTGTCTCTAAAGGTCAACTGATGAACTCACTTGCCAATTTCACCCCGATAAAACAAACGCAACAGCATTCGCGCAAATCGTGATAGATATAACACAACGCACGACCCTTAAGAATGCAAACCACACGCTCAAAAATACTTAGCAATTCCACAAAGGACATTAAAAACACGTTAAGTGCTTTTGCATGACACTGCATCTCGTTTCACCTAGGTGTACCTAATATATTGGCAAGAGAGTTTATACCAGCAGCCCTTTAGCACATTTACTGCATGCACATGATACAACAAATACAGGAAGACAATATCCGGAGGATGAAAATTGCTGACATATTTAACAGAGTTAAAAAAAATAAAAATAAAAAGCACATTTGGTAAGTGTATCCCACCTCTGTAATCTCAAAACCCTTTTTAATTTAATTTTAAAAATACATTACATTGAAGAATCATGACAATTACTGTCTGTGCTTCCAGTGTAAATTGTTTTTTTTGTTTTTGTTTTTTTTTAACTTTGGTTTAAGAAATAACGGATTCCCAATTGACTTTATGCTATCTGACACAAATGCTTGGCTTCCTATATGTGAAAAGGTTCATTACTATACATTCTACATACAATGTCTCTGTCTCAATTTAATCATTTGTGCGACATCAGCATTTTCTGTTCTGCTGTACTTTTGACCACCTTTGTACATTTTTAGCAATACTGAAGAGTATATGGTCGTTTTGACGGCACACATTTTTGACTACATACATAATCCAAATTTAGTCAATTGATGAGAACGTAAAACTTTTGGTGAGCATGTTTCGTCATCTGTTCCATATACAGTTGAGACCAGAAGTATTTTGAGGAGTGAATTGTATCATTTAATGATCTGCTACAGAGAATGCAAAATCTTATTTCTATATGAAACAAAAACATTTTGAACTCTTCAAAAAAAAAAAAAAAAAAAAAAAAAAAAAAAGAGAGAGGCTTGGTTGAAGCTTACTTTCCAATCATGAAAGTAAAAAAAAAAAAAAAAAAATCTTCAAATTTAGAAGTAAAGTTGGAAAACGAACAACTTAAATAAAAACAAATTGGGAAATATTGAGTATTGTCATGTTGGTGAAGCCGCGTGGTTCCCGGCATAAATTGTGCCATGCAGTGCTAAGAACCTTAACCCTTTTTGTCCGTGTGTCTTTCTAAAAAACTTATAATTAGAAGATTCTTTAACAGCAGTCAAGCGATCTCAACCCAATTTAGTCTTCAATCATATTTTGTTTTTTTAACAATGAATGCTCTGAATAAGTAACAACGACTCATTAAAAACTCTTTGTCAAAATACTTCTGGTTCGAACTTCAAGGAGGTTTCACCGTCTCAAGACGCTCAAGACTATGAAGTCATTTAAATGGTCTCCACAAACCTTCACTGATTAAGGTGCATGGGTAAATAGTTAAAGCCCTGAGGATCCTCCGTTTGAGGATGTATTACACTAAGACCTGAGTAAACGTGCGAAGAACATTTGCAACGTTTCGTATTCCTGCAAGGCCATCTACCCTTACCTGCATGTGTCATTGGAGACGAAAGCACAGACGGCTTGGCGCCACACACAGTATCAAAGGCACACATTAAGAATATACAGCGCACACACACAAACGGAATACAAAGTGCTGATGCGGCTTGCAAGCGAACGTGAGATATATAAACATTGATCAACAAGACCCAGAAGTGAGTGTGTCGCTGAGTCGGTCAGTTTATCTGTCTGTGCATTGGAGGGGAATTTGTCCTGAGATAATTCGATGCATACGGTTAATCAATCAAAGAAGAAAATGTGCAAGCTATTACTTCCCCCATCTTCAAACAATTAGGGCCAGATTTACTAAGATACCAAATAAACGGGTGCCAAATTAATTGCTCACGCTAAGAGATTGTGTGCACGCTGACAGTTTTCCCCAATGACCCAAGCAGTTTGGAACTTGTGGAGCAAAGTGTCAGGGGGGTTACGTGATAGAAGAGCTTCTGCTAGGACGGCGGTGGAGATGAGGATGTTGAGGATCTCGTTTGGAGTGACCAGGTGGGATAGTTAGAAACGAGCTCATAAGAGGGACAGCCAAGGTAAATGTTTAGGAGACAAAGGTGATATTTCGCCACTGTTAAATCACATAGGTGAAACCGCATGACTCCTTCTTGTGACTGGTTCTAAGTCCGCTCTTAGATCTTAGCTCGAAAATTGCATTGCTAAATAGCTGATGTTGATGAGGCTTCTCATTTGACTACGGCTCCCCCTTGGCGCAATAACCCCAATCTTTTTTACCGATAGCGGTGCCGGTTTACACATGAGGGTTTCTATAGTTTTAGTGGCCACAGGTGTCCTTCAAAGAAATGTTTCCCAGGCTGCTACACAGCTTTGAACTAATGTTTTCTTCATAAAATGTCACTCCGTGTGTTCCATCACAATGTCTTTGAAAATTAGGACCTTAGCTAACCCATTCAGTAACCGAATAAGGAGACTTTCACCAGTAAATTGTGTTCTTGAAACATCTCCCAATGACCACGTGATACCTTGAATAGTCTCTGAGATATACTTCATGAGCACTGATAAACCAGTCACTCTTTGACATTCATTTTGCTGTCCATAATGCAATCAACATGTAAACTAAAAATGGACATCGATTAAATGATCTGGGTAATTTAAAGGACTATTCAAATTGCATCAGCCATACCACAAAGAGAAAGTTTGGCCCAGTTTAGTGGTACTTAAAATATAAACATTGCTCAAATTAACGTTTTAAAAGGATAACATTTTTCCTCATGAGTGATAATATACAATTTTCATCACAATTCTGTGCCTTTCATTCCAAAATGTCATCCCATAATGATACACACAACTTAGTCACACAGTGGGGACGGAAAGTTTTCAGACCCCCTTCAATTTTTCACTCTTTGTGCAGCCATTTGTTAAAATCATTTAAGTTATTTTTTTTCATCATTAAATCTACACACAGCACCCCATATAGACAGAAAAAAAAAACATAATTGTTGAATTTTTTTCTGATTTATTAAAAAAGAAAAACTGAAATATCACACACCAGTATTAGTATTTAGTATTAAGTATTTAGACCCTTTACCGTGACACTCATATTTAACTCGGGTGCCGTCCATTTCTTCTGATGATCCTTGAGATGGTTCTCCACCTTCATTGGAGTCCAGCTGTGTTTGATTATACTGATTGGACTTGATTAGGAAAGCCTCGCACCTGTCTATGTAAGACCTTACAGCTCACAGTGCATGTCAGAGCAAATGACGATCATGAGGTCAAAGGAACTGCCTGAAGAGCTCAGAGACGGAATTGTGGCAAGGCACAGATCTGGCCAAGGTTGCAAAAATATTTCTGCTGCACTTAAGGTTCCGAAGAGCACAGTGGCCTCCATATTCCTTAAACGGAAGACGTTTGGGACGACCAGAACCCTTCCCAGAGTTGGCCATCCGGTCAAACTGAGCAATCGGGGGAGAAGAGCCTTGGTGAGAGAGGTAAAGAAGAACCCAAAGATCACTGTGGCTGAGCTCCAGAGATGCAGTCGGGAGAAAGTTCTAGAAAGTCAACCATCACTGCAGCCCTCCACCAGTCAGGGCTTTATGGCAGAGTGGCCCGACGGAAGCCTCTCCTCAGTGCAAGACACATGAAAGCCCGCATGGAGTTTGCTAAGAAAACACCCGAAGGACTCCAAGATGGCGAGAAATAAGATTCTCTGGTTTGATGAGCCCAAGTTAGAACTTGCCTGCCACGGGAGCTGTTGAGGCAGTTCTACACAGCGGTCATCGAATCAGTCCTGTGTTCTTCCATCACAGTCTGGTTTGGTGCTGCTACAAAAAAAGGACAAACTACGACTGCAACGGAAAATCAAAACTGCTGAAAGGATTGTCGGTACCCCCCTACTCACCCTTGAGGACTTGCACGCTGCCAGAACTAAGACAAGAGCGTGCAAAATCCTCTCGGACCCTCCGCATTCCGGTCACCGGCTCTTCCGGCTCCTTCCCTCAGGTAGGCGCTACCGATCAATGCAAACTAGAACTAGCAGACATTCCAACAGCTTCTTCCCTCTTGCGATCAACTTTTTAAACAACTAACCTACAATTCCATTGCAACATGCTGCCATTTTTTTTTATTTTATTTAATTTTTTGTCTTGAGTTTGTTGACACATTTCTGTGGGGCCAATTATATATTACTCGTGCACTCACTGTAGTAGTCTCGCCACGCTGCACTATTTGCATATCTGTTGTTGACCAATACTGGCCACTCATGCCAGAGTAGCATCTGCTCCACTTGCACGCTGGCTGAGGAGTATCTGCAACATTTGCACAATCAACATTGTCCCAGATTATCGCGCTACTCGTCACTTTAAACCGCATACACTCCTTGAAGTCTCGGCGCCCTTTGCACAATGATCATTGTACCGGACTATTTCTATTAGTCATTCACACTGCTCTAAGTGCTCGAGGGGGAAAAAATTTGTGTCAATGTCTTTATGTCTCAAAAGTGTTCTCTGTCAATTGACTGTCTGTTGTCGGACTAGAGCGGCTCCAACTACCGGAGACAAATTCCTTGTGTGTTTTTGCCATACTTGGCAAATAAAGATGATTCTGATTCAAAAAAGACAATGACCCGAAGCACAAAGCTAAAATGATGAAGGAGTGGCTTCAGAACAACTCTGTGAATGTTTTTGAATGGCTCAGCCAGAGCCCTGACTTAAACCCAATTGAGCATCTCTGGAGAGACCTGAAAATGGCTGCCCACCAACGTTCACCATCCAACCTGACAGAACTGGAGAGGATCTGCAAGGAGGAAGGGCCTGAATACTTATGGCTGTGTGATATTTCAGTTTTTCTTTTTTTCATAAATCTGAAAAAAAATTCAAAAATTTCGTTTTTTTTTTTCTCAATATGGGGTACTGTGTGTACATTAATTTGGGAAAAAAATACATGATTTTAGCAAATGGCTGCAATAGAAAAAAAGAGGGGGTCTGAATACTTTCCGTACCCACTGTATGCTTATTTAAATGAAGTACTTCTGTTTTATTTTGTAGAATGTTCACCATATTAAACAGAAAGGTAGTTTTTCTTTTTTCCTAAATAAATGTCTATACCGGCATGGTAGCCGCCTGGTTTGCACATCTGCCTCACAGTTCTGGGGATCGGGGTTCAAGTCCCGGCCCCGCCTGTGTGGAGTTTGCATGTTCTCATGTTCTTAATTGAAGTTTGTAAATTGGTGTGAATGTGAGTGCGAATGGTTGGTTGTTTGTTTCTATGTGCCCTGCGATTGGCTGGCGACCAGTTCAGGGTGTGCCCCGCCTCTCGCCCGATGATAGCCGGGATAGGCTCCAGCATGCCCGACATTTCTATACCAGCTTTGCATTTATATAATTTTTTCAAAAGTCTAAATTGTTTAGCAATTTAAAGAGAAGTAAATAATTATCTTTATAATTTTGCACTTACATGCACTTTAAAAATACTTTTTTTTTTTTTTTTTAGTGGCCACTAAAAATATAGAAACCGTCTTCTGCCTTTCAAATACGACAAATGAATTGCACGTCTATTTTGCCCGATTGGCAGACGCAATTCTGGGCGCGCCCTGTTCGTCGAGCGAAACGTCCGTTTGCGTGCCCAGTCAGGTTTGCGCCCGATTTTGCACATGCGCACCTTGAGCAAATCAGGCCCTGAGCGATTAAAAAGCATTTCCTGCAAGAGGCTGAAAAGTAAGCAGATGGACAGCAATGATGCCATGGTATTGTCCCTGAAGGCAAACTCACAACAACCTGTTCCATGCTGACCCTTGCCCCGAACCCCCCCCCCCCCCGCCCCTCCTCTTGAACTCACACTGCGCTGTATTTTCGAGGTGTACAAACTTTTCATTCGTCACTCAAAAAATAACGGCTGTTCATATTAGTTGTGCGGAGCTACGTAAATCGCTGTCGTTTTGTTAGTTCTTGGCAAGCTACTGCAAATTTGGAACTTTTTTTGCAAGGGTGAATCAGTTTGAGTGCGACTGATTATAACCGCACATACGAGTCTGTCTACAAGCACAGTATGATTTCCTTGTGTGAGCGGGCCCAAAGGGACAAATTTGCATGGCATCTGGGCATTAACGATATGCTCTCATGATATTCCCTGACTTAATTTTTCCGATGGTATTTTTTTGCGCTTTCTACAACAGGATCTCTCGGCATTCCCACAATATTTCGTGACAAATGTGCAGTTATAACTTAGTAGTAGCACAAAAAAAAAAAAAAAGTTTAAAATACGTTTTTTGGTTGTTTCTTAATAAAAACAAATATTTTCCTTCATAAGAAGTACAAGTTAAACAGGTTTGACAATTTTTCAAGTACAGTAGTATATCTTAAAACAATAGTCAGGGGTTCACATGAATGCTTGAACAGTTTCTGCAGGAAGTCATGTTTTCTCCTGTTCATAATGGCCATTAAATGACTTCTCAAAGTAAAATATCCTTGCACAGCTGTGTGCTAAATTGAATTTACATGACGAAGTAGGTTTTTATATATATATATATATATATATACTTTTTGGACAAAACACATTTCATGGAATGGCATTTAACTATACTGAGGTATACCTTATGGCAAGTATGAACCGGAGGAATGAACGCAAGCTGGTCAGACTGGTTCTATGCATAGGTACTGTACTGCATACCGCCATCCAACTACTGTCTTAAACCACACTTGTCAGTAGTCACTTCTTCTACCCGTGGTGTTAAGTGCCAGATTGTGGGGAACAAACAATGTTTCTGAAGCAATGGTTTGAGTCACACTGAATTCAAGTTTGATGAGTCGTGTCCTACACCGGTTGAGACGCTAAGGAAACCAAAATGCCTGTGCGTTGTCTTAAATGTGGGCGATGCATTTGCAGAGAACGGCAGAAGACAAGTGCAAACAGAGCATATTTGTCAATTGGTTGCAGAAAAAAAAGGGTAATGTCTGACTTAAATAAATCGAGCAACTTGTCGTCTTGAGGTTAACAGGAGGTGACATCGGAGGTTTTCATAATGACGCTGGCCCGCATCTCATGAGTGTGGCCGGGTATGGAAGATGTGAGTGAGTTCTGGCTGCAAGGCGTTGTCCAGCTTTCGCTGTGATAGCTGATGTGGGGGTCAGGGTCTCGCATGGTGGTTATTCGGCAGTAAGGTTTGCTTCCTCTAACGAAGGTGGCCATGCCAGGGAGGGAAGAGGGGGACACCTTAAGAACTGACCTGCCATGATCCCGCCTCCAGGCTGGATTGACAACCTGTGAGCCAAGGCAAAGGACAGGACGTTATGAGGATGGTAAATTGCTTAGAAGCAAAACGACATCAACACGGTGGGGCCCATTTCTGATTGACAGATGGAATTATGGTCAGCGCCAGAAAATGGATGGATGGCTAGTTAACCGTTACAAATTTATAAACAATCGGTTTACACAATGATGGTTCCAAATTAGGTCATAACTCGTACTTAAAAAAATAAAAAATATAAAAAATATTTTTGTTTTTTGTACATTATAATTTATATTCTATTTCTACATATGATTCATCTTCCAAAACATTCAAAATAAGTATTTTGTCAATGTTGAAGTTGGAAATGGATTAGTGCAATTTCATATGTGTGTTACATTCATTGCAGGTACGCGTACATTGAACTACTGTGTAAAGTAAGGCTGTTAATGTTTGATCGTTCCTGGGCAAGAGCATCGTGTGTGTGTGTGTGTGTGTGTGTGTGGAACAGGAGACTCACCTGTTCGGTGTCCTCAATTTCGCTGTCGGTGTCGCTGCCTGCAAAGAGAAATCCAAATTGAATTTGCACTCAGCAGACGACAAATTTAGAACCAAGCAACATGAAAGAAGCAAAAAGAGCAGCAAGGACACGCGTCTATCAAGAGAGAAAGGGAATTGTGAAATTCAGCTCCGAAATCCCATCGTGTGTTAAGCTTCAAGAAACCGCGTCGTTGGGGATGTCACTGCTATTTTAATTTCACACTTGGCTTACGACGACAAGCTGAGAACACTAAACTACTGTTAGCGGTTATGGGCTGTTTCACGAGTATAAGCGCTGTTCCCAGCTGCAGATAAGATAAGAAGAATACTATACAGAACCTACTGACACAAAATGAATTATGTAACATGGGAAAATAGTGGGAAGAAAGACCGGTAGTGGTGGGCAAGGGACCACGTTTTTATTTTTTGCCTTGTGTTGTGCATTTCAAAACAATCAACAAGAATCCAAGCCAAAAATGAACCATATTGTCAGTTTCATGCGTGTGATGTTGATGTCTTGTAAATATAAGAACAATTAAAGAAAAAAAAAAGACTGTAGCAGCCACGCTCATGACTCATTGCCAATTTGCTAACTGATTGCGGCAGTTATCCGTAACATCTGGCAACTATTGGACTATAATATTGTTCACCTCTCTCACTGTGCTTCTTTTTAGGCTTTTGTGAAGCACCACGCGCTCCGGGTTGAACGAATTAGTTCGACGACTCGACGGGTCAACGTTACTCCTCCGCATCGACGTTTTGAAGCTTGAAGTCGACCAATCCCCTTTTTAGCATTTCGTTTACCGATCGGCCACTTTGCACAGGACCATCAGGATATCGGTTTCAGATCACAACACGCACCTGCATCACGACATTGTGTCGTAACACGTCGCAGTGCCGCATATGGCCGTACTACGCTACTAGCGTGTGGAAATATTTCACCCAAAAAATGAGACAGATAGGGCGGTGACCGACTGGTTGGCACATCTGCCTCACAGTTCTGAGGACCGGGGTTCAAATCCCGGGCCCGCCTGTGTGGAGTTTGCAAGTCTGGATCTTGAAAGATCCAGACTTTCGAGACACGCAGTCGGTGAACAATATTGATAGCAGAATAGAAGCATGTGTTGCTCGGTTCTGGTTTGGATTTCTGAAACCTTGGTCCGTGTCACTGATCTACTTGTAAAAAAGGTGGTGGAATGTGTTGTGCCTGCCTGTGTGGTGTCTCACCGCTACATGAAGACACGGGAGAGATTTGAAAAGGGTACAAGTGGGACGAGCTCACGGACGAGCTCACGGTCTCTTCATTCTCAGTTTTCACTTCGATTGTCTGACAGACAAATGGTAGCAGCTCACTTGCAATCACATGATCTTCGTCACCGGGAATATCTGCACAAGAACACAAGAGACATCAGTGGAATTGTTTTTGAATCACTTAGACTGTCACAGCTTCATGTCCAAATTAAATACAGCAAATGCTACATTGTGACTTTTTTTAGTGAAAGGGTTGAATTCCTTCTGTTCCCTTGTCCTTTAAATATCAACAATATATGCCGTGCAAGTAGTATATATTAAAAATGTGATGTGTCTGGACTGAAGTACAACTGAACACAAGTGAATTACACCTTTGGTCGTGTGGGGCATCTCTACTGCAGCTTGCGATTCCAGTTTGATGTCCTCAACATGCACAGCTTGAAAGACAAGCGGCGTCCTGTCAAAAGACAGAGACGCTACCTGAGAGAGAGAGCACGAGAGAGCGCAAAGATAAAGACAGGCAGCCAGTACCTCGATACAGTCGTCGACTGTATAGTGTTGATAAGAATCATATTATACAGGTAAGTCACTTCTTGCTACGGCATGTTACGCTGTATTTTTTCTTTTGTTTTAACTTGATTGCTGACGCATCATGTTACAAGCGCTACAAGCAACTCATTGGAAAATGTCGAACTTGGATTCGTAAAACGATTCGTAGAACGCTTAACTAAGACAATGTGAAACTGTACACCAAATCTTACAGCAGCAGTGACCTCATAACATAAGCATTGGAACAAGCATGTCATTCACGTGTGAAATTACAGTTTTCTCTCAGCACTTCCGCAGCAATGCTGCCGGTTGTGGTGAGCAAAAATAAAATAAAATCATGTATGTTGTAAGCAAAAACAATACACTGCTGTCTTGACAATGCTCTGGGTTGCATGTCCGTGTTTGTCTACCTCTTTATTGGCTTTGGGCCTACTCTCTTTGTCGGTCATCTTCTTTCCTAAACGGATAGCCAGAGGAAAACACCATAAAGTAAAAAGCCAGAAACTTTCCTTAGTACAAAACAAATGGAATTGCAGTGAAACCTCTAAAGTCGACCGCATCATCGGTCTTAAGAGCCAATAATGGATTCGACCACAATTTGAGTCAAGTACGCCGCTTAAATCACATTGAAGTCGAGAATCATCAATTTGATTATGTGAAGGCTACGATGCGATTCGATTCGAATCGATGACCAACTATGGATGAACTTGAGTCGATAGATGTTGTTTCGACAACCGTATTTTTTTTCTGTGGCCGTGCAAGGTTAGAGATGTGGAAATCAGAACGGAACATTTGCCAGCAATTTGCGAAAAGCCGACAAGTTATGTTTTAATTGTGTCGATTCAAATTACAGTATTGACAAAAACACATCAAGTCTGCAGCATTTCCGGTGATAATATTTGCATTACGGTCATATCACACACAGATAAATTCATCACAACCTTCATAATAAAGGGATCGCACACTTAGTCGAGCGTGACAATTTGATGTCGGTGATGTGTGCACACACAAAACTTGAGATGTGAAAAAGCATTTGCATTTCATTTCGCGGAGGTACACTGATCGGTAAGTCATTCTAATTGTGGGCAAATCTATCATTACAACTGTTTTAGTAATAAGTAGTCACACAATAGGGAAAAAAATCAATACAATAATCCAACGGTGATCAGAAACCCTACCATTAACTGTATTTCACGTATGACTTGACTCTGGAACAGATTATGGAACACAACTAGGTTCGACCTTCGAGGTTCCACTGTGTTAAGAAGCTGAGGAGACTTTCTTTTTGAAGTCGCGCCAAATCGTCGATGACCACAAGCATCGCTTACCTCGCTTCATACCGCTCTCCGAAGATGACAGCATCTTGTAGACTCTGAAGGCATTTGTTCCTTTTTTATTGCTTTTATCCTTCACCTCCACGATATCAGGCAGGCTGTTCATCGCACAGCGGAAATTTGCCTTCCAAGTCTTAGGATCTGGCCGGTCTTTTCCTGGCTGGTATTTGCCTAGACATTCGCAGACATAACAAAATCATGGCGCAAAGTGCCAACTGATGAGGACTATGTATTTATATAGCACATTCACAGCTACTCCCTGAATAATTACACAAAAATCTTCCCCATTTCGTTAATTTTATAGCATATTTTACTTTTCCAGTCGTGACAAAAATAAATCCAATGTGTTTACCCGTATGTATGGCCCATCTCATGAAGAGAGGAGCATCTTTCTCCAGGTCCCAGCCGTGGCGAGCGGCGTGCATCCAAGGGATCTGGAAGATCCTTTTTTCCTAGATAAACGGGATACCGAAATAAGATAAGTGGCACTTGAAGTACCGTCGGTGGATTGTGGATTTACCCAAAGTATGTTGTAAAATAACGATTTGCCACTTCCATACCTTTCAATGAAGCATTTATTAAGCGCATACTCATAGAGGCAAAGTTCTTACCTTGTTAACCCATTTGAGGCCTGGTATCTGGCAGGAGTTGATCTGTTCCTCCAGCCATGGCCTCATCCTCATTCTATCAACAGGCATCTTGGTATCTGAACACAGATATACAGATCTGCATGTACAGTGGGTGTATATGGAATGTCTTTTGTGAAAAAGCCTGCGTGACAATGACAAATGCTGCGAATTTTGAAAACTTTGTTTCGCTACCATAACCCTGAATCAAGTCTGCACGTTTATAATGAGAAGATGGAATAGTCCACTGATGAAATGGGAGGGGGAGCAGTTGAAACCATCACTGTAGACGAAGCATTTTTGTGTGTTCTTAGCAGTGTTGCCACAGTTACCGTGAAAAAGTAACTCAGTTACTTTACTGATTACTTGATTTAAAAAGTAACTAAGTTGGAAAAAAGTAACTTTTTAGTGTCTTTAGAACTTTTTCACTCCCAGTGACAAGCTTAATCAGCTGTTTAACGAGCAAAACTGTGGGTGATTGACAGGGGGGGGAGAAGCACTGACGACGTGACGTCAGCCGTGCAAGCACATTTTGGAGAAAATGTAAGACTTTTAAGTGTGCCTTATGGTCGTGAAAATACGGTACTGTTGGTTTGAAGAAGTAACTGTAGTCTAATTACTTTCCCGGGAAAAGCAACGCGTTACATTGCTAAATGCCGGTTTTTGGGATCACTGGTTCTTAGGCACGTGAATGAAGGCTAAAACAAAAGTAATTGCTTTAAATTGAAGAAAACGTTAATCAGTTTTTGTGAGATCTTTGGGGCTCCAGGCAATTGCCTGTATTTGGCTTTGTGAGGCAAAATACTGTCTGCCTCACTTTGTGCTTGTATCTGCAGTTTGATGAGATCAGCAAAACTATATCCTGTATTTAACACACAAACATTAATTAAGCTATGGAAATTGAATTTTAAAAAATTCTCAAAACATATTGCAGACAGGCGGAACAGTGGGGGACTGGTTAGAACAGCTGGCTCGCAGTTCTGAGGACCCGGGTTCAAATCCGGCCTCGTCTGTGTGGAGTTTGCATGTTCTCCCCGTGCCTGTGTGGGTTTTCTCCGGGAACTCCGGTTTCCCCCCACATCCCCAAGACCTGCACGGTAAGTTGATTGAACACTCTAAATTGTCCGTAGGTGTGAATGTGAGTGCGAATGGTTGTTTGTTTCTATGTGCCCTGCGATTGGCTGGCAAGCAGTTCAGGGTGTAATAAACAAACTACCAAATTGAATGACGGGACGTGACATTTTTAAGATATAATTGAATGCTCGTCCTGGAGTTGAACGCCATATCTGTACGTCTCCGACTGCGTTTGTTAACGTGCGATGCGACGTGATCGCAGTCCGTCAGGCCAGATAAGCCGGTGGGTGGGTGGCACGCCCCGCGCGGGGGGCAAAGCGACAACTGAACAGGCCGAACCGGGTGAAACCCCGTCGGACAGACACGGCGGATAGGGGAAATACATCTATACTCCCGTTCGTGTCTTCATCAAACACCAGGCTGTAATTCATAAATCAGTCCAATTGCGGTTTAACCATTAACTCACGCCCACGGCGAGTTGCCAGATTGCACAATATGGGCCATTGACTGTTTGCCGACATGTTTTGGGAATGTTACCGCGACACTGCACTTCATTACCAAACTCCAACTGTATCAGGCTGACGTAAAGATGTGTCAAACATTCGTTGCACGTTTGTTTAAATGCTAGTGGGGGGGGGGGGGGGGGGGGGGGCTACAAATAAAATAAATGTTACTTACCAAAAACGCACATATAATCGACAGAGAAATGTTGGGCAAATGTTACGACATCACGAAGGTGATTGGAAATCCAGTGTACGACCAAATGCATGACCGCTTAAGCGCTATCGTGTGCGTGTGTGTGTGTGCGGGTGGGGGCGAAAAGACGAAAAAACACACGCGCGCGCACAGCAGCAGCGGCAAAAGTGAAAATAAAAGCTATTCCATGTAAACAAGGAGTACTTTCGGTGTCGAGCCACTGCGAGGCAGCCACGGCGAGATGCGGAAATGCTGTTTACCTGTTGCCTCGGGACAGCTCGGCTGAGCTCGAGTCGGGGCCCCGACTTTTAACGCGAGCCACGGAGGCTGGGCAATTTCCAGTCAAAAAAGGAAAGTGAGAGTTCGGTTCTGTTTGTGGCCCCAGAGCGAAAGCAAAACGAGGGTAGCGAGGGCCCGGAGCTGGAAATCCCCCCCCCCCCCTTCCTCCTGCTCGGCTCTCTTTCGAGCCGCAGCGCGGAAGTGGGTCTGTGAAACGATTCGGCGGCGGCAGATGAGTCACACTGAGCGATTTTCCCTTCGAAATCGAGGCGCTGGCGAACCGCGAAATATTTCGCCACACGCTCCGTCGCACGTGCATAGACGATCTTTGCGCCCCGTTTGGTTTTCGCTTCCTCCTTCCTGCCTCTGCTTTCGGTCACCTCGTCGCAGGAAACGAAAGCGCACAATTCAGATCCAGTGCAGTCGAACCAAAGTTACTTCTTAAGTCCGCACACGGCCGTGAGTTAGGGTATGACTGCAGATACTAACGCAAGTAAGAACCTACAGTATAATTTTCTGTTCCACACAATCGAAACTTGTTTAAATTTGAAAAAACAATATGACGTGGAACCGGTTGATATCCAAATATGAATCGTTCTGTATTTATTAATTTAAGTTTTCTTTCATTAACGCAAGGATAATAAAACATTTTGTCCACGTGTATATGTACAAACCTCATTTTTTTGTGATTGTTTTGTCTGTTTAGAAATGTCAGCGTCTAACTTTTTGTAGAGTTTTGTGAGTCAGAGCAGTCTATTTTATGAATGAGAACTTGAGTTCAAAGGTTTCACTTATTTCACATATAATACATACATACGACTGTATAGATTACATAGGCCTCCAAATAAAAATAAGATTAAAAAACAAATAAAATATTCATATTCAGATACATCAATTCTGCACATAAAATTGTGTTTCAGATTTCGATGCACAGCATGGACGAGAAGACCAGGCTGTCAGTCTCCGCTCTAATTCACCAAAGTGTTCTATAGGGTTGAGGTCAGGATTGTCCAGGCCAGTCAAGTTCATCCACATCAAATTCTCTCATCTGCGTCTTTATCAACCTTGATTTGTGCACTGATGCACAGACATGTTGGAACAGGAAGGGGCCATCTCCAAACTAGCAGTATAAATGTAACACAGGATACAAAAAAAGAGCATCAGTCTGCACATCTTTATTTTTTTCAGTTATTAATGCACGATTTGTCTGGAGCACAGAAAATACATTTCTAACATTTTATTGGACAGCACAGGTTTGGAAACTGAGAGAAGGTGTTGCCAGACACTTTTCTGTGTGAAAACGGCATGTCGTCGTCATGGGTACATACAGGAATTGCACAAGATTCGTTTTAAAGACCTTATATCCACCACCACTTGTGCCCCACCCCCTCCCTTAAAATAAAAACCCTTGACTCACTGTATTGGGATCCTAATGCAAGTTCTTTAAATTGTGTGGTGAAATGTTCAAACTGGATAGTGACGGAAAAAAAAACAGAATACACCACTAATTTTCCTTTAAAGCACAAATTGTTGTAAAAAGACAAATAGGTAAAACTTGATCAATGCCTAGCTTAAAATGAAAATGCAGAAGCATTTTGATAGTGCTCGAGTTCATAGCCTGATTTTTTTAAAAATTGCCACTGCTCTGTAATGTTCACACTATATCAGTATCAGTTCATTTCGGGAAGTAAAGATCTTTGGTTAACATCGAGACAATGCAGGGAATCTGCTTCTTGCCGGTGAAACCGGGAAGGTTGGAGCTGGATTCGAAGTGCATCGCCACCTTGTGGTTGACCCGAGTCATGATCTGCATCAGTTCCAACTCTCCTTTGAAACGATGCAACAGCTCACACAGTGCCTGCATGAACCAAGAACCATTTTGGGTGTTCCTCCATGAGTAATAGCCTGTTGGATCATTTTCATCGTTAGGATTGGTACTTATTCCTTGCCATGAAGTATCGTGTCACAACTTTCAATGTTTCAATGTCGTATGACTGAATATTTTGACACTCTATTCAGAAACGTCTTAGCCCAAATCTTGTTGCGATGACTTTTGTAGCATAACGCAGGTTACCTGGAGCTGTGGAATAGGCATACAAGAAGTCGGCCTCCACAGGAATTCTCTCTGATGTTTGCTCCTCCACACTGTCGGTTTGGATGCCGATCCCCTCATCCAGTTCTGAGCCACGGCATGCCTGAAACACACACAGATTTAGTTTTTTTTTTTTTTTTTTTTTTTAAATGACTTAAGTCAAGCAAAATGAAATCTTCCGTAATGAATGTGTGTATACATTTGAGTAACAACAGTACTTTAAATTTGAGACGTGCGCTTTTTTCCACTATTCAAAACAGTTCTCTGTCTTATTGAAAGTCTCTGGCATTCTTCCTTCCAAAAAATAAAAAATTACAGCACAATTCAAGTGTTGGTATAGTATTTAGCGACTTCTCAGGCCCATTTAGCTGGCTACATTGCAAAAGAAGCCACGAGCGATACATTTTGTGGCATTACTGGAGACTATCGTTCCAGGAGGGCTGAAGTGCAGAATGGCTTGCTTACACATTTTTTCCAGAAATAGACCGTTCAAAGTTTTGTTTTAAGTTTAATTTCACACTTGACGAGTGGGCAGGGACTCAAAAACATACCATCCTAAATTGATAAGCGGAGCGCTCATCACATAGATTTTGGAACTCGGTGCAGACATAAGGCACGCCGCATTATAAAGCGCCCCGTCCATTTTGGAGAAAATTTAAGACTTTTAAGTGGGCCTTGTGGTCGTGAAAATACGGTAGGCAGCCAGACCAGACTGCAGTTCCGTAGCTCCTCAATGAAAGTAGACTCCGTAAAAGTACGTTGTAGTTCTGCCTGTGTTGAGCAGAAACCTACGACTGTATCTGTATCAGAGCGGACTTGGTGCGTGAGAGTTAACTGTTGCGTAAACCCTTATTTAAAGTAGGACTCCTGATATCGTGTTGTTTTGCTCGCGAACATTTTGTTCAAAAGAACAAATCTTTTCAGTAAATGTAATGAACTGAATTAGTTTATGAAATGATTTTGTTCTTTGAGCTCTGCCGCCGTTAGCCACCCCGCTCGCACCGGAAACGGAAGCGTTCGAGCCGGCTGGGAAACGGAAGCGTTCTGTGGAGTCTCGACGTGTCAATTGTGAAGATCTGGTCAATTTTCAAAATAAAACACACTGACACGCGAATTGCAATACAACAGAAATGATCTCAATTGGTCTTTTTTTTTTTCCTCTGCGGCCCGGTACTGGTCCGCGGACCAGTGGTTGGGGACACCTGTTCTATAGGATAATAAGGAAGTCAATCTACTGTAGAGGTACGAGTTTTGCTTCTTACTACTCCTTCTCAAATATTTCATATATATTTTTGTTTATTTGTTTGCTTTGTTCAAATCTTGTTTATTTAGTTGTTTATTTAGTTGGGGGGAGTGTTCTGTTGTTTAAATAGGTAAATAATAGTGGGGGACGGCACTTGAGCAAATGAGTGTACTTCTTTTAGACTTCTATTAACTAACCTGTATAAAGAACAGCTTTGGCTTTCCCACCAGAGACCTGCAGCGATGCCCTTTAAAAGGTTTTGTCAGGTTTTCAAGCATTTCAAATCCATCGGTCCCATAAATCAAACCCTCTTCGCCGTGACTCAGCAACACGCACACAAATGATGCACTCTTGCTGTGGTCCTCTTGGGATACTGCAGACAAAAAAAACACGAGTGACTTAACCCACCTTCTTTCCTACTTACATCGTTTTTTAAAAAAAAAAAAAAAAAAAAAAAACACTTTTGTTTTGGGATTTATATGGCAGCACTCAATACTCAAAATTCATATTAGACTTATACTGATTACAGAGTAATAACTGAAATAATAAAACTCAATTACCGCTTAGCATGAGACTCTTCATCTGCTTTACAGTCTGATCAGTGGCCATTTTCAGAGTGTAACCAAGTTCAGAAAAAGTCTTCATGGCAAAAGCAGCGTCGAGGTCCGTCCCGTTACGAGTGCTCATCTCTGGAGAGATACACAAGCAGAAATGCAGTCCGTTTTACAATGGCAAAATTTCTTTAGGACTGAACGTACGGATCCTCCTCCACACGTTGACAATTCTGTAATTTCTGACAATGGTAAACTGAAGATTGCAGTCATTACTCGGTCCCAGTCGGCTTCTCTATAAAGTCAGGAAACACTGAACAGTGAAAACCCTCATACGTTGCAAGCTGCTCATATCAAACAAGGCATGGCACAAAATAAAGAGTCGAACGACTAAATCTGGACTTTGAGCAATCTACAGAGCCAGATCATGATCAAAATCCAATCAGCTGAGCCTTAGATCATATTGAAGCTATGGCCGAAATGTATGCAAAAAATCCCAACAACTTATTACAGTGTGCAAAAGCACTCGCTGCCTTTTCTTAAAGGTCCTGTTTTTTGGCTATTTTGACCTCCCTAGCGTGACTAACATGGATTTAGTATAAAAGTGTCAATTTCATAATTTCAAAAAATAATAATAGCTTGGTTTGGTCATACAAGTGTCCAGAAAAATCCCATCTGACAGCTACTTCTGTTTGACCGAGTATTGTATTCGCTTTGTCCATATTTGGCTAAGACCGTCCCCCTTTCCTCTGATTGCTTGGCTCCGTGTATAAGACCCACTTGTGAGAGCACACGTGTTTGTTATGTTGAAAGCATTGGCTCAGGGAGAAGGAAAAAAAAAAAAAAAAAAAAGGCCTGACTGACAGTTTGGGGAAATTACTTACTAATTGGTTGCCTGACAAAAAAAAAAAAAAAAAAAGTTGGCCCATGAATTCACAGACATTTGTCAAAGTGGCTATGAACTGAATTAGACCAGGCGGGTTGAACGGGTGTGCGTACTTGTGCTGCTGTCGAAGTTCTTATTGTTGATAATCAGGCAGAGTCCCATGTGTGGGTAGTCCATCTTGTAGTGATACGGGTTGCAGGCTGACGCCTTGCTGATGGGTAGCGAGTCTGTTTCCTCAGCTCGCTTACTCTCTGCATTTGATGGATTCTTCCTGAAAAAGGTCCGCAGTCAGTCACAAACACCATTCAAGATGAGATTGAGAAACCTGCTCCGCAGCTTTCAACTCAAATGCTCCCTTCAACTCGATTTGGCGGCTCAGTGAACCAATTTCATGGTTTTGTCAGACCTAATGACTACAGCTGACTGAGTAAAGCAGCTGTTTTTTTCCATGACTAGAACCTCAAACAGTAAATAAACGTGTACGTTGTTCATTTGACAATCTTTTATTATACCAAGCATGACATCGTAGCTTGATTTACACAGCAGGTCCGATCCCAATGAAATGCCTATATCCATTTTTTGGGGGACTGAATATCAAAAGTTGGAATGTATAATATTTAGACCCTATAATGGCCTACATTTTCACTGTAGTTTCGACTTACAGTGTATTCCTGTTATTTTCCTCATGTGTTTATTTGTATTGTTTGGGGATATGCTGATGAGAGAATGTCACATATCGGGGTATTTTTTATGCATGGAGCTCGCATTGTTGGGGTCTACACGACCAGTCTGTTTATGCTGCAGGCAAATTGCCCCGCCTGTGTGGAGTTTGCATGTTCTCCCCGTGCTTGCGTGGCTTTTCTCCAGTCACTCCGGTTTCCTCCCACATCCCAAAAACATGCGTGGTAGGTTGAATTGACGACTAAATTGCCCCGTAGGTGTGAATGTGAGTGCGAACGGTTGTTTGTTTAAATGTGCCCTGCGATTGGCTGGCAAACAGTTCCGGGTGTACACCGCCTCCTCCCCGATGACAGCTGGGATAGGCTCCGGCACGCCCGCGACCCTCGTGAGGAGAAGCGGCTCAGAAAATGGATGGATGGATAGATATTTCCTTACCCTACTTAAAAAGTCACCCATGCCTGCAGAGAATTAGGGTGCAGAATATGTACCTCTTTGAAAACAGGTTGAAGGCATCCAAATTGTCCTCAGCCACTGCCACACAATGAGCATCTCCTGTTTCAGCCATGTTTTCTTCAGACTTTAATACAGAAGAGGCAGGTAAAATGTGAATATATAAATCCATAAATTCCTTCCTTTGCAGGATGAGAAACTCTCGAACATAGTACATTCATTCAAAACAGCTTTCACGAGTTTGAACTACAAATACAAACATTCCTTGTGAATAAAATATCTGCCTTGAGTCGAAGTCAATCACTTGCACATTTCAGTAAAAGCTCCTTGCTGCTGTGAAAGAGGGGAAGGTAACTCGGAAGGATGCACGTGGATAAAGTATGTGTAAACTCCTGCTTGGTTGAATTCGTGGGAAATGTCATAACAATTTTATATTAAACATCAACCCCTTTTTTTTTTTTTTTTTTTTTTTACATTCTTCAGTTAACAAGTTACTTTCATTTCTGGAAAAGCGAGGAAATATTCAAATGTAATTAAAAAAATTAAAAAAAATAAAAAAAAATAATAATAATCACCACATTCTAACCGAACACACACACATACATATATATTTTTTTATTTATTTATTTATTATACACACATTTGGATATTACCCCCCCGACATAAAGGGTGAGCTGACATTTGAAACACAACTCTTGTAAAACAATAAACTCGTGTATCTGATCATGTTGCCGGGTAGCGAATGAAACATCGAAAGACCTTTGCTCGGACAAATAAAGTGCACGACTGTATACAGACAAATGTCTTGGCTGCCCTGCGCCCTCCTCGGAAGCTAGCAGGAGGAGGAGGAGTGGCGAAAGCAAAAAATAAAAAATAAAACTTCTTACAAGTTCCCATGCTCTCACTGTGGCCCATTAGTACAAGCGAGCGTTTTCGCCACACGCTTAACAAAGCTTAGCAAAGCGGTATTACACGCGAGCTAAACAACCAACGCGACATATTCCCCACAAGTGAAACAAACGCGAACTCGAAAGACGGCTACCGGAGCACATACTTACGTGACACGACTTGCGAGCGAGCTGGACCGACTGCCGAGTCCGGCACGACCTGAAACTCCCAGCCAATCAGACGCCGCTTGCACGTCGAGACACCTTGACGAAACACACCAGCGATTGGGCAACATTTGGACTCGAGGCACACGTGATTGGCCACAGGGGGAGCCAATCAACGCGCGCGTCGGTCCAGTGCGCGGCGTTTTGAAACAGAAGCGTCAAATACTATGCTTCCACCCAAACTTCGGAAAGACATTCCATTTTGACATTTGTAAACAGCGGTGCATTTATCATTATTAACCAAGAAGAATGCGTTCGTAAATGTTGAGTCTCCAAATGTGCGCATTGGGATACGATTGCGCAGCACAACACGTTATTTGCCATTCCCCCTCAGTTTTTCCTCCAGTTTGTTATTGATGAGTCTCAGCTGGCGCTCTGCCCCTTGAATATGCTTGGTCTCCAGTAGTAGAGCCGCTAAACTGGATACACCGTACTGCAAGAGTAAGAAGATCACGAATAACGTGCGTCACTGTGGGCACCGACGCCATCTTCACAACACACAAAACGTGTGTACTCATACCGTCTCGTTCTCTTTCGGGTGTGCACGCCGGTAGTCGAGATAGACTTTGTTGAGTTCTCGGATATCTCGGAGGAAGGCTTGGCTTCTTCGCAGATCTCGCAATCGGAGTTCGAGGTCAGCTTTCTCGTTTTGGAGCAGGCCGAGTTGCCTCTCTGCACTATTGGACGAAACGCAGGGTTACTTGATTAACTGTAGGAAACGGCCTGTCAGACAAGCGTTGCTGCTGAGGAAGACATCGCACTCTGAACTTTTTGTAATTCATATCTTTATTGCTGCAAGCGTTAAGGAACTTAAAAAAAAAAACAAAAAAAACCTTGGGACATTCTACTTTGTGTAGAAAAGCGTATAGTTGCCTCACCTAATTAGCTCGTCCTTGGCATCCAATAGTCTCTGTGTCTTTGTACGGAGAGTGGAGCACGCCTGACACACACACACACACACACACACACACACAGGTAAAAACAACAAAATAAATCAAGTGTACTTTCGAAACATAAAGTGATCATACAAATATAATGTTCCTGTAAGGCATTCACAGGACTAGTTGCTGAGGTTTTATTCAGAAACATCGCCGAAACCAAGGGAATAATCACAATAGGCAATCGGCGATATGCTCGAACCCGATGCGCAATTACTGTCATGCAACTGTTCCTTGTCTTGTGAAACAAATAAATATGCCTCGTTGTCTTGGTTACCTTGGCATTTTCCCGTTTCAGAACCTTGAGCTCCCTATATGCGGAAATCTGAAAGAAAATTGCAGCACCGGAGAATCAACAAAATGCACTCCAGCTTCAGCTTCTCCTGCTTTATCACCCAAAAGACAGAAAGTAGACTGACCTTTTCCGAGAGTTGCTCCTTGACATTGTCGGAGAAACAATCAATTGACTGCTGGACTGCTTTAGACTCTATGGAATCCCTACAAAAGACACAAGAGTTAATATATTTGTCACGCGTAAATTTCTCATAAAATTTAGGAACTTGTGTGATAAGGTTTAAAGTCTCCATACTGCTCATTGCATTAGCAATTCCCATGTACCTGTACTCATCACAGAAATCGAGGAAGGCCTCCAACACCACCTCCGACTCTGTTCCTCCCTGAGATTGTTGCCTTTTCTTCTTCTCTGTTTCAACCTTGTCTGGTTTGTTCAAGGAAAGCATTGAACACAGTTGTAATAAATCATGACAAATACTAATTACAAATACCCGTCTTGAATCTACAACCCCAATTCCAATGAAGTTGGGACGTTGTGTTAAACATAAATAAAAACAGAATACAATGATTTGCAAATCATGTTCAACCTATATTTAATTGAATACACTACAAAGACAAGATATTGTCAAGATATTGATATGTTTACCGCTGTGTTAGATCACCTTTTCTTTGAACAACATTCAATAAACGTTTGGGAACTGAGGACACCAATTGTTGAAGATTTGTAGGTGGAATTCTTTCCCATTCTTGCTTGATGTTCAGCTTCAGCTGTTCAACAGTCCGGGGTCTCCGTTGTCGTATTTTACGCTTCATAATGCGGCACACATTTTCAATTAGAGACAGGTCTGGACTGCAGGCAGGCCAGTCTAGTACCTGCAAGCTTTTACTACGAAGCCACGCTGTTGTAACACGTGCAGAATGTGATTTGGCATTGTCTTGCTGAAAAAACCAGGGGCGTCCTGGATGTTGTTGGGGTGTCCTGGTTGACACGCCTCTCCAACATCGCGTGGACTTCGGGAACAGTGCCTCTGGATTGGCAGACTGGGGTGGTGGTCCCCCTTTTTAAGAAAGGGGAGCAGAGGGTGTGTTCCAACTACAGGGGGATCACACTCCTCCGCCTCCCTGGTAAAGTCTATTCAGGTGTACTGGAGAGGAGGGTCCGTCGGGAAGTCGAATCTCGGATTCAGGAGGAGCAGTGTGGTTTTTCGTCCTGGCCGTGGAACAGTGGACCAGCTCTACACCCTCGGCAGGGTCCTCGAGGGTGCATGGGTGTTTGCCCAACCAGTCTCCATGTGTTTTGTGGACTTGGAGAAGGCCTGTGGGGGGTGCTTCGGGAATATGGGGTACTATACGACCAGGGTCAGAGTTTGGTTCGCATTGCCGGCAGTATGTCGGATTCGTTTCCGGTGAGGGTGGGACTCCGCCAAGGCTGCCCTTTGTCACCGATTCTGTACATAACTTTGATGGACAGAATTTGTAGGTGCAGCAGAGGCGTAGAGGGGGTGCGGTTTGGTGACCTCAATATTGCATCTCTGCTTTTTGCAGACGATGTTATTCTGTTGGCTTCATCAAGCCGTGGTCTCCAGCTCTCACTGGAGCGGTTCACAGCAGAGTGCGAAGTGGTTAGAATGAAAATCAGCACCTCCAAGTCTGAGACCATGGTCCTCAGTCGGAAAAGGATGGAGTGCCCTCTACAGGTCAGCGATGAGATCCTGCCCCTAGTGGAGGAGTTCAAGTATCTTGGTTTCTTGTTCACAAGTGAGGGAAGAATGGAACGGGAGATCGACAGGCGGATCGGTGCAGCGTCAGCAGTGATGCAGACTTTGTACCGGTCCGTTGTGGTGAAGAAGGAGCTAAGCCGAAAGGCGGAGCTCTCAATTGACCAGACGATCCACGTTCCTACCCACACCTATGGTCACGAGCTGTGGATCATGACCGAAAAAACAAGATCCCGGATACAAGCGGCCCGAAATGAGTTTCCTCCGCAGGGTGTCCGGGCTCTCCCTTCGAGATAGGGTGAGAAGCTCAGTCTCAGGGGCTCTGAGTAGAGCTGTTGCTCTTCTGTATTGAGAGGAGCCAGATGAGGTGGCTAGGGGATTTTATTAGGATGCCTCCTGGATGCCTCCCTGGTGAGGTGTTCCGGGCACGTTCCACTGGAAGGAGACCCATGACTCAGGACATGCTGGAAAGACTATGTCAACTGGCTGGCCTGGGAACGCCTCGGGATCCCAAATATAAGCGGTATCATTATATCATAAATTTATAAAATCACAATATCCAACAAACAGGGGTTTTAAATCATTGCCCTTTACCTGTGGACTTGTTTTTGGTTCTCCCCAGACTGAGCATTTTTGCTTTTTTTGGACTTGGCTTCTAAATAAAGCAAATTTAAGCACAAGATTAGAACAAGACAATTAACTCCCGAAAAACAACAAAGCTGAGGGAAGAGCGTACCCAGCTTGTGTCCTCATCTGTGTCGTCATCAGAGGACAGGACTTCATTTCGTTTCTTTTTGGAGCTCGGGCCAGATGCCGATTCAGCCTGAGCACATAAATTTGGCAACATCGTGGCATGAGCTCCTGGTTAACCACACTGCAGATAAATTAATACTCGGCGAAATACATTATTTGTTCGACAGACGTGGTGCATGGTACGCACTCTACTTTTAGGGAGACGGGTACCTTTGAATCACTTGCCCTTCGACTGGCCAAATCACACTTCTCCTTTTCTATCTTTGCTTGATCCTTCTTCAAAGGCCTTAAAGAGAGACACACTTTTAAGTACTACAAATACATTGCAACTTCTAAAGTGTCGTGGTTTGCTGGTCAAACAATTGTGAACTTGAGACCAATTTGAGACGTGTACAGCAAATAAAGGTTTTTGGTGAAAATACATCAAAACAAATTTGAGGTCTACCGGTGATCTGTAATCGATGGTGGTGCAAAGACATTAAAGAGCCCAT
Organism: Phyllopteryx taeniolatus; assembly: GCF_024500385.1. Classification (NCBI taxonomy): domain Eukaryota; kingdom Metazoa; phylum Chordata; class Actinopteri; order Syngnathiformes; family Syngnathidae; genus Phyllopteryx; species Phyllopteryx taeniolatus. The sequence goes on from NC_084511.1 coordinate 1,295,120, forward strand.
ATTTGACCAAACCAATTTATTCTAGTATTTAGGATGTTATATTGGCTCTATGGTGCCTCAGTAAACGTATGAAATATAAATTAAAATAGTCCACTCATTCCAGGCATTTTTCTGCTAAGACGCCGAGAATCAGGTCATTCAAATTTGTCACGCTTATCTACGTCACTAGCCGAGATCTTCGCCTACCTCTCCACTCCCGAACCAGCGCTGTCAACATAAACTCGTTCTCTCACAAGTGAGTCTTTTACACGGGGACAACCAATCAGAGGAAAGGGTGGGGGGCGTTTTGTTTTTTTTAAATGAAACTGACACTTTTGTACTAAGTCCATGTTAGAGAGTCACTCTATGGAGGTCAACATAGCCCAAATTTGAGACCTTGAAGAAGAAAGAAAAAAAATCGAGATCAGTGACACCAAACACCTGGTGGCAAAAAAAAAAATAAAATAAAAAATAAAACTCCCACAAACCCAGCTTTTTTTCCTTTTTAACAGATGTCGTTTTATGATGATTTGGCATTCAATGTGTAATTGTTATTTACATCATGATTTGCAATAATACGTTAGTGGTTTCAATGGGACAACCTACCTGGTTTTGACCTTTTCTTTCACGGTCTCTGTCAAGTTCTTCCCCACTCTAGTTTTTGTCGTCTGGGCTATTACGGGTGTGTTTAAATCTTCTTCTATGGCAGTGCTGTGCAGCGGGTTACCTAGGCAACACAGGTAAGCCTGACATTTTAACATTCATTGTAACAGATAATAAAATATTAATAATAATAATAATACTGAAATAATCAACTACTGGATACCGACAAAAACTCAGATCATGATAGGCTTACTAAAATGTCAATAGTGACATGGACCTATCATTGAAAGACTCACCATTTTCTTGCTGTAGCCCTTCAATGAAAATAGCACTATCAATGGTAGATTGGTTGTCAGAATCCAACGGGGAGGTTTTCTGGATGCCAAACATAGGGGGAAAATACATTTTCTTTCATCATATATATATTGAGTCATGCATTTCTTATTTCTATTTCATGACGGCCATCTATTAACATTTTTCCAACAAAAGACAAGTGGTGAGGTGGATTACTATGACAACATAGTGAATGCATTTAGTTGGCAAATACTGAGGAACGCAGTGAAAAAAGATGAGGTCACCTGGTTGCCAACTGGTTTAGCGGGCACCACCTTGGCTCCTCTGCCCTTTCTGGTACTGTGGAAGCAAGGCAGAGGTCCTTCATTATCATTTTATTAATTCTCAGGTCATTCCGATACATTTCAAAGTTCACGATTCGGAAAATGAAGCAATGTTTAACATTATACACAAAAAAGATTGCATTATAAGAGTAAAACTGAAAACATTGAATACATTCAAAATACAGTGACTCAGAACTAGCGTGGCACAGCACATCTGATGGTTATCCAATGAAATGCTCTTGCACTAGATGGCAGAAGGTCCATAATTAACCCGTGTCTCCAACCTTTGCGGGCTGTGTATCCAGATTTTTGGGGGACATTTTTGAAGGGAGGGAGAAACAAAAAGGTGTGAGAGAGCATTGCTGTATAGTAAGACTTCACACGGAAAAGGTGAAAAAACGAATGTTAAAAAAAAAAAAATTATCCGATAGTTCGAGGTAAGGATGATCGCGACCAATTACTTTCAGACCGATACCAAAACGAGTATTCCCTCTTGGGTACTCACAGATACTGATACCAAGTACCAATACCAATTGGACTTTTTGAATACATAAAATTTCAATTAACACAACGAGAGATAACTGTGATTCGCTCATTTGTCAAACTGCAGTAGGGCGGTGCCAACGACTGTCAATGTCAGATTATTATTTTTTTTGCCTTAAGTATTGTTGGCTGGTATCGGTAGCCTTCCCAAGTACCCGATACCAGTTGAAATAAGGCTACCTTGGTATCAGTACTGCATCTGCTGCTGCTCCTACAATAAGTTACATTACACTTTGTCCTGGTCCTTTATGTTTGTATTTTTTTTTATTTTTTTTGCAGTGCTGCATTTGAATCAATAAGGCAAATAAATATGCATATTCGATATAATATTTTTGGGGAAATTTGTCATTCATTTTACACATTCCATTTAGTTATAAAATAACTGAAGCAACAAAAACATTTCAGGAGGCCCCGGGGAACTTAAAAAGATGGTTCTTTTATCCTTTTTTTTTTTTTTTATCCTCTAGAAAAAAAAGAGCTTCAATTCACGTGAAACACACGACGAATATGGGGACGTTAAGTAGGAGAACGCATTCGACCGTAAAAACCAGCAGCAGTCTAAAATGTGATGTTGGTAGTTATACGAGGCAGTGTTTAATCGATGTATATACTCGCCAATTGCCACCACGAATGGGGTATTAGCTCCACGTTCATATTATTCATAAATTCACCTCACCTCATCGCGGAGTTGGAACTACAGCGCGGATGTTTGCAAACTGAAAAACCGTCCCGCTAATTATTTTAAGTTCCGGGTTGTACCATTCCTAATATAAAGTACACGAGTGTGTTTTTTTTTTTTTTTTTAACAAATAAAATGCCTTTGAAAATCCAACACATAATTGACAGAATATGTCACTAATATTACATATCAACACGGGAGTTTTATGCTGCGAGACTGACAGTTAACAGCACGAAGAATGAAAGTCCAGAAGTTTTGGTGAGGATGTAAGGTTCTTTTGAAAAAAGGTATTTTGTCAAAACTAAAAGCGTCCGACTAGAAACAGTAACTGTGCTCCGCATAAATGTAATGCTAGATTAGCCAGCGCAATGAAACAGCCTAGCGGCCATGTTGGGGAGGTCGATGTTCCGATACAAGGCAATGCACGGACACTGAAATTAAGTCGTAACTTGCTTATTCCTCAATCGATTTTCTTGAGGTTTACCGTTTTGTCAACGCCAAAGCGTATGTTGTCAATAAATATTTTTTTGAAGAGCAAAATATATATATAATATTTTTCATGTGAAAGTGACTCCCAGTTCCCTTGTCGGATTTGTACGCCGTTTAACGCCACCGTATGCAGCACAATGTACCGGTATACTTTGTCTTTTGGTATTCTTGCCGTACGCACACACACATAGAATGCGCTGACAATTCGACCTCCCTAGCTTAGCTTCGCCGGCAGCATGTAGCTCAAAATGGTCGTGTCATATCTGTGCTGAACAGTCAGACGTCCGTGCATAAAAAGGGTTCGACTTGGAACGATGACTTAACTGCGCAAGTACAAATTACATAAAATAACACCGACAACTCTGTTAATTATTTTTAATTAAAAAAATTACAACGTAAATTACAATTACATACATACAAATACAGTAAAAAATAATTATATAGAGCACACAACTCTTTTCGATACACATACACATTTCAATAATTATATAATTAAATCATAAAGAAACAATCATTTATTTCACATGAGTTCAAATTACATATATTAAAATATTTTCCATTTGTCCTGTAATTGTTCTTTTCCTGAGGATTATCATTATTTGTGGATTTTTCCTTTTGTTGGTTAGTTAGTAGGTTGGTTGGTTGCATTGTTAGTCATAAACAAAATATTTTTCAACAAAAACAAGAATGGAATCTTTGTTCATGAAACTCGTTTAGTAGGGCAAATGATTTTATTTAATTTTTTTTAAGTAAAAATTACGTGTGTATTTTTGTGTACAATATTATGGCAATAAACACTCTTCCATCACCATTTAAAGGGGTCATAGTGTGAAAAATGTACATGTACTGTATTCTGATCTGTTTGTGTGCAAATAATTGGGTCTTTGGAGTGCTCGACAATCCATTAATATGAAATTAAACAACCAAGTAAGTATTTTGTGAACTGCCTGTTTCCGAAAATGTGACTGTAGGCAAGCCATCCTGAATTTTGCCAGTTTGAGATGCAATAGTGTGTCAAATGTGCATAATATGGCCCACACAGAGTTTATCCGCCCAGGTCTTTCAAACAACAGCTGGACGACACGGAGTGAAACACTGTGACAAATCCATAAAATAATCAGCGCAGCAATGAGTTTTGTTGGTTGCATAGATTAGCATTAGCTGCTCATAAATGGCACTTACAGTGTGTACGGAAAGTATTCAGAAGTTGGTATACAATAGTTACTGTATGAGTGTTATTTACAGTAAACATTCGGCTAAATTGAACTAGAATAATTGAGTTTGGCGATGTGCCCACTGTATGTGCCAAATTAATCTACTACACTAATTTAATCTACTACATGTAATTCTGCAGAACAGTGAAAAAGTCCCCTCTCCAGTGGTTTGCGGTCTGGTGGCTACGGTGCCTGTGGCATGTTTGCCCTCACCTTTTAAGACTCGGCTTCTAGTAGTCCTGGTAACAAAAGCCATATGGGATTGGGCCCGCAGGACATCAAAACCGAATAACTTCACGCAGGGTGTTAAAAGTGGATGTTGCGGTGTATTATAATTATTGATCTTTCGGGTATTTGGACAGGCGCATGTCACAGACATACGATTAAGACACTTGGGAACTGGTTTAAATTGTGGGGGTAAAAAATGCATGTCTTTCATTAACAGCTATATAACAGCTCACAGTATGAGGTCTGAAGTGAAAACTTCCTTTGGAGTGAAATGGCATGTTCCATCATTTGGTGTGTGTCTGTCCTTCATTCTTGGCTATCTTTCCATCCACATTTCTTTCTGTTCTCCTACATCTTGATGCCAACGTATAGCTCATCCATCTGGGATCTAAAGTGTTGTCTCAATTCGTTTCTCTTGGCTTTCAGTGTTGGCGTGAGCAGACCATTGTCGATTGAGAACAGCTCAGGATGGAGACATATGGCCTTCACCTGGAAGACACAAACACCAACATTTTGTGAGAAAAGATAATCCTGCCGAGACCATAACAACGAGGAATACTGATCAAATGCAAACAGTGAGTAAAACAAAACCTATACTTTCATGATCTTTTTATACCTGCTCAAACGACTTGAGGCCGGCTTCCTTGCCGAGTCGCACCATGTCGTCCAAGATAGCCGCCTTGACATCCTGCACAGACAGAAAAAAAAGTCTCAATAAATACTGTTGTGGGACCGAGCTATTACTCTGATAAGAAACATATTTTTTGAGCATAGTGTAAGTGCAGCCCAGGGGGGGCACAAGCCAGTGCAAACTGTAGGCCGGTCCCAAGCCCGGATAAACGCAGAGGGTTGTGTCAGGAAGGGCATCCGGCTTAAACCTTTGCCAAACAAATATGAGCGTTCACCCAAAGAATTCCATAGCGGATCGGTCGTGGCCCGGGTTAACAACGTCCGCCACCGGCGCCGTCAACCTGCAGGGCGCCCATGGAAATTCAGCTACTGTGGGACGAAGACGAAGAAGAAGAAGAGGTGGAAAGCGGGTTCTTTGGCAAAAATAGAAGAGGAAAGCACAGAGCCTAGAACTGAATGTGGGGACTTTGAATGTTGGGACTATGACAGGAAAATCTCGGGAGTTGGTTGACATGATGATGAGGAGAAAGGTTGATATATTGTGTGTCCAGGAGACCAGGTGGAAAGGCACTAAGGCTAGAAGTTTAGGGGCCGGGTTTAAATTATTTTACCATGGGGTAGATGGGAAGAGAAATGGAGTCGGGGTAATTTTAAAAGTAGAGTTGGCTAAGAATGTCTTGGAGGTGAAAAGAGCGTCAGCTCGAGTGATGAGGCTGAAACTTGAAATTGAGGGTTATGTGTAATGTGATTAGTGGCTATGCCCACCAGGTAGGATGTGACCGAGAGGTGAAAGAGAAATTCTGGAAGGAGGTAGACAAAGTAGTTCTGAGCATCCCAACAAAGAGAGAGTCATAATTGGTGCAGATTGTAATGGACATGATGAAGGAAATAGGGGTGGTGATGAAGTGATGGGTAAGTACGGCATCCAGGAAAGGAACTTGGAAGGACAGATAGTGGTAGACTTTGCAACAAGGATGCAAATGGCTATAGTGAACACTTTTTACCAGAAGAGGCAGGAACATAGGGTGACCTACAAGAGCGGAGGTAGAAGCACCCAGGTGGATTACATCTTGTGCAAGCGATGTAATCTGAAGGAGGTTACCGACTGAAAGGTAGTGGTAGGGGAGAGTGTGGCTAGACAGCATAGGATGGTGGTGTGGAAGATGACTCTGGTGGTGGAGAGGACGATTAGGTGACAAAGGCATAGAAGAGAACCATGTGGTGGAAGCTGAGACAGGACGAGTGTTCAGCTGCTTTTCAGGAAGAGGTGAGACAGGCTCTCGGTGGTTGGGAGGAGCTTCCAGAAGATTGGACCACTGCAGCCAAGGTGATCAGAGAGGCAGGCAGGAGAGTACTTGGTGTATCTTCTGGCATGAAAGGAGAGAAGGAGACTTGATGGTGCAACCTCACAGTACAGGAACTCGTACAAGGAAAAAGGTTAGGTAAGAAGAAGTGGGACACTGAGAGGACCGAGGAGAGGCGAAAGGAATACATTGAGATGCGACATAGGGCAAAAGTAGAGGGGGCAAAGGCCAAACAGGCATATGATGATATGTATGCCAGGTTGGACACTAAAGAAGGAGGAAAGGTTCTATACAGGTTAGCCAGACAGGGATAGAGATGGGAATATATTGACTGGTGCCAGTAGTGTGATAGATAGATGGAAAGAATACTTCGAGGAGTTGATGAATGAGGAAAATGAGAGAGAAGGGAGAGTAGAAGAGGCAAGTGTGGTGGACCGGGAAGTGGCAATGATTAGTAAGGTGGAAGTTAGAAAGGCATTAAAGAGGATGAAAACTGGAAAGGCAGTTGGTCCTGTGGAGGTATGGAAACATTTAGGAGAGGTGACTGTGGAGTTTTTGACCAGCTTGTTAAATAGAATTATAGACGGTGAGAAGATGCCTGAAGAATGAAGGAAAAGTGTGCTGGTGCCCAATTTTAAGAACAAGGGTGATGTGCAGAGCTGTGGTAACTATAGAGGAATAAAGTTGATGAGCCACACAATGAAGTTATGGGAAAGAGTAGTGGAGGCTAGACTCAGGACAGAAGTAAGTATTTGCGAGCAACAGTATGGTTTCATGCCTAGAAAGAGTACCACAGATGCATTATTTGCCTTGAGGATGTTGATGGAAAAGTACAGAGAAGGTCAGAAGGAGCTACATTGTGTCTTTGTAGATCTAGAGAAAGCCTATGACAGAGTACCCAGAGAGAAACTGTGGTACTGCATGCAGAAATCTGGAGTGGCAGAGAAGTATTTTAGAATAATACAGGACATGTACAAGGGTGTGCTGTAGGTGTGACAGACAAATTTAAGGTGGAGGTGGGACTGCATCAGGGATCAGCCCTGAGCCCCTTCCTGTTTGCAGTGGTAATGGATAGGCTGACAGATGAGGTTAGACTGGAATCCCCGTGGACCATGATGTTTGCAGATGATATTGTGATGTGCAGTGAAGGCAGGGAGCAGTGGAGGAACAGTTAGAAAGATGGAGGCATGCACTGGAAAGCAGAGGAATGAAGATTAGCCGAAGTAAAACAGAATATATGTGCATGAATGAGAGGGGTGGTGGGGGAAGAGTGAGGCTACAGGGAGAACAGATAGCAAGGGTGGAGGACTTGAAATACTTGGGGTCAACCGTCCAGAGCAATGAAGAGTGTGGTCAGGAAGTGAAGAAATGGGTCCAAGCAGGTTGGAACGGGTGTCTTTATGTCTCAAAAGTGTTCTCTGTCAATTGACTGTCTGCAGCTCCAACTACCGGAGACAAATACCTTGTGTGTTTTTTGGACATACTTGGAAAATAAAGATGATTCTGATTCTGATTCAGGAAGGTGTCAGGTGTGTTATGTGACAGAAGAGTCTCTGCTAGGATGAAGGGCAAAGTCTAGAAGACAGTGGTGAGGCCAGCTATGATGTACGGATTAGAGACAGTGGCACTGAAGAGACAACAGGAAGCAAAGCTGGAGGTGGCGTAAATGTTGAGGTTCGCTCTCGGAGTGACCAGGTTGGATAAAATTAGAAATGAGCTCGTCAGAGGGACAGCCGAGGTTCAATGTTTTGGAGACAAAGTTAGAGAGAGCAAACTTCGATGGTTTGGACACGTCCAGAGGAGAAATAGTGAGTATATTGGTAGAAGGATGATGAGGATGGAACTGCCAGGCAAGAGAGCGCTAGAGGAAGACCAAAGAGAAGGTTGATGGATGTCGTGAGGGAAGACATGAGGACAGTTGGTGTTCGAGAGGAGGATGCAGGAGATAGGCTTACATGGAAAAGGATGACGCGCTGTCGCGACCCCTAAAGGGGCAAGCCCAAAGAAAAAGAAGAAGTGTAGTGCAAAGTTTTTTATTATTACCGCTCTACTGCAAAGTGCATTATAGCTGCCCTCCACTCCCATGGTCCTCTTGGTCCAACCACACAGGAAGTCATGGTCCGGAACCACCACTGCTACCAGAAAACTCTGTGGAAAAGACCACAAATGCAATTTCTCAAGAGGAGCTGCTGTGAGGGTTCTGTAATGATTACATAACAGATAATTGACTGAATATTTGCACTAATACAAAATTCTGAAATCATTATATTGCATGGTCACCCTCACAGTTAGAGTAAACCCATTTCCTTACCTGTAGACTGTCTCCATGCACGAAAACTTGTGCCACGCCATCACTCCTCACATAGACATTCTCTATCTTCTCGGGAGCTATGTATTCCCCCTGAGACAGTTTGAAGATGTGCTTCTTCCTATCCACAATCTTTAGTGTGCCATTCTGCAAATAAACATTTTAATGATACAGGGGTACAAATTATTAACATTACCTCTCCAGACTATCAAAAATACTGCAAGGAGAGTAGATTCCAATCCTTACAGGAAGCCATTTCCCAATGTCTCCAGTGTGAACCCATCCATCAGCATCAATAGTCTCTGCAGTCTTCTCCGGATCATTCAGGTAACCCTGGAACACGTTGGGACCTTTCACACACACCTAAAATGCACACAAACAAACTTAGCATTGTGAATGCATATTTGGTAAGATTTGACGTCTGTCACCTCTCCTTCGCCATTTACAGCCAGGTAGTTCATTTCAGCCACATCTACCAGCTTGATGAAGTTACAAGGCAGAGGAGCACCAACGTGACCTGGAAAATGAGGTCAAAGGCAGTCCCTCACTTTTCTGCTGGTATACAACAATATTTTATTGGTAACTCAGAAAGAGTGTCATACCGGCAGTCCAGTCACCTGGCATGGTCAATGTGCAACCAGCGGTACACTCTGTCTGTCCATAGCCTTCATAGAACTAAAATTGAACAAAACTGGTATTAGTGCTCCTGTCATTGTGAGTTTGTTTTAATCTTCACATAGTAACATCGGAAGATTACGATAAAGAAGGATTGTAATTTGGGTTATTACAGAGGAGATGCCAGAGCTGGATATACTTTGTCTAAGTGAGAGAACCTTGTGAGAAAATGCAGTTGTTACCTGACATCCTAATGCAGTTCGGAGGAAAGTGAGGACAGTAGGCGAGACGGGAGCAGCCCCCGTTATCATCAGACGTACGCAACCCCCAAGGCTAGCCTGGAGAGGGCATAACACTCAGTTTTTAATCAACACTACCAGCTGCATCCCGTTAAAATCATAGTCAGTTCCTCAATCGCTGATGACAGTCATGCTTATTTGTGAATTTATTCTGCAGTTCAATACTGAAGCAGTTGAAAAAGGTACCCTTTTATTGCTACCAACTCTACTATTCTGGGTAACACTTCTTTCTGTATGGCAGGGCCAGTCTTAAAAAAAACAGAAGCCATTCTTGCATTAGCCTCATCTCTCATAACTCTCATTCAGGGTTCACGCTGCCCATTCGCCACTTCGCCAATGGCTAACTGAAACAGGATATGGCGAAGCGAGTATTGGCCACGTTAGCCACGCTAGCGAATCAAAATTGCCCTCGTCAAAAGCCCTTCCAGATAAAACTTAAAGTGAGTGTGTTCATTCTGCTGTGTATGAACGGTGTTAGTGGTTTAGGCGTCCCCCTGCTTCGTAAAATGCTTCAATCCGGCGTCCAGCCGCTGTTCGCTATAAGCAGTCAGGCTCACCTGATGCCGCTTGGCACCGAATTGAAGCATGCATACTATCGCGACGTACGTTTTAAGTGTCGATGGCAAATGTCTCCTGCTATTCACATTATTTATCGCAGCCAGCTAGGTGCCTTCTTCATCAATGCACAAGCCGCTAATCCACTTTGGTTGTTATGCCGAGCGGCGGTGGCACTGGCTCAAACCATGCCCGCAGCTAGCCATTTTTTGATGCCCAAGGCATACATACACACGCCACCCCCCCCACCCCCCGCCCCCCTTTTGTAATTTAGACCACTTTGTCCTGCTTTTGAAATCTGTAAGAATTATCTGACAGCTTAAGTTAGGCGACTAATATTTACCACCAAAGATTTAGAACAGGGGTGTCAAACTCATTTTTGTCACAGGCCACTTGGTAGTTGTGACTTCCCTTGGAGGGCTGCTACAACTGTGAACCCATTTACAACCCCAATTCCAATGAAGTTGGGACGTTGTGTTAAACATAAATAAAAACAGAATACAATGATTTGCAAATCATGTTCAACCTATATTTAATTTAATACACTACAAAGACAAGATATTTAATGTTCAAACTGATAAACTATTTTTTTATGCAAATAATCATTAACTTGGAATTTGGCTGCAACACGTTCCAACACAGCTGGGACAGGGTCATGTTTACCACTGTGTTACATCACCTTTTCTTTTAACAACATTCAATAAACGTTTGGGAACTGAGGACACTAATTGTTGAAGCCTTGTAGGTGGAATTCTTTCCCATTCTTGCTTGATGTTCAGCTTCAGCTGTTCAACAGTCCGGGGTCTCCGTTGTCGTATTTTACGCTTCATAATACGCCACACATTTTCACAAGGGAGACAGGTCTGGACTGCAGGCAGGCCAGTCTCGTACCCGCAAGGTTTTACTACGAAGCCACGCTGTTGTAACACATGCAGAATGTGGTTTGGCATTGTCTTGCTGAAATAAGCAGGGGGGTCCATGAAAAAGACGTCGCTTGGATGGCAGCATATGTTTCTCCTAAACCTGTATGTACCTTTCAGCATGACTGGTGCCTTCACAGATGTGTAAGTTACCCATGCCATTGGCCCTAACACAGCCCCATACCATCACAGATGCTGGCTTTTGAACTTTGCGTCCATAAAAGTCCGGATGGTTCTTTTCCTCTTTGGCCCGGAGGACACAACGTCCACAATTTCCAAAAACAATTTGAAATGTGGACTCGTCGGACCACAGAACACTTTTCCACTTTGCATCAGTCCATCTTCGGGCCCAGAGAAGCCGGCGGCGTTTCTGGGTGTTGTTGATAAATGGCTTTTGCTTTGCATAGTAGAGTTTCAAGTTGCACTTACGGATGTAGCGCCGAACTGTATTTACTGACATTGGTTTTCTGAATTGTTCCTGAGCCCATGTGGTGATATCCTTTACACATTGATGTCGGTTTTTGATGCAGTGCTGCCTGAGGGATCGAAGGTCACGGGCATTCAATGTTGTTTTTTGGCCTCGCCGCTTACATGTAGTGATTTCTCCAGATTCTCTGAAGCTTTTGATATTATGGACCGTAGATTATGAAATCCCTAAATTCCTTGCAATTGTACATTGAGGAACATTGTCCTTAAACTGTTTGACTATTTTCTCACGCACTTGTTCACAAAGAGGTGAAACTCGCCCCATCTTTGCTTATGAATGACTGAGCAATTCAGGGAAGCTCCTTTTCTACCCAATCATGGCACCCACCTGTTCCCAATTAGCCTGTTCACCTGTGGGATGTTCCAAACAGGTGTTTGATGAGCATTCCTCAACTTTCTCAGTCTTTTTTGCCACCTGTCCCAGCTTTTTTGGAACGTGTTGCAGCCATAAAATTCTAAGTTAATGATTATTTGCTAAACACACGAAAGTTTATCAGTTTGAACATTAAATATCTTGTCTTGGTCGTGTATTCAATTAAATATAGGTTGAACATGATTTGCAAATCATTGTATTCTGTTTTTATTTATGTTTAACACAACGTCCCAACTTCATTGGAATTGGGCTTGTAAATGAAAGATTACCTCATATACTGTATATTACATACAGTATACACAACACATTGATCAATAGCCAGTTTTGAAATCAGAAGCCTATAAAAACATGTTTTTCAACTATTATATTTCTTTTCAAAGGGGGATTGGTAACAAAAAAAATGCTTGCACATATCTCAATGGTATTACACTAGAACACAATGAGCAGTTTTGATTTGCTTTCGCAGGCCACATAAAATGATGTGGCGGACCGGCTCTGTTTGACGTCTGTGATTTAGTTTGACACGATTTAGTTTGTGATTTAGAATATTAAGTTTTATCATCGCGGAACGGTGGACGACTGGTTAGCACATCCGCCTCACAGTTCTGAGGCGCGGGGTTCAAATCCCGGCCCCGCCTGTGTGGAGTTTGCATGTTGTCCCCGTGCCTGCGTGGGTTTTCTCCGGGTACTCCGGTTTCCTACCACATCCCAACAACATGCGTGGTAGATTGATTGAAGACTCTAAATTGCCCGTACGTGTGAATGTGAGTGCGAATGGTTGTTTATACGTGCCCTGTGATTGGCTGGCGGCCAGTTCAGGGTGTACCCCACCTCTCGCCCGAAGATAGCTACGATAGGCTCCAGCACGCCCGTGACCCTAGTGAGGATAAGGGGTACAGAAAATGGATGGATGGATGTTTATCTTATCAACTAAAAAGTTCCAATTCGGGAAATTCTTGATAAAGTCATTGAGATCCTTCTTGAGGATTATCAAATAAGTGAATAATCTCAACACTTACTTTCATTGATAGGAAGATTAATTAACATTTAATATAGTACACTTTGGTGATGAAAAGTGTTACTCTCCACTTTGTCTCTATACTCGGCTCACAGACAGCAGTGATTACTGCTGCTGACAACATCCTTATACAGTATTACATTTTTACAAGGCATGAAGTTAAAGTAATATTCTACTGTGATGTAAAGTTTTTCTTTTTACAATTCAATAGTAAAATAAATATTTGTTATTCATATCAATTATCATAACATTTAGGACTGGCCTACAGGAAAGATTTATTTGTTGGCTGTGTCCAGTGCTTCGTTGGTCATATTATTGTCATGTGTGTGTGTGTTCCGGGTTTTGTCTTCCCCTCTGTTTCACACACACCTGCTCCTGTGAACATCTTCACCACCTGTGCCTCGTTCACCCTAATTACCCCTTGTATTTAACTTCGTGTCTCATTCCCTCTCGTTGCCAGTTCGTTGTACCTTGTCGTCGCGTTCCAGCATTCCTTGTTTCCACGTCACAGACTCACAGTAAGACTTGACCCTGTTCCGATTATCGACCTTGCCTCTTTGCCTCATGTTTTTGGATACTGTTGCCTTTCTTGGATTGCCTGCCTGTGTACCGACCTATGCCCGTCTATTAAACCTCTCTTTTTGGAAACTGTCCATTTGTTTTGGAGTCGTGCATTTTTGGGTCCTATCCTCTGTTCCGTTCATGACAATTATAGAATAATTTATTTCTTGTGTTCAGTGAATAATGCTGAAGATAAGAAACTTCCTACCGAAAAATCCCATGCTCAATCGCAATTGCAATATTTGTCGAAGAGTATTTTCCCAAATCGTTCAGCTCTAAACCTGATTGATGACTAGGTAGTTTTAATTGGGCCCACAACGTTAAACGCTGATCGGCTTCCCAGTGACGAGGCCTGGCTAAGTGTGGATTAAGGTTTAGCCACATAAACACATGTGATGTTGTGGCTAACTACACACAAGTGTGGCTGGGAGATTTGTATACTCTTTAGCCACATTTGCGAAGAGGTTTCATGACCCAGTGCCCACCCTGCTCAGTGTCTTGTTTAATATACATACATTCAGAGATTGTGAGAGTAACTACTACCGGAAGTCACCTCTGTCCTGTAAACGTGATTCCGAATCAAGATGTTCATCTATCTATGCCAGCGATGTATAGTCACAGGCAGAAGACTTAAATTCTATTCCAGTAGATGGCAGAAGGTACAATAAATCTGTTGCCATTCATACATACAACACAATTAGTCATGGCTTCCTCCAAGGATATCAGCTTTGAGTTGAATGAAACACATCCAGATTTCACACTGAGTTAGTCAATTTGTGATTAAATCATTATTTTGATATTTATACTTTTTGTGACATTGTTTTGTGGTGTGAGATTTTTTTTTTTTTTTTTTTTTTTTTAAAGAGTAAAACGGGTGCCTTGGCTCAATAAAGGTTGGGAAAGACTGCTGTCACAATTTAGTCAGAGGAAAGTGAGCCAACCGTTCTCTGCCGTGTTACCAAATGGTTTTTGGACATGTAGCAGTTGACTAAATAGTGGCATAAAATGAGCTTCAACTAACCTGAACCTTTCTGAAGATTAATCTATCCCAGATGCTGTCTCTCCTTACAATGCCTTTCGACATCTCTGCTTCCTTTCGACTGTATGCAAAATTCAGCAGCCACCGCTTCACAGAAGTGTTGGCCTGCCCAAAGATCTATAGAAATATATTTCTATATTTTCATGTGAGGTTTTATAAAACAAACAAAAGGAAGACATCGTTGCACATTACAAAGCTCCACTTTTATTAAGCTCACCCACCTTATCGTATATCCGGTTTAGAAGTCGAGGTACCACAGGAAACACAGTAGGTTTTAGTGTACAGAGGTCATCCATCAGAAGACGAATATCTCCCTGGAAATATCCAATCTTGGATCCCTGAACCATCATCACTCCCTATATATCAAATTTAGAGATCAGTAGGGAAATGTGCATGACAAAATGTTAAACTACAGTGCTTCACACATGAGTTACATCTGTCATTAAAAATGAGAAGAAACCATTCGTGCTTTCATGCACTCTATCAATTTCAGTGAGTTCTCAACCCATTACCATTTTGAACACAAATGAGTTTGTAACAGAATTCACCTTTGTATCCCCAAATTTTAGCCAGCTCAGTGGGCCTCTGTCAGAAGTCAGAAATTAATCAAGCATAATATTCAACCGGGTCACCGATGGTGTAGTGGTACACTCGCCTGCCTTGGGTGCAGGCAGCGTGGCTTCAGTTCCCACTCAGTGACAGTGTGAATGTGAGTGCGAATGGTTGTCCGTGTCTATATGTGCCCTGCGACTGACTGGCAACCAGTTCAGGGTGTAGTCCGCCTTTCCCCCGAAGTCAGCTGGGATAGGCTCCAGCGCCCTGTGACCCTAACCAGGATAAGCGGTGTTGAAAATGGATGGATGGAAATGGATAATATTCAACCACTGAAACAAATTATTCTGTTCAGTAAAAAATGTCTAATCTGACATACATCCATCCATCCATTTTCTGTACCGCTTATCCTCACTAGGGTCACGGGTGTGCTGGCGCTTGATAACAATAACAATTATATTGTAGCATTAAAAGAATCATTTTGGTAAAAGACCTTCTACATACTGGTGTATTACCATTACATAAACATAGATAATATTTTGGTAATTAAAAGAATGTTGCTTTTGACATGTCAGCAAGTTTGACTATTTCATGGCTCGATCTGAGTTTCCCAAAAGATAACAATTGATATTTCAAGTACATTATATGAAAGCAAAAACAATTTAACCTATCAATGGGAATCTAGGGCAGCTGTGGCAGTCTCATTAATTACATGACGTTAACCACTGTATATTAAGAATTACAGCAGTGTCTTCTATTGAGGGTGTCAAAGGGGAAAATATCAAAACATACCTGTACAACTCTCTCAAACATGTGAGCCAGGGGAAGAAATGAAATATGGATATCCCTGGGACCCAATAGACAGGTGGCCTAATACACACAAAGTAGGTATGCGCAGGCATTCCCAATGACACACAGAGAGATACACATACAAAGAGAAAGCGTGGTAAATTAAAACAGCGTTGAAACCTAGTCTACCCTCTTAAACCTGTGGACCAAAAAGCAAAAAACTGATGTCAGCAGTAGCTCAATCTGTGAAGACTTGGTTGGTAATAGCACTGTGGCCAGTTTAAGACCTGCTACAGGTGAAGACATGACAATTGAAACTGGCACTAGTTCATTTCCCGAGCCACATGTACACTGTCTTCTGACTACTACTTCAAGGATAACACAATATAAGTAGATAACATACATCTTCTCAAACTCAGTCACAAACCACGGTCTTGTTGCTCATTATTAATGCTTCTCGACTGTATATGTCCCATTTTACTCATCACTAACTATTCTGTACTCCAACCTGAAATTACCGCTGACATTTTCAGAGCATTCCATTCTCTCCTAACTGCCATCTCTCTCCGTTACTTTTTGGTGTGCGCGTCAATTTTGTGAACGTGCTACAGAAATCTAAATGTTAATGCATCTCTCTTTTGTACTGAATAATGCATTAAGAATTAAGAATGAATAAGTGCCTGCTAGTTATTCTTGTCAAATATGACATTGGATACTCACCTGTGTTAGCTGAAGGAAAGCGGAGCAGTTGGACACAATATTCTTATGTGACAAAATCGCTCCCTTTGGGTTTCCTGAAAGCATATATATTTATTAGCATATGTTTTGATTATGCGTGTATGTGTGTGTACAGTAGGAGCATCACCTGTTGTTCCACTAGTAAAGCAGATGACAGCCATATCTTCAGGTCTGGGAGGCTGGAGACATTGTGATGTTTAGGTCAAAAAAACAAACAAAAACCAAAAAAATCATCCAGAATCATATATCCTTGTAGTCTGGTGAAAATGTGCTAACAAGCTAATAGCCACTTACCACAGGTTGGTGATAGTTCGCCTTTCCAATGGCCTACACAACAAGAAAAGTGACATCAATCAAATCAAAATAAAAGCAAACAGAAATAAGTAAGTAGTCGTAAATGAGAAGTGCAAAAAGAACAATCAAAAGGGAATGTGTTAAAAGTGGCAGAAATGAGTTGTTGCATGCAAAACACTACTTCACACATACAGAACCAAAGACAGAGGCAAACGGAAAGAAATGGTAAAGAGACAAGTATTTCCAAGAAATAAACATGTACATATGAAAGGCACAAGCCAAGAGGGAATGAAGCGCTTTGCTGACCTCCATCTCGCGCAAGCTGAGAATGTCGATTCCAGCTTGCTTGCCTCTGTCCACCAGCTCTTCGCTCGGACTCTCCATTACAACAATGGTCTTCACAGTGTATTTCTTGTCTTTTACACAGTCAAGTACCAGGTTGACTTTATCTGCCACATCGCACACTATGGTGGAGATGGAAGCTACAGGAAACAGCAACAAAGGCAACAAACAAAATCAAGTTACAAACATACCCTAAAGTACATACTGTATATACAGTACATTTAACAAATACTTAAAACTTCTCTCAATTTCTCTGTGATTGTCTCTTACCTTTGTCTATAATGTAGTTGATGGCCTCTGCACCAAGTGTGTCATAAAGCGGGACAGACACCAGGGAATACGCGTAGCATGCCAGCTCAGTGATAGTCCACTAAATTCCCACACAAAAAAAATAAGGTATAAGCAATGACAAACGCTTTTTAAGTGAAGTTTGAGCTATAACCAAGTGCAATCCTTTTTACCTCAGGTCTGTTTTGAGAGAAGATGCCAATGTTGGGGTCAGTGGCCTTGGAGTGTCCGTTATGCAGAAAAGCGGATCCGAGATTTTCTGTTCGCTCCATCACCTAAAACACATGTACAACATGTCACTGTCATGTGCACACTTTCTTTTTGCTCATTGTGCCTCCATAGAGCACTGCTATTTAACAATAATGTTGACGGAAACATTTTTATCCACCCTTGGCTTTCTGAATATAAAGAAACCTCAGGGTGAATAAAAAAAAAAAACAACAACAAAAAAAAACCTAAAGATTAACTACAGTACTTTAGAGAATGCAACACATTTCGATTCGGTCAATTTCATTGCAATAAGGAGCCAACAAGTATAGTTATTTGCCTGTTACATGAATGTCCAAAACTACACATTCATTGAAGGCATTTTAGAACTGCATAATGGGTTCAACATGACAACTTGATCCTATTCCTCCAATTTATTATTCCACTGAGAATTTCATGAGAATCTAATTAATAGCAACTGTCTCAACTGCAAACTCCTGTCAAGTCTTACCTCTTGGTAGGACATCCATTCATAGGGACCTTTGGGTTTCCTGGAGCCCAAAAAAGGACCATTATCTAAAGAAGAAAAAAAAAACAATGAAAATACAACAATATGTTGTGTATTTCTTAAATAAACCGTGAGGTTTCCAACTTGATCCAGTGATTCCATTTATCACTACGGTTGCTGCTTCAGTCCGCAAGTTTTAAACAACCTGATCTGACCTCATAAAAGTTCATAACATGGGACAATCATACCAATATCCCGTCCTGCATATAAAATATTTTAGGTCTAAAGACAGCAACATTTGGTTTCAAAATTGTAAACAGGTCACAAAACAAATATAACATATTAATATAATGTCACGGACGCAATGCCTCTACTATGAAAACCATGTGTGTTAATCTCAGAAGGTCACATGCTATCGTGCAGCAACACTATTAATTTTGTTTCATATTAACCACTCAAGTTCATGTTCAAACTGCTTACTGCTCAAAGGTCCCTGGACTAAGACTGAACTTGTTAAAACCACTTTCAGTCGACACAATTGTTGCCATGTACCAATTCAATAATATGCTTAAGAACTTGAAGAATGCTTTTAAATATAACTGTTTTTAATATTGTTTGCGCTGTTGTTTTTCTGTTTCTGTACTATGTAGATCCATGCATCCATTTTCTTCCATTTATCCGGGGTCAGTAGCTTTATAAGAGAAGCCCCCACCCCTCTCCCCAGCCACTTCTCCACCTCTTCAGGGGGAATCCCGAGGCATTCCAAGACCAGCGTGTCCTAGGTTGTCCCCAGGGTCTACTCAAGGAGGGACATGTCAGAAAGGAGGGACATGTCAGAAACACCTCAGCAGGTAGCCTTCCAGGAGGCATTCTAAGCAGGTGCCTAAGCCACCTCATCTGGCTCCTCTTGATGTGGCGGAGCAGCGGCTCTACTCTGAGCTGCGATGACCAATCTCCTCAATCATCCAGTCCACTGTAAAAACGGGGCTGTTGCAAAAAAAAAAAAATGCTACTATAACCTGGCGCAAAACCAACGTGCCCTACGCCTGTTAAGCGGCCAGAGTCAAACAGCACCGACATTCCTCTCATCAGAAACGGTGCAAGCATGCCGTCGAGAGGGCATAACCATCAAACACCAACATTCTCCTCCCATGAATGTCACGCTGTCACTGTAAACACCCCACCACAGGTCCACACAAGGGACAACATACACCAAATGACAATAAAAACAACTAATAAAGAGCTCTTGAGGACGGATGCCAACTTCATGGCGGCATCTTATGAGGAAAAAACAAAACAAAACAACAACAACCCCTCTCAGGAGGACTGCTATCAGAGCCTAAGCTGTGTGTCAAGGCAAGCCCAACTGTATCTATTCGGAACTTTTCTACATCACACACCAGCTCAGACTCCTTCTCTGGTGGAGAAGTGATTGTCGGTGGAGGTATTCTTACGTGTGTGTGCGTGCGTGTGTGTGTGTGTGTGTGTGTGTGTGTGTGTGTGTGTGTGTGTGTGGTGTGCTGTATACGTCATCTCGAGTACACCACACGCAATAAGAGCAGTAAGAATACACTTGGCATTTTTTCCTCATCATGTGTGGGGTTTCTCACGTTTAAAAAAATTCTGTACATAATGTTAAAAACTGGTATTAACTTGGTACGTGCTTCTTCATTGCAATAGTTATGTGTCGATGTGTTTTCTGGATATACCAAATCACTTACTGGATACTTGAGCGCCCCTCAGGAAGAATTCATACATTGTTTTTGCGTCGTCATAGAAATGCGTCAAGAGACTGTCACCATTCAGCAGAGCTGATTGGTATACAAACTCTCCTCCCTGTGTAAAAGAGCAAATGTTTAAGAGAGCAACAGTTTATCCTCCAATCATTTCTGAAGCTGATTTACTTACACATATGCTTCAACATTGAATTCATAATTCAACCGACTATGGCAATTGATTATGCTACAGGCATTGATCCCTGTAGAGGCCATAATATACAGTAATAGGCCCATAACGCAATAACTGGCCAAGTAAGTAATAAAATTCCTGGACCTAACTTATGGTCTAATAACTTTTGGCCAATAACAAAATAAGTTCTTACTTATCACTTTATTTAACTTTTTATTTTTAGATATAACTGTGAAATTGCATACTCTCTGTCGGTCTGTCTGTCTCTATTACTCTCCCTCTCTCCATGTGTTTTGTATATTTAACTTGATGGTTAGCATAATCTCTACTACTTGTATCTGCTCCTTACCCTTTCAAACTACTGGATCTCCAAATGTACAGCTGAAACCAGATGTTTACACTATATAGAAAGACACATATGCTTTTTTTTATTCACTGTCTGACATGAAATCAGACTAAACCTTTCCAGTTTTAGGTCAATTAGGATTACTATAATTATTTATTGTTAAATATATTGTAGAAGTTATCATTTATTTGCTTAGCTTGCATTAGTATTATGGACCATTTTGAGAAAGGAACATATCTCGCCTTCAAGAAGATGACTCAGCAGGAATCATCAGAGAGAAGGACGTGGCCGGGACGTGGCAGGTGTTGGTACCATGTTTTCACCTTGAAACCCTACCCTTAGTGTGTTGTGTCTTGTAGCTTAGTACGTTATGTCTTGTAAACTTAGAAACCTCCCTATTTCAAATAAATACAGGAGCGACGGGAGAGATTGTTTAGAGCGTATTGAGAGGCTGTAATCTGAACAATCTCCCATACGCCCTCCTCATGAGAAAAAGAAACCAGCGTCTTCATTCCTTTTGTGTCTATTTTTTATAATGTTGGGTAAGATAAATCCAACATTAAATTGGTCCTTCGAGCCGGATGTCAACACACCCAAGGATTCCAGTTGTGGAGCCGACTTCCAGTTAAGAGACCGTGGCCACGGCAAATAAGACTCTTTACGGGACTGGTCTTCGTTCTCCTCAACTGGGATCTGAAGGTTGACGACAATCCACAGGATTGAAGACGATTTTGGTGAGTTAAATTTAAAACATTTTTAGGAAAAAGGACGGCGGAGTCCGACAAATTCCGCGAGGACGGCGGAGTCCTGTACGTACTTAAATAAAGGTGGGGAGTTTTCACTCTGGAGTTGCCCACGGTGAGAGGCGCCGAGCAGGTGTGGGTATACTTATTGCTCCCCGGCTCGGCACCTGTACGTTGGGGTTCACCCCGGTGGACGAGAGGGTAGCCTCGCTCCGCTTTCGGGTGGGGGGACGGGTCCTGACTGTTGTTTGTGCCTATGCACCAAACAGCAGTTCAGAGTACCCACCCTTTTTGGAGTCCTTGGAGGGGGTGCTGGAGAGCACTGGCGCTGGGGACTCCATCGTTCTGCTGGGGGACTTCAATGCTCACGTGGGCAATGACAGTGAGACCTGGAAGGGCGTGATTGGGAGGAACGGCCCCCCCGATCAGAACCCGAGCGGTGTTCTGTTATTGGACTTCTGTGCTCATCACGGATTGTCCATAACGAACACCATTTTCAAGCATAAGGGTGTCCACACGTGCACTTGGCACCAGGACACCCTAGGTCGCAGTTCGATGATCAACTTTGTGGTCGTGTCATCGGACTTGCGGCAGCATGTCTTGGACACTCGGGTAAAGAGAGGAGCGGAGCTGTCAACTGATCACCACCTGGTGGTGAGTTGGCTCCGATGGTGGGAGAAGATGCCGGGCCGACGTGGCAGGCCCAAACGTATTGTGAGGGTCTGCTGGGAACGTCTGGCGGAATCCCCTGTCAGAAGGAGTTTCAACTCCCACCTCCGACAGAACTTTGCTCATGTTCCGAGGGAGGCGGGGGACATCGAGTCCGAGTGGACCATGTTCCGCGCCTCCATTGCTGAGGCGGCCGAACGGAGCTGTAGCCGTAATGTGGTTGGTGGCTGTCGTGGCGGCAATCCCCGAACCCGTTCGTGGACACCAACAGTGAGGGATGCCGTCAAGCTGAAGAAGGAGTCTTATCGGGCCTTTTTGGCCTGTGGGACTCCTGAGGCATCTGATGGGTACCGGCTGGCCAAGCGGAATGCAGCTTTGGTGGTCATTGAAGCAAAAACTCAGGCATGGGAGGAGTTCGGTGAGGCCATGGAGAAAGACTTCCGGACGGCTTCGAGGAAATTCTGGTCCAACATCCGGCGTCTCAGGAGGGGGAAGCAGTGCACCACCAACACTGTGTATAGTGGGGATGGGGCTCTGCTGACCTCGACTCTGGACGTTGTGAGCCGGTGGGTAGAATACTTCGAAGACCTGCTCAATTCCACCGACACGCCTTCCCATGAGGGAGCAGAGTGTGGGTTCTCTGAGGCGGGCTCTCCTATCTCTGGGGTTGAGGTCACCGAGGAGGTTAAAAAGCTCCTCGGTGGCAAGGCCCCGGGGGTGGATGAGATTCCTCAAGACTCTGGATTTTGTAGGACTGTCCTGGTTGACACGCCTATGCAAAATCGCGTGGACATCGGGGACAGTGCCTCAGGATTGGCAGACTGGGGTGGTGGTCCCCCTTTTTAAGAAAGGGGACCGGAGGGTGTGTTCCAACTACAGGGGGATCACACTCCTCACCCTCCATGGTAAGGTCTATTCAGGGGTGCTGGAGAGGAGGGTCCGTCGGGAAGTCGAATCTCAGATTCAGGAGGAGCAGTGTGGTTTTCATCCTGGCCGTGGAACAGTGGACCAGCTCTACACCCTTGGCAGGGTCCTCGAGGGTGCATGGGAGTTCGCCCAACCAGTCTACATGTGTTTTGTGGACTTGGAGAAGGCGTTCGACCGTGTCCCTCGGGGGTCCTGTGGGGGGTGCTTCGGGAGTATGGGGTACCGAACCCCCTGATACGGGCTGTTCGGTCCCTGTACGACCGGAGTCAGAGTTTGGTCCGCATATCCGGCAGTAAGTCGGACTCGTTTCCGGTGAGGGTTGGACTCCGCCAAGGCTGCCCTTTGTCACCGATTCTGTTCATAACTTTTATGGACAGAATTTCTAGGCGCAGCCGAGGCGTAGAGGGTGTCCGGTTTGGTGGCCTCAGTATTGCATCTCTGCTTTTTGCAGATGATGTGGTTCTATTGGATTCATCAAGCCGTGACCTCCAACTCTCACTGGAGCAGTTCGCAGCCGAGTGTGAAGCGGCTGGGATGAGAATCGGCACCTCCAAATCTGAGACCATGGTCCTCAGTCGGAAAAGGGTGGTGTGCCCTCTTCAGGTCGGGGATGAGATCCTGCCCCAAGTGGAGGAGTTCAAGTATCTTGGGGTCTTGGTCACGAGTGAGGGAAGAATGGAACGGGAGATCGACAGGCGAATCGGTGCAGCGTCTGCAGTGATGCGGACTTTGTATCGATCCGTTGTGGTGAAGAAGGAGCTAAGCCGAAAGGCGAAGCTCTCGATTTACTGGTCGATCTACGTTCCTACCCTCACCTATGGTCACGAGCTGTGGGTCGTGACCGAAAGAACAAGATCCAGGATACAAGCGGCCGAAATAAGTTTCATCCGCAAGGTGTCCGGGCTCTCCCTTAGAGATAGGGTGAGAAGCTCGGTCGAGAGGATCTCAGAGTAGAGCCGCTGCTCCTTCACATCGCGAGGAGCCAGATGAGGTGGCTGGGGCATCTGATTCGGATGCCTCCCGGACGCCTCCCTGGTGATGTGTTCCGGGCACGTCCCACCGGGAGGAGACCACGGGGACGACCCAGGACACGCTGGAGAGACTACATCCTTCGGCTGGCCTGGGAACGCCTCGGGATCCCCCCGGAAGATCTGGATGAAGTGCCTGGGGAGAGGGAAGTCTGGGCGTCCCTGCTAAAGCTACTGCCCCCGCGACCCGACCTCGGATAAGCGGTAGAAAATGGATGGATGGATGGACATTAAACAGTATCACAGACAGAAAATTAGTTGAGCTTTCATTATACAACCCCAATTCCAATGAAGTTGGGACCAGTCGGCCACCATGCCCAGTGGGACGTTGTGTTAAACATAAATAAAAACAGAATACAATGATTTGCAAATCATGTTCAACCTATATTTAATTGAATACACTACAAAGACAAGATATTTAATGTTCAAACTGATAAACTTTCGTGTGTTTAGCAAATAATCATTAACTTCGAATTTTACGGCTGCAACATGTTCCAAAAAAGCTGGGACAGGTGGCAATAAAGACTGAGAAAGTTGAGGAATGCTCATCAAACACCTGTTTGGAACATCCCGCAGGTGAACAGGCTAATTGGGAACAGGTGGGTGCCATGATTGGGTAGAGCTGAATTGCTCATTCACAAGCAAAGATGGGGCAAGCTTCACCTCTTTGTGAACAAGTGCGTGAGAAAATAGTCGAACAGTTTAAGGACAATGTTCCTCAACGTACAATTGCAAGGAATTGAGGGATTTCATCATCTACGGTCCATAATATCATCAAAAGGTTCAGAGAATCTGGAGAAATCACTGCATGTAAGCGGCAAGGCCGAAAACCAACATTGAATGCCCGTGACCTTCGATCCCTCAGGCGGCACTGCATCAAAAACCAATATCAGTGTGAAAAGAATATCACCACATGGCCTCAGGAACACTTCAGAAAACCAATGTCAGTAAATACAGTTTGGCGCTACATCCGTAAGTGCAACTTGAAACTGTACTATGCCAAGGAAAAGCAATTTATCAACAACACCCAGAAACTGCGGGTACTAGACTCACCTGCCTGCAGTCCAGACCTGCCTCCCATTGAAAATGTGTGGCGCATTATAAAGCGTGAAATACGACAACGGCAACCCCGGACTGCTGAACAGCTGAAGCTGTACATCAAGCAAGAATGGGAAAGAATTCCACCTACAAAGCTTCAACAATTAGTGTCCTCAGTTCCCAAACGTTTATTGAATGTTGTTAAAAGAAAAGGTTTGTGGTAAACATGAGCCTGTCCCAGCTTTTTTTGGTTAGGGTTAGAAAAAGTTTGTCTAATTTCATGTCAGACAGTGAGAACAAAAAAAAAGCTTTTTAAATCGTGGATGTTAACGTCTCGTTTCAACGGCAGTGGACGTTATAGGTTCAGGACCTTCATTACATTATTGGTCAGCTATTACGTTACGTATTACATTTTAAAAAGGGCAAATTTATTACATTATGGGTTTCTCCTGTAGAAGCCCATAACATAATACCAGCCCATAAGGTAATAAATGTGCATGTCACCCATTGAGCATGCAAAACATGCTCAATGGGTGACATGTCCGGGGGGAGTGTGCTGGCCATGCAAGAACTGGGATGTTTTCAGCTTCCAGCAATTGCAACATGGGGCCATGCTAGATGCGGAGCTCCTGGGCTGGTGTGGTTACACGTGTTCTGCGGTTGTGAGGCCGGTTGGATGGACTGCCAAATTGTCTGAAACGCCTTCGGAGACAGCTTATGGTAGAGAAATGAATATTCAATTCACGGGCGACAGCTCTGGTGAGCATTCCTGCAGTCAGCATGCCAATTGCACGCTCCCTCAGAACTTGCAACATCTGTGCCATTGTGCTGTATGATAAAACATTTCATTGTGGCCAGCCTAAGGCACACCTGTGCAATAATCATGCTGTCTAATCAGCATCATGATATGCTCCACCTGTGAGGTGGGATGGATTATCTCGACAATGGAGAAATGCTCACTAGCACCGATTTAGACAGATTTGTGAACAATATTTGAGGGAAATGGCCTTTTGTGTATGTAGAAAAAGTTTTAGATCTTGGAGTCCAGCTCACAAAAAAAATGGGAGCAAAAACAAAAGTGTTGCGTTTATATTTTTGTTCAGTGTGGGTTATTGGCTGACTATTACTTGATTGGCCTGGTAAACAAAAAACAAACAAACAAAAAAGTGAGCCCCTAATGTAATATTATTTTACGTTATGGGTCTATTACATTTTAAAAAGGGAAGCTTTATTAGATTATGAACCGTTATAACGTTATCGGCTGTTATTACATTATGGGCTTCTACAATACCTATACCAGCTGAAAGACTATTACACTTAAGGAATGAGACTACAGTAATGAGCTCTTCTTCTTTTCCTTTGGGCTTGTCCCTTTAGGAGTCGCCACAGCGCGTCATCCTTTTCCATGGAAGCCTATCTCCTGCATCCTCCTCTCAAACACCAACTGGGCTCATGTCTTCCCTCACGACATCCATCAACCTTCTCTTTGGTCTTCCTCTCGCTCTCTTGCCTGGCAGCTCCATCCTCATCATCCTTCTACCAATATACTCGCTATTTCTACTCTGGACGTGTCCAGACCATCGAAGTCTGCTCTCTCTAACTTTGTTTCCAAAACATCGAACCTTGGCTGTCCCTCTGATGAGCTCATTCCTAATTTTATCCAACCTGGTCACTCCGAGAGCGAACCTCAACATCTTCATTTCCGACACCTCCAGCTCTGCTTCCTGTTTCCTCTTCAGTGCCACTGTCACTAATCCGTACATCATGGCTGGCCTCACCACTGTTTTATAAACTTTGCCCTTCATCCGAGCAGAGACTCTTCTGTCACATAACACACCTGACACCTTCCTCCACCCGTTCCAACCTGCTTGGACCCGTTTCTTCACTTCCTGACCACACTCACCAATGCTCTGGACGGTAGTATTTAAAGTCCTCCACCCTTGCTATCTCTTCTCCCTGTAGCCTCAGTCTTCCCCCACCACCCCTCTCATTCATGCACATATATTCTGTCTTACTTCGACTAATCTTCATTGCTCTACTTTCCAGTGCCTGCCTCCATCTTTCAATCTGCTCCTCCACCTGCTCCCTGCGTTCACTGCAGATCACAATGTCATATGCAAACATCATGGTCCACGGGGATTCCAGTCTAACCTCATCTGTCAGCCTATCCATCACCACTGCAAACAGGAAGGGGCTCAGGGCTGATCCCTGATGAAGTCCCACCTCCACCTTAAATTCGTCTGTCACACCTACAGCACACCTCACCACTGTTCTGCTTCCCTCGTACATGTCGTGTATTATTCTAACATACTTCTCTGCCACTCCAGACTTCCGCATGCAGTACCACAGTTCCTCTCTGGGTACTCTGTCATACGCTTTCATACGCTACAAAGACACAATGTAGCTCCTTCTGACCTTCTCTGTACTTTTCGATCAACATCCTCAAGGCAAATAATGCATCTGTGGTACTCTTTCTAGGCATGAAACCATACTGTTGCTCGCAAATACTCACTTCTGTACTGAGTCTAGCCTCCACTACTCTTTCGCATAACTTCATTGTGTGCCTCATCAACTTTATTCCTCTATAGTTCCCACAGCTCTGCACATCACCCTTGTTCTTAAAAATGGGCACCAGCACACCTTTTCTCCATTCAGAATCAGAATCAGAATCAGAATCATCTTTATTTGCCAAGTATGTCCAAAACACACAAGGAATTTGTCTCCGGTAGTTGGAGCCGCTCTAGTACAACATACAGTCAATTTACACAACACATTCCTCTGGCATCTTCTCACACACTAGAATTCTATTGAACAAGCTGGTCAAAAACTCCACAGCCACCTCTCCTAGATGCTTCCATAACTCCACAGGAATGTCATCAGGACCAACTGCCTTTCCATTTTTCATGCTCTTTAATGCCTTTCTAACTTCCCCCTTATTAATCATTGCCACTTCCTGGTCCACCACACTTGCCTCTTCTACTCTCCCTTCTCTCTCATTTTCCTCATTCATCAACTCCTCGAAGTATTATTTCCATCTATCTAGCACACTACTGGCACCAGTCATCCATCCATCAATTTTCTGAGCCGCTTCTCCTCACTAGGGTCACGGGCGTGCTGGAGCCTATCCCAGCTGTCATCGGGCAGGAGGCGGGGTACACCCTGAACTGGTTGCCAGCCAATCGCAGGGCACATAGAAACTAACAACCATTCGCACTCACAGTCACGCCTACGGGCAATTTAGAGTCTCCAA
Source organism: Phyllopteryx taeniolatus (assembly GCF_024500385.1). Classification (NCBI taxonomy): domain Eukaryota; kingdom Metazoa; phylum Chordata; class Actinopteri; order Syngnathiformes; family Syngnathidae; genus Phyllopteryx; species Phyllopteryx taeniolatus. The sequence goes on from NC_084511.1 coordinate 1,323,207, forward strand.
TTAATGCATGTTTTTGGGATGTGGGAGGAAACCGGAGTGCCCGGAGAAAACCCACGCAGGCACGGGGAGAACATGCAAACTCCACACAGGCGGGGACGGGGATTGAACCCCGCACCTAAGAACTGTGAGGCTGACGCTCTAACCAGTCGGCCACCGTGGCACGAGTCAACATATTTCAATCTCTATCCTTCATCACCCTAACCTGCTGCACATCCTTCCCATCTCTATACCTCTGTCCGGCCAGCCTGTATAGGTCCTTTTCTCCTTCTTTTGTGTCCAACCTAGCATACATGTCATCATATGCCTCTTGTTTGGCCTTTGCCACCTCTACCTTTGCCCTATGTCACATCTCAATGTATTCCTTTCGCCTCTCCTCGGTCCTCTCAGTGTCCCACTTCTTCTTCGCTAACCTTTTTCCTTGTATGATTTCCTGTACTGTGAGGTTCCACCATCAAGTCTCCTTCTCTCCTTTCCTGCCAGAAGATACACCAAGTACTCTCCTGCCTGCCTCTCTGATCACCTTGGCTGCACTGGTCCGGTCTTCTGGAAGCTCCTCCTGTCCCACCACCATCTGTCCCTCCAAGTTCCTTTCCTGGATGCCGTACTTACCCATCACTTCTTCATTACCCCTATTTCCTTCACCAACATGTCCATTACAATCTGCACCAATCACGACTCTCTCTCTCTGTCTGGGATGCTCAGAACTACTTCGTCTAGCTCCTTCCAGAATTTCTCTTTCACCTCTAGGTCACATCCTACCTGTGTGGCATAGGCACTCATCACATTATACATCCATCCAGCCATCCAATTTCTGAGCTGCTTCTCCTCATTAGGGTCACGGGCGTGCTGGAGCCTATCCCAGCTGTCATCGGGCAGGAGGCGGGGTACACCCTGAACTGGTTGCCAGCCAATTGCAGGGCACATACAAACAAACAACCATGCGCACTCCCATTCACACCTACGGGTAATTTAGAGTCTCCAATTAATGCATGTTTTTTGGGATGTGGGAGGAAACCGGAGTGCCCGGAGAAAACCCACGCAGGCACGGGGAGAACATGCAAACTCCACACAGGCGGGGCCGGGGATTGAACCCCGGTCCTCAGAACTGTGAGGCTGACGCTCTAACCAGTCGCCCACATTACACATAACACCCTCAATTTCAAGTTCCAGCCTCATCACTCGATCTGATACTCTTTTCACCTCCAAGACATTCTTAGCAAATTCTTCTTTTCTTGTTAACCTGGGCCACGACCGATCCGGTATGGAATTATTTGGGTGAACGCTCATATTTGTTTGGCAAAGTTTTAAGCCGGATGCCCTTGCTGACGTAACCCTCTGCATTTATCCGGGCTTGGGACCGGCCTACTGGCTTGTGCCCGCCATAGGGCTGCATTAGACTACGTTGATGAGCTCAAGCTTCCAAATTTTAGAACGCAAGAGCACTTTAAAATGCAGCATGTAGAGTAACAGGCCTCAGATTTAAATTTCATTTGAACAAGCACAAGTGTGACCAAGAAAAAGGACCCCAAACTCACCGGAACTTCGACTGACTGCATTTTGAGATCACAGATGGGTGGGAGGGCCTTTGGTCGTGTTGCCATGTATAAGGTTGTTGCAGCTGTGATCGCCCCCATGCTGATTAATGTAGAGATGGAGAGACCCCTGCAGTACTGACTGACAGAATCCAGATCTGGCAGTCTCAGCTTCTGCAAGAACTCCTGGCTCAGCATGATTCTGATGATGAGGTATCAGATGGTGGTGTTTGGCTTTTTCACTTGGGCGAGGTGGATTGGGTGATGAGTACAGTAAGAATGTGGCTCTGAAGGTCGGCTTGGTTTTAGGAGACCCTGAGGTAATGGAGTGTATGAAGCACTTCAGGCCAGGAGTGTATCTGTTATGGGGAGGAAATTAATCAATGTTGGTGTACACATATCCGAACATTGCTAACCACAATGAACTTACAGTGTACCTGCTGATAATAGTTTCACACTTTCAATGCCAATGTAAGGCATCTGCCTCGGAAAGTCTGTCCACCAGGCGATATCATAATGTAGCACACTAAAACATTTTAAGCAGTTCAGAAATGATCATTTACACTAAAAGCAAGACATAGAGTGTGATTTTATAAGTTGAAATGTGGCGATAAAACAATTCTGCCCAACAGCATGGCAGCATTGTAACACCATCAATAGGAAAGTCTAAGATGGAGCTATCAATCTGGGAAGCGATTTTGTTATTATACAAAAGTGTTAAGGTTAACTGTTGTTTTATGAATTTCAATACTCGATACAACATCCAAACCTTGATTCCAATTTCCAATATTTATTGACCAAATTCATTTGTTAAAAGACTAATACTTTTTTGTCTCCAAAAAATGACAGGGGGTTTTGCATTGCAATGGTTTTAAGTCTCAAATGGTTCTCCCACACCTTGTCAATCAAGTTAACACGACACACACACACACACACACACACACACACACACGCATATGAGGTTACAAACTAGAAGAGCGGGGGTAACATTTGTTTGACAATAAACAGAGTAGTGACAGGTTTGCCTCCATCTAAACCACGAGGATGAAAAAAATTACCTTAAACCCAGATTCAAATGTAACAACAGAACCAGAAATGGGGATAATCAAACCATGTTTCCATCAATCAGGCAACCTATGACAATCTCAGAAAATTGTCTGAAAGAAAAAACAAAAATAAAAATGATATTTCTTGACATGACTTCTCATATATACGCACGCATCCATGGTCTAAGAAATTGTTTCCTACTCACCTGTAACAGACAGGTAAGACCGTTGCTTCTCTTACTCTGTTGTGACTGCTGCGACAGCAACCGGCACACTAACCTGCCCTTGAGAAGTAGGCTCCTTGCACAACAACACTCTGTCTCGCTTTCTCTCTGACTGATTCATTTTCTGCTCTGCCCACTTAACTTTACCCCAGTGGCCTCTGACCTCTGTGGTCAGCTGAGATGATTACTGAATGAGAGAAACACTGACGGAAGCAATAAAATGAGTGATATAGATAATCCAGTGAAGATAATTGACTTTGCATTACGCTCCGCCTAAACTCTTGTCAATGGTATTTTGCTTGTCAATATCCATCCATCCATCCATCCATTTTCTACCGCTTATCTGAGGTCGGGTCACGGGAACACTAGCTTTACCAGGGTCGCCCAGACTTCCCTCTCCCCAGCCACTTCCTCCAGCTCTTTCGGGGGGATCCCGAGGCGTTCCCAGGCCAGCGTATCCTGGGTCGTCCCCGGGGTCTCCTCCCGGTGGGATGTACCCAGAACACCTCACCAGGGAGGCGTCCGTGAGGCATCCTAAACAGATGCCCGAGCCCCCTCATCTGGCTCCTCTCAATACGGAGGAGCATCGGCTCTACTCTGAGCCCCTCCCAGGTGACCGAGCTTCTCACCCTATCTCTAAGGGAGAGCCCGGACACCCTGCGGAAGAAACTCATTTCGGCCACTTGTATCCGGGATCTTGTTCTTTCGGTCACGACTCACAGCTCGCGACCATAGGTGAGGGTAGGAACGTAGATCGACCAGTAAATTGAGAGCTTCGCCATTCGGCTTAGCTCCTTCTTCACCACAACAGACCGATACAAAGTCCGCATCACTGCAGACGCTGCACCGATTCGCCTGTCGATCTCCTGTTCTATTCTTCTCTCACTCGTGACCCCAAGATACTTGAACTCCTCCACTAGGGGGAGGATCTCATCCCCGACCCGGAGAGGGCACGCCACCCTTTTCCGACTGAGGACCATGGTCTCAAATTTAGAGGTGCTGATTCTCATCCCAGCCGCTTCACACTCGGCTGCGAACCGCTGTAGTGAGAGTTGGAGATCACGGCCTGATGAAGCCAAAAGAACCACATAATCTGCAAAAAGCAGAGATGCAATACTGAAGCCACGAAACCGGACCCCCTCTACGCCTCGGCTGCGCCTAGAAATTCTGTCCATAAAAGTTACAAACAGAATCGGTGACAAAGGGCAGCCTTGGCGGAGTCCAACCCTCACCGGGAATGAGTCCGATTTACTGCCGGATATGCGGACCAAACTCTGACACCAGTCATACGGTGACCGAACAGCCCACATCAGGGGGTTCGGTACCCCAAACTCCCGAAGCACCCCCCACAGGACTCCACGAGGGACACGGTCGAACGCCTTCTCCAAGTCTACAAAACTCATGTAGACTGGTTGGGCGAACTCCCATGCACCCTCGAGGACCCTGCCAAGGGTGAAGAGCTGGTCCACTGTTCCACGGCCAGGACGAAAACCAGATTGCTCCTCCTGCATCTGAGATTCGACTTTCCGACGGACCCTCCTCTTCAGCACCCCGGAAGAGACCGTACCAGGGAGGGTGAGGAGTGTGATCCCCCTGTAGTGGGAACACAGCCTCCGGTCCCCCTTCTTAAAAAGGGGGACCACCACCCCAGTCTGCCAATCCAGAGACACTGTCCCCGATGTCCACGCGATGTTACAGAGGCGTGTCAACCAGGACAGCCCCACAACATCCAGAGCCTTTCGGAACTCCGGGCGAATCTCATCCACCCCCGGGACCTTGCCACCGAGGAGCTTTTTAACCACCTCGGTGACCTCAACCCCAGAGATAGGAGAGCCCAGGAAATAAATACAAATAATAATAATAATATGCCCGATGATAGCTGGGATAGGCTCCAGCACTCCCGCGACCCTTGTGAGGATAAGCGGCTCAGAAAAATGTGTGTATATATATATATATATATATATATATATATATATATATATATATATATATATATAATTTTTTTTATTTTTTTTTTACATTATTGATATTTTTGGCAAGTCATACCATACCCACATACTTATTGATATGGACTAAGAAAGGCAAGACAAGGTCAACGGGCTGAAGAAACCTTGTTAATTGATGACTTTGGCAGAATGGTTGTTTACGCAACACCTTAAGTATTCCAAATCAAAGTCCAACACAGCAAGGTATTGTTTCACAATCACTGCAGAATGATTTGTGGACTTCCTGGCTTTTTCTCTTCAACCCATGAGTGCTGTGATGTTTCAGCTTCATGCCCCTGTTATGCAGGCTGAATGCTGTGACATTATTACAACTTGTCACTCTGTGCACAGAGACACAACACTGTAATTACTGATCAACTGATGACAGCAAAACAAACCGGATTGACAGAGCAGCTCATTCCGAAATCAGACAACATTGATGCACTTCGGTTGCAGCACAACAAATTACATTTCAATAAATTAGTAAATGCATACTGTACTACTACTGTATGTAGTGGGTTCACAACATTGGGTTAAACAAGAGCACTCCCAGACAGCAGACCTGAATCATGGTTAAACATTTATCACCAGGAAAACCAGCTCCTAAAAAGGTCCAAGCACATGATAGTGTATTGGACATAATGTAGCACTATGTATAGTCTGATGGAAAATGTGACCGGAAAGTCCACGTTCAGAGCCTGACCAAAAACTAGTCCGACCTGTTCCCCTTGAAGTGACCAGTTTCCAACCTAGTTTCCATTAGGCACTTTTTTGACCCCTCTAGCCTTTTCTACTACCCACACTGCTGTTCTTATCAATAATGTTCTATTTGCGCTAGTTAAGTCGAGTTTTTCCGGCAAGTCATCGCAATAATTTGGACGTATCTTGGAATTTTGGCCTGCACGAGCGATTGGATATTTTTTACTGAAACCTGTCATCAGAAGGGTTTCCCTGAGGAGACGACGACATGAACCGGCGAGGATATATGTTGAAAAATAATGACATTTTACTGTAGCGGCTCAGAAAATGGATGGATGGATGGATGTTTTCCTCTAATTTGCAGGCGTATCACATAAAAACGTTGCCCAAAAAAGGCAATTGTTTCGATCACAAAAAAACTCAGTTTCTCTGGAACCCAGCATCCAATTTTCCAAATTCTTGCTGTGTTGTACTCGGGCTTAAGTGTCCATTCCAATCAGACCCCACATTTTTGGCAAATCTCGTCACATTGCTAGCTTAACATCCATGTACTAGTGTCCTCACTATTAGAACAACTGTGTCATACTAGTTGGACAACTGCATGTTACCACAGTGAGGCAAAACTACTCGTAGGCATTTTGGTATTCTCGTAAACGTTTTCTGAAAACGTTAAGAGTCTACTTTTAATGACGTCACTCCAATTTGACAGCAGACCTATATAAGGCCGTATTGATGAAGGCTTCACTGACTGCAGCGTTTGTGTGTGCAACTGAGGAACACAGCAGAAAAAATGACAGTGGACACTAGACACACACGCAAAAGTGACAGTAATTTTACAAATGACTCAAAAGTCAGTTTGAAATGACGGCACGTGTTAAACATTGGTCAAATACACGTGTAAAAAAAAAAACTAAAAAAAAAAAACTACTCAAAGTTACGTTGGTCAGGAAAAGAACGTATAAGGTATCACCACTACTATTCCACGACGTACTGGATTGTGGTCAGCGGTGCTAAAGATGAAATGTTCGACATGTTCGAGAACTCCTCACCTTTTTGGAGCAGTCCTCGGGCCGGCTTCTTCTTCTTCTTCTTCTTCTTCCTCTTGCTGACCACGCTTGGCGTACAACTTCCGGTCAAAACATTCGAAAATAAAGTACATTTCCGGTCAAACCTGAAGAAGTAAAAAAAAAAAAAAGCCTTACTTTCCTGTGAGTGACGGGGACCTAGAAAGTGTGATAGCACAGTGGTTCTCCAACTTCTTATATCAAGTAACATTTCGAAAAAAATAAAGGGAAAAAAAGCTCCTGTAACACACAAGTTGAACATTTAGGTAAAAGTAGAAGTACTTATTCAGCTCTTTTAGATTAGCAAAAGGAAAAAGAAAAAAATGCAGAATGAACTGTATTTTGGTACAAAAGCGGAAAAAAAAGGACTTTTTACTGTGTAGTGTTGATTACATACTGTACCGGTTTTGATAACGCCAGGCAATGAAAAAAATAAAAAAAATAAAGTAAAACAGTTTTCCTCTTGAATAAACTTGTGGAGTGCTTGTACTGGGGGGGAAAAAACGCATTAACCACAAAACATTCTTGGAGCTGACAACATCAAAGAAATTTCTTATATAAATTGAAATATTGTATTGTTCTGTTTTGTGACAGCAAGTGGCAGGCATCTTTGAGACAATGTATCATAAGGCAACAGGGTATGAGATTAATTCTATATTGGAGTAATTTTGCAAATATACATTGGGCATTCACAAAAAGTAACAATTTTCAACAAACTATAAATCATAACTGTTGAGATCATTTATTGTATATGTTTCCAGCAGGCGGCACGGTGAACGACCGGTTCGCCCGTCCGCCTCACCGTTCTGAGGTCGTGGGTTCAAATCTGGGATCCTCTGTGTGGAGATTGCATGGATTGAACCAGAGTCCTCAGAACTGTGAGGCAGACGCTCTAACCAGTCGCCCACCGTGCTGCCTTTTTTATATTTTATGTATAAAAATTCTGATTTCTGAATCTTTATCCTGCTGCAGAACCCGAGTGGGCTTTAGCTTGAGGTCACAAACTGATTGCTGAACAGTCTCCTTCAGGATTTTTGGTTAAAGAGCAGAATTCACGGCTCCATCAATCACAGCAACTCGTTCAGGTCCTGAACTAAGATTAGCCTTTATGTTCTTTTTGGTCAGCGGTGGCTTTCACATTGGAACTCTGCCATGGATGCTATTTCTTTTCCTTATTGTTGAGTCATGAACACAGATCTTAATTGATGCATGGTAGGCCTGCAATTCTTTAGATGTTGTCCTGGCTTCCTTTGTCACCTCCTGCATGAGTCGTTGCTGTGTTTTTGGGGTCATTTTTGTAGACTGGCCGTTCCTGAAAAGGCTCTCCACTGTTCCATGTGCTCTCCATTTGTGGATAATGGTTTTCACTGTCCTTCACTTGAGTCCTAAAGTTTTAGAAATGGCTTTGTAACCCTTTCCAGATTTATGCATCCATTACTTATTTCTCATTTGTTCTTGAATTTATTTGGACCGTGGCATTTTATTGCAGCTTTTTTAGATATTTTGGCCGACTTAATTTTGTTAGGTTCTATTTAAGTGATTTCTTGACTGAACAGATCTGGAGGTCATCAGGCTTGGGTGTGGTGAGTGAAAATGAGCAATTACTGTCATACAGGGCCAGGTATCTTTGAAAAGTTTTTGTTTTTTTTACCCCAAAGGGGTCATAAACACGTCTACAATATGTGTGAAAAAAACATTTAGATCCCCTTGTGAGACAGGAAAAAAGGATTTGTTATTGTATATTTAGGGGGAAATAAACAATGACAGTATTTTGATGTTCATTGCCATCTTAAGATACCTTTATTTAGGTAAAAACAGTTCAACAGACATACATCTTAAACACATTGTACTCAGTGCATGGAAGTGCATTCGTCTATATTTATTCTTATCTACTTATGAGACAGAGGATATTTTAAACAGAACAAGACTACCATTATAGTAGCTTTGATTTTATAAGCACAAACAGCAGCCATTTCCCTGAAAATTATAAATAGTCACGGAGCAAACTGCCCCAAAACAAAATTAAAATAAGACAACATTCATAAATTAATATTCTTGCACTGGTTAACTAGCTTTCACACACCATCTATTCTGAAAGCTTTGTGGAAGGTACTGTAAATGTGTCAATTGACAGACTGGGAAAAGGACACAAACAAATAACTTAAAACACATATAAAATAACTGATGCCATAGTTGTAGTGATGTCCTAGTTGTGTCGAAAAATATACTGTACACGGATCTGAAAGAATGCTTTAAAATTTCAGATTTCCATTGAAAAATGGACTCTTGAGCTAACAGAAATTCAGTTTTTTCAGTAGCTATACATCAAAATGTGTGTTGCAGATATGTCCAGTGTCAATAATAATAGTGTACTTTGTCAAAGCATTCTTACTTGATGTTTTTCACAAAACACAAAATGAGCATTGCTCGATTTGGTCAGCCTCCATTTCACTCAATGTAAACAGCTACTATTCAAATCTATTTTTTGACAAATACAGTACCAGTCCACAGACAAAGACAAATACTGCAATACAACCTAAATTTAAGTAGAATAACATGCAAGTACATATAGTAGTAGTCTCTAATGACGACTGATGAAATATAGGCAGCTAAGAGGATATCTGGTGAAGGAATGTGTTCATGTATAGCCTACATATATGGAATAAAACATTTTATATAAAGAAAAAGAGATGTCGTTGGTCGCTTAAAAATTGGTCATATGGTAACATTTGCTGTAAACTATCTAGCAGAAATGGTAAGGAAGAGTCATTCTGTTCATTTTGAACACCACTTTTGGAAAAACATCGATTCGCTCAGAACGTTTCTCACATGCATGCATAATGCGTTGTTGAAACATTTTCATGTTTTGAAACATACCACATATTAGTGTTTCGGTTTCAGAATATTCTCCTTTGACAGCGCTGAAAGAAAATGCTTGACAGTACTATACATAGTTTGGAGGCAATCAGGGGCAAAAGGAGCAGTGAACACCCCCAGTCAGGTCAGTGATAGTTCCCTCTATGATGAGACTTTTAAGCACTTGGGTCTCCTCATTCACATTGTGCATCTTCTGCCAAAGCATGGCACTCATAGAGAGCTCATCGTAGTAATGCAATGGAGTCCTTTCCTGGGACAGGTTGTAGCCAAAGCCTGCGAGGCTCACCTCGTCGCACAGCAAACTAGCTAAATCCAGTGCGGAGACACCCAGGGTGGGGACATTCTGAAGAACAACACAAAAACAAAGGCGAAGCATCAGTTCTACAATCAAAATAGGTGTTACATATCTTTGGGTATTATTTAACATGGAAAATATTTTTGGGGTGATCTCCTCTTTTAGATTGCACCAATTGCAGGCACGGGGAGAACATGCAAACTCCACACAGGCGGGGTTGGGGATTTAACCTCGGTCCTCAGAACTGTGAGGCAGACGCTCTAACCAGTCGGGCACCGTGCCCAGTGGGACGTTGTGTTAAACATAAATAAAAACAGAACACAACAATTTGAAAATCATGTTCAACCTATATTTAATTGATACACTACAAAGACAAGATATTTAATGTTCAAACTGATCAACTTTATCATTTTTAGCAAATAATCATTAACTTAGAATTTGATGGCTGCAACACATTGGTACAGGGTCATGTTTACCACTGTGTTACATCACCTTTTCTTTTAACAACATTCAATAAACGTTTGGGAACTGAGGACGCTAATTGTTGAAGCTTTGTAGGTGGAATTCTTTCCCATTCTTGCTTGATGTACAACTTCAGCTGTTCAACAGTCCGGGGTCTCCGTTGTCGTATTTTACGCTTCATAATGCGCAACACATTTTCAATGGGAGGCAGGTCTGGACTGCAGGCAGGCCAGTCTAGTACCCGGACTCTTTTACTACGAAGCCACGCTGTTGTAACACGTGCAGAATGTGGTTTGGCATTGTCTTGCTGAAATAAGCAGGGGCGTCCATGAAAAAGACCTTGCTTGGATGGCAGCATGTGTTTCTCCAAAACCTGTATGTACCTTTCAGCATGAATGGTGCCTTCACAGATGTGTAAGTTACCCATGCCATTGGCACTAACACAGCCCCATATCATCACAGATGCTGGCTTTTGAACTTTGCGTCTATAACAGTCTGGATGGTTCTTTTCCTCTTTGGCCCGGAGGACACGACGTCCACAGTTTCCCAAAACAATTTAAAATGTGGACTTGTCGGACCACAGAACACTTTTTCACTTTGCATCAGTCCATCTTAGATGAGTTCGGGCCCAGAGAAGCCGGCGGCGTTTCTGGGTGTTGTTGATAAATGGCTTTTGCTTTGCATAGTAGAATTTTAAGCTGCACTTACAGATGTAGCACCATACTGTATTTACTGACATTGGTTTTCTGAAGTGTTCCTGAGCCCATGTGGTGATATCCTTTACACATTTATGTCGGTTTTTGATGCAGTGCCGCCTGAGGGACCGAAGGTCCATCCATCCATCCATTTTCTGAGCCGCTTCTTCCTCACTAGGGTCGCGGGCGTGTTGGAGCCTATCCCAGCTGTCATCAGGCAGGAGGCAGGGTACACCCTGAACTGGTTGCCAGCCAATCGCAGGGCACATACAAACAAACAACCATTCACACTCACAGTCACACCTATGGGCAATTTAGAGTCTCCAATTAATGCATGTTTTTGGGATGTGGGAGGAAACCGGAGTGCCCGGAGAAAACCCACGCAGGCACGGGGAGAACATGCAAACTCCACAATGATTAACACAATGGTACACATGACCTGTCCCAGGTGTTTGATGAGCTTTTTTTGTCACCTGTCACAGCTTTTTTGGAAGGTGTTGCAGCCATAAAATTCTAAATTAATGATTATTTGCTAAAAACAATCAAGTTGATCAGTTTGAACATTAAATATCTTGCCTTTGTAGTGTATTCAATTAAATAGAGGTTGAACATGATTTGCAAATCATTGTATTCTGTTTTTATTCATGTTTAACACAACGTCCCAACTTCACTGGAATTGGGGTTGTATTTCCCTGGTCACATATATCCAGTAAAATATGACAAGATCCAAGTCCAAAAGACGTGCCTCCCGTGCCAATGTGGGGGCCATGTTGAATGTGGGGCGGCCATGTGATGATGGTTCTATCTATTGTCTATTGTGCACAGAGCAAGAGAGAGCGGCATGGCTCTGAGGAATACAAAAGTCTTTGGAATCTGGAACATGCTATTTTTGGTACAGAATAGTTTTTTTTGTCAAGCCGTTCGCCTTCGGCAATGAATTTGTAACTAGGAAGCACTCTAATTCCTCGCAGCTCATGAAAGCGACTCGCCTAGGAGTATTGTCTGTCAACGTCACCATGACCAAGCACACCGGGGTGGTAAGTTTGGATGATATGTGAAACTTTCAAACATTTCAAGCTTTTTTAAAAAATATTTATTTACATTAACTTCTTACTGTTGTGGCCGTTTTTAGACCAAGAAAAAAAAAAAATAATAATTTTGTACTGTACAGTAAGATGGTACCACCGCATCCCGTATTTTATAATCACTGGGCTTTATCTTCTCAACTTAAACGCGACCGGATACACTCGTTACCATGGCGACGACAACAACAATAGACTGCATAGAGTGTATTATAAGAACAAAATGGGGAAACATTTGTGGTGGTGGTCGCCGGTTCTCGGGAGAGGACTTTAATTCAAGGATTGCGTAAACGTGACAGGGTTCTGTCGAATCATGCTCACAAGTTGTGGTGTGTGTGAAGTAATTTAATTACAATAAAGTAACTAAATCACAGTAAGTTAGCACCCATTAGTTCTGTCATGCTGTAATGTTGGTTTGACCTGACTGATTAGAATACATGACGTGAAGATACTCAGTATACAAGTATATACAGTAAATGAAAGTCATTTAAATAGACACATTGCTCCATCTTGTGATCGGATAGGTGATGGGTTATCGTTTTTTGAAACTCGCTGATCGGTCCCAAAAATCCTGATCGTGCCTAATATTGGGTGTAAAAATTAGTCGTTGGTTTGGAAAGTGTCTATTACCTGATCCCAGCCCCACAAGCGTGTTGTAGGTGGGGAGAATTTGAGTAAATCCAATGCCGTCTCTTTGATGACGAGTGGATTTAAGAGCCTGAGCCTGTTGCGTTCAAGGGGGATTTCCTCTGGAACATCGTGCCAGAAGAATAGCCAGTCCCACAAAGGCTGCAGCACAAAGCACACCATCATTTTTCTTATTTTTATTTTATTTTTTTAAATCACAGCTCTAACAGTGACCATTAATAGAATCACACAAGTAGCACACGGATGTCGGCCAGCCCAATGTACCTTCAGGATTTTTTTGGGTTATCGTCCTGAATTCTGTCTCACTGATAACACTTGTATTGCTACACTGAAGAGATTTGTAGTCTCTCTGTAACCATGTGTGGCAAGACAAAAACAATATAACAGAACCATTGGTAATGGCACTGCTCACGTCAGCAGTGAGGACTCATCTCATAGCAGCACAGCATGAACATTTTATAAAGCAAAAGTAGGTAAAACACCAGCCCTCACCACAGCAAGCTTGTTCATCATTGCAGAGATCCAGCTGACATCTACGCCTTTATATACCACAGCTACGAACATAGTTTCTGGGTCTCTGTCAAGCCACGGAGAGGGTGTGCCTTCTGGATAACTCATCCTGATGCTGGTTCGAGTCCCAACGTCAACACTGAACTCTCCCAGGGGCCCGCTGTTTAACCTGCCGTAGTCGGTACATAAGGGGGAGGCAGGGCCTTGTATTAGCAATTATGACCATCACTTGAGAACATATCTATTCAATCGCATGGATACGCAAGGATTCATTCTGTTTAAATTAGGCTTTAGAGGCAACTGTGCTTTCGGTAGGTAAATAACATTTATTCAATTAAAGCATGCTGTACAAAGAAGATAAAGGGTTTGATATTTGATATTTGAAGTGGTGGTCAATTGGTCAGGTTTATGGCCTATGACCAAATATAGCCCCAATAGCTCCCCACTGTGTGCTGTGTCCACTATCAGGGCTATATTTACACGGCATGGTAAGAAGTCTTATTCTTGAGTTACCTTCAAACTACCGTGTTTTTTTGGTTCTGAAATTCTGTGACTAGTGGCATTTGATTCCCTTTACATGCATGTAAACTTGGACACCAGAAGTAGTTGATTTAGACATAGAATAAAAATGTTCACGTAAATGTAATGAGTGATGAATGCAAGATCAAAGTTTCGCCTCCAAGGCAGCATGGGGCCAACTGTTGGCCATCTTGTTGAGTTCAAAGTCGGAAGTCTTTACAGTAGTTCATAAATTTTAATGTCTTAACAGCCAACACAATCGCTATTTAAACAAAATGTAGAGAATAATCTTTTTGAAGTGTACCAACCTTATAATGGTGTCAAAACGATCAATGAAAGGACCCAGCTCCAGGCCTTTCAAAATGCCCCCATTACCAATGACCACACAGCGCTGACATGTGTTAGGACCCTTTTTGAACAGGGGTTCTTCGGTGGCCTCTGGTAGCTTTCAAAATAAAGTAAAGAAAATACAGCACTTAGCTGCACAAATCAAATATATAATTTTAAGCACAGTCATTTATCACAGATATCAGTGGTGGAGCAAATGCTGTACCAGGAAATGTTTGTAATAATTAGCATGTAAGCACAAAACAGTGCTGATATCCAAGTGGCATAACTGAATGACAATTGGATAGAAAACTTTTGAAATGCACCATATGTCGCCGTAAGACACACAGATCACCTGGTCAAGCAGAGCCGGTACTCTTCCCTTAAGACCTCTGAACCCGAACGGAGGTGGATACTCAAAGAGGTTGGTTGTAAGTGGTGTGTTCTTCCAGAGGAAGGGCCGGGTCAGGTAACTGGAAGCGGGGAGTCGAGCCAGAAGACCCTGCCTGGTGCTTCCGCGCTGACATTCACGCTCCAGTATTTTGTGAACATGTTGGTGCACTAGCTGCAACACAGGCAACATCAACACGGTTTAGACAGAACTGCAAACACAAGATGATGACATCGATAAGCCATGACATGATGACCACTCGCACCATCTAATGAGTCAGGGTCTTGCGAATCATAGATGTGCGTATTACTGCAGTTGGAGTTGCAATGGACTTGAACTGTCCTGCATCGTGCTGAGAGCTGTTCCCAGTACTTTTAATCTCTCATGAAACTAATCGTGTGAAACAGAGATGTCAAACTTTAATTTCACTTTTAATTTAAGCGGCGACGTTTTGGGAGCAGAGTCAAAAGAGCCGGTTCTCTAAAAAAGAGCCGTAATTCCCGTCACTACTGCACACAAAGTATATGAAAATAAAACATAAAACCAGTTTCAAAATTGGAAATATTAAAACAGATTATGAGCAATGTTTAAAAACAACTGGAACAATAAATCAAAAACAATGTATCATGCTGAGTTGAAAGCCAAAGAATAAAAATGCATAAAAATATTACATCAAAAAGAGGCAAAGAAGACAAAAAAAGACACGAAGAAGAATGTCGAATAAAGTCTAGCCATGTGGTGATTGTTAAATAACGTGGAAAAAAAAAAGAAATAAAAGACTGATTCTTGAGAACACTACACTGACTAAACAAGACTGTGATGAAGAGAAAGCTCAGACAGCGTACGGCCGACCCGCCGTGTAACTATTTGCGTGATCGCTCACGAAGCCAGCTGTTGTTGCTAACGAAAACAAGCATGTGTGACGTCAAGCCGCGCTATTCCCACAATGCAATGTGGATTTTCTTTTTCAACTATTTCAAGATTTAAAAACAAATGAAATCATCTTAAAATGCACTCAAAAAAAGCACAGGAAGCCAGTGAAGGGAGGCCAAGATTGGAATTATGCGCTCCCTTCTACGTGCTCCAGTTCGGAGGCGAGCAGCAGCATTTTGAGCCAACTGGAGATGCTTCAAGGAAGTGCTGGCTGATTCCAAAATAAAGTGCATTACAGTAATCTAGCCGAGATGTAACAAAGGCATGGATTACTGTTTCAAAGTGCTGTTGTGAAAAAAGTGGCTTTACTTTAGCCAGCTGCCAAAGATAAAAAAGCTTTAAAAACGAAGTTCAAGGCTGTCTCCAGGACTTTTTTCACAGTATTTTCTTTTTTTATTTCAGGATTTTTCCGTAATAAATACTCTCAAGCGCACCATCACTCCCTCCTTTCGTGTGTCCTCTTCCATGTTGCATCTTGTGTTTCCCAGTTGTTGTCACGTCACTTCATTTTTTGTGTTTGTTAGATCACGTTTGATCATGCAAGATCTCTGTCTTGGAGGATTAGATTCTAGATCGGTGGGAGAACATAATCTTTGTGTATGCTGTGCTGTGTTGATAATATCGGAGCACACTATTTCTTCTAATGGATTTTAAATAAAATACTCAAACATTAAGTAGGGGGGAAAAAAAATTCTCCTCACCTTTTTATAGTCAGGGTTGAGATGCCAATCCAGAGGCTTAAGTGATTCTTTCCCAGACCGAGATGAAACTATCACCAGACATAGCACACAGAAAACTCCTCCCAATAGAAACGCACGTCTAGACAGACACACACACACACACAAAAGAAAGAACAAACATTTTATTTAGCATTACCTCCATTTCCTTTTTGCCAACTCTGACTTTTACATACATACACGACTTGAATTTTAAAAAAAGTGCTAGAAATACCTAATCTCAAGAACGCACAATAACCAACTGTCTCATGCAACGCAAGACTTTTTCTGTAACAAACATTGACATAAAAAAAAATTTTTTTTTCCTTCCATACAAACTGTCGGACAAATATAAAAGCTAATATCTGAAGTTCAAAAAGTCAGCAGAGGTGGTTGAAGAACTTTCCTGGCATTGCGTCTTGTCCCTTTTATGAGTACATAATATGTTACTTTAATTATCACCACCACAGTTTTTATTGTGAAATTAACAACTGAACCAGGCACACCCATATGTCTTTCGACTGGAGCTACCCGACTACATTCCAATGAGGCAGCAGTTCTGGAAGACAACCTCAACCGATTCACTGGCAATAAATATAGCAACTACCGGTAGTTGCAGTTCAGAGAATGGATGGATGGTTGGATAGTTGAGCAGTCATGTTTGAACCCGTACCAATGGAACTGGTAAGACCTGGATGAAAGTGCTAGAGTCTACAACGAGTCCTTAAACAGTCAAATTGAATTGATCAACGTTGATCCACTTTTTAGCCATATTTTTCCATGACGTTTCAAGAACTTTTCCAGAACCTTTCACTTCATTTCCGAGACCGAAATATGAACAAATACTCATGGGGTTTTGCTCGCAAATATAATATTTCAGAATCCACGCCGAGGGGAGACGCCGGAGAGTAGAGTTGGGCGTTGTTTGAATTGAAATGTTTCTGGTTCAGATTCCGTTTCTTCGTTTTGATTCCGGTTCGAAATGATTCTTGATTCAGATTGATTATTGAACAACCCCTGTTGTTTACCTGCATTGTACTCCAGTACTTACTTTCTACACTCGGTGGCAATGGAGAAAATACGTTTGTTGTAATCTCTCCTTTCCTTGTGTTCAACCAACAACACATCATTCCAAAAGATTTGACTATTGTACATAAACATTTATATTACAGCATCACAATGCTTTAGCTACAGTGACGACGAGCCAGCAACATCAGTGTCTCCAAAGCAACGTGGAACAATGCTATTAAGTAGCCCAATGTGTAAGGTATGTCGTGCCCTCAAAAACGGGCAACTCAACTCATCTGCTTATTAATTTGAAATAGGACCACTCCCCCCAAGTGCTTATGTGGAAAGCATAAAAATGCGATTTGGGTTTACTATATTGCCCGTAGTGAATGTGAGTGCAAATGGTTGTTTGTTTCTATGTGCCCTGTGATTGGCTGGCGACCTGTTCAGGTTGTAGCCCGCCTCTCGCCCGAAGATAGCTGGGATAGGCTCCAGCACACCCGCGACCCTAGTGAGGATAAGCGGTACAGAAAATGGATGGACGGATATTTAGTGTCTATTAAGTCCGACGACATTCCTGCTGTTAACCCTAACCCTCCTTGTCGTTTTGCATCTGTGTGCGGGAGACGTGTTCATACTGTTCATAAACCAAATTGTTATTGTGTTGCTGTTTGTCCACAGACACCCCATGTACTTTACTTTTTAGTAGTTCTTACTAGATTTTGTGTTCTATTTCTCATCAATATTTCCAGATTGCAATCGAAGACGTCATTGATGCAGTTTTTTCGGGTGTGAGCTTTTGAACGCAACTCTAGTTCAACCACGGCAGCTGTGACAAAAAGAGCCCGGATGTGCATATTTGGATTTTGAAAATTTTGGGGGGGAAAAAAAAAGGCAACTCTGTAGTGCCTCGGCGCTGCAACAGGTGGCTTATGATATGCATGCTAAGATGGCCGTTTGTGTAGTTATCCAAGAGATCATAATTCACGGGTCATGTCTGTGTCACAGTGCCAGGGACTATAGAGGTTATTATATTTGTCTCTTTTTTAGGCTAATATTGGAATTTCACTGATTCACAAAGATGCGGCACGGTGGCCGACTGGTTAGCACATTTGCCTCACAGTTCCTAAAAGCTATATTTATATATTACAAACCACTATAACGAGCATTAATGGTGTGAACATTAACACTGTGCTTGAATATGGAAAAATGTAACTGTACATAAATGATTCAATTAAAAATGTATCGCACACAAAAGTAAAATTAACATTGTACATAAATATTTGAAAACAGTTCAACAGTTTTTGTTTTTTTTTTACAAATGCACTCCACTGTAACAATAACAACAATGATGATAATAAAGCTTAAACCACTGTAACATTATGCACATTGAATTCAGTGATTCCTTAACGTACCACGACAGGGAGCCTGCATTTAACTGGTGGTACTTGTATCCCACTTTGAGAACGGCTGATCTTGGCCAACGGGACCACATTGAGAAAGTGAAGTGAAAGTTTACATGCAGTGCTACCCATTACACACTTTATTTTAGTCAACTCAATTTACTGGAGGTTTTGTCGACTATGATCTTAGGGTATTTCCTCAACTAAAACTCGACTAAAACAAACAATTTTGATGTAAAAATTACGACAAATGAAATTACATTTTAGTCAAATGAAATCAAAATTTGCAGGTCTGTCCTACTACTGACGTGGAAAATGACGTGTTCATTTTTTTTTTTAATGGACGAAAACTTGGTTTTTGTATCTGTAGGATTTCTTGGCAAATTCATGGCCAACATCATTACCCTGAATATTTGATGCACTTGTGACTAGCTCCACTGACCAAAACAATAACCGCATAATTCAAATGTGTCAACAGACATGGCTGGTTTAATACATCTGCTAATGCAAAGGACTACGGTTGAGTTGGCTATCATTACCGTGTGACTGATGGCAAGATAATAATATGCGCGACCCCGACGTTGTACTGCGTCACATACACTTCACCTGTGTGCGACCCAGCGCTTTGGGAGCCTCATGTTCCCGGCATTCACAGCATAATAGGAGCTCCTCTGTTTTCTCTGATGAAGCAAGGATCTTGTCCTGGACATGGGAGAATGAAACGTCAACTTGTTTATGTGGTTATCCGTCCATCCATTCTGTGCTGCTTATCCTGTTCAGGGTCATGGGTGAGCCGGAGCCTAGCCCAGCCCAGCTTCCATCCATCCATTTTCTGAGCCGCTTCTCCTCACTAGGGTCGCGGGCGTGCTGGAGCCTATCCCAGCTGTCATCGGGCAGGAGGCGGGGTACACCCTGAACTGGTTGCCAGCCAATCACAGGGCACATCGAAACAAACAACCATTCGCACTCACAGTCATCCCTACGGGCAATTTTAGAGTCTCCAATTAATGCATGTTTTTGGGATGTGGGAGGAAACCGGAGTGCCCGGAGAAAACCCACGCAGACACGGGGAGAACATGCAAACTCCACACAGGCGGGGACGGGGATTGAACCCCGCACCTCAGAACTGTGAGGCTGACGCTCTAACCAGTCGGCCACCGTGCCGCCCCAGCCCAGCTTACTCTGGGTTAATGGCAGGGTAGAGTTGGGCATCGAGAATGGAGACGCAATTGGAACCCGGACTAACATTCCGGTTCTCTCAATAAACCAATAAAACACGTTTATGCCAACGTTGGGGCACCAAACAAGTTCAACGGTGGGTTACGCTTTTGCACTGATGGTTTTTACCGTTCATTTTAGTCTTCAAACCAACGTAGGAAGCTGATGACAGAGAGAAAAATAAAATATAAATTACTTTACCATACTGAAAAGAAAGTAGAAACAGTCGCATTTACAAGCTTAACGTTGAGCTAAAACGTCACCAAAGGTCAAACTAGCAACTTTACATCGCTATGAATTGGGACAAAATTCACAAAAATGTTGTCTCACAGTATCACAAACATTAACCTTGTGTCTCATCGGGGGGTAGCTAAAGGAATCAACGTTTTACAGAGCATTTGGTTCCATTCATTACTCTTTTTATTGCATCTTGTTCTACTATTTTTTTTTTACCGGTGTCGTTTGAAGTTATTTTTCGTGCCCAAATGCTGAGTTCTGGTGCGAATCCTTCAAAATAAAAAGGATACATGCTTAAAACAGGAAGTCAAGTTAAAAACTGCACACACACACCATTTGACGTGATAAAACAGTCGCAAATAACTATTTTAACGATGCTGTATTTAACTTTTAACTGAAGCCATAACTAAGAAATATGAAGTCAATTAGGTTAGTTCCACACACACACTGCCTTGACAGCCATAAGGTGAATCAGTTGTAAATACAGTGCTCATCTTAGAGGACAGAGGGCCGAGACAATATCTGGAGTTTGTCAAGAAAGCGCTTGATGAATGCGCACGATTCATCCATGATTCAATCAAGAGGAATTCTTTTTTAATAAGAAGAACATGGGGAAAAACATGTGTTGGTGGTCACCGGTGCTTAGGAGAGGACTTTAATTCAAGGCTTGCTTGAGGTATGTTCACGTACTTTTAATACGCAAGCAGGCAACAAAACGTTATGTAGCCTAGCCTGTAACAATTCGGTACCGTAACGCACAACTCTATCAGGTTTTCACATTTGTATTTATGGATTATTGATAATACTTCATGTTCTGTGACTTTAATAATGTCAAAGTCAGTCAACTAGATCACTTTGGGAAATAATTTGGTCATTTTATGATGCCTATATAGTTATTGATGGGATTGTCACCACGACAGGCACCGTACTTTATCACTTATTAATCCATTAAGATAGAGAGACTTTAATTAGCAATAAAGGAACGAGCAAATTCCTACAGAGGATGCCGGTGGAAAAAACAAGAGCGGGTATTCTGTATGCATACAAGTTTCCGCTTGTTTTCATTCTTTTTATGGACCAGGTTTAGTTAACCCTAACTTTGTTCACGCACATTATGGTGACAATGACTGCAAAAGCACTGCTATTTCATCTACAGTTACGCTATGAATTATGAAAATAGTTAAGCATTGTCGTAAACCACAACACATGTACACTAAATGCTTTATAGGCTTTACTGTTTAAAATTATTAGTAGTAGTATTTAACTACCAAAATTCAACTTTAAATATAACTTCAAAGAACAACCCGAAAATAAATTAGTAACAAGTCAAATAATATATTTTAAAAAATAAATAAAAACGGTAAATAAAAATAAATAGTGATGACTAAAAACACTGTGTGTGAATATTCGTTATTTGAAGGTAAAACTGCCTCGTGATCGAATGCTGTTAGCTAATAGGGTTTTCCATTGGGTGTTAGCATTAAACTGACAGACACAACCAGCGCACATTTATCATTTTTTCTTCGATGATAACGTTTTTTAGGATCACGAGAAGCCAAAATCTAAATTTTGATAAAACGCTCATGAATCCCCCAGCCTACCCATTTTATGCATACATTTTTTAAAATCTTTAATATTTATGACAGGAAAATTATAGCGTAAACTGGGGTAAGATGCGCCACTTAATGTCTATTTTCTTTGAAAATAGAATTGGGATATCGACACATTTACACAAGTATGCCTAAATGTAAACACATTTAGCGACAGTAATGAAACCACACCAGACTACAACTTGGTTGTTATTCTTATTATTATTAAACGCCAAAACAAAGCTCACCCATACAAATGAGCAACGAATCCTGTTAAAACGAATAGGCTGACACACGACCTCGTGACAAATGTTCTATTAGCATGAACGCTCACATTTCCGTCCTTACAACAGGTAACAACGGCTACGCTTGAATTCGCTGCAACAGAACATCGTAGTTTGAACAAGTTTCGTTTTTTTTTTTTTTTTTTTTTTTTATAGCTTACCGTTCCTCGGAGCCCACTACCGCACGGTGTGGACTTCGTTCCGGTTTGAGGTCATTTAACGTAACCGTCGTGATCCAGGCGGCATCCTCAAATCGTTTGCCAGTCGTCTTCGCCGACTGGGGCAGCGAGCGAGTGGGGCGTGGAGCGAAAACAATGCAAACCACACAAACCCACGCGAGATGATGACACGCCTTCGGAAGGTTTGACAGCTGGACTGGATGCGTTTGCCGAGTCAAATAAAGAACATTTGCGATATACGTAACGACATCTTACGCTCCACAATGACGATTTCAGAGATCCGCAATGTCATTTCGCCTGGAACAAATGACGTCACTTTTGCCAATTGTGTTTTCAGTTCATTTGCGTCCCTGCTTTAATCTTATCTACAATTTGATTCTGTCCTAATTCCAGCTCAAAATATCTTTTTTAATCCGCCTCAGTTCAAAATACGTCACTTTTTAGATAACCCCAGTGAGGATAAGCGGTACAGAAAATGGATGGATGGAAGTTTGAACTACGATTCAGAATGTAATTACGATTGGTCAAACAGACATTATCTGCACTCTTAATTCCAGACGGTCAAACTCGTCAAATAAAATAAAAATTAATATGTGGGAGTCCACACACACCTGCCACCATTTAAATTTTTTAGTGCCCAGAAACCAACAACACACGCACTTGGGCCCTACAGAAACATTCTTTGCTTCAATCGCTTCAATGAATAAATGAAGCCGTTTTGTGACCAGACTTAATGATAAGTGTGTGAGCAAAATTAGAATTGCAGTATGGCACGTATAAACCAATCAGCATGTTTTACAGTGACCACAAAATAGGGCTATTGTTCCCAGATGCACTGCTAAAACAACATGGGACTGGAATATCCACAATTGAGCAGACGCCTGACTACACTGCATCATAAAATCGTTTTTCGGCATCTGTGTAAACACTCGTGTGGCTGCCCCCCCCCAAAATGAGTCATTTTGATTGGCCTGCGAAGGCTGACTGCCTTGTGCCGTCTGATTGGTGAATTGGAGTCAAATGAGACGAGTGATCACGTTGGATTGGCGCAACGGCGCCCTATGCGTTAAGTCCAAGACGTCTAAAAATAAATCACGCACGCAATAATAGATATATAAAAGTAGCGAGTGGCATGTCGATCATTGTGACGGAGTAAAAGTATTGATTCTTCTTCATATAAATTACTCAAGTAAAAAGTATGGTGCATTCAGACTAACAAGTACAAGTGAGAACAATCACTGCCACCTTTCCCAGTTAACATGGATATTTCACAAAAGCCGTCAATGGCAGTGAATGTGTTTAAGAGGGCAGTGAGCACCATTTCTGCTGTGTCATAAAAAGTAGCAGAAGAAAAAAAAAAATATTTTCATTGTTAAAAGACAAGGCACGGTAGCTGACTGGTTAGTGATTCAGACAAATGTCAATATAATTATTTTTTTTTTTACACCCAAAGGCAATCAACTGTCATCGACTATGTAATGTCAATAAAAGTTTACTTTGTAACCGTCCAATGAAAAGCATGACTCTCCAAAATGTTGATATTTATACATGATTGCACAAAACAGCGTCGCATCTATTGCAGAGGTTGTTTGAGTTCAAAAAGTCCTGTTCCTCCTTTGACGACCTTTCCCACCACCAGGCAGGCTGATGGAGACTCGAGCTGATCACGAGAGCCTGAAAGACCAAAAAGTCAAGAGCATAAAATACTTTTGTATCAGTCAAATATTCCAATTGTAGAGATTTTTCTCAGTTTAAGACATGACAATGTACAAAGCTGTTTTTATTGTATTGAAATATTTGAACTAATGATGCATTCTAAATTCTTTTGAGTTAGCTCAGTTCCGACAATTAATCTATTTATTGGCTCATGAGGAACAAGTCATTGCCAACAGCAATCAAATTGCATTTTGTTTGAATTTACACTGTAGGTGAACCAAAATGTGCCACAACATAACACAAAATACTGCTCTGCCATTGTTTGCAAGGATGTAAATGCACACAAAAAACAGTGTATCAAGTGTAACTGAAGTGCACAGACATAAACGAAGAATTACGAACATATATGTCTGGCAGAGAGCATTTTACGAACACATCTTGAGCAATCACCTGACAACATTCTTACCGCTGACATGCCACACAGTGTCATCATGATGGTGTTCATAGTCAAACCTGATTTCTTCATTTGCCTATTGCATTGGAAACACGTTCCTGCTGCAACTGAACCGTGTCAAGTTTATTTAGAATCATGTGGGGCACGTTTGCTAGAGCGAAATCATCCTTAGTATGTACCGAGTACGGATTGCAGAGCCGCCAACCTAGAGAAATGCAATTCCAGAACAATTTGTCTGAATTTCCATTATTTTCAAAATTCTGTCAAGAATATTACCACAGCACAGTTATTGCAGTATATTTATTATGTAAATAGATAACAATTCTGCATACTGCTTAATTGCACAACATAATCATTACTCTATAGTCATAATCTTTAGTAAATTAATTAAGTAATGATGGAAATTTTCACATTGTGGGACTAATAAAGGTTATCTTATATTAGAAATAGGCTTTACACAATCAGGATTTTTGGGGCCGATCACCCATCAGCTAGTTTAAAAAAACGATAACGATGGTAAAAGACGGGATGCGATGGTATCGGAATACAAGATTTGATTGCAGTAGTCTGACATAGTGCAATCGTGAAAGACCAAATTTGATCCGGGCATTACGCGTTGTCTGTCTGAGGCACTGCAAAAACGTCCCACACCGCCGAATGTTTTTTCACCAATAAAATTGAAATAAAACTTTATTGGCCGTCAAATAGTTACAGTACTACATCACAAGACACGTGACACGGCTAAAAGTAAACTACCTTTTGGATCGGTAGATGATGGTGACATGGAGTAAATGTCTTTTGCAGAGACTATAAATGACGTCATTTAATGGATCGCTGAATTATGACAAAGCCGATCAGCATAAAAGCGATCAGATCGGTGTGAAGTCTAATTATAAATAGTCATTATTAATAATAATATACTGTACCTGTAACCTGACCCTGTTCTCAGATGACGTTTCCAGTAACGTATTAATTCATTTCCGGTTCAGAGGGTGTCTTGTGAGGCCATAAATTATTTTACATTTATATCTCCAGATGCGTATTAATTGCCTTTTGTTGTTCAAACTTGGTTACTCTCTGGTATAACGCGGTTCCAGCCAGACCTATGTGACAAGTGTACTCTTATCGCCCAATCACTTATTTCAGTGTTTTGCGACTTCATGACACGATAACAGTTATGCTTTTCAGTCTCTTTCTTCCCACTACTCTCACGTAAACGCTAAGTGTAAGAAGTGTATGTTTATTCGTTACCATGAAGGCGATGATTAGGGACTTACAATGGTGTGGGAAGGGTGCGGGGGGCGTAATAGAATGTGGTGCCCCCAAGCAGCTTTTCTTTAAACAATATAGTGTTTATTTCATCGAATTCATTCATGAAATTTTCGTTACGTGGCAAGACACAGCGCAGTAATGGCCGATAATGTGGGACACTGGATTTTTTGGACGGTTCTGGGAGTGCGTGTTTTTTTTATTTGAATCATCAGATGCTCACCCAGCATGGTAGCCTGTTTGAGGAATTTGTAGCTGGTCTCAAAAGTCATCTGCTGCAGAGGGGAGGAGTTTGATGTGATGGAATGGCGGTTCAGTGGGTTGTACACCCCCTCAAAGCACATGTAGTCTGCTACTAGTGACAGATGTCTGGGGTCCACCTCGATACCTAGAGCAAGACAGAAACAGTGAGAAAGAGTAGTTGTGAACTTCTAAGTGTTTGGCAGTTTTTTGTAAGTGTACGTATGTATACCATAAACTGCAAAGACATCTTTAATTTCTTTCTCTATGACTTTGAGAGCCACTTCAATCCCGTAAGTTTTCGCCATGGCATGGACCTCATTGGAATAGAGCCTGTTGACATCCAAGATCTGGAGGGGGATAACAGCTCAATGTGATTTTAGGAATTTTAATTGTATGTTGACAATAAATACAAAACAAATGAACTGATCAATCAGAACAAAATACTTTAAATAGCAGAAAAATACTTAAATATGTCTACTGTCACTTTAAAAAAAAATCCTTAAAAAAGTCTTAACAAAACTGATTGCAATATGCATCTGTAAATGTTATCAAATCTCTTAAGGATGACTGCTGCACAGATTTCTCTGGTTGCCTATATGGATGGTCAACACAATCATGTTTAATAATAGCACAAGGCTATATCTAAATCAAAGATTGCAAAACGAGGAACCTGTCCACATACATCACTGTGCTTGAACATTTCGTGCATGTTGATGCCCTCCGTGTTGAGAACCATCTCTTTGTCTCCAGTCTTAGTTGTGGTCTCACTCAGAAGGCATCGAGTCAGGCCCCTGGTTTCCATGATGACGGCGTCCTGGGCCAGTGTTGACACAACTGATGTCAGGTCAAAGTGCACTTTGCTCACTGATAAAGCCAGGTTCACCTGTTAACAAGGGTGATACCGAATAGTGTAGGTTGAATGACATGATGGGTGAAGAGTGTTGAAGAGTAACTCATTACATCGTTACAAAATGTAATTGTAATCTATTACGTTACTGGGAGAAAATGTGGAATTACAGTTGCTTTCAGAAATGTCCATGATTAGAATTTTAGTTACATTTGAAAAACAGCCGCAAAAGCTCAATAGTTCACATCACATCCTCCTCCTAAAGTCGACAGTTGTTATTGGCTCTCTCTGATCATGTGCCAATCTGTCATAGTCTCAAACATGACATAGTTTTCCAAGTATGACCTCGACGTGCCACCTTGTGGTGCAATCCATTAGTTTGTCTGAGATTTTGAAAAGGTTATAGACTCATAGTTACACTTTTAAACACAAACACCATAAACAAGAACATTGAATTTTGAACAGTTTCGTTATAATTGTGGACTTTTTTTTTTTTTTTTAATAAAACATTCACTTATCTGGGTTGTCATATGAAGAAATACTTTCTAAATTGTAATTGTTTCTAAAACACTTTTGTAATTAGGTCAAGGTGGTTTTCCACATGCTGTCCACATAATGCAAACAAACACATTTTTCATAATACAGTTACGTTTCACCATGCTTCGTTATTAGTTTATTATTAGTGTAAAGAACAAAATATATGGTTAATTCCAAACTAATGATCGATGGTTTTAATCCACTTTTTAGAGGAAACATTCTAAGGTCCTGTTGTGCAATCAAAATGTAATCAAATGTAGTTACTAGTTATATGACTGAGAAAGTAACTGATATCATAATAAAATAACACTACTTGTACGTTTTTTTATCGTGCATAATGCCCCCCCCAAGAAATTGTCAAAAGTCAATAGTGCGCATGATACATAGATATAGAGCAGGCGTGTCAAACTCGTTTTTGTCTCGGGCCGCATTGTAGTTATGTTTTCCCTCAAAGGGCGGTCAGAACAGTGAAACCAAATAAATGTTTAATCACCAAATCATATTACCATTACACAACAAATGGAGGGATAACTAGTTTTGAAATCAGAAGACAAGGATAATAGTTTGTTCAAGTATTGTTTACTGTCGCAGAAAAATGCAATCGCTCAACCTTATTGTTTATTATTATGACAATTTGGATACAGATTTTAGCAAAAATCACATTTGTTGACGACCATTATTTGCTTTCGTGGGCCACATAAAATGATTTGGCGGGACCACGGGCCTTGAGTTTGACACCTATGGTATGGAGGGAAAATGGAAAAAACTTTCACATTTTATAGATGTATGCCGCCATCTAGAGGTTATGAAAAAGCTGTACGCTTTCATTCCAAAATGCCACCGCCATCTAGAGGTTATGAAAAAGCTGTACACTTTCATTCTAATATGCCACCGCCTACACTTTCATTCCATTATGGCAGGGCTACATTTGACTGCATAAAATATACAGTTGTACTCATAAGTTTACATGCCCTGGTAGAATTTGTGAAATATTGTCTTTAAAAAAAAAAAAAATAAATATGACTCATGACTGAACAACTATCATTAATTTATTTATGGTTCTATTTTGTTCAATGATCATGCTTTTCTGAAATGCTTTACCATTTAATTTGAATCCCATTAAAATAAAATTAAATGTGTTTCACCTGGTCCATGTTTTCTTGTAGCCATCTTACAAATTCTGCCTGGGTAATCAAACATGAGCACAACTGTGTGTTTTCTAATTCACTAAATAAAAGTAAGGGTGTGAATTTCAAAATAAGAGCAAGTAAATAAAGAAAGTATGTGTTCAAATAAAGTGCGTAGCTTCAGAATAATTCTACTACTACTTCATGTTTTGATCATATGGGTAGAAGCAAAATCATGCATTGTTTAAAAAAAAAAAAAAAATCCATTATATATAGGGAGAAGGGTTTTCCAGAATTTCGAGGTCAACTTTGGGGGTGCGCATTATATATGAGTGCGCATAATACACGAGAAATTATGGTAACTTGTAATTGTAATCAACTACATTTCCAAAGTAATCTTCCAAACAGTGAGGGTTAATTAGTTTTACTTGCACTTCTATTACAGCCAAGAATACCTGTGCTTTCTACATAGTACTCCAGTTATGAAAGGAAGAGACTCTGAACAAGTTCAAAGCGTGCATAAAAGACAGCTAACAACAAAAGCAAGACCACATTAACCGAATGAAAACTTACTTCACACCAGAGTTCATGCTTGACGTCATAGCAGTAACCCTCTATTGCCGGGTGGGAATTCAGAACAGCGTTCACTCTCATCTGATCTGTAGCCTCTTTTCCTCGCCTACTTTTTGCTGCTCTCTTTTTCGTCTGCAATCTCACGCTCGAGGACTCCATATGGAATTCATCCACATCAATCTGCCCATTCACCTCCTCCTCCTCCTCTCCCACATTGTCTTCATCCTCACCTTCGTCCTCGCTGTCATAATCGACCTACAGTGGAAGAGAGAGGGTAGAGCTGATTGCAGGTCCAGTGTAAATGTTAAGTGGCAAATGGTCTCCTTAAACCTGACTATTACGACTGAAATTACTGTAAATACCAATGAGAACTATAGAGTCCTCCTGATGCACGTAATAGTGAACTGTGTTAAAAAACTATAACGTGACAGAGAAATTCAATTCAAACAAATGTAAATAGACAAATATAACGGAAGTGATCTTAAAATGTGTTGAGGAAAAAATAAAATAAAATATTCAGTTACCTGGCCCTGTGTGAAAAAGTAATTGCCCGCTAAACCTAATAACTGGTTGAGCCATCCTCAGCAGCAACAATTGAAATCAAGCGTTTTCTGTAAGAAATGAGTCTTTCACATCTCTGTGGAGATATTTTGGCCCACAATTCCTTGCAGAATTGTTTGAATTCAGCAAAAATGGAGGGTTTTCGAGCATGAACGGCCTTTTTGAGGTCATGCCGCTGGTTTTTCAATCGGATTCAAGTTTGGACTAGACTAGGTCACTCCAAAACCTTCATTTTGTTTCTTTAAGCCATTCAGAAGTTGACTTGCTGGTGTGTTTTGGATTGTTATCCTGCTGCAGAAACCAAGTGTGCTTCAGCTCGAGGTCACAAACTGATTATGATGCTGAACATTCTTCTTGACCTCTCTCACCAATGCTCTTCTCCCCCGATTGCTCAGTATGGCCGGACCGCCAGCTCTAGGAAGGATTCTGGTCGTCCCAAACCTCTTCCATTTCAGGATTATGGAGGCCACTGTGCTCTTAGGAACTTTAAGCGAAGCAGAAACTTTTTTGTAACCTTGGCTAGGTCTGTGCTTTGCCACAATTCTGTCTCTGAGCTCTTCAGGCAGTTCCTTTTACCTCATGATTCTCATTTGCTCTGACATGCACTGTGAGCTGTAAGGTCTTATTTAGACAGGTGTGGGGCTTTCCTCATCAAGTCCAATCAGTATATTCAAACACAGCTGGTCTCCAGTGAAGGTGTAGAACCATCTCAAGGATGATCAGAAGAAATGGACAGCACCCAAATTAAATATATGCGTGTCACAGCAAAGGGTCTGAATACCTATGGCTGTGTGATTTCAGTTTTTCTTTTTTTTTTTTTTAAATTAAAATACAAGGGATCAACAGGCTCTTTCAAAGAGACAGATGCTCTGGAATAGTTATTCAAGGAAATCTGTAAACTTAATGGCATCCTCCAAACAGTTGGTATTAATGCTGCTTTTAGATACGGCCAGTATTTCTTGATTAAAATAAGGCTTTTCGTGATGGGAACGACAGTTGGAATATTTGTTGACCTGAATGTGACAGAACACTTAGAAAATCCCCCTAGTTAGAGCATTTAAATAGGAGTGACTTTTCATTATTCTAAAAAAGACGAGACGACATCTTCCAGTCCTAATAAATAATCGTCATACTT
Organism: Phyllopteryx taeniolatus; assembly: GCF_024500385.1. Lineage (NCBI taxonomy): Eukaryota > Metazoa > Chordata > Actinopteri > Syngnathiformes > Syngnathidae > Phyllopteryx > Phyllopteryx taeniolatus. The sequence continues at coordinate 1,353,532 of NC_084511.1, forward strand.
CCTCTTCTTGCTTGTCTTTTCTCTTGGCATCTGACGCATCAGCATCACCTTCATTCCCCTGGTCATCAACTATCTCTCTCTCCTGCTCTTCTTCCCCGTCATCCCCCTGATAATAGAAACATGCTAACATAAACAACAGATAAAACCAAGAAGTACATAATTTATGAAACGTATACAGCGGCTGTCACTGACGTCACCATTTTTCTCACTAAATATATTTCCAAAAGTGCTATTGACATGAAACATTTACCAGATGTTGGGAACAACCCAGGTCATCCTTCCATACAAAGAAAGTAGAACAAATAAGCTCAGAAATTAAGTTGTGTGTGTAATGTAGCAAATATGCTCCCGCAATTGGAGGTGCCACAGGGACGCCCAACCACTTGATAACCCCTCTCCTCCACGCTGCCCTGCTGTGAGACGGCCACTCGGAGAATGCCTGGTGTACGTCAAGTGGACCTTCACCTAATTTGCAGCTTCCCATCGAATCTTGATTCCTGGCTTCAAAAGACTCCTTCCTTCCCCGACCAAAAGGTTGAAGGACCCTCCCTCCAAGAAGACTATTTGGTTCATACTCAAACGTGCACGTAAGGTGCCACCCACTGGCGTTGAGAGGAACTGCAAGCTCCAACCCATGGACTCGCCTTTGATGTTTGTTAACGGAAGATAAAATGTCCGTTTTGATATCTTACTAACTCTGTAGAAATATTCCAAATGTATGCCTTGGTGTCTGTCACTATTGTCAGTTTCACAGGTTCTCTTCAAAAATTTGAAAACTAATCCTCGTAATTTGAAATACAACATTTTGTACTGAACAATAAGCAAAGATCACAGTATAAACAATGATTCTATGAGTGAGAGTACAAAGTTGGGAGTGTTTTAGATGAATATGATTTTAAACCCAGTTGATCAATTTTGTAGACAAAACTTGGTCCGCAGTAAACGCTCACGTTTCCAACTCTAGTCCAACACACGATGTTCTATTCCCCTTTTCGTACGCCGATTTTCCTTCTGTTTACCATTAGTCGTGTTATTCTCTTTCTTTAGTTAGACCGCTTTGTGTGTTTCCCTTTAGCTCCCTTTAGATGTCATTAAATATATCAGAAAATTCCACTCTTGGTTGTATTTTGTGCGTGTGTTCTGAGTTTAAGTAAACCTCTGTCATCAAGAACTTATGCAGCAACCTTCCGATTACGAGACTGATAAGGATAACTGACGGTTTCTCGTCATTTTTCCTAAATTTTATACTTATAAAAAGTGATGTGGTGCGCCTTTTCAGACAGTTTGATTTTAACAAACATAAAATTACGATAATCCGGAACGCAAGCGTCGCTGCCGGTTTATTATTTTCTCCTAAATTAATTACATTTTTATTTGACCAATATACGCTACAGTAATAATGTGAAATGACAGAGGGAAAAAGTATTGAAGACGCTAACTGGTATTTATTTAATACTTTGAACAAAAGCCTTTGTTTGCAATGACAGCTTCAGAACACCTCCTGTATGGAGAAACTAGTCGCATGGATTGCTCTGGTGTTATTTTGGCATATTCCTCCACACAAGCAGTCTTCAAATCATGAAGGTTCCGTGGGCTTCTTTTATGGCCCTTGAGTTTCAGTTCTTTTCAGATATTTTCGATTGGATTCAAGTTAGGCGGCTGTGGCTCAAGTCTGTAAAGCGATTCGTCCATTGATCGAAAGGTAGCTTGTTCGAATCCCGGCTCCGACTGACCGCATGTCGAAGTGTCCTTGGGCAAGACACTGAACCCTAATTTGCTCCCAGTGGGCCTGGCAGCGCCTTGCATGGCAGCAGTCGCCCACTGGTGTATGAATGTGAGGCTTTGTAAAGCGGCTCGGGCACTGTGATAGTGTAGATAAAGCGCTATATAGTGTAAGTGCAGTCCATTTACCATTTATAGGTGATTGCCTGGGCCATTCTAGCATCTATTTTTTTTCTTTGAAACCAATTGAGAGTTTCCTCGGCAGTATGTTTTGGATCATTATCCTGCTGAAATGTCCACTCTTCAGTCACAAATGCTGTGAGGAGCACCTTTTTGTAGGCCAACCATTAGGACTGAACCAGCTGATATTCATTTGCACTGACAAGGGGCCTGATTGCGGTTTGATTCTTGATAGATTTTAGGTCTCGCCTTGGCTTTCCATGCCTTTTTGGACCTCCCTTCATGTGTTCAATACTTTTTCCCTGTGTCATTTCACATTATTATACCCAACGTAATTTCTGATCTTACTTGTTCTACTTTCTTTGCATGTATGGATTACTTGGGTTGTTCCCAGCATCTGGTGAAAATGTCATGTCAATAGCACTTTTGGAAGGGTATTTAGTGAGAAAAGTGGTGACGTGTTTCAGCCACTGTAATAATATAATTTTCAATTTATACCCCTGCTGCAACAGCCAATTCCTCATTAACATTGTATTTGTCCCTGGTGGTGGCCTTCCTGGTCTCCACAGCAATGGATGCCATCTTGGCGCTATGTTTTTCAATGGCTTTAAGGAGCAGTACAAAAAATCTGAGGAAAGAGTAATTAATAATAGGATTAGAAAGTTTTAAAGACCAAGGAAAGTACCACAATTTCTTGTGTATAATTATTTAAAAAAACTAAATTTTTGCCTGGGTATGTAAACCTATGAGCACAACTGTACAGATATGCATATATCATACGTACCACTGTCATATTGAAATGAAAGTGTAGCCTACACCTTTTTAATAACCTCTAGGTCGCGGTGGGATATTGGAATGAGTGTGTACAGCTTCTTCATAACCTCTAGATGGCGGCATACTTTTATAAAATGTGAAAGTTTTTTTACTTATTTTCCCCTATACCTATGTATAATGCGCACTATTGACTATTGATTTGGGGGGGAAATGCGCATTATGGACAAGAAATTACGGTACTGTTTTATTTTCAAAATACATTATGTTTCAAGGTAAATGCTGAAAAGCTGCGAAAACTGAGAACAATATAGTACTGAATTATTAAGATGTATCTTAGAACTACGTCTTAGCTGACCAGATTTTTGGGGCGGGGTTAAACACTAGCCCTGTAACGAAAGCAGGTTGGGGCATATAATTTCTGGCATTAGTCACCCCTCCCCCACTATATAAACACCAAGCTCCCTTATTCCATGCAGTGGCCATTCGGCAGAATTACCATTTCCTTATTCATAATAGCTTGGCCCAGATCTACCACTAGAGTGCAGTTAGCCATCAATTTACAACCCTAATTCCAATGAAGTTGGGACGTTAAAACAGAATACAATGATTTCCAAATCATGTTCAACCGATATTTAATTGAATACACTACAAATGAAAGATATTTAATGTTCAAACTGATCAACTTGATTGTTTTTAACAAATAATCATTAACTTAGAATTTTATGGCTGCAACACGTTCCCAAAAAGCTGGGACAGGTGGCAAAAAAGACTGAGAAAGTTGAGGAATGCTCATCAAACACCTGTTTGGAACATCCCACAGGTGAACAGGCTAATTGGGAACAGGTGGGTGCCATGGTTGGGTAGAAAAGGAGCTTCCCTGAATTGCTCAGTCATTCACAAGCAAAGATGGGGCGAGGTTCACCTCTTTGTGAACAAGTGCGTGAGAAAATAGTCGAACAGTTTAAGGACAATGTTCCTCAACGTACAATTGCAAGGAATTTAGGGATTTCATCATCTACGGTCCATATCATCATCAAAAGGTTCAGAGAATCTGGAGAAATTACTACATGTAAGCAGCAAGGCCGAAAACCAACATTAAATGCCCGTGACTTTCGATCCCTCAGGCGGCACTGCATCAAAAACCGACATCAAATTGTAAAGGATATCACCACGTGGACTCAGGAACACCTCAGAAAACCAATGTCAGTAAATACAGTTCGCCGCTACATCCGTAAGTGCAACTTGAAACTACTATGCAAAGTAAAAGCCATTTATCAAATAACACCCAGAAACACCGCCGGCTTCTCTGGCCCCGAGCTCATCTCAGATGGACTGATGCAAAGTGGAAAAGTGTTCTGTGGTCCGACGAGTCCACGTTTCAAATTGTATTTGGAAATTGTGGACATCGGGTCCTCCGGGCCAAAGAGGAAAATAACCATCCGGACTGTTATAGACGCAAAGTTCAAAAGCTAGCCTCTGTGATGGTATGGGGCTGTGTTAGTGCCAATGGCATGGGTAACTTACACATCTGTGAAGGCACCATTAATGCTGAAAGGTACATACAGGTTTTGGAGAAACATGCTGCCATCCAAGCAACGTCTTTTTCATGGAGGCCCCTGCTTACTTCAGCAAGACAACGCCAAACCACATTCTGCACGTTACAACAGCGTGGCTTCGTAATAGAAGAGTGCGGGTACTAGACTGGCCTGCCTGCAGTCCAGACCTGTCTCCCATTGAAAATGTGTGGCGCATTAGGAAGCGTAAAATACGACAACGGAGACCCCGAACTGTTGAACAGCTGAAGCTGTACATCAAGCAAGAATGGCAAAGAATTCCACCTACAAAGCTTCAACAATTAGTGTCCTCAGTTCCCAAACATTTATTGAATGTTTTTAAAAGAAAAGGTGATTAACACAATGGTACACATGACCTGTCCCAGGTGTTTGATGAGCTTTTTTGGAAGGTGTTGCAGCCATAAAATTCTAAATTAATGATTATTTGCTAAAAACAATCAAGTTTATCAGTTTGAACATTAAATATCTTGTCTTTGTAGTGTATTCAATTAAATATAGGTTGACCATGCTTTGCAAATCATTGTATTCTGTTTTTATTCATGTTTAACACAACGTCCCAACTTCATTGGAATTGGGGTTGTATGTCTATAACTCAAAAAAATACATGTTCCCTGAAGTGTGATGTGAGCTACAGTTTATCTGCCGAGCTGTGACCCCATGTGTGGCGCGAAGTGAGGCAGCGGCGAAGAGGATGCCCCTTGCCAGTCCACCAGTGAGGTCCGGCGCAACAGCGATAGGGCCGTCAGCCTCACTGTTGCCGACCCCGACATCACAGGGCGTGGTGGAGGAGGGTGGGGGCAAACATCCAGGGGCTGTGGCCGCATATGGTGCACCCTTCGGTGGCTGAATTTAAACGGGGGGGAAAAAGGCTGGAAAATTGTCCCTGTGGCGTGGTTGCCGTTCCTTATGCCAGGACTTATGCCTGGCCGCCAAAGAGTGCCTCTGTGTGGCTCGTGAGAACGTGTGCATCGCTGGAATTCTCCTCTCCCGGCTTATGAGCTGAGAGGGAAAGCATGTACTTGATTGACAGGTTAAGTTTTAAGGGGTGGTGTTTTCAGAGCATTCAGCAACATCCCCATAACGTCTGGAGGCTGAAGGAATGTCTCAATTCGTCACCATTTTGAAGCTTGACTTTATACACTGCGATTTTTTTTTTTAAATCATTAAATTTTTTCTGGCTTGTTAAGATACTGTTCTCTGTGCTGTGTCAAATTGACAAGACTTTTTTTTTTGGGGCAATTATTAATGTCTTAAATGAAAGGATGTTAATGGTAAACCTGGTTTCCATGTAGTGGAGAATCTGTTGGGGTGAGAGCAGCGTATCTTCAGCGTAACAGTTAGGATGAAGAAAGCTAAAAGTGATTTTAAATGTCCGCATCTTTGAGTGACGGTGACTCTCAATGCGCAGCGCCTCAACCACATCGACCTTGTGCAGTACCTGCTCTCACACACAGTAGACAAAATAAAGGAGACATGAGAAGACAGCAAATAGCGCACACACATTGAAGAACAAAACAACCAATGAATGCAAAGTAAAACAAGAATGTCAGATGGTCACAAAACAAACAAGAGCATCCATTCTTACCTCAGCCAAGCAGACCTTGGTAAGTTTTCTACGGAGCTTCTGAGCTTTCTTTAAGGCTTTCTTGCTGTACAGCACTGGAACACTCATCATTGGAGTCTTGATTTTGCCACTGGCCACCATTAGTATCTCTCGAAGTCTGTGACAAAGAAAAAGATGACCCTGACCAACTTTTCTTACAACGCATGCATTGATTGCAACTGACGGTTATAACATCTTGAAATTGATATTACCGAGGTATTCCCAATGTGACATTCATCTCTCCCCTGCCAGCAAAGTGGAAGGTGTTGAGGGTCATTTGGGTTGAGGGCTCACCAATGGACTGAGCTGCCAGCAGACCCACCGCTTCCCCTGGATCACACAGTGACCGCTGCCACTTGTAATGCAACAACTGTCGAAGTCTGGCGACAAATCAGAATTAACATTAATAATGAGTGTTTTCTGAACAAGGGCACTGAGAGCGTGGAGCTCTGCCAAAGCCAAGCCGTTAAAAGTAGGGTTAAAAAATGTTTATGAATGAAAAGACAAATCGACCCAATACCTGTATGTACATTAAATACAACAACGATAATAAAATGTAATTTTTTCTAAAATGATTTTTGCTTAAAACTATTTTCAAAGAACAGAAATATGCATATAAGGATTTAAAATGTTCATTATGAAAAGGTTGAATGATTACAAAAATAGCACCCTTGATTCTGTGTGCCAGATATTTAGCGTGCTGTGAAAAGGTATTGGCCGCCGCCTTTTATTTTGGCATAGTTTTACCCACTTTAATGTTTAAGATCAAACAAATAGACAAATACAACCCAAGTGAACTTAAAATGCAGTTGTTTTTTTTCCCCCAATGGTGATTTCATTTAAGGAAATAAAAACGATTCAAAGTTACCTGGACCTGTGTAAAAATGCAATTACCACCCTTGTTAGGTCATTAATTGTGGCTAATAAAGGTTTTTGGTGAATTTTCACTGATCACACCCAAGCCTGATTAGCTCCAGACCTGTTCAATCAAGAAATCACTTAAACAGATTAGGTCCCGAAAAAATATCTAAAAAAGCTGCAACAAAATGACACGATCCAAAGAAATTTCAGAACAGTCGAGAAATAAAGTACATAATTGACATCTATCGGTCTGGAACTGGTTACAAAAGCCATTTCTTAAGCTTTAGGATTCCAGCGATTCACAGGGAGAGCCATTCTCCTGACATGGAGAAAACATGGAACAGTGGTGAACCTTGTGTGTCTCGTTACATCTGGCGTAAATGTAGCGCAGCGTTTCAGAAAAAGAACATCAGACCAACACTCAAACATGGTGGTGGTAGTGTGATGGTCTTGGGGTGCTTTTTTTCCCCCCCTTCAGGACCTGGACAACCTGCTGTGATTGATGAAACTGTGAATTCTGCTCTTTCACAGGAAATCCTGAAGGAGAATGTTCAACCATCAGTTTGTGACCTCAAGCTAAAGCACACTTGGGTTCTGCAGCAGGATTACGATCCGAAACACACCAGCAAGCCAACTTCTGAATGGCATTAAAAAAAAAAAAAAAAAAAGTGAAGGTTTTGGAGTGTTCTAGACAAGGTCCAGACTTTAATACAATTGTAATGCAGTGGCATGGCCTTAAAGGGGCCCTCCATGCTCGAAAACCCTCCATTTTTGGTTATTTCTAACAATTCTGCAAGAAAGGGTGGGCCAAAAATATCTCCACAGAGATGTGAAAGACTTATTGCCAGTTTGCTTGATTTCAGTTATTGCTGCTGAGCAGTTATTAGGTTTAGGGGGGCCATTACTTTTTCCACACAGGGCCAGGTAACTTGAATTTTTTTAGAATTCCATCTACAAGCTTCAACAATTAGTGTCCTCAGTTCTCAAATGCTTATTGAGTGTTGTTAAAAGGAAAAGTGCTAACTCTGTTGCAGCATATTTTGGAATGTGTTGCAGGCACCAAGCTGCTGTGTACCTGTCTGTATCCAAGTTGTGTTGACTCATTGGGTCTCGATTCTGCAAGTATTTCTCTGTGAGGTCACGAAAGCTTTCAGAAACGGATCCAAAGCTTACATCAGGCCTGAACACGCCCAGGCTGGGCTCAGGGCAGCGGGAGGACTTTCTTTTGTATTTTGATCGTCCAGCTTCATCAAGAGCATGCCACTGTTCCACCAGCTGGAGAAAGATTAAAACTGCTCATGAAAATATCTGGAAAGAGGATTACATTTAATTCAGGTGGCAACAAAAAATATGACAGAAATACCTTAAGCACAGCCACATCTCTGCCGCACACATTTTTTATTGCTCCATGTTCGGTCTGCTTAAGCCTGGCCATCTTCTTTTGGGAAAACAATAGGAATGCTCCTTTAACAGATTACAATAAAATATGATGACCGTGGTCAGTAGTGGTGGTGATAAAACCCCTAACAAGTAACATTTCAAATGCGGACATTTGTCATTACCTCTGCGAGGGGAAGTCAACTCTCTCTTTGCTTTCCAGCGTTGTATGGCTGAAAAATGCCGACTTGCACTTTGAGTGTCCAATCGTGTCAACACCTCATCCAACCTCTGGGACTTCTTTATTACCTTCAGCAACAGCAAACTGTTTATTCTTTCTATTATACAAAAGTTCCCAGTAAACGCCTTCTGTTTTTTCAACATTTGGAAGAATTTACACCACTACTGTGGCTTCATGTTCATGAGAATAAGACAACTTCCAGGTTTTATCTTCATACTTCGCAAATGGGATTCTAATTTGCATCAAGCACCCGCATTTGGGAAGACCTAAATTATGCAAACCCATGGTTAAAAAAAAAACAAAACAATTCCATTGAAGTTGGGACGTTGTGTTCAACAAATAAAAACAGAATACAATGATTTGCAAATCATGTTCAATTGATATTTAATTGAATACACTACAAAGACAAGATATTTACTGTTCAAACTGATAAACTATTGTTTTTAGCAAATGATCATTAACTTAGAATTTTATGGCTGCAACACGTTCCAAAAAAGCTGGGACAGGGTCATGTTTACCACTGTGTCACATCACCTTTTCTTTTAACAACATTCAATAAACGTTTGGGAACTGAGGACACTAATTGTTGAAGCTTTGTAGGTGGAATTCTTTCCCATTATTGCTTGATGTACAGCTTCAGCTGTTCAACAGATCGGGGTCTCCGTTTTCGTATTTTACGCTTCATAATGCGCCACACATTTTCAATGGGAGACAGGTCTGGACTGCAGGCAGGCCAGTCTAGTACCCGCACTCTTTTACTACAAAGCCACGCTGTTGTAACACATGCAGAATGTGGTTTGGCATTGTCTTGCTGAAATAAGCAGGGGCGTCCATGAAAAAGAAGTTGCTTGGATGGCAGCATCTGTTTCTCCAAAACCTGTATGTACCTTTCAGCATTAATGGTGCCTTCACAGATGTGTAAGTTACCCATGCCATTGGCACTAACACAGCCCCATACCATCACAGATGCTGGCTTTTGAAATATGCGTCCACAACAGTCCGGATGGTTCTTTTCCTCTTTGGCCCGGAGGACACGATGCCCACAATTTCCAAAAACAATTTAAAATGTGGACTCGTCGGACCACAGAACACTTTTCCACTTTGCGTCAGTCCATCTTAGATGAGCTCGGGCCCAGAGAAGCCGGCGGCGTTTCTGGGTGTTGTTGCTAAATGGCTTTTGCTTTGCATAGTAGAGTTTCAAGTTGCACTTACGGATGTAGCGCCGAACTGTATTTACTGACATTGGTTTTCTGAAGTGTTCCTGAGCCCATCTGGTGATATCCTTTACACATTGATGCCGGTTTTTAATGCAGTGCCGCCTGAGGGATCGAAAGTCACGGGGCATTCAATGTTGGTTTTCGGCCTTGCCGCTTACATGCAGTAATTTCTCCAGATTCTCTGAACCTTTTGATGATATTATGGACTGTAGATGATGAAATCCCTAAATTCCTTGCAATTGTACGTTGAGGAACATTGTCCTTCAACTGTTCGACTATTTTCTCACATACTTGTTCACAAAGAGGTGAACCTCGCCCCATCTTTGCTTGTGAATGACTGAGCAATTCAGGGAAGCTCCTTTTCTACCCAATCATGGCACCCACCTGTTCCCAATTAGCCTTTTCACCTGTGGGATGTTCCAAACACGTGTTTGATGAGCATTCCTCAACTTTCTCAGTCTTTTTTGCCACCTGTCCCAGCTTTTTTGGAACGTGCTAAAATTCTAAGTTCATGATTATTTGCTAAAACAATAAAGTTTATCAGTTTGAACATTAAATATATAGTTTTTGTAGTGTATTCAATTAAATATAGGTTGAACATGATTTGCAAATCATTGGATTCTGTTTTTATTCATGTTTAACACAACGTCCCAACTTCATTGGAATTGGGGTTGTATTACAAAACCTGAAATAATGGCATTAACAATTGATTACATGTATTTTTACAACAAAATCTGTGTGTAGTACATATTTATCCCCAGTGGCCATATTACAGCACAGTGGGGCCCATCAACTACACTTTCACTGTGGCAGCCATTTTGGCCAGTGGCACACACTGAGGAGGATGCACTGAATTTGACAAGGCTGCCATTTTTTCCATACTCATCAAGAGCTGTCAGACAATTATTATTGAAGTATGGCCGATGTGCAATGACTGCTGGTTTACCTCAAAGTTGTCCTCTATGAAGGAAAACTGCCTTGGCTGCAGGAATTGTGTCTTAGGGATATCAAGCCCATCTTCGCCATACAGGAACTGGACTACAGATCCATCACTGTCCCTCACAGTCAGATCATACTGGACCACCAAACCCTCCAGATGCTTTATGACACACCTAAAGAAGAAAAAGGATGAATACACGAGATAAATAAGAACAACAACAAACTTGGAACCTTTTTTTTTTTTTGTTCCCATTTCTCCCTTTTTGATTCAGAGGGGTTTGTTGAATGCATGCCTATTTTAAGGAGGCTGCGCACGAGGATTGATTTACCGCTGCAGGTATCCTGATCTGGAGGTTTTTACAGCGGTATCCACCAGTCCCTCTCTGCCAGCCATGCAATGGAAGAAAAATTCCTGATGGTAACATGATCACATGGTTAACAGTCACTTCAAATGCTTAGCTTGCAGTCATTTGTCCAATCCTTCGTAAAAATCCAAGCTTAGATACACGCACACACCTGTGGTTTGATGCCTGTGAGGAACCTGCCAGAAACAAATCCACCAGCACTGGGCGCTGGGTCATATGGCTGGAAACATGGTAATGATTTCCCAGAGGGCATCAGTGGAGGTCTACGACCCTCTAACTCAATCTGACCTAGTAGACATGAGATCTGAAACGTGCACACAAATAAAGAAGCTTGCAGGGTCGACCTCATACAAGGTTAGATGAATATTAAGATATCAATCTCGACGAGAGGAGCAGAGTGGGGAAATTTACCTGCATGGTGTTGACGGTGGAACCCTTGGCACCTGACTGGACCATCAGTTGGAGGTTGTTGTCTGGGAACGAAGAGTGAAGGCCAACTGGCATGCACACCTACAAAAGACATGATAAATTCATTGGAATTAAGGAGCCCTGCAATATACACTTCAAAGGTGAACCCCTGCATATTCGCAACTTCACAGATAGTTTTTGGGGACTATGTCCCTAGTTATACACTAAAAAATGTGCCTATTGGTTGTTTTTGTGCTCAGGCAAAAGCAAACGTATTGTTGTTACAATTTCCCTGTATTCCAGACAAAGCACGGCTCTAAAGACTCCTATTAGGGGTAAAATGATTGTGGCGTGCACGTCACCCTCAAAACACCATACCAACAGTGAAGTTCAGTGGGGGGAACATGATGGTGTGGGACTTCTTTTTAGCAAATGGTACTGGTAAACGATTGAAGAAACGATGAATGGGCAAATGTACAGAGACATTCTTGACAGAATTCTGCTGCCATCTAGTTGGTAGGTTCAATCCTTTTTCCCTGTGTTATTTGACATTATTACACATAACTTCATTTCTGAGCTCATTTGTTTGACTTTGCATGGCTGGATTTACTTGGGTTGTTCTCAACATTTGGTGAAATTTGGCACCTTTGGAAATATATTTAGTGAGAAAAATGGTGACGTGTTAAATTCTTATTTCAGCCGCTTTATATCAGCATCTCTGATGACTATGATATATTCTGTTTAAAGTTTTTAATATTTTTTGTCATGTCATTAGACAAATCTAATATTGATTGTGAAATACTTGGGCCAGCTATATGCTGGGGCAAGTCAAATCTGCAACTTCCTCAATTGTCTCCTCAGCAGTTGCTTCGTGCGGGCTGCTGTCTGATCTCGTGTCTGCGGTGAGATTGTACATGGCCACAAAGTCATGTTTGTTCATTTTTATCGTTGAAGTGCTTTAAACTTGTATTAATTTTGGATACATTTGTGTGATGTTGTTTGAGGAGTCTAATTCACGTGAACTGCGCTTATCGTCAAGTTCGAGCCGCCAGTGACCAGAAGTGCAATTTTGAGTTTCAAAATAAAAGTGACATTTTAATGGCAACATAACCACTGCTTAACCTAAACATAAGTATAGTTTATGTTTAAATAGATTAAATAAAAAATAAATGAGAAAACCATAAACATAATCTCAAATCCAAATTATACTTTTAAAGTGCAAAATGAAATGTCAAATTAAATTGAGTTTTTTTTTTTTTTTTTGGTCAGTATATGGTGGGAACATCATTTGCTTTCTCCACATGTGCGATACACTTTTGAACTTCTTGATGCAACTGAGGCTTAGTTTGATCGACAATTGCTGTTCCTGCTTTGCACATCTTGGCCTCTAAGGGGCAGTGTGATACACGCAATAAGATACACATTTGCAGTAACAAAAAAGTAGTAGTTTGAAGAATATATATTTTTTTTTTTCAAACAAAAGGTGCTCTGCCCTGAGTTAACACATCTAGATGTAAATTCCATGAAATAAAAGCTGCAATTCTGAACTTTTGTCTCATATTCATCTTTTGATCTGAAACCCAAATGTCTTCAGTATTCAAAAAAAAAAAAAAAAAAAAAAAGGGGATTTACCTTGCCGTTCCAATACATATGGAGGGGACTGTATTTGAACATTCCCTTGGTCAAATTATTTTGTATGCGAGTTTAGTTTTACAGTGAACTTCAACTGGATCGTTAATAAAGGACTAAGCAAGGAACATTCACTCTTACGCCTTGATACTTTGTTAGCATCTTGGCAACCTGTTCCTGTGATCACGTGGTCTCTTGAAAAAGAGTAGTAGTAGCAGTATTTTAGATCCAGTCCAATCCAGTCCTTGTTTTTTTGCTGCCATCTGACCAATTTACGATCTCAAAGATCAGATCGGGACATCCCTAATGGAAACCTCGAATTTATTGTGGGGATGTTTTTAACTACACCAATGTAGTTGTAGAAAATCAAGCTGAACATTGCTCTTTACTTGCATTTGTTCCTGTTCATTTGTTAGGAATGTGTGCATTAGCTATTCGGCGGGCTGAGGTTGGTATTTCGCAATTTATTTAATAAAACTCTTGACTGTGGCTTGTATTTTAACCAGTGGCTTTCCAGTCATCTATTTTTGTTTTCTTTTGCAAAGAATAAGATCCCAATTTACCTTATGTGAGTCATTGCTGGCACATGACTATCATATAGCTAATAAACCTCACTGTATCAGAGATGTGCAAGTGAGTAACTGCACTACACTGATCAGTTTAAATAAAACAGTGATACACTAAATCTGCATTACATAAACCGGCGATATAGCGAGGAAGGACTGTATACACGTTGCTGCTCTGTTGATCACTGTACAACTTTTCCCAAACACCTTTTTAACTCCTATAAGCAACCCAAGGAGGTGACTTTCTTCATTTCTGTGTAGTTGGCTAATATAGGCTTTCAGCTGTAGCCTTTACGGTCTGTGTGTAGTACATGCATATTTATTCCCAGGGGCTATGTTGGAGCACCATGGGGCCCATGAACTACACTTTCATTGTAGCAGCCATTTTGGCCAGTGGCACCCACTGAGGAGAATGCACTGAATTTGACAAAGCTGCAATAGTTTATAATGTGGCAGCTGTGATCTAGCCCTAGATCACATACTTGTAACTGTGGCACTGCTGACCACGTGAGTGTGACAATACAGACTGTATTAATGATAACTAAGTTCAACTTTGCAAACTTAAAAAAAATCTAACGTATTTGTTCCCGAGTCAGAGTCATGGTCACGACTCACAGCGCTGCTGTTGTGACTTTCAGCTCAGCCAGGCACTTGCATGATTTGTTTCGCACAGTTCGTACACCAACAGAGGGAATAAATCTTATTCGCTCGACGAGCATTTGTTTGTCGGTCTGTTTCCAGATGACGTAAGGTGTCTGTCATGGTACTTTCAAGCATGTGCTATATATAGTTCGCTCTTTCTGGACCAAATGATGATGGGTTTTGTAAATAATATACGTGCCCCCTTGGTTTGGTTCATGTGAACATTTCTGGTAATAAAACTGGACAAATAGCATTTGTTGATTAATTATATGAACCATGCAGCATGCTACAATACAGCAGCAAATAAGCAGAGAGCAAAAAAATCAATAAATAAGCACAACTTAAGCACATTTATCCTCGTTCACACGGTGAAATGAAGAATGCTAACAGACATCGAAACAAAAAAAGGCAGAAGATGTGCTGGTGCCACTGGTAACCATGCTAAACCCTAGTCAGACATGTCAGTTCTTCAACGGTCCAAACTGTTAACATGCTTCCTGTAATTCTGTCACAATGGTTTTCGAGAGAGGTGGGAGCATATCAATAACAACTCGCTTCATCCAATTCGCTGGCCATGCAGTCGTTAATGCTGTTGTGTTACTCCACACAGTAGTCTTGACTCCGAACATATCATCGCAGGCTGTAGGGGACCAAGGTCACATGGCTTTCACATGGAAACTGATCTAGAGGGCGTTTGGAACGGTACTTCGACTATCTTTTGCAGAGGTCTCAAAATCTTTTTGTTATGCACCACAATTTGTCAGCCGTGTTCATACCCGTCCAACTGAACCGAATCAAGTGGGAAAATAAGAGTTTGAATAAAATGGACAAAAGTTCCCCTCCCTTTGCTTTCACCCAAGTGTGATGGAGGGGTTTGCGTCCCCCAATGATCCTAGGGGTTACGTTGCCGGGGTTTTATGCCCCGGGCAGGGTCACAGGGCAAAGAGGTCCTAAGTGAGGGACCAAACAAAGCATAGCTCAATGACCTCCCATGATGATGAAAATGTATGGACCCTATGGTCCTCTTCATCACGCTGTTCACACTTTGATATCATGACACCAAGGCGAAACCCAACAGTACCTCAGTACCATTTGGAGGCTTCAAACAGGATGTTCTCAGAGTGAAGTTGCCACTGAGGTTTGTGTCTGATGATAAGTTACAATGCCAAAGTAGACCAACGGTAAAACAAAGAAACAATAGCGCTGATAGCACTCCTCGTATAACAGTTGGAATGTTACCTTGTTAATGTCATTGTTCACTTGGTTGGCCACTTCTTTGAATTTGTGGTCAGCCGTGCTGAAATCCCGTTGGTCTGGGGTGAGATGAGCATCCTGCCAATGGCTCCTGGCTTCTGCTTCATCCACATCAGGGGGGAGGTTGAATGCTGCCCGGAGGGCCTGAGAAATGTAAAGAAGGCTAATGTTACCGTTTGGAAACATTGCCGACTTTAGCTACTGTAAAACTTCCCGCTGTCAACAATTTACTGATTGTGTGTGGTACATATTTATGCCCAGAGACCATGTTAGAGCACAATGGGGCCCACCAACTACACTTTCACTGTAGCAGCCATTTTGGCCAGTAGCACCCACTGAAGAGGATGCACTGAATTTGACAAGGCTGCAATATTTTACAATGCACATGTAGCACTGCTCTGTTTGCAGTGTGAGATAGGACTGATTACATTAACCTAAAAACAAGAACGATTAATAATAGCTGCAACTCACTCTTGCACCAATCTTTAGTGATTGTTGAATAATGCGTTTCCTTTTTTTGTTCGCACCCGGTTTCACCAGGATGTCCTCAACACCTAAAAGAAAAACAAAATATTTTCGGAATATGCCTGTGGGAAAGGGGAAAAAATGACTTGCGGTCAATTACCCAGAGTGAATCCTCTATATAACTGAAGGTAGGCAGTAAAGAGTCTGGCGAGACAGCTGAGCAGTTTGCCGCTGGTCTCCCCTCCATAAAGTTCATAGCAACAATGGACCAGACCATATGCTGATGAGCCATAGTGAGCTTTGTCCAGAACACCCACTAACAACTCCCCCTGACGGATCACCACCTAAGAAGTAGAATATCTTTTTTAAAGTAAATTGTTAAATCTCATTGAACAACTCCCATGTTAACATTTCTGAAACCAACAAAAGTACAAACGGTGTGTGTGAGTGTATGCGTATGCACCTGCGAGTCACACATGGTGTCAGGTCGATATCCTGGAGCTGCTCGTGGGGGAACTTGGATCCATGCTTTGCTGGGGATTTTCGATTTCCCAACCAGGTTCAATGGCAAATGCTTTTCTGGAATAACATTGAGGACGACGGTGGACACCACCTATAATGAGGCAAGGCATTGGTTACATCCCATTTATAGGCCCACTTCATACCCATTAAACCAACTATAAAGTAGGGCTGCACGACATTGGGAAGAAATATTGCAATTTTCTTCATCCCGACGATATATACTGTGATGTAAAAAATAAAAAATAAAAAAATCAGGATTATACACACACATAATGTGGGGGGGGAAAGCTGATGTGTCTCTCTCTATAAAAACTATGCTCAATAAAGCACAAAAGTATACAGTTATTTGTATATAGTCTACCTGTATTTAAATGCACTGTAGTATTAAGCAATAGCCCTGCCAGTCGGAGTTAAATCATTTCTTTTCATGCCCAGTTATACTTTGGAGTCGTCAGCACATTCCTAACACTATTCATTTGTTTGAAATCCATCTGTTATTTTACACCTATGTTTAAACATATGCATTCGTATTTCTATATTTCAGTCCATTAGTTTAAGCAAAACAATTTGTTGTGTACACCTGAAGTTTGTCCCGTCAATAATGCCGTGGGCTCTTCCCCCCTCCCAAGTGTAATCTGTTGCGACATGCATTTGTTCGTAACATTCTGAAGAGAGATAGAGTACATGGAGGCATGTAATTGTTTCCCGTAGCCCAATTAATACTTATCATACCAAAATAATAAGTATATAATATTCTGGGTTGCTCCCTGTGTGTAGACTTTACACCGATGTGATCGGTGTTATTGGTATTGGCCGATAATTAGCATTCTATGCTGATCAGCCGATCAGGCTTTCATGTCATAAGTCGCCGATCCGATCAATGACGTCATCGATCGGCTCCGCACAAGACATTTAACTCCGCGTCTTCGTCGCATATGAATCCAATAGCTAGTTTGTTTTTAGCCTGGTCATGTGTCTTGTAGCGTAGTACTGTAACTATCTGACGGCCAATAAAGTTTTTTCAATCTTGTCGGTGTGGGACTATTTTCTATGGACAAACAACACGTAAGTTATTTGCAGTCTGTACAAAGTCATCTAAATGCTTCAACACAACAAATTTGATCGAGCACCTGAAGAAAGGGGGGGAGTGTCAAACTGACTCGAACTCTGGACAACACCCATCCGTCCATATAGGTGGGACAGTGAGAAAGTTAAGAGTAAGCATGTCATTATCAGTATTTATTAAAGTAATTTAATTGCAATAAAGTAATTTAATTACAGTAAGTTAGCACCCATTATTTCTGTCATGTAATGTTGATTAGACCGAAACTTATGTCAGTGGCCAATCCTCGAATGCCCCCTAGAGGTCATTGGTGTTTTAACTTTTGTCTAAAATGCTCGAGAATCATTTGAGCTGGAATGGGCTCCAGCACGCCCGCAACCCTTATGAGGATAAGCTGTCCAGAAAATGGATGGATACAGTATACAGTACACAAGTATATACAATAAATGAACTAGTCATGTAAATAGACACATTGCTCCATCTTGTGATCGGATCGGTGATCGTTTTTTTTTTTTTTTTTTTTTTTTTTTTTTTTAAACTTGGTGATCGGCCCCAAAAATCCTGATCGTGTAGAGCCTACCTGTGTGTTGTTTGATGGGTTCTAATTTACCATAACATCAGTGCTAATCTAATTGGCATGTCCAACCAGGTCCCTCTGCTGGTCACTTAATATCAAAGTTGACGGACTGCATATCAATACATCGACATTGCGCAGGACCCTGTGATGTGACTGTTGCGCACACATACATTGCGATGACGCTCAAACGATATATTGTGCAGCCCTACTCTAAAGGTTCATACACCTTTCCGATATTCATACGATAGCACTTTTCAACCACCAATTTGCCGATCAATTTTTTAAGCTCTTCAACTGTATGGTAGATAAATATTTTAATGTATCAAATTTCAAGGAGATACAGTATGAACTTTTATGTATAAAGTTATGCCATTTTGTTTGACTTCTCTGCCAAAAAGTTAGAATTTGAGGCAGATTTCCTAGGATGGAACTATTTTCAGTCTTTACTTGAAAAGAAAAACATTGCAGCTAAATTTGGCATAAATAAATAACATGGCAAAGGCAAAAGGGAATGCATGTTTTGGTCTGGTGAAACTAAGGTTGAACATTTTAGGCCAAAATATTAAAAGGTATGTTGGGCACAAAAACAAAAGAACATTCATTTTAACGGGCATGTTCACTTCATGCACTTTTTATTCATTATTAAGTGTTGGTTAATTACGACTCTGGGTCTGATAACAACCTGAAAATTCAAGACAACTAAATAGATTTAAAAAAAAATCTCATTTCAGGATGGTTTTGCTGGGAATTTTGGTGCAATATTAAAATGTCAAAACAAATGGAGGATCCCAGGTGTCTCCCTACCTGCTTTCCTGTCCAGAGTTTCTGTGGCTTGAGTATAGCTGGTGGGAGGATTTTAATTCGGCCCGGTTTGTCAGTCAGCCCTCTGTACACAAGTTCAGTGTACTGGTCTCTCGTGAAGAAACAGCCTCGAATTGTCATCCGTGTACCCGACACCATGTGGTCTTGTATCAGACCAGCCAAAGGCTTTCCATCCTGATGAGGCAAATAAAGAACCAGTGATGAGGATGTATACATACCTGATTTCAGGTTATTTATTTTTTATTTTTTTTGATTTTTTTTTTGGGGCATATTTATCACACTTAATTGTTTCGGCTCATCGAGCAATTTTTATTATCACACAAGACAATTCAAGTAGTCTTCATACAAAATGCACTTCCTAAATGATGATGTTATCTAGTAAGGGGAAAAGAATCCAAATCTATCTGGCCTGCTGTGATTGATGATGTGAAAAGTAATTCCGTCGGTTGTAAAATCACAAATTAACTACTGTATGATTAACCACGCCGGCCGACTGGTTTGCACATCTGCCTCACAGTTCTGGGGACCGGGGTTCAAATCCCGGCCCCGCCTGTGTGGAGTTTGCATGTTCTCCCCGTGCCTTGGTAGGTTTTCTCCGGGCACTCCGGTTTCCTCCTACATCCCAAAACATGCTTGGTAGGTTGATTGACGACTCTAAATTGCCCGTAAGTGTGAATGTGAGTGCGAATGGTTGTTTCTATGTGCCCTGCGATTGGCTGGCGACCGGTTCAGGGTGTACCCCGCCAGACAAAGTGAAGTAAAAAAAAAAACATCCATTTTGCCACGTTCTATAGAAATTGAACAAATGAGAAACAAAGCGACTCAAATGTATCAGTCTGGAAAAGGTTACAAGGGCGACAATCTGAAACATTTAAGTGGAGTCATAAAATAGTAGGGATGCACCATAACGGTTTTTCTCACCAATAACTTGCTGCTACTCCAAGTCGATATCGATACCCGCTATAATTTTTTTTAATGGTTTATATCAGGGGTCTTCCACAATTTCCAGGCCAAGGCCCCCCAAACTGATAAATAGCTGGAGTGGGGGCCCCGCTACTTATGTATATTGTCTTTTATATCAAACTGGTCCTAGAAGAAAATGCCTTTTCATTCATACAAAATAAAATTTTGATATTATATTCCTATCATATATCCATTATCATATGCACATAAAATATGTAGTGTAATGTAAGAATAAAATAATGCCTTGTTATTGTCACTATACACTGAGTACAATATACAATGAGATGAGGTGTAAATGTACTTTGTTATTGTGCATATATACTAAAGTATTGATAATTTGAATTACACACAGGTTCATATATTCATTTTTTATTTTTTTATTTAAACAATATTAGAACGGGTGATCCTTCATGCTAATGTTAATTTCAAGACATTTGGATTTGTGGCCGAGCCAAGCGTGTTGGTGCCAGTCAAGCAACCCAGCAGACGCGTGTCATTAGTGGACGCTTGCGCATTTCCCCGCCGAACGAAGGAGGGCCAGTGTGTGTTTTGATTGTTAATTTCATTCGCAGCTCTAATTTATTGTCCAGTAAGCGAACATTGGAACGGAGGCGCGCTGCTTGCTGGGGTTAGCTGTTGTCATCGACCGTGGTTCTGCAAGCGGCCAAACCATCCCCGCTTGCTCCTCTGTTGGCTTCGGCTGCTAAGCGAGTCAATTGTTTTGGAGGCCGCTGGATCTTGCCGCGGCGGGCGACTGGTTAGCACATGCGCCTCACAGTTCTGAGGACCGGGGTTCAAATCTGTGTGGAGTTTGCATGTTTTCCCTGTGCGGGTTTTCTCCGGGTACTCCAGTTTCCTCCCAAAAACATGCAGGGTAGGTTAATTGAAGACTCTAAATTGGCCGTAGGTGTGAATGTGTGTGCAAATGGTTGTTTGTTTTATATGTGCCCTACGATTGGCTGGCGACCAGTTCGGGGTGAAGTAGAATGGAAGATGAATGAATGAATGAATAATAGTAGAACACCCTCAATTCCAATGAAGTTGGGATGTTGTGTTAAACATAAGAACAAAATACAATGATTTGCAAATCATGTTCAACCTGTATTTAATTGAATACACTACAAAGATATTTAATGTTCAAACTGATCAACTTTATTGTTTTTAGCAAATAATCATTAACTTAGAATTTTATGGCTGCAACACGTTCCAAAAAAGCTGGGACAAGTGGCAAAAAAGACTGAGGAAGTTGAGGAATGCTCATCAAACACCTGTTTGGAACATCCCACAGGTGAACATGCTAATTGGGAACAGGTGGGTGCTATGATTGGGTAGAGCTGAATTGCTCATTCACAAGCAAAGATGGGGCAAGCTTCACCTCTTTGTGCGTGAGAAAATAGTCGAACAGTTTAAGGACAATGTTCCTCAACGTACAATTGCAAGGAATTTAGGGATTTCATCATCTACGGTCCATATCATCAACAAAAGGTTCAGAGAATCTGGAGAAGTCACTGCATGTAAGCGGCAAGGCCAAAAGCCAACATTGAATGCCGTGACCTTCGATCCCTCAGGCGTCACTGCATCAAAAACCGACATCAATGTGTAAAGGATATCACCACATGGGCTCAGGAACACTTCAGAAAACCAATGTCAGTAAATACAGTTCGGCGCTACGTCCGCAAGTGCAACTTGAAACTCTACTATGCAAAGCAAAAGCCATTTATCAACAACACCCAGAAACGTCGCCGGCTTCTCTGAGCCCTAGCTCATCTAAAATGGATGGATGCAAAGTGGAAAACTGTTCTGTGGTCCGACGAGTCCACATTTCAAATTGTTTTTTGAAATTGTGGACGTCGTGTCCTCCGGGCCAAAGAGAAAAAGAACCATCCGGACTGTTATAGACGCAAAGTTCAAAAGCCAGCATCGGTGATGGTTTGGGTCTGTGTTAGTGCCAATGGCATGGGTAACTTATAAATCTGTGAAGGCACCATTAATGCTGAAAGGTACATACAGGTTTTGGAGAAACAAATGCTGCCATCCAAGCGTCTTTTTCCACGGACGCCCCTGCTTATTTCAGCAAGACAATGCCAAACCACATTCTGCACGTGTTACAACAGCGTGGCTTCGTAGTAAAAGAGTGCGGGTACTAGACTTGTCTGCCTGCAGTCCAGACCTGTCTCCCATTGAAAATGTGTGGCGCATTATGTAGCGTAAAATATGACAACGGAGACCCCGGACTGTTGAACGGCTGAACCTGTAAATCAATCAAGAATGGGAAAGAATTCCACCTATAAGGCTTCAACAATTAGTGTCCTCAGTTCCCAAACGTTTATTGAATGTTGTTAAAAGAAAAGGTGATGTAACACAGTGGTAAACATGACCCTGTCCCAGCTTTTTTGGAACGTGTTGCAGCCATAAAATTCTAAGTTAATGATTATTTGCTAAAAACAAACAAGTTCATCAGTTTGAACATTAAATATCTTGTCTTTGTAGTGTATTCAATTCAATATAAGTCGATCATGATTTGCAAATCATTGTATTCTGTTTTTATTTATGTTTAGCACAACGTCGCAACTTCATTGGAATTGGGGTTGT
This sequence comes from Phyllopteryx taeniolatus, assembly GCF_024500385.1. Lineage (NCBI taxonomy): Eukaryota > Metazoa > Chordata > Actinopteri > Syngnathiformes > Syngnathidae > Phyllopteryx > Phyllopteryx taeniolatus. The sequence continues at coordinate 1,375,888 of NC_084511.1, forward strand.
AGTTACGATCTCGAAATCACTGGATGATCGTCATTTCAGCAAGTGCTGACGTTTAAATGCTAATTTACTGCGGCTATTGACTATTTTTGGTGTCATAGGCAAAGAATTTGGGTCATAACAGCCATGACTGAAAGGAGCCAAATCCAACAGGCTGGCAAGTGGTGACATGCACGCCGCTGAATGATGCAGTTCAAGTCTTCAATTAACCTACCGGATACAATATCAATAGTTATCAGTCCGATGGTTATAGTGCATCCCTAATAAAAAGGATGGACGCAAATACCTTTTCACAGGACGGTAAATAAATCAAGTTATAGGCACAATTGTTTGATTGTGTTTACCACTGCAAGGGTGTAGGCATGGATGTATTAATCTACCTTTGGCACAAGGTACTGTTGGTTGGTGCTGACTAATGTGTAGGCCTCCGCTCGACCAAGCTCACTCTGAGGGACGTGAGCATTCATCTCATCGCCATCAAAGTCTGCATTGTATGCTTTGCAGTTGGCATAGTGAAGCCTCAGGACCTGTTGCACAGAACAAGTAAGCCAATCGAAAATAATATAATAGAGTCCTAGGGTAAATAGTGATTGAAACTGTTAACTATATACGAGGGGCAATCAAAAAGTAATGTGCCCCATTTAATTTAACCTACTAAGGCCCGGAATTTTTTTTTGCAGAAATTTTCAGTTTGTAGTTTAAATCCTTGTTTGAAGGTTTATTTATTGATTTTTATTTTTATTTTGTTTAAGCCTATCCTCTTCCCGTCAGCCATTTTGCAAAGGACATTGTTGGATGCCCGTCAGAAGCAGAGAGCGGTGATTGAATTTCTCGCTTTGGAAGGAGAACCACCACTAAACCTTTTCAAAAGGTTGCAAAATGTGTCCGGAGTTAATATTTGACGTCATCAATGACGACGCACAACGGGGATGTCGTCAATCGTGTGTCTACGATCTTATCTGATCAGTGCCTCGACCCTAGCACTAGGGTCCCAGGATTAACTGCTGAAGATGGTGCGCTGCTCCTTTGCTTGTCACAGAGGTCACACAAAGCAGGCTCTTGTTCTTCTTCTTGTCTTGATCCTGGACGCTTACTTTTTGACTTACTTCCCCATACACATTTTACAACCTTTTGAAAAAGTTGAGTGGTGGTTCCCCTTCCAAAGCAACTAATTCTCACATAGCTTTATGCTGATAGGTATCCAACAATGACCTCGTTTCCAAAATGGCTGACAGGAAGAGAACAGCCTTAAATACAACCTTCACACAAGTATTTAAACTACAAACTGTGAAAATGTCAGAGAAAAAAAATCTATTATTCGTCGGTTAAATTAAATTCGGGTTATTACTTTTTGACTGCCCCTTATAATTATACACACCTTCTCTCCAGGCAAAATGCGTGCACAGTGAGCCTGCATTGACGGTCGGTGCAGAGTTGGCTGTCTGTTCAACAACAAAACATCTCCATTCTTAATGTGGCGGTTCACCTTGAGAGAAAAAGACAATTACGCCACAGGACGATGGCATGTCAGCTAAACAGTATGGTTAATTTCATGCCTATGTGTTATGTAGCAGGTTGTCCAATTCCTTGGTTTTGGCTCACTATTTTCATTGGCATCTTGAGTGGACCTAGAGAGGGCGTCATCAGCTGCTTAGCAACCGCTTCTCTTTGTGCAAAGCTGGTGGTTGACAAGATGGTTCTCCTCCCATCCTCGCTAATCACCATCGTAGCACCGGGGTGTACATTTGGCCCATTCAGAACTGCCTGACGAAGCTCCTTCACGTTCCATGGCGTGACAGGCTGTGGGTAGGTCAGCTTCGTAGCGAACACCTGAACAAACATGAAAAACTAGTGATTCACCCAAAGTATTTTTTTTTTTACTGAAGCCGAAACAGGAACCCAAGGTTGAAAACCGAAAGCCGAATCAATGCAACTTTATTTATAAGTGCTTTTCATACAAAAAAAAAAAATGCAACACAAAGCGCTTCACAATTAAAATATAGCAATAAATCAAATCTGCCATTTATTAATGATAAAACTATGCCAATTATTCAGAAAATTGAATTTCTGGCCTATGACTGCAGCACTGTCAACAAACAGAAATTCACTTCAACAATTTGAATTTCTATACTTTTAAAGTGAGAACAATTCTATGGGACAGTTATTGCTGTTTTTTTATTTTTATCCAAAACCAATATACGCTACACCAATGATCGTAAAAGACAGGATGCGGTGGTATCGGAATACAAGATTTTATTGCAGTCGTCTGACATCGCGCAATCGTGAAAGAGCAAATTTGTCTGGTAGTCTGATCCAGGCATTACGTGTTGTCTGTGTCACACCCCCGACATGTTTTTTTTTTTTTTTATAAATAACTTTATTGGCGGTCAGATATTTACAGTACTACATCAAAAGAAACATGAAAAGGCTAAAAATAAACTAGCGTTTGGATTCAAATATACTGTACACAATGGCAACGGAGAGTAAAAGTCTTATGCGGACTCTACCAAAGACGTTACTGATCGGATCGGCGAATTATGACACAAAACGGAACTGTAGGAAAACTGTTTACTTTTTCCCCCCAAAGGTGCATTTATTTATGGGATGAACAAAAATTAATTATTGACTGAGGCATACCATGGGAATCCCTATCTCATTGGTTCCGATGTACATATCTGGACAGATGACAGATCTTGCGGCATAATCAACTCTTTTTCCCATCATATGTTTTCGGAACAATCCATCCTTTTTCTCCAGGATCTATCAAGAAAAAGGAGACAATCATCAGCAATTTAAAGTAATTAGACGATTATTATCACGATTTGTTTTTTTACATTGTTTGAAAACTTTAACTTATTTAATAAGATAGAGAATAGTTCAACATTTGTTGTTGTTGCTAACAACACTCAGTCAATTAAAAAAGGAACACCAACATACTAGCACACGAAGCAAATAAAATAAACGGAAAAATATAAGAACACTTTTCACTCAGCAGTGGAGTGAAGGTTGAAGTCCTGACACTTATTTGAAGTATTTTTGGAGGTAAAAGATACCTTGTATTATAAACATTACCATTCTCCAGTTATGATGCCACATGCTCTGTATTAACATTATCGCTACTTTCAAATGTACATCTTTAATAACGATATAGATTAACCAGTTTTGCCATTTTACGAACAACCTGAATAATGACGACACGATTGATTGTTGTTGCTTTGGACTGGTGACCTCACCGCTTGCAGTTGCTAACTGCTAATACCGCTTGTACTGGCAACAGAGAGTGACAGGCTGTACTAACTGCAATGGGAATTTGTTATATTGCAAGTTATCAACCTTAGACAGTGTGTACTAAGACTTGGTAGCTGTTTGCGCTTTCTTTAAATGGCGTACCTGTCTGATTCCAGGGTACTTTTCTGTCATAATTTTGTCCATGTCACTGTCAAAGACAATGTTGACGTGGGTCTGAAGACGGATCCAGATGTTGTAAAGTTTATCTGTTAATGTCAGTCCAGGAATCCCTGAGAGAATAGACTGGTCTGTCTCTTCTTTTGCCTGAGACTGATAAAATAATAAAATGTCAAGGTAAAATTTCCATTTATTAAAAGTGTTATTTTCTTGAAGCACATTACCTCATCTTGCTGAGTTACATTCTCAGCAGCAATGAGAGAAAGCAGTTTTCTCACAATTGTACAGTCCTTCATGACGGCTTGCATGTTGACCGTCTGACCATTGGTAAAAATCTGATCACCCAGTTGATTGATTGGACGATACCTGACAGAAAGACAAAGACTTAATGGTCAAACAGGTTGTCATTAAAGTCCCACTAAAGTGGCCACAAACTGTATTTTAAATTTGAAACACCACAGAGAAGAGTCGTTTTTAAAAGCCTGCTGAAAGAAACTAAAATATATTCAAATTAAAAAAAAAATAAGATGCTGTACTTACCATTACTGCTGAGAGTGTGAAAAAAGGAGGCCGGAAAAGGCAAAGATCCTCCCGCCGCACAAACACAGACAAGCGCTATGCACTCGCTAAGCAGAAACTCTATGGTGCTGGGACAAAATGGCGGACGAGGCACGGGCGTCGTAAAGTCAAAACGTCGTAGGTCGAGTGCGTCGTAACTCGGTGACTTCCTGTATAGATTCAGGACCCGCAATTGTTTAAATTGTATTTATTTGCTTACCTTTACACAATTTGGGCTTCCAGCTCATAAAACCCACAAACTCAGAAATTCAAAAAAAATTGAATGCTGTGAAGAATTCAGCCCAAATTTTGCAGGCCATAAATGTTTTAAACTGAGTGTCACACATTAATCATCTACTAAACTAAAAGCACCTGCACAAGTTTCCCCAGATGTCATTAAATTGCTTCGGTTTGGTTCAATTGTCTCAGTTGGGTTCAATATGGGGAAGACTGCAGACTTCAACGTAAAGTCAAGTGTGCCTTTCATTCGGGAATCAAGGTCTGAGGGTTTGGAGGAAGACTGGTGTAGAACAGAACCCAAGCTGCTTGAGGTCCAGTGTGAAATATCCAGTCAGTCAGTCATGATTTGGGGTGCAATATCCTGTGCAGGTGTTGGTAAACTCTGCTTTCTTAAATCCAAGGTCACCGCAACAGTCTACCAGAATGTTTTAGAGGACTTCATGGTTCCTTCTGCTGAGGATCAGTATGGAGATGCAGATTTCATCTTCCAGGAGGAACTGTCCCCTGCCCGTACCGCGAGAAGCACCAAAGCTTGGTTTGATGCCCATGCCATCACAATGCTAGACCGGCCAGCCAACTCGCTGGATCTAAACCCCATTGAGAATCTTTGGGGTATTATTAAGAGGAAAATGAGGGGCACCAGACCCAAAACCAAAGGAGAACTGACAACAAGCATCAAGGAAATCTGGGCTTCCATAACGCTCAGGCAATGCCACAGGCTGATTGCGATTAAAGCAAAGGGATTCCCAACCAAGTATTGAAGATGAACATATCGTTTTGAAAGTACTATATTTTGATTGATTTAATGTGACCCTATTTTATTTTTTTTTCTACAAAAACGGAGAAGTAAATGGTGATTTCTTCACAGTATTCTAATTTTTTTGAATTCCTGATTTCGTGGGTTTTATGTGCTGGAAGCCCAAATTATGTAAAGATAAACAAATAAATACTTGAAATTGTTTAAATTGTGAGCCCTGAATCTATAATCTATGAAAGTTTAACTTTTTGAATGGAGTTATGGAAATAAATTTTTTTGTCCATGATATTAAATTTGTGTGGAAAGGGTCTGTATATATTGTGATGTGAAATAATACAGGATCAGTGTCGGCAAAGTTCATTTTCGACGCGAATTAGTTCAAAGCTAAGTTCATTGTTACAAAAATTATCTAGTTCAGTCCATAATTCAAAATGTTTAAGTAAATTAGCTGGTCCAAAAACAAACTAGTTCTTATGTCTCTCTTTATTTATATAAACCATGGAAACGTTTTTGACCCAGCCCCCGAAAATAATCTGAATCGAGAATCGTTTGGAACCGGAATCGAAACGAGGAACCGGAATCGCTCAAATTCAAACGACACCCATTCTGACCAAAACTGAATAAATTCCATATTATCACAGTGTGATTGTACAATGTTTTAACTAAAGCACTCGGATACAAATAATATTCCAAGTAATCCATTTTTATAATTATGTACAGTATTACAAAAGAACACATTCACTCCCATTTACGCAGTGTCCCTGAACGCACCTTACGCACACACGCGGCTGCTGCGTGCCTTCCTAGTTTCAACACTGGCCTACACTGGGTGTTATTTGAAGCGTTATAATTTACCGTAACATGGGTGCTAATTTTATTAGCATGTTCAAACAGGTCCCTCTGCTGGTCACTGTTAATATTACAGTTGATTAACTATATTACAGTACACCAACATCGCAGCAGATCCTGTGATGTGACTATTGTGCGCAAGTACATCGCGATGACGATGCTCAAACAAAATATCATGCAGCCATACTAAGTAACTCGCAGTTCCGGAAAATAGCCATAGACGGTCCTCGTTAGTTATATAGCGGGGAATGAAACTATACGCCCCACCCCTCTTTCGTTACTGGACTAGTTTTTAGGCCCCCCAAATAATCCAGCAAGCTGAGATGGTGAAAATGGGTTTTAAACTACACTATATTTATTGCCAAACGTATTCGCTCACCTGCCTTAACTCACATATGAATAAGCGATATCCTTTTCTAAATCCATCCATTGATCCATAAATTTTCCGTACCGCTTATCCTCACTCGGGTCGCAGGCGTGCTAGAGCCTATCCCAGAGCTGACTCAAGGCGAGAGGTGGGCTACACCCTGAAGTGGTCGCCAGCCAATCGCAGAACACAAACAACCATTCGCACTAACATTCACACCTACGGGCAATTAAGTCTTCAATTAACCTACCATGCACGTTTTTGGGATGTGGGAGGAAACCAGAGTACCCGGAGAAAACCCACGCAGGCACGGGGAGAACATGCAAACTCCACACAGGGAGGCCGGATTTTAACCCGCGTCCTCAGAACTGTGAGGCAGATGTGCTAACGAGTAGTCTATTGTGTTCCATTCTAAATCCATGAGTTATTATGATGTTGGTCTACCCTTTTCAGCTGTAACAGCAACTCTTGTGAGAAGGCCATCAACAAGGTTTAGGAGTGAGTTTATGGGAATTTTTGCCCATTCTTCCAGGAGCATATATGTGAGGTCACACACTGATGTTGGCTCACTATCCACTCGAAATCAACCCAAAGGTGTTCTATCGGGTTGAGGGCAGGACTCTGTGCAGGCCAGTCAAGTTAATCCATACCAAATTGTCTCGTCAATGTCTTTATGGACCTAGCTTTGTGCACCGGTGCACAGACATTTTGGTACAGGAAGGGGTAATGCCCAAAATGTTTGGCTGTCCAAAATCTCTTGGTATGCTGAACCATTCAGAGTTACTTTCAATGGAGCTCAGGGGCTAATATTTTGGAAATTTCCAACTTTGTGGGAACAGTTTGGAGATTGCCCCGTCCTGTTCCACCATGACTGTGCATCAGTGCACAAATCAAGGTTCATAAAGACACAGATGAGACAATTTGATGTGAATGAACTTGACTGGCCTGCATAATCCTCACCGCAACCCTGTAAAATCACTTTTGGATGAATTGGAGGGGAGACTGAGAGCCAGGTCTTCTCGTCCAACATCAGTGTGTAACCTCACAAATGCACTTCTGGAAAAATGGTCATAAATCACACTCCTAAACCTTGTGGAAAGCCTTTCCAGAATAGTTGAAATTGTTATAATTGCAGGAGGTGGACTCATGTCATATTAAACCCTATGGATTAAGAATTGGATATCACTTAAATTCATACCAGAGTCAAGGCAGGTGAGCGAAGACTTTCGTCAATATACTGTGTATCTCACCAATTCAGTACTAAATTGTTCTCTGTCTTTGCACGTTTTCAACACGGGTCTTTAAAGTGGCTGTGTTATACCTGCAAGGTGGGACCACAAGTAGCTCCAGGAAGAAGTGAGCCGGAGAGAAACCCATTTGCTCTTCATTTGATCCCGAGTTGTTCACCACCCCGGAGAACAGACATTTCAGGAAAAAACCTGGAGAGAAAAGCCAGAGAGGTTGTATTGGTAAAATTATTTAATCTCACATCTGCACTGTATCAACAATAGCTGACACATCTAATCTAAATCATACAGATTTTATAATTGGATTACAGTGGAGTTTGTTTTGCATCCAATCTCATAACTCAATTTACTTGTACACACGTGGCCAAAATTGTTGGTATCCCTCTCTTAATGAAAGAAAAACCAACAGTGGTCATAGAATTAACTTGAAAGTAAGAATGTAAAGTGTAAAGAATGTATGTGTATGTGTATACAAGTGTAAAGAATTGAACGAAAATTAACCAGTGAAAATCAGACTTTGCTTTTGAATTGTGGCTCAACAGAATTATTCTTAAAAACAAAGTCATGACAGCCCTGGACAAAAATCATGGTACCCTTAATATTTTTATCGTCCAATATTTTACTCTTAACCATTCTTGGGTGTTTTTAGCTGTGTGTTTTGGGTCATTATCCTGTTGCAAGACCCATGACCTTTGACTTAGGCCAAGCTTTCTGACACTGGGCAGCAAATTTCTCTCTGAAGACATTGAAAAGACTTGAAGTTTTATTGTACCCTGCACAGATTCAAGCCACGCCCCCAGTAGGTATATAGCGCTGGGGTATTTTTTTATTTTATTAATTTTTTTTTTTTAACTGACTGAGCATTTTAGGAGTGTGTATTGTGCAAAACAACATCGGTTTGACTAAGGACCCCCGAAAATGTCACCTACGAAGAGACGCGCTAACGAAGCACAGTTTAAACTGCAAGCTATCAGTTACGCGGAGGAACGTGGGAATCGAGCAGCCGCGAGAGAATTCAAGATCAACGAATCCACGGTTCGCAAGTGGAGGAAGCAGGAAAACGAGCTTCGGCAGGTCAAGAAGACTTTTTCCTCTTTTTTTGCCACCTGTCCCAGCTTTTTTGGAACGTGTTCTCAGTTAATGATAAAATTCTAAGTTAATGATTATTAGCTCAAAACAATCAAGTTTATCAGTTTGAACATTTAATATCTTGTCTTTGTAGTGTATTCAATTAAATATAGGTTGAACACGATTTGCAAGTCATTGTATTCTGTTTTTTTTTATGTTGAACACAACGAAATCACTGCTCTCGTCAGTTCGTGTATTCTAATCTGTCAGGTCAAACCAACATTAGATGACAGAAATAATGGGTGCTAACCTACTGCAATTTAATAAATACATAAATATATTAATCAATCAATTAATTAAATGACTTCGCCCACACCGAAACTTTAGAGCGTGATTCGACAGAACGGCGGCATGTTTACGTCCAACCGTTCGTGCTAGCACTAGCTTGCTAGGCTACATAACATTGTATTGCCTGCTTGTGAGCCGTATCTTATTAAAACTACGTGAGCCCACCTCACGGAGTAAATGTCTCATTGATCGCGGAGTAAATGTCTCATTGATCGGATCGGCAAATTATGACAAAGAACCACAAGCATTTAAAATAAAGACTGCGACAGCTGGGTGAAGTCAATGTGTCGCAGGCTTTATCCAGTTATTGCAAGTAAGGGTGATGCCACCAAATATTAAACGTTATTCACTAAGTTAATCATGTCTGTTCCAATACTTTTGCTCACTTTAAAAGGGGTGTCTTCAAACAAAAGGTGCCCTGTCCTTAGTTATTTAACACATCTAGATGTAAATACCATAAAATGAAAGCTGGAATTCTTAACTTTTCCTTCATATTCATCTTTTGATCTGAAACCCAAATGTCTTCAGTATACAACAGAAACAAGAGTTCAGATACTTTTGGAGGGGAGTGCGAATGGTTGTTTGTTTATATGTGCCCTGCACATGGCTGGCGACCAGCACGCCCGCGACCCTCGTGAGGAGGGATGGATGTTTCTACTGTTTAAGGGAAATTTGGTTTGAAATACAAAAAACAAAAAAACAATTTTAGCAGGTTGAGAAATTGTGTCTGACCTCAGAGGTTCCACTGTGTAACAAATGGGGGGGAAAAGAAAAAAAAAAAAAAACACTTGCTCTGTTGCATTACCTTCATTCTCCCACAATTTGTTGGCGTGTTCTCTTGCAGTACTGGCAGTCATGTAGGCTTTGTCTCCAGTCGTCACGCCCACTACAGAGAAGCACAACCAAAATATTGATATCCATGCATTGTATGTAATCATTCATTGAGGTCGGCTCCGTCCGCAGCCATCAGGTCCTCTACAGAGAAGTACATCTAAAATATTGCTATCGATTAGGGATCATGTCGAGTTCATTTTTTATAGCCCTTAATCACAAAAGTCTCAAAGGGCTTCGCAGGCCCACAATTGGCAAGGATTGACGTCAACCCCTAATCTAAACCCTCCGGGCAGGGAAAAACTCAAACCCTATTTGGGGGAGGAAAGAAACCTTGAGAAGGGACTTCAGATGGGGTGGGGGGAAATCCCACTTCCAGGATGACCAGGCTGCAATCGATGTCGAGTAGACGACACTTATCCCAGTCTGCTGCTGGAAAATGTTCATGAGGAGGCACAATAACTTGTTTTTTTTCTCCCGATACCAATAACCCATAACTTCTCCAGCTTCTCCAGATTGATAAAGATAACCAATACCATTTATTAATGGCTTCAACAATTTCCAGACCAAGGACGCCCCCAAACTGATGGAAAGTTGGAGTGGATCTCTCTCTACTTATGTATATTGTCTATAAATGTGTTTTATATTGAACTGGTCCTATAATAAAATGCCTTTTTAGTATTAGGGTGACATGAGATGCCATGTATAAATGTACCTTGTTATTGTACGATCAATACTCAGCTATTTAAACAATACACAGGTTTGAATATTTTATTTATTTATTTTTAATTTGAAACAATATAAGAACGGGCGATCATGTTAATGTGTGTAACGTGTAATCGGTCCATGCGCGGTCGTGTTGGTCCCGCCGCACGTAGGAGGGAGATTGTGTGTTTTATTGTCAACAACATAAGACTGGGCAATCATTCATGTTAATGTTTACCTAAATACATTGGAATATGTGGGTAGGCAAATAGTGCTGGGGGTGACGGGGAGTGTCTTTACAACATATTCCTCCGCCAATACATTATAGCAGTCCCAAAAATGAAATTGATCCACTCTATACAAATACAGATATCAATTCAAAAATAAATCTAACATACTTCCCTCCCTTGAAATGAAATGTGCACATTTCAAATGAAAACCTGTTACAGAGGCTGCTCAGAAAAATCAATCATCCAACAATATCACTAAGCGGAGGAAAAGAAACTAAGCATTCTTATGCCTTTAATAAGAGTGCTGCTCCTGCATTTAGGACTTCACTTGAATTTCTGGACTCAAGCAAAGAAATCAATGTTAGTAGGCAGTATCCAATTTCTAATGTTATACATTTTTTTTAAAATATGACAATACAGTAAATACTGTTAAATTATTGAACATAATTTCTCAAGGGACAACCTTGTTATCCTATTCAGGGCAGGGAGGTGGAGACAATCCCAGGTGACTTGGGGCGGGAGGGGCATGGCTTTCAACTCTGATTAGACTGTACTCACAACATTAAGAGGGTAAAAAGAACAATATAGTTTGCACCAGACAAAGATTATTAGAAATGAAGAAAAAGACTCACCAGTTTTTCCAGAAGTTTTTGATTCCGGGGGCATTGTGACGATCAGCTTACTGTTGTGCTCACGTCGTACGGTGAACCGCTTGCTCCTATTTGCACACAAAATGTTCCTGAGTTTCACTAACATGTCAGTAATGCAACCCAAATGATTTTAAATCATCCAATTGATCATTTTAATGAGAAGGGAAACCATTTCCACTCCCTGCATAACAGCCAGGTCACGCATTATTAAAAACAAAAATGAGTAAATAAAGAGAAATAAAGAGACTCTGAGGCTCTTATAATAGTTATCTAACACTGAAGCTGGCAGAGGTATAAAATTCACACTTTACGTTCAAGCCAAAACTGTTGAAATAGTATTACCTGCAGTGGGGACAGTTCCGAGATTTCATGTGGATTTTCCAAAAATCATTTATCAAACTGCTTTTCTTTTCAACAAGGTGTCTTATCTGGGGGGGGAACGAGTCATACATTTTAAAACAGACAAAAAGGCACTAACAAATGGGTTATATTGTTGTTATTCATGTGAATACACTTATCACAATACTGTTGACATGTTCATCCATCCATCCAATACAAAATACGATAATATCCCTTCATGCATTTTCATCCCCTTAACTGAGGTCAGCTCACGGGGGCAGCAGCTTAAGCAGGGAAGTCTAGACTTCCCTCTCCGAGCTACATCGTCCAGCTGTTCCGCGGGAATCCCAAGGCGTTCCCAGGCCAGCCGGGAGACAAGGTCGCCGCTGGGGCGTGCCCGGAACACCTCACAAGGTGTCATATTCCGCTTGGCTAGACCGCACCCATTAGCCACCACCGGAGACCTACAGGCTAAAAAGGCCCGATAGTACTGTCAAACTCCTGAAGTTTGCAGATGACACCACTGTCATCGGCCTCATCAAGGACGGTGACGAGTCTGCATATCGACAGGAAGCGGAGCGGCTGGAGGTGTGGTGCGGCTGACACAACCTGGAGCTGAACACGCTCAAGACTGTAGAGATGATCGTGGACTTCAGGAGGTATCCTTCGCCACAGCTGCCCCTCACGCTCTCCAGCTGCTTTGTGTCAACCGTCGAGATCGTCAAGTTCCTGGGAATTACAGTCCCTCAGGACCTGAAGTGGGCGATCAACATCAACTCCGTCCTCAAAAAGACCCAGCAGTGGATGTACTTCTGAGAAAGGACGGCCTGCCGCAGGAGCTGCTGAGGCAGTTCTACACAGCGATCATCGAATCATTCCTGTGTTCTTCCATCACAGTCTGGCTTGGTGCTGCTACAAAAAAGGACAAACTCCCAGCAGGGGCACTCTAGAGCAACCCCTGCAAGGACTCCAAGAAGGGTGTGTACTCTGAGCTGCTGTTTAGAGCATAGGCACAGACAACAGTCAAGACCCATCCCCCCACCCGAGGGCGGAAGAAGGCTACCCTCTTTTTCACTGGGGTGAACCTCAATGTACAGGCACCGAGACATGGGGCAATCAGTATGCCCACACCTGCTCTGTGCCTCTCACCGTGGCCAACTCCAGGGAAGACGAGAGCCCAAGCTATGCCTCGAGGCGAGCCGGAATATATCCAGTCGGAATTTCTCGACCTCACACACCAGCTCAGGCTCTTTCTCTGCCAGAGAGGTGCAGTTCCACGTTCTGAGAGCCAGTTTCTGTAGCCAGGAATCAGACCACCAAAGTCCCCGAATGTGGCCACCACCAAGATCACACCGCACCCAACCCCCTTTGCCCCTCCCCCAGGTGGTGAACCCATGGGAAGAGGGACCCACGTTGTATTTTCAGGCTGTTCCCCACCAGGCGCTCGCCATCGCACCCCACCTCCGGGCCTAGATCCAGAGTGGGGGGGTCTTTGAGCTTGTTTTGTCTGGTCCCTCACCTAGGAACTGTTTGCCATGGGTTACACAACTTAGCTTTTAGGATCATTGGGACACACAAACCCCTCCACCATGATACGGATGCAGGATGGGTACTGTAAAATATTACGGTCAAATCTAGAGAGTCAATGTGTGTTTACTGACCGGTTTGCTGTTTCCTGAGCCATCAGTTACAACAACTGAATCTGTGAATTCTTTGAGCATGGCTGCAATATCATCAGCAGTGGCTTTGTCCGTCGCCTCCAGAAACTATGTCAAAAAAAAAAAAAAAAGAAAAAAAAATGTACCGGCATTACCAGATAATTAGTAACCCTTTACTGCTCAGTGACTGTTTTTTTTTTTTTTGGTCAATGTCTTTCTGTCTCCAAAGTGTTCTCTGTCAATTGACTGTCTGTTGTCGTACTAGAGCGGCTCCAACTACCGGAGACAAATTCCTTGTGTGTTTTGGACATACTTGGCAAATAAAGATGATTCTGAACATTGCATATGTACAGGGTGATCGAAAAGTAAATCCCTACATAAATGTATTAATTTATAATAATACGGTGCGCCTTATGTATGTGTTAAATACAGAAATTAACACACTTTCCTCTCGTATCAAATTCTTGAAAAAAGAAAGAAAATTATACATTCAAGAACAGAGAAGATTGGAGGAAGAAAATCAAATTAATCTTAAAATGGGGAGATACACATTGTAGATTTCAAATGTATCATATTGAATGTGATTATTGCAGGTGAAATGTTTAGCTGAAACCTCACCTGGTTAAGAACTTCTTCAACGTGGTAAACCTGGTGCATGGCTCCATGGTCCAGTAATTTCAGTTGGTTCAACAGAAGGTGGACGGCTGCCCGTGGACATGTCAACATGTGGCACTTCAGACATGAGCCACGAATCAACAGAAAGAGTTTCTGAAAGTGAGAAAAACCACAGCAAAGCAACTTTTTACCGGAATCAGTCACAGCATGGTAGACAACTGGTGAACACATCTGCCTCACAGTTCTGAGGACCGGGGTTCAATCCCCTGCCCCGCCTGTGTGGAGTTTGCATGTTCTCCCCGTGCCTGCGTGGGTTTTCTCCGGATACTCCGGTTTCCTCCCACACTCCAAAACCATGGTTGGTCGATTAGCTGCAGACTCTAAATTTCCCATAAGTGTGATTGGGTGTTTGTTTATCCTGTATGGGCCCTGCGATTGGCTGGCAACCAATTCAGGGTGTACCCCGCCTCTCGCCCAAGTAATCCATACATAAAGAAAGTAGAAAAAATAAGATCAGAAATTAAGTTGTGTGTAAAAATGTGAAAAGACACAGGGAAAATGTATTGAACACGCCAACTGGTATTTATTTAATACTTTGCACAAAAGCCTTTGTTTGCAATGACATCTTCAAGACTCCTCCTCTATGGACAATCTAGTTGCATGCATTGCTCTGGTGGGATTTTGGCCCAGTCCTCTACACAAGCAATCTTCAAATCGTGAAGGTTCCGAGAGCTTCTTTTATTGACCTTGGGTTTCAGTTCTTTCCATCGATTTTCGATTGGATTCAAGTCAGGTGATTGGCTGAGCCATTCGAGCAGCTTTATTTTTTTTCTTTGAAATCAATTGAGAGTTTCCTTGGCAGCATGTTATCATGCTGAAATGTCCACCCTCATTTCATCTATCATCATCCTCGTAGATGGCAGCAGATTTTTGTCAAGATTGCCTCGGTACATTTGCCCATTCATCCTTTCAATAATGTGAAGTTTACCAGTACCATTTGCTGAAAAGCAGCCCCAAACCATTATGCTCCCACCTCCGAACTTCACTGTTGGTATGGTGTTTTTAGGGTGATGTGCAGTGCCATTTCACCTCCAAACGCCAAACGTGGCACCCAAACAGTTCAATTTTGCTCTCATCCGACCAGACTATATTCTCCCATTATTTAACTGGCTTGTCCGAATGTTGTTCAGCACACTTCAATTTAGCTTTGGCATGGAACGTGGGACATGGAACGTGGGAAGAAACTGGGGTACCCGGAGAAAACCCACACAGGCACGGGGAGAACATGCAAACGCCACTCAGGCATGGCCTCGGCCTAAAAAAAAACTGCATAACGGTAGGGCTAAACTCTTCTAAAGTAAAAATGGGTGTGGTAACTGTGTGCACAATTCTTACATCAAAAAATAGTGGGTTGTACACAGGTAGCGGCAGTTCGACATGTCCCAGGTGTCCTGGACAGTTGTTGAAATCCTGACAGCAAGTTGAACATACCTGATGGGGGCAAAAAAAAAAAGAAAAGAAAATAACAACACTTCCAATATTTTAAATGTAATTGTCACCGCTGTCAATCGTATCCACAATGTTGGCCGATTTTAACGATTTTCATTGAACAGAATCACTGTAGCTATGTTACTATATCCAGAAAAACAGCTGCAATTTTCTTTCCATTTCACTGTGCCGGGTTTTGGGCATAGGAATTTTGTTGAGGTCCACTAAAATCTAAATTTACTCATTGTCTCACCCAATATAAAATACTTTTCAGATTATGTTGTTGTGATATCCTCTAGGTTTTTTAAATTTTATATTTATTTGACATTTTCTGTGGTTCTGACAAAGATGAAAATGTTCCTCGATTTTGGCATCAAAAATCACAGTTTCATTGGATTCAAACACAATAGAAAACTACGGCTGTGATTATTGTTCTTTATGAAGCTTGAAGTAAATCTGACAATGCGCCTGCTCTCAGTTTGATCCAGAAAATGAGATTGCTCGAGTGGAAGCCATTGAAAAATCTGAAAATGGCCAATTGCCAAGATGGCGCCTACCCGTGTGGACACCTCGGTTACGCGGTCTCTAGTATTGTTTTTGTTTTTTTCATTCGTCTTTGAAGACATTACACGACTCACTTACACAAGGGGAGACTTGCTAACCATCAAAGCTACTCTTTCTTTTTTTCCCCAGACTTTCTTTCACCAACTTTCGCAAATCTGCTCAGTTTTTTCCCTTGAGTTACTGACCGGAGCAGCGACCGCTGTCTATGGCGCATGGAGGCGGAGCCACAGAGGGAAGCGAGCCGGCAACCACGGTGAAGCTCCGCAAGAGAGGATACAGATTGCCGTTCCCGTCGATCCACCTCGCGAATCTAGGCTCCCTACACAACAAAATGGACGAGCTTCATCTTCTGATAAACACCAGTAAAGTCTTCGGACGTTCCGCCGCCATGTGCTTTACGGAGACTTGGCTCTGTGAGGCTGTACCTGATGGCGCCGTCATGTTTCCCGGCTTCCAGCTTCACTGGGCAGACCGCGACATGGAATCATCGGGGAAAACAAAAGGCGGCGGGATATGCTTTTATATCAACGAAAAATGGCGTACGGACGTCACGGAGCTCAGCACACACTGCAGCCCGCATTTGGAGTCACTGTTTTTGAACTGTAAGCCATTCTACTCACCGCGTGAGTTCGCATCATTCATTCTCACTGGTGTCTATATTCCGCCTCAAGCTAACACGAACGCCGCACTCCTAACGCTCGCCGAACAAGTAAACGAAATTGAAAAAAAAAAACCCCGACTCACCCCTCAGTATTCTCGGGGACTTTAACAAAGCTAAACTCAACCACGAACTCCCTAAATACAAGCAGCACATCGACTGTCCTACCAGGGAAAATAATATTTTAGACCACTGCTTTACTACGCTAAATAACGCATACGGTGCCAAACCTCGTGCAGCACTGGGTTCGTCTGATCACTGCTGAATTCACTTAATACCAACATACAGGCAAGAACTTAAATGCGCGAAGCCTACAGTGAAAACAGTGAAAAAGTGGACCAACGAAGCAAAGATGGAACTTCAAAGCTGTCTAGACTGCACAGACTGGAGTGTCTTTGAAAATTCAGCTGGCAGCCTGGATGAATATACGGACACCGTCACATCCTATATCAGTTTCTGTGAAGAAGTGCGTGTACCAACAAAGTCATTTTGCACATTCAACAACAAGCCGTGGTTCACTGCCAAACTTAAGCAGCTTCCCCAAGCTGAGGACGACGCATATCAAAGTGGGGACAGGGCCCTGCATAATCGCGCTAGAAACCAGCTGACGAAAGAAATTAACATTGCAAAGAGGAACTATGAAGCAAAGTTGGAAAAACAGTTTACCGCAAACGACTCTAAACCAGTCTGGCATGCATTCCAATCGCTGACCAATTACAAGCGACGATCCCCCTAAGCTGAGAACAATAGCACACTAGCCAACGACTTGAATACCTTCTACTGCAGATTTGAAGAGGACACTTTCACACCCCACACCCACCCGGCCGCACCACCGACCACCATCACTCCACTGACTTCTGCGTTAACCATCTGCGAACAGGATGGGTGATGCATCTTCAAACAACAAAAGATTAACAAAGCAGCAGGCCCAGACCATGTGTCCCCCCCATCCTGCCTCAAAGTCTGCGGGGACCAGCTCGCTCCAGTCTTCACACTGATATTCAATCTTCTCCTGAACTGTGCAAAGTACCATCCTGTTTCAAATGCTCCACAATCATTCCAAGAAACCTACAATCTCGGGTCTAAATGACTACAGGCCTGTCGCCTTGACATCTGTGGTCATGAAGTCCTTTTGAACGTCTCGTGCTGGACCACCTCAAGAGCGTCACAGGTCCCCTGCTGGGCCCCCTGCAGTTTGCCTACCGAGCGAACAGGTCTGCGCATGATGCAGTCAACATGGGACTGTAGCATCTGCGCCATTTGCATACTCACTGAGGAGTATCTGCAACATTTGCACAATCAACATTGTCCCAGATTATCACACTACTAGTCACTTTACACTGCATACATTCCTTGAAGTCTTTTGCACAATGGTCATTGCATCGGACTATTGCTATATTAGTCATTCGAACTGCTCGAAGTGCTAGAGGACTCTGCATCTTTTTGCACAATTGTCAAAAAAAAATCAAAATGTGTACCGGCATTACCAGATAACTAGCAACCCTTTATTGCTCAGTGACTGTTTTTTGTCAATGTCTTTATGTTCCCTGTCAATTGACTGTCTGTTGTCGTAGTTGAGCGATCCAACTACCGGAGACAAATCCCCTGTTTGTTTTTTGGACATACTTGGCAAATAAAGACGATTCTGATTTAAACATTTCATTTTCAACTTATAAGACTAACACATGGATACTTTAATACCAAAGAGTCAAGGTTTCGGTCACAAATTCCGTAATGATTTATTTTGATTTGAGGGCAAGAAAATTAGGGCTGAATTGCGACATAAAAAGTGGCATAAATTCTTTCATCCTTTTTCCATTCTTACTAAATAGACCTCATTTGAGTCGTGTCTCGTTCCTCTATGCAAAAGTTTATCTATTTTGACATACATGTATTTCAAAAATTGTTGTTCCATACTCGACATTGCCTCTTTTCTGTAAATATTATTGATGACAGCCACTTTTTTTTTGGGATACATTTACCTCTTTGTTGTCTGCTGGTCCCAGGGCCAAGTCGTACAGGCTGTTTAGGGCCGCATTCCCAACGCCATCAAGCAACTTTGAGTTTGTGATCGCCTTCACACTCAGCTTCCTAGACAATATCAAAAGAAACAATTTAGTCACAACCTATGCCTGACAACTACTGTAGCGCAAACACTGAGGTGGAGGCCACAATTAAAATGTGACATCACGAAAATGTAAAGACAAGCCGTTGCTAAAAAGAAGGCAGTGGTCCAGCTTTAACAATGTTAGTGACATGCTGGACTAAAACATTTTTGAGCACGACGCCAAAAGCTAACAACCGCACCTTATCTCTTCGGCAGAGTACATGCCAAAAGATATGCCCTCCAATCGCCGCCATGGCGCTTCTTTCATAAACAGCATATTTAATATATTTGTTATCCAGACTTTGGATAGTTTACGACTCTAAAATCATCAAGAGGTTTTCTGACCACATGCAACGCGAGCTCCTTCTATAAGCTCCCACGTGCCGTGTGAGCACACAGACTCTCCAAAATAGGTGGTGTGGGGTGACCATATATGATTACGATTTAAAACATGTAATTTCATATTCATGTAAATTATTGAGATTATAAAATAATAAAATACTACACAAGAAGTGAAGCTGTCAACATTGGCACCATATTCCTCAAAGAAAATACTGTATCGTAATTTTTCCCCTCACTATTATTCCCCTCGATCACCATTGATGGTTTCTCCCTCCCAGAGGCCTTTGCGTTTGAGCAACATGGCGGCGCCCGGGAGGCAAGTATGGCAGTACATCCACAAAAACAACGGAATTTTGTTCCGCAACCTCGAGCAGGTGTTGTTTCGTAGGTAAGACAAATTCCACATTTTTATTGGCACAAGACTGCTACCGAGACGAGTTTCTTCCTTGGTCTTTTTTTCCCTTTCATTTGTGGCTAGCATCCCTTGACAAGAGGTCAATGCTGCTGTATGCTGTCGTCATTTGTCGAGGCATTCATGTTCTATATCGCTTATCCTCATTAGCGTTGTTACAATTATGAAGTCATTAGTGTTTAAAACCCATTTAAAATGTATACCCATTTCTGTTTATAAATTCTATTAGTAGGCCACTGTACATTTCCACGTATTTTGTAAAGTTATTTCCCCCCTTTCTTTTTAAAGGAATTTTGTTGGGATCTCATCTTTTCGCCAACAAGCTGTAGAAGCCAGAAACGGCAAGTTGAAAGAATTTCGTTACAATTACGAAAACAGCATGTAAAGTGTGAAGGAAATTTAATTCTAAAGTCAGCTTTCATACCTTCATTATCTATTATTGTCATGCATTTATTTGAATTGAATGTGTGTACACATTTTTTAAAATTTCTGTTCTTGTTAGTCTTTTTTTTTTTTTTAACCAGTTCACCTAAAGGCAGCTCATCACATGACAATTTTGTTTTGTATTTTAAACTTTCAATTGTCAAAATAATTCCACTACACATTTTTGTATTTGGTGTAACAGATTCCGCAGAGCCAATTGTCGTCCCCAGAAAGAAAGTATGGTATGTCTGTACCACTATTATATATATATATATGGAAATATATTTGTGCCATCAGTTTAAAGTTGAATTTCTAACACTAAATTTTTCTAGCATCAAATTTCCAACATGTATTTATTTATTGGCTGGCTGACTGACTTAGTAACTAACCAACCATGAAAAGAAAATAATTTATAATAGTCAGTTTACTTCCGGGTCACCAGGTTGAAGCTGCCAGTGAAGTCATGCATCCTATTATGGTCTGTTAGTACCCTCTACTGGCAAAAAGTTCACTAACCAGCTCAGAAGTTGGTAAGATTCATTCGACTCTGTGAGTTGGAGATCTGAATTCAGCGTGAAGGGTCGTGATTACTATTCTAACTCAGAGCTCGAAAAATTCCGACATCTGTGGACAACTTGAATGCACCATTTGGAGCACACAAACGCCAGGCTATCAATGCAAGCGCCAATGTAAATTCGTCTAACTATTGGAAAATTATTCCGCTGTTTCACCAGAAATATTTGTCTCCTTATGTAGTGACAGCGGGTGGGACGAATCAGGGTCACTATGAATCTATGGGGGTCATTGATGCTATAGTGGGAGAAGGCATCTAGTAAATGATAACTTTTAACTGTTTAGCTGCTGTAGAAACCTTATACCGAAAGAGCGCGGCAACAGACTGCATGCATGACTTGGCTGGACGTTGAATGACTGCTTGCGTCAATTGCTCTTGCCTGGCTTCTCCCTGGTGAACTGGAACATCATTGTTATGCAGAATTTGTGACATTTGAATTTTCAGCTGAATGTTGAATGTCAAGCTGAATATTTGTGAGTGAATGTTGAATTTAAGGTGACTACTTGAGATTGAATTTTGGATTTGAAGTGAATTGGACACTGAATTTTTTAAAATGAGGATTGTATACTAAATTTAATGGTTAAAAAAAAGTTATCCATCCATTTTCTGTACCACTTTATCCTCACATATAAACAACCATTCACATTCACACCTACGGGCAATTTAGAGTCGTCAATCAACCGACCACACGTTTTTTTTTTTTTGTTTGTTTTTTGGGGGGGGGGGTGCGGGAGGAAACCGGAGTACCCGGAGAAAACCCACACAGGCACAGGGAGAACATGCAAACTCCACACAGGCGGGGCCAGGATTTTAACCCCAGTCCTCAGAACTGTGAGGCAGATGTGCTTGCCAGTCGTCCACCGTGCTGCCTTAAAAACGGTATTGTTAAAAAAAAAAAAAAAAAAAAAAAGTGATAGAGATTTGATGGTGAATACATTTTAGAGTTAGTAATTAAAATTCAAACTCTCATGGCACATATATACAGCACTTGCTTAATTATACAGTTGCAAGAAAAATTATGTGAACCCTTTGGAATTATCTGGGTTTCTGCATGAATTGGCTATAAAATCTAGGGGTATATCGATTTGATATTGGTGCGATATTTGTAAAAAAATAAAAAATAAATTGACTGCATCTAAAATCTCCGATATACAGTAAATACCATGAAATAAAAAGTGGAATTCTAAATGTTTGTCTTATATTTATCTTTTGATCTGAACCCAAATGTCTTCAGTACACAACAACAACAACAAAGGCATTGACTTCGCCGTTCCAATACTTGTGGAGGGGACTGAAAGCACTCTGATACAAGTAGTCCGTTCCAAATGCTCCTCCAGCACTTTTATATAGCGGTGCACGGATCCGGCATGCAACTCAAGTGATCACAAGAACAGCATGCGCTGAGGTAGGAGTGATGTCGGTCTAAAGGCTCAAGGTAGCATCTCTATTGATTTGAGATGGAGCACAGCTTAAGAGGAACGGATTGGATTTAGAAAACAAACACATTGTAACTCTACTAATTTCTGGTATAATCCAGTAAAATCATGTAAACATAATTGTTTGTGTGGTATTAGTTTTAAGAAGACGATGTGTTTCTCTATTCTTATGACTTGAAATGCGATCAGAACACATTTGATGAGCAATTTATCCAGGGAATCCCAAAGGGTTCATATACAGTACTTTTTTTGAAACTGTAATAATGGCCACAAGAATAATGACTGCATGTCATTTTTTTACTTAAAAGGAACAAAGAGTCAGTATTGGAGGCCTTGGCTAGGACTGTACGCAGGGTAAGTTATTCTTTCATTATCCAATTTTCTTACAGCTGTAGAAAAAGATCATTGAGCAATACACTTCCCTTTGTGCTTCACTATTGTGATGTGTTCAATGCCGAGGACAACATTTGTGATTATGTACAAGGTGTAAAGTACATGACAATTGACAACAAAAGGTAACTCTTCATCTCAGCTTCACTTTTTCAAGTGTTAACATAAATGCTTCTTTTTTTTCCGCTAGGATCCTACAGCATATCCCTACCAATTCCAGGATGATCCCTACCTCTCCCCGAGGAACTCTGCTGAGTTTGTGCGAAACATTCACACTCTTACTCTGAATATTGATCTTCACTGTTTTTATTGTTGTCATTTATCCACAATTATCTCTCATTCAGTAGCCATGCTTGTTCAAATCACGCTTTAAAATATTTATTTATTTATTTACAGTGGGTGCGGAAGGTTTTCAGGCCCCCTTAAATTTTTCACTCTGTTATCTTGCAGCCATTTGCTAAAATCATTTAAATTCATGTTTTCCCTCATTAATGTACACACATAGCACACCACATTGACAGAAAAAAAACGGAATTGTTTACATTTTTGCAGATTAATTGAAAAAGAAAAGCTGAAATATCACACAGCCATAAGTATTCAGAGCCTTTGCTCAACATTTAGGAAGAAGCACCCTTTTGAGCTAATACAGCCATGAGTCTTTTTGGGAATGATAACAGTTTTTCACACCTGGATTTCGGGATCCTCTGTGAATCCTCCTTGCTGATCCTCCCCGGTTCTGTCAGGTTGGATGGTGAACATTGGTGGACAGCCATTTTCAGGTCTCTCCAGAGATGCTCAATTGGGTTTAAGTCAGGGCTCTGGCTGGCCCATTCAAGAACAGCCACGGAGTTGTTGTGAAGCCACTCCTTCGTTATTTTAGCTGTGTGCTTAGGGTCATTGTCTTGTTGGAAGGTTAACCTTCGGCCCAGTCCTGAGCACTCTGGAGAAGGTGTTTGTCCAGCATATCTATGTACTTGGCCGCATTCATGTTTCCTTCGATTGCAACCAGTGGTCCTGTCCCTGCAGCTGAAAATCACACCCATAGCATGATGCTGCCACCACCATGCTTCACTGTTGGGACTGTATTGGACAGGTGATGAGCAGTGCCAGGTTTTCTCCACACATACCGCTTAGAATTCAGGCCAAAAAGTTCTATCTTGGTCTCAACAGACCAGCGAATCTTATTTCTCACCATATTTGGAGTCCTCCAGGTGTTTTTTTAGCAAACTCCTTGCGGGCTTTCATGTGTCTTACACTGAGGAGAGGCTTCCGTCGGGCCACTCTGCCATAAAGCCCCGACTGGTGGAGGGCTGCAGTGATGGTTGACTTTCTAGAACTTTCTCCCATCTCCCGACTGCATCTTTGGAGCTCAGCCACAGTGATCTTTGGGTTCTTCTTTACCTCTCTCACTAAGGCTTTTCTCCCCCGATTGGTTAGTTTGGCCGGACGGCCAGCTTTAGGAAGGGTTCTGGTTATGCAAAACGTCTTCCATTTAAAGATTATGGGGGTCACTGTGCTCTTAGGAACCTTTAAGTGCAGCAGAAATGTTTTTTTGTAACCTTGGCCAGATCTGTGCTTTGCCACAATTCCGTCTCTGAGCTCTCCAGGCAGTTCCTTTGACCTCATGATTCTCATTTGCTATGACATTCATTGTGAGCTGTAAGGTCTTATTTAGACAGGTGTGTGGCTATCCTAATCAAGTCCAATCAGTATAATCAAACACAGCTGGACTCCAATGAAGGTGTAGAACCATCTCAAGGACGATCAGAAGAAATGGACAGCACCAGAGTTAAATATGTCACAGCAAAGGTTCTGAATACTTATGGCTTGATGATATTTCAGTTTTTCTTTTTTTAATAAATCTGCAAAAATGTCAACAATCCCGCTTTTCCTGTCTGTGTGCGGTCCTGTGTGTACATTGAGGAAAAACATGGACTTAAAGGATTTTAGCAAATGGCTGCAATATAACAAACTGAAAAATTTACGGGGGTCTGAATACTTTCCATACCCACTGTATTTATTTATTTTATTTATTTATGTACAGTGCCATGAAAAAGTATTGGCCCCCTTTTCAAATTCTTACATTTTTGCATAGTTTCCCCACTTTAATGATCATCAAACAAATATAAATATCAGACAAATATAACCTAATTGAACTTGAAATTATTTTTTAAAATGGTGATTTAATTTATTAAGGAAAAAAATATATATCAAAAGTTACTTGGCCCTGTGTAACAAATAATAATAATAAAATAAAATCCCCCTACACCTAATACTGTATTTTCCGGACTATAAATCGCCCCGGAGTATAAATCGCACCAGCCAAAAAAAATCCATAATAAAGAAGGAAAAAAATACAAGTCGCACTGGAGTATAAGTCGCATTTTCTTGCAGAATTGTTTGAATTCAGCAAAAAATTGAGGGTTTTCAAGCAAGTATGGCCTTTTTAAGGTCTTTCCACCGCATTTCAATGAGATTCAAGTCTGGACTTTGACACGACCACTCCAAAACCTTCATTTTGTTTTTTAAGCCATTTAGAAGTTGACTTGCTGGTGTGTTTTGGATCGTTATCCTACTGCAGAACCCAACTGCGCTTCAGCTTAAGGTCACAAATTGATAGTTGAACATTCTCCTTCAGGATTTTCTGTTAAAGAGCAGAATTCATGGTTCCATCAATGACAGCAAGTTGTCCAGGTCCTGAAGGAGCCGAGCAGCCCAAGACCATCACACTACCACTACCGTATTTGACTTTTGGTATGATGTTTTTTTCTGAAATGCTGTGCTACCTTTACGCCAGATGTAACAAGACACACACCCACCAAAAAGCTCGACTTACATCTCGTCAGTCCATATAATATTCTCCCCAAAGTCTTGTAGGCCGGCCACTCCTGGGAAGGTTTACCACTGTTCCATGTTTTCTCCATGCGAGGATAGTGGCTCTCCCTATGGCTCACTGGAATCCTAAAGCATTAAAAATGGCCTTTGTAACCCTTTCCAGACTGATAGATGTCAATTACTTTGTTTCTCAACTGTTCTGGAATTTCTTGGGATGGTGTCATTTTGTTTTAGATCGTTTGTCTGACTTGATTTTATCCGGACAGATTCTTTTTAAGTGATTCCTTGATTGAACAGGTCTGGAGGTAACCAAGCTTGGGTGTGATCAGTGACAATTGAAATAGTGATTAGCCATAATTAAGTCATGACAAGGAGGGTAATTATTTTTTTCACACAGGGCCAGGTAAGTTTGAATCATTTTTTTCCCTCAATAAACTATATAGCTTGGGTTATATTTGTCTGATAGTTACATTTGTTTGATGATCTTAAACATTAAAGTGGGGAAACTATACAAAACATTTTTGAGAAGGGGGCCAATAATTTTTCACACTATTTATTCATAAAAAACAACGAACAATTCAAAATTCAGTGCAGAGGAACAACATGCATGTTATCACTCTTTCTCTTTTCATTTCCCTCTCTTTCCAGAAGCTGTACTCTCTCGCTCAAGAGTCTGGAAGAGCTGCAGCTAAATACCTTGTCAACAGCTATCCAAAGTTCTTCACCAAAGATTTTGCTGAACCACATATACCTGTAAGAAACGTACAATATTTAGATAACGTCTGGACAGTACAATATAGTTTGACTTGTGTAGTAAGGAAAATTGCATATAAAATATTATCATATTTGGTCATGTAATCTAATTGCTTGATTTTGCAGTTGTGTTATTGGAATGGAATTTTTATTTGAATAAAGTGTTCTATGTATATATATATAGTGTCTGATGCCAGATACAGTATCACTGCGCCTTGAAGAAGTGAGTGACGAGGCGCTGAAGGAAAGGATCAGCTTGAGAAAAGTCAAGGCTGCCGTCGACATGTACGATCAACTGCTGCAAGATGGTGAGTGCAACATGCATGCAGTGAATAGTAAGGGAGATGTTTCAGACTGACCTGTTGTAGGTAAAAATCTAAACTTTTTTTTTTTTTTCTGTAGTTTTACCCCTTCCACACTTTTTAAGCACATAAATGTATATGAATACAAAAACAAATTATCATGTTTTGGAAATACTGTACATATTAGTGTTAGATATGTTATGATATGATATATATGTGCCTTTAAGTGTGTGAGGGTGTCTGGGCGTGAGCTGTGGCGACAGCTCTTGTGTAAGTGTGCCTTTTGTGTTTTAGTGCGTTCCTGGGGTTTAATTTATGGCTGAAAAGTGCATTGATGACTGGCTTTCCTTTCATACAGTCATTCATTCAGTATACAGCAAGAATCCATAAATAACAATCGCTATGACCCGTAAATTTCCACGACAGGTACTACATTCAACAAATGAATCAGTGATATTGCAGGGGTTTGAACGTTAACTGCAGTATAGTGGGGAACACTCTACATGCAAATACTTTCACCAAGTATGCACCCTGTGTACAGTATATTTTTTGTTGGCACAAGTTGAAAGCTCCAACTCTATCTTCCAGGAACATCTGTATCCATGGAAACAACCCACGACCTATTAGACTTGATCTGTCTCTTTTGTGACAGAGACCCTATCCAGGAGGATGAGACACAAACAGAGGACATGGTGAGTAACTGCTGATTCAGTCCTCTCTGTGACTCCATGGCGCAAGAAATGGAAGCCACTCTATATCTAAATGTCACCAAATGAAAAAAGAAGAGAATAAAAAAAAACATTTAAAAGAGATTTTATTCGAAAATGTATTAGAACATTGAGTAGAGGACAATCAAAAGGATCCAGGTTCAAATCTCAGCTTGGGCTTTCTTTAACCTTTCTTTCTTTAATCTTTTTCAGGAGGAATTAGGGAGGGAGGTGAGGAAGAGGAAAGGGAAGGTTCGTCGAGCCTCAGACTTAATCAAGTTTACCTGGAGAGAAAATAACAACGGCGAAAGAATATTTAACCTGCTGCCCGAGAGAGATACTCGATGTTACTCTGCTCTCATCAGGGGCATGGTGAAGGTAGGATTATTAATTTTTTTTTTTCCCCTTTGTCTTTGGGAGAAAAAAAAACAACAAAAAAAAAACAATAAGCATATGTACATATCAGTAACTGCTTTGGTGCTGCTTCATTTGACTATATGAGTCAAAATTGAGAAGTATTAGCTTTTGTGAAGGCAGAATATCTGATACAGTTACAGTATTGGATATTATGGAAGTGGTCATCGTGTTGTGGCTCGTTTGTGTATGCATTGTAGAACAAGACTGCATAAAGGTTAACTTTGATCGCATTCTCAAATGTATTTGTCTTCAGCATGGAGCCTATATAAAGGCCTTCAGCGTATACACAGACCTGCTTAACAACAGACTGACAGGTAAGTTGCTTGAAGTAGATGAATCAAACAGGGACAAAATGATTGGAACATGAGATACACCTTCAGGAACTAAACGTGGTAGAAATAATTGTTCCTTCCTTGCAGTGTCCACACTCCTAAAAATGTTTTTTTTTAATATAAACTTTTGGCATTTGTTTAGGATATTTTTGTTCATTGATGTACTCTGAACGAAAGAGTCTAACCAGTTGATTCTCACAATGTGTGGTACTAGTATCACATTTGTGGTACGCGGGCACCCTCACTGCCTAGGTACAGTTAAATTATTTAACTTTTTAGTACAACACATTAGCATTTAATCTTTAAGAAATACTTGTTTTTAAACTCTTATTGAGGTAAAATTTTCTTTAACGTCTTTTTAATACATTTTATTCAAATCATTATGTAACATTTTATTTTCCTACAGTTACTGTTAATTTTCTCACTGCATATTATTACTGTGGCATACAATATTTAAATACACTTTTTAGGAATAGGTTTAGAAATCTCTTTTTGTCATTAACGCTTAGCCCTACTATGCTACTGTATTTCAATGCTGGTCATGGTCGTATTTGGTAAGCTTAGTACCAGCATGTTTTAGGTGGTACTTCGTATAAAACATTTTGATATTCTGGAAGAAGCTAGACAAAGTACTTCTCAGTATCCCAGACCGAGAGTCGTGATTTGTGCAGATTGTAATGGATTTGTTTGTGAAGGAAGCAGGTGTGATGACAAAGTGATGGGTAAATTTGGCATCCAGGAAAAGGAACTTGGAGGGACAGATGGTGGTAGACTTGGCAAAAAGCATGGAAATGGTAGTAGTGAACACTTTCCTCCAGTAGAGGCAGGAACATAGGTTGACATACAAGAGCGGAGGTAGAAGCACACACGTGGATTGCATCTTGTGCAAACCATGTAATCTGAAGGAGGTTGGTGACTATAAGGTTGTGGTAGGGGAGAGTGTGGCTAGGATGGTGGTGTTTAAGATGACTCTGGTGGGGAGGAAGATTAAGAAGACAAAGGCAGAGCAGAGAACCATGTGGTGGACGCTGAGAAAGGAATAGTGTTGTGCGGCTTTTCAAGAAGAGGTGAGACAGGCTCTCGGTGGACAGGAGAAGCTTCCAGAAGACTGGACCACTATATAGCCAAGGTGATCAGAGAGATGGGCAAGAGAGTACTCGGTGTATCTTCTGGTAGGAAAGGGAAGGAGGAGACTTGGTGGTGGACCCTCAAAGTACAGGAAATTATATAAGGAAGGAGGCTCGCTAAGAAGTGGGACACTGAGATGACAGAGAAGAGGAGAATGGAATACATGGAGATATGACATAGGGCGAATGTAGAGGTGGCAAAGGCCAACCAAGAGGCATAAGATGACATGTATGCCAGGTTGGACACTAAAAAAGGAGAAAAAGATCTATACAGGTTGGCCAGACAGAGGGATAGAGATGGGAAGGATGTGCAGCAGGTTAGGGTGCTTAAGGATAGTGATGGAAATGTGTTGACTGGTGCCAGTCATGTGCTGGATAGATGGAAAGAATACTTTAAAGTGTTGATGAATGAGGAAAATAAAAGAGAAGGAAGAGGAGAAGGGGCAAGTGTGGAGGACCAGGAAGTATCAGTGATTAGTAAGGGTGAAGTTAGAAAGGCACTAAAGAGGATAAAAAAAATGGAAAGGCAATTGGTCCTGATAACATACCTGTGGTGGTATGGAAGCATCTAGGAGAGGTGGCTGTGGACCAGTTTGTTTAACAGAATTCTAGAAGACTTTAAGGTAGAGGTCGGACTGCATCAGGGGTCAACCCTGAGCCCCTTTCTGTTTGCAGTGGTGATGGATAGGCTTCCAGATCAGGTTAGACAGGAATCCCCATGGATGATCTGCAGTGAAAGCAGTAAGCAGGTGGAGGAACAGTTAGAACAGTGGAGGCATGCACTGTAAAGGAGAGGAATGAAGATTAGCCAAATTAAGACAGAATATATATGCATGAACGAGAGGTGTGGAGGGGGAAGAGTGAGACCACAGGGCGAAGAGATGGTGAGGGTGGAGGACTTTAAATACTTGGGCTCAACAGTCTAGAACAATGGTGAATGGGGTAAGGAAGTGAAGAATCGGGTCCAAGCAGGTTGGAACGGGTGGAGGAAGGTGTCAGGTACGTTGCAGAAGAGTCTCTGCTAGGATGAAGGGCAAAGTCTAGAAGACAGTGGTCAGGCCAGCCATGATGTACAGCTTAGAGACAGTGGCACTGAAGAGAGAAGAGGAAGCAGAGCTGAAGGGGGCAGAAATGAAGATGTTGAGGTTCTCTCTAGGAGTGATCAGGTTGGATCGGATTAAAAATGAACTCATCGGAGGGACAGCCGAGGTTATATGTTTTGGAGACAAAGTTAGAAAGAGTAGAATTTGATGGTTTTGACACATCCAGAGAGTGAGTATATTGGTACAAGAGTGATGAGGATGGCGCTGCCGGGCAAGAGAGCGAGAGGAAGACTAAAGAGAAGGTTGATGGATGTCGTGAGGGAAGACATGAGGGCAGTTGGTGTTCGAGAGACGGATGCAAGAGATAGGCTTACATGGAAAAGGATGACACGCTGTGGCATCCCCTGAGGGTACAGGAAAAGAAGAAGATGCAGTATTTTTGTCTTAAAGTAGATAAAATAGGGCATTATGTCACAGTCTTTGATACACAAAGATCAAGTGGTAGCGTATGTACATGAAAAAAGTGATTTGTTGTCTCTAAGCAGCCACCAACCTTCGTCTCTCTTTCCAGCTGACATCCACATTTTCAACGCTTTGATCTCAGCTGCTCCGGAAGTCAGAGACAAATACATCGACAGATGGAACCTAATCACTGTGAGGCTTCAGACAACCTGACGATATTACATCTCATCTTCCAAGCAGAGAGAATCTTTCACTTTTCTTCCTGGATGTGCAATGAATATTGTACACTTTAATTCATTTTTGTACTGAACTGTAACCTGTATTAGAAATTCCTTAAAAATACATTAAGAAAAATGTTTTTGGACCACAGAAGGCTATATGAAAATGCAATGTATTTGTATACTGTTTCTAATCACAGTTGTTTGTAGGCACTTGCAATGTCACATGACTATTGGCATCCAGTTTCAAGGTAAAGTGTTATTGTTATGACTGTCTAGTTTTGTTTGTTTTGGTTTATAGGAGATTTTAAACCAGATGAGTCAACAGAAAATTCAGCCCAATCTGCAGACCTTTAACTGTATTCTCAAAGCCTTGAGACGCTGTGGCTCTTTGGCCAGAACATTGGCACTACACACTCTGAGTGAGATGACAGCTCTGCGGATAGGTAATTCAAAAGACAAATTGTATGTTTTTTAGCATTCTCCAGCATGTAATGTAATGTAATTTGTGTTTGTTTCTTTGTGTAGCTCCCAGTTTGGCCACCTTTGATCATGTGCTGGCTATATTTTATAAAGCAGGTGAGCGCAGTCATTTTTACATCTACACACTTTATGAAAAAATTTGCAAATCCATTGAAGTGAATGCAGAAGTGCTATGAGAAAAAGACATTTTCTTCAAAATTTAAAACATCCCAGGTTTTTTTTTTTTTTTTTTACTGTTTTGTAACAGCGGGACGGGCGTGCAGCTCAGCGGCTCACTCACAGACACATTTTCAGAAATAAGAAGATTTCCTTGATTGTTTAATTTTGCACTTGATGGACCCAATTATTTGTGTACAAGCAAATAAAAAGTCGTTTTTTTTTTTTTTATCATGTGTCCTCTTTTAATTGGGCATCAGGAGGTGAATTAGTCCTGCTCAATACGTCTATCAAGAAGCTGATCCCTGATCTCACTGTTGTTGTGAAATGTTTCCCTCTGAGAACAAATTATATGATATATACAGTATCCAAATACGAAGTGGATAACTTGTGATTAGCATGTCAAAGGTGAATCAGTCCTTCAGATGTTATAAATTAGTAGAAAAGGTTTCTTCATCCATTTCTGCTGGCTCTTGTGATTTATGGTGATCTTGACATTTGTCAAGTCATATGGCAATGTTTTGTCATTCAGCATCAGCTGGCCAGGGCAACACTGACATTTTACAGGAAGTGATGTCGGAGTTGGCAGGGAAAAACTTCACTTGCCAAGACCCAGGTGATGGTACGTAGCGTATGTATGTGTCTAAATAACAAAGTTGAAAATTTATTAATTTAAAGTATTTTTGTCTTCTTCTCAACAGTTCTCTTCTTCTCGAATGCCATGAGAATTGTAAGACACTTTATTCTTTACACTTCTTTGACATGTGTGTTTGCCACTTATAGTATTTGTTTCTCCAGACTGAAAAGCCCATAGATGTGAATAAGTGCAAACCCCATTAAATTGAATACACTACGAACACGAGATATTTAATGTTCAAAGTGATGAACCTTATTGTGTTTTTGCAATTATTCTTTCATTTTGAATTTGATGGCTGCATCATGTTCCAAAACAGCTGGGACAAGGGCAACAAAAGACTGGGAAAGTGAGAAATGCTTGAAAAACACCTGTTTGGAAAATTCCGCAGGTGAACAGATTAATTGGAAACTGGTGAATGTCATGATTGGGTGTAAAAGGAGCATCCCCAAAAGGCTCAGTTGTTCACAAGCAAGGATGGGACGAGGTTCTCCCCTTTGTGAACAACTGTGTGAGCATATAGTCCAACAGTTTCAGAACGTTTCTCAACATACAATTGCAAGGAATTTAGGGGTTTAATCATTTACGGTTCATAATATCATCAAAAGATTCAGAGAATCTGAAGAAATCTCTGCACATAAGCGCCAATGCCAAAAATCAACATTGAATGCCCGTGACCTTCAATCCCTCAGGCGACACTGCATTAAAAACCGGCATCATTGTAGAAAGGATATTGGTACGTGGGCTCAGCAACAATTCCGAAAACCAATGTCAGTAAATACAGTTCGGCGCTACATCCGTAAGTGCAACTTGAAACTCTACTACGCAAAGCAAAAGCCATTTATCAACAACACCCAGAAACGGCGCCGGCTTCTCTGAGCCCGAGCTCATCTAAGATGAACTGATGTAAAGTGAAAAAGTGTTCTGTGGTCCACATTTCAAATTGTTTTTGGAAATTGTGGACGTTGTGTCCTCCAGGCCAAAGGGGAAAATAACCATCCGGACTGTTATTGACGCAAAGTTCAAAAGCCAGCATCTGTGATGGTATGAGGTTGTGTTAGTGCTGATGGCATGGGTAACTTATACATCTGTGAAGGCCCCATTAAGTCACCATTCAAGGTGAAAGGCACATACAGGTTTTGGAGCAACATATGCTGCCATCCAAGCAACATCTTTTTCAGGGAGGTCCTTGTTTATTTTAGCAAAACAATGCCAAGCCATATTCTGCATGTTACAACAGTGTGGCTTCGTAGTAAAAGAGTGCGCGTACTAGACTGGCCTTCCAAATATCTGAGGAAATTCTTCAAAGTTCATCATTGGAAGTTTCTGATAAACAACAGAACTCAATGCCAAACAATCTGCAATGGAGATCCCGGACTGTTGAGCAATCGAAGTTGTACATCAACCAAGAATGGAAAAGAATTCCACCTACAGAGCTTCAACAATTATTGTCCTCAGTTCCAAGACACTTATTGAGTGTTATTAAAAGTAAATGTGATGTAACAGTGGTAAACACGCCACTGTCCCAGCTTTTTGGGACCAAGATGCAGGCATCAATTTCAAAATGAGCGATGTGTGAGTGATGGTTGGAAAAAGATTTACAAATCATTGTATTCTTTTTTTTTTTTGTTTGTTTTTTTTTTTTTTTTTTTTTTTTTTTTTTTTTTTTTAGTTTTACGCAATGTCCCAACTTAATTGAAATTGGGGTTTGTAGAGAAGACACGCCTTTGAGCTTGTGGGGCCATTCCATGCTTGTGTGTGTGGCACGACAACCAATATAACAACGATGCCAACACATTGTGCTGCATACGGTTGCACACAACGCCGTACAATACCAGCATGGGAACTGGGAATTACCTTTCATATATACGAATATTTTTGGGGTGCATTTTCAAATATTCTATTTTAATAGCACACGCTTGGATGAATATCAGTTGAGAAATGAGCAAGTTATGATTTATTTTCAATGTTCATGCATTGCCTTTGATGGAAGTGTCGCCCCCACAGTGTCGTTTTGCCGGGCTGCTACACCGCACTGGCATATCTAGTCTTTAATTCATATCTGTGGGGAAACTTTTCTGTTGTTAGTAAATTATACTTCAATGTCACTCCCATTTCCACTTCCCTAAGTTTTTTGTGTCAAACAATTTTTTTGTTCATTGCAGTGTCTTGATTACAAAGATCTGGAGCTGGGCTATAAAGTCCAAAGTCTGGTAGAAGTCGGGGAGAACTGGAGGCTTCTTGGTGATTCCTACCAACAGAGTATTTACTAGTAAGATATGTATTAATGAGTTGTACCCCTGATAAAATTGTGTCTGTGGGGAAACCGTATTCCTCGCACAACTGTTTATTCAGAACCATAAATAAGTGGACTGCCCCTTTCTTCTCTAGCGGTCGCTTCTTCAACCTTTTGTGTATGATGGAGCACATTGATGTGGTGCTCAAGTGGTATAAAGAGCTCATTCCCTCAGTGAGTGCATCTCCATATCAGTTGTTCTGTTGGGTCATGAAATCTAACTAGAAGCTAGATTACAATATATTTGTTGAAGTCATGGACTAGTCTATTTCATCATGTGAAACTCGAAAGTCGTAGCCTTGCCAGCACTGAGAAATGTTCTTTATGTTCTGTCTTTCTAGTTGTATTACCCAAACTCTCAGGGACTGAGAGACCTCCTTCAGGCTCTGGACACAGATAGTCGCTTGGACGTGCTGCCAAGTATATGGAAAGGTTCCTGCGTGAAGATAGTATTGTTGTCTTCCATTATCTTTCTTGATATGTTGGTCACTCAGTGTATCTGGCCTAGCACACTGACTCTGAGGAGAGAGTTTTAGTTGTGAAGTATGCTTAAAAACAAACAGTATAAACTTGATGGAATGTGAATAGATTCGATCTTTTCTCTTCTAGATATCCGGTCTCTGGGTCATGATAATAAACCAGAATTAATTGAGGAGCTGCTCGCCTTGATGGCCAGAGAGAAACACAGTCCTGAGGTCAATCAAGGGAGTATCCAGTGGGGACAAGATTTCTTTTTTTTAACGTTTCCACGAATAATTTTGAATATCTCAACCCTGCATGTGGCTCAAGGTCCAAGAGTCTTTCGCTACGTGCGCGCTGGATATAAAGAGTGCATTTGATGGTAATAGAAGTAGGACCAGTCTGGAGTGGAGCACCCCCACCCTCTCACATGTTACTTCCCTTCTGCTGCGGGCCAACAAGATCCAAAAGGCTTGGTGAGAGATGACGCCGTACAGCAAATCAAAGTCAAAGTGCACGAGACTGGTTATCTATTTCATGCCTTCACCTTAATGCAGTTTATTTATTTGTTTATTTTCTCGACTCCAGTAAATCCTCGTTTATCACGGGGGGGTTATGTGTTAGAAAACCACCGCAATCAAGGAAGTCTGCGAAGTAGCGACTAATTATGTATGATCTTAATGTGTATCCAGTTATACATTGCTTATATGCATTTCAGTGCCAATTTGTGAAAGTGCACTTTAGAGAGAGGTGCAGATTGTTTATTTGTCCACTTGAGGTTGCCATCCACACACACAAGCACATGCCTGTTGGTATGCCCTTTTTGAATGACACCAACAACAACCCCATGGGGACATGGTCTAAACAGATTATTTCCTGGGTAAACCATTTGCGCAGTTCCTCACACTTACGGTCCTGCAGTGTAGGACGCAAAAAGGGTGATGTTTTAAACTACAGTACTGTAGTTGTAGACAGTCAAACTAAACATTGCTCTTGCATTTGTTCCTGTTGCTACTGTCATGAATGTATCCATAGAGCTATTCTCTGACTGTGGTTTGTGTTTTAAACTGGTAAGGTGCTCAGTAAGGTTTTGTTTCCTGCCAAGCGCTCATTTGAACTTCTGTGTCATTACTGACACGTTTCAGTCATTTAGCATATAAATGTCCAGGTGAGTATTTGCACTAAATTGACCTTAAAAAAAAAAATCTGCAATAAACTAACCGCGATATATCAAGGGTTTACTGTATACTGATGAATCCCTTAAAGAAAAAATGTCAAAGAAACTGAACTGACCAGTTGCTTCTCTTTTCTCTGCAGGGAGATGCTGCAGCTTTTCAAAGAAAAGAACAGAGTTCCTTCGTGAGTGACCCGGTGGCAAATGATCTCTGTCATTCAACTGCTCCTCTACAGCGGCCAAAGAACTAAATAACAAAACTGTCAATTTTTTCTAAAAATCCAAATCCTGCAATTTGTCATAGCGACATTATCGTCGTGTAACAGTTTTGATGCAGCTCTCATATTGTAGATTGTGCAAGTTGTCTTGTCGCTTTACTTGGTCGCTGTTTACAGTAAGACCACTGGTGTTGATAACCAATTTAGTTTTTTGCTATGCGATTCACCAGTGATGAGCTGTTGGAAGACTTCCTGTCCCTGTGCCGGAGCAAGGGCTCAGCCCAAAGAGCCGTGGAGCTTGTCGAGCTGTCAGCAGCCTTCTGTCTGCAGGCAACGCCGAGACTGGCCAAACTGACGCGAGCCGAGTTTGTTTTGAGCGAGGACCAAATGTGAGGAGTGCAGCCAGACAGCATTTTGTTACATATACACTGGTGCATCGCAATACATGAGAATATTGTAAATAGGCTTATTTCAGTGATTTGATTCAAAATGTGAAAGTGATATTATATAGATTCATTTAACACATATCATGTTGTGGAATACTCTGTTGTTTATTCATTTGAGAATTTAATGAGATGCACTTGTATTATCAGGTGCATGCACTACCGTAGTTTTCTTTTCGAAACCATTTATGTCCAGATATTGGTGTTAATTTTTAAATTCGAAATCTTCTATTATTCAATTTGTATATGGTTTTAAGTACTGTAGAAAATATTTTTTTCCATTATCCTTTTTAAAAAGCGTGCCATTTGGATAACATTTTCTTTTAACTCATGAGTTGATGGACTTTCTTTTCGTATAATGTTTGCGACTCTGTTGAGGTACACAAGATTAACTGCAATATTTATAGTTTATCATCTCTACCTTACAACATTTCAAAGACTTTCAGGTTTTCATTTAGAAAATTAATAAGTTGTTTTTCTTCTATCCAGAACCATATTGTCTGAGTTGGAGAGTGCCGCAGAGCCTGCAGACTGAAGAGTTGGGTCAGCATTCATAATGAAAAAACGACTGTTGTTATCTACTATTCAGTGGAAATGTAAAAACGTAGTAAAAGAAATATATAGAATGTACCAGCTACGGATCTGTCATAAAATATATGGGGTGGGGGGAAAAAATAAATCCTTACCTCATTTGTGGACAAAAAGGTGCTAAAGTTGTATTGTTGTTTTATGCCCGCCAGGGGCCGCCATTTCATAGCAAATGACGATGTTTATGGTTTCCTATGCTGTAGTCACAAATATAGCTCTAAATATACGAGCAGACGATTTCTTTGCGCTTTACATTCTCGTTTAATAGGTTGGAAGAATAATTTTACGTCACGCTGACGAATGATGATGATGCACAACAGAAAATACACAGGCACAATGTTCCCCAAGACATTGGGCGACATGTAGATGTATTCAGCATCAGCGATATTTTTGAAATATGTTTTTCAGGTGCCTGAGTAGCTCGTCCTCCGATTCTGGAATGACCCTTAAATTGCATGCCCTCAATGCAACTGTGTGTTATTTGAGCATGCTGATCATTATTAGGGCATGGCTGTTGTCAGCACACAGGTGTGAGTCTCAAAGCAAAGTGCTTAATTTCCTCCACCAATCACGAGGCGAGCTGATAGCACGACCAAATAAGGGCATGTGGTCTCCTTTTAAGGGGACTGGCAGCCTGGCACTGTTTAGATGGGTGTGGTATTGCGCTCCACAGTGAGTCAAACTACATATTTGGGGACAAACAGCCCTAAAAGTCATCATCGCAGCACTGTTCATTGTTCACTTGTTTCTTAACTCCAGTACATAAACACGGTTGGGATTTAAAACTGCCGCGCTTTGAGACAATGTCTTTTGACAAGCATATCTCCTCTAAGCTTTGAGAACAACAACAAAGTTGCTCCGTCAAAGAACTGTACTGCGAGTACACAGCGTTGAGTTTCCAACCACAGACTGCTTTAATTGGCCCAACACGTTACTGTACGAGCAAGCTTGCAAAAGGGGCAAGTTTCACAAACATTCCTTTCTTCGATACTCCCTCGCGCAACATGACTGCAGTGTGCTGCACTTGGAGGCTCACACAAACACAGGATGTGATGGCACATCCTCCTGCACTTTTTAATACCTCTCCCACATGTCGACACCAAGTTCAAATATTCACTGCGTGCTTGGCGGGATTCAACGGCACACAAAAAGGGAATGAGATTTGCCATTAAAAGTGACTTCCGGACATTGGAAAAGGGGAAGGGAAGGTGAGGAAGAATAAAAAGTGATGCGACCGTGAGAAAATGAAATGTAAAGTCACAGTTTGCATATAGAATGTTAAAAAGCTCTATTTTATATGAACTACAGTATGCTGCCATTTGTTTCAACTTCAACGTAAGTAAATCAAATGATGAATAACCTCAATGCAGCTCTCCTTACCTTTTGGCTTTGACATGGGTGTCTCGTGATAGCGCCTCTGCATGATCATGTTTCAGACTAGTCGTGCGACTGGACTCCAGCTGTCGCTTTAAAGTGGCTCAGGATCTTCGCCCGGCCTTGGTGACGATCTTGTGAGTGGGGAAATGTAGGATGGGGACGGTTTATATATATATATATATATATACGGTAAATTAGCTTCCCTATTACATAACAGAACGGCAGAGGCGCAGAATGGCTCGCTCACGGACATATTTTCAGAAAACATTAATTTGGTGGTTTAATTTCACTCTTGGTGGGTGGGCAGTCAAGAAAACCAACTATTTGTATTTAAAAAAATAAATTAAAAATCCCATAATACGTATCTTTCGTTTAAGAGGAAGACAATCGTTTTGGTGATTGCTTTGACAGAAATGTGCTTTTTGGACCTTACTATATATAAACGACATTTCATTTGAGGGGGAATAACAAATACATTGACATATATCAAAGGGGAAAAGAACCATCCGGACTGTTATGGACGCAAAGTTCAAAAGCCAGCATCTGTGATGGTATGAGGTTGTGTTAGTGCCGATGGCATGGGTAACTTACACATCTGTGAAGATCCCCATTAAGTCACCATTCAAGGTGACAGGCACATACAGGCACGTATGCTGCCATCCAAGCAATGTCTTTTTCAGGGACTTCCTTGTTTATTTTAGCAAAACAATGCCAAGCCATATGCTGCATGTTACAACAGTGTGGCTTCGTAGTAAAAGAGTGAGTGCGCGTACTAGACTGGCCTTCCAAATATCAGAGGAAATTCTTCAAAGTTCATCATTGGAAGTTTCTTATAAACAACAGAACTCAATGCCAAACAATGTAAGTAAGAGCGTTTTCACACCAATTACTAAACAACTGTGTAGCCTTAAGAAAGCTCATTTCAGTAAAGTTAATGGGAATAAGTGCTGCTCCGGAGCATAACATTTGCACTCTGGCGCAATGGAAAAGGTCATGCGAAACCAGATTTACAGGCACATCAGTGTAAGAAGACAGGCAGATGAAGCGAAACAGCCATCGTGCTTGAATGCCATCCATCCATTTTCGATCGTGTGTCTCCTAGGGTCGCGGGTGAGCTGGAGCCTATCCAAGCTGCCTTTGGACAAGACGCGAGGTAAACGCGGACTGGTCGCCAGTCATTTACAGGGCACATAATGTATAGGCAGACAATTTTGAGTCTTCAATTACCTAACATGCACGTATTTGAAACGTGGAAGGAAGTCAGGTGCTGTTACCCTATTTGCATAATTGCCAGAGTCATTTTTCAAATACTGTCACAATATCAACAAAAAATAGCATCCATTTTCCGTACAGTTTATCTTTGCACGGGTCGCGCGGATGCTCGTGCCTATCTAAGCGGAGGTGGGGTACACCCTCGACTGGTCACCGGCCAATACCAAGGCTAAAAATGAGCTTTATTCTTAATGTCTGTGTAGATTCTCACTCATCCATGTCATTGTCATCCGCAAAGGTCGAATTGAGGCAAATTTAAAAAAAAAAAATTCTTCCAAAAATGACTGGCAATTATGCTATTAGGCTAATAGCATGCTATCAACTAGTCCTCCCATTTGCTTGTATAGTATACCAAAACATTGTCATTTGAAGTTTTTTTTTAATTTATTTTTTTTTTAGATGTTGTTTTATTCCAAATGCTAAAATGACCGTAAATAACTAGAATTTCAAACTTTTCATGAAATGGCTTTTGTGTATCCATATGGGTCATTTTCATATAATTTGATGAATAACGGTGAAGACATGCCCCACTGGAAATCAATGAATTTTGCCTGATATGAGTATTTGAATTGTTGGCAATTGTTATCGTCCAAAAAGTAGCAATTGCCCCTCCTTGACCCGTCACCTTATCGTGGTGGAGGGGTTTGTGTGTCCCAATGATCCTCGGAGCTAAGTTGTCTGGGGCTTTATGCCCCTGGCAGGGTCACCCATGGCAAACAGGTCCTAGGTAAGGGACCAGACAAAGCACGGATCAAAGACCCCGTATGAAAAAGACAAATTATGGACACAGGTTTCCCATGCCTGGACGCGGGTCACCGGGGCCCCCCTCTGGAGCCAGGCCTGGAGATGGGGCTCGAAGGAGAGCGCCTGGTGGCCGGGCCTGCACCCATGGGGCCCGGCCGGGCACAGCCCGAAAGGGTAACGTGGGTCCCACTTCCCATGGGAAGACCCCTATGGGAAGCCATAGGGGTCGGGTGCAATGCGAGCTGGGCGCTGGCCGAAGGCAGTGACCTTGGCGATCCGATCCCCAGCTACAGAAGCTGGCTCTAGGGACGTGGAATGTCACCTCTCTGGCAGGTAAGGAGCCCGAGTTGGTGTGTGAGGTCGGGAAATTCCGACTGGATATAGTCGGACTCGCCTCCACGCACAGCTTGGGCTCTGGTACCAGTCCTCTCGAGAGGGGTTGGACTCTCTTCCACTCTGGAGTTGCCCACGGTGAGAGGCGCCGAGCAGGTATGGGTATACTTATTGCTCCCCGGCTCGGCACCTGTACGTTGGGGTTCACCCCGGTGGACGAGAGGGTAGCCTCCCTCCGCCTTCGTGTGGGGGGACGGGTCCTGACTGTTATTTGTGCCTATGCACCAAACAGCAGTTCAGAGTACCCACCCTTTTTGGAGTCCTTGGAGGGGGTGCTGGAGAGCACTCCCGCTGGGGACTCCATCGTTCTGCTGGGGGACTTCAATGCTCACGTGGGCAATGACAGTGAGACCTGGAAGGGCGTGATTGGGAGGAACGCCCCCCCCCCCCCGATCAGAACCTGAGCGGTGTTCTGTTATTGGACTTCTGTGCTCGTCACGGATTGTCC
This sequence comes from Phyllopteryx taeniolatus, assembly GCF_024500385.1. Taxonomy (NCBI): domain Eukaryota; kingdom Metazoa; phylum Chordata; class Actinopteri; order Syngnathiformes; family Syngnathidae; genus Phyllopteryx; species Phyllopteryx taeniolatus. Next base: position 1,417,027 of record NC_084511.1, read on the forward strand.
ATAACGAACACCATGTTCAAGCATAAGGGTGTCCACATGTGCACTTGGCACCAGGACACCCTAGGTCGCAGTTAGATGATCGACTTTGTGGTTGTGTCATCGGACTTGCGGCCGCATGTCTCGGACACTCGGGTAAAGAGAGGGGCGGAGCTGTCATCTGATCACCACCTGGTGGTGAGTTGGATCCGATGGTGGGGGAAGATGCCAGTCCGACGTGGCAGGCCCAAACGTATTGTGAGGGTCTGCTGGGAACCTCTGGCGGAATCCCCTGTCAGAAGGAGTTTCAACTCCCACCTCCGACAGAACTTTGCTCACGTTCCGGGGGAGGCGGGGGACATCGAGTCCTGCTGAGGCGGCCGACCGGAGCTGTGGCCGTAAGGTGGTCGGTGCCTGTCGTGGCGGCAATCCTCGAACCCGTTGGTGGACACCAACGGTGAGGGATGCCGTCAAGCTGAAGAAGGAGTCCTATCGGGCCTTTTTGGCCTGTGGGACTCCTGAGGCATCTGATGGGTACCGGCTGGCCAAGCGGAATGCAGCTTTGGTGGTCGCTGAAGCAAAAACTCGGGCATGGGAGGTGTTCGGTGAGGTCATGGAGAAAGACTTCCGGACGGCTTCGAGGAAATTTTGGTTCACCATCCGACGTCTCAGGAGGGGGAAGCAGTGCACCATCAACACTGTGTATAATGGGGATGGGGCGCTGCTGACCTCGACTCGAGACGTTGTGAGCCGGTGGGGAGAATACTTCGAAGACCTCCTCAATTCCACCGACACGCCTTCCCATGAGGGAGCAGAGTCTGGGTTCTCTGAGGCGGGCTCTCCTATTTCTGGGGTTGAGGTCGCCGAGGTGGTTAAAAAGCTCGTCTGCAAGGCCCCACGGGTGGATGAGATTCGCCCGGAGTTCCTCAAGGCTCTGGATGTTGTAGGGCTGTCCTGGTTGACACGCTTCTGCAACATCGCGTGGACATCAGGGACAGTGCCTCTGGATTGGCAGACTGGGGTGGTGGTCCCCCTTTTTAAGAAGGGGGACCGAAGGGTGTGTTCCAACTACAGGGGGATCACACTCCTCAGCCTCCCTGGTAAGGTCTATTCAGGGGTGCTGGAGAGGAGGGTCCGTCGGGAAGTTGAATCCCAGATTCAGGAGGAGCAGTGTGGTTTTCGTCCTGGCCGTGGAACAGTGGACCAGCTCTACACCCTAGGCAGGGTCCTCGAGGGTGCATGGGAGTTCGCCCAACCAGTCTACATGTGTTTTGTGGACTTGGAGAAGGCGTTCGACCGTGTCCCTCGGGTAGTCCTGTGGGGGGTGCTTCGGGAGTATGGGGTACCGAACCCCCTGATACGGGCTGTTCGGTCCCTGTACGACCGGAGTCAGAGTTTGGTCCACTTATCCGGCAGTAAGTCAGACTCGTTTCCGGTGAGGGTTGGACTCCCCCAAGGCTGCCCTTTGTCACCGATTCTGTTCTTAACTTTTATGGACAGAATTTCTAGGCGCAGCCGAGGCGTAGAGGGGGTCCGGTTTGGTGGCCTCAGTATTGGATCTCTGCTTTTTGCAGATGATGTGGTTCTGTTGGCTTCATCAAGCCGTGACATCCAACTCTCATTGGAGCGGTTCGCAGCCGAGTGTGAAGCGGCTGGGATGAGAATCAGCACCTCCAAATCTGAGACCATGGTCCTCAGTCGGAAAAGGGTGGCGTGCCCTCTCTAGGTCGGGGATGAGATCCTGCCACTTCCCCAAGTGGAGGAGTTCAAGTATCTTGGGGTCTTGTTCACGAGTGAGGGAAGAATGGAACGGGAGATCGACAGGCGGATCGGTGCAGTGTCTGCAGTGATGCGGACTTTGTATCGATCCGTTGTGGTAAAGAAGGAGCTAAGCCGAAAGGCAAAGCTCTCAATTTACCGGTCGATCTTCGTTCCTACCCTCACCTATGGTCACGAGCTGTGGGTCAAGATCCCGGATACAAGCGGCCGAAATGAGTTTTCTCCGCAGGGTGTCCGGGCTCTCCCTTAGAGATAGGGTGAGAAGCTCGGTCATCCGGGAGGATCTCAGAGTAGAGCCGTTGCTCCTTCACATCGAGAGGAACCAGATGTGGTGGCTGGGGAATCTGATTCGGATGCCTCCCGGACGCCTCCCTGGTGAGGTGTTCCGGGCACGTTCCACCGGGAGGAGACCCCGGGGACGACCCAGGACACGCTGGAGAGACTACATCCTTCGGGTGGCCTGGGAACGCCTCGGGATCCCCCCGCAAGAGCTGGATGTAGTGGCTGGGGAAAGGGAAGCCTGGGCGTCCCTGCTGAAGCTACTGCCCCCGTGACCCGACCTCGGATAAGCGGTAGAAGATGGTTTGATGGATGGATGGGTAGCAATTGTTTCTAAGAAAAGAAATGTTCCAAATGAATATTTTAACACTTTTAATGCCAAAAATGTCTTTACTGTTATGTCTCCCAAAAGGCTTTTTGCCCGGGCACTGGGCACTGGGCTCGGCTGACGGGGGACTTTGATGGGACGAGGATCTCCCGGCCAAAAGCTCAACATCGCTTAACATCACAAAACTATCGTCAATCATCGGCAAAATGTATGTGGGCATCTCTGTTTACAGTGTACTCACTTACACCTCTCAAAATATCAGAACATCGGCACAATATTTTGGATTTTATGGACGTCTGAGTGTTTTCCTCTCTATAGACGCTCACCAGATGGAAAGGGAACACGCTTTATGTTCATAAAATCCATCGTGTTTGGGTTATCGTTCTGACATTTTCAGAGGAAGGGGGCATAAAGTATGGGATGTCCACATACATTTTTTGGGTGACGATTGATGAGTCATTTTAGTGTTAACTTTGTGAGCGATGAGAAAGTGTCAGGAGTGCACTGAACAAGTCTGTGCAAGACAGCATTTCAACTGGGGACTGAACTCATTTAATGACTTGAAAAAAAATAAAATAAATATCAACAAAATAAGGGGAATCTGCCACAGGGGAGGAATTTACCCTGACAAGATTCAGCATATCGCCATGGGGGTGAGATGTGGGGGGGGGGGGGGGGGAAGAGGGAGGGATTGCCTGGGAAGGTAGGAGGAGACCAGGCATGAGGAATTTGTGCAAGTAGAGACTGGTCGAGGCCGCAGAGGGACTTTGCAAGACACCATGTTACAGCCACAGAATATTCGCAGAATGTTTACTCAGTAATATCATCATAACTATCTTCCAAGTTGTGTGTAATTTTCCCCGTGTGAGTGCGCCAATTGTGTTCCTCCAGTAATGAGGAGAGCAGTGAAGGCGATAAAGCCAATATAATTGCTTGTGACTTGTAAAAAGGCTTCCTTCAAAGATATTTCCAAGATTGAAATTGTCTTACGGCAGAATATTTGTGTATTTTTGAGAATAGTTTTGATATGATTTCAATGTATAAAGTGATATAATGGGTTCATATTTTCAAGATTAAAAGTCATATAAATATCTGTTTATAAATTAGGGACTAAAAGTAAAAAGTAGGAATGGGCCAGTACCTATACCAGGTATCTGGCTGATACTGGCCTTATTTCAAGGTATCGCGTACTCCGATACCAGCCGCCGATATTTCTATTATTAGTAACTTGGTTTTCTTTCCACCAGGCACCACCGCAAATAACAAACTATTTAGCAAAATGTGTCACCTCAGTTTTAACCTGTACATTTTAAAAAATAATATATATTTTTATTTTATTTTTATTTTTTTAAAGGAAACTTTGTTTCCAAACGGAACGACGTAACGTGGTGGTTTTCTTGGGAGGACTTTTGCTGGCGGGAGACAGAGGGAGGGGGCGCTTCGATTTAGCGGAAGAGGCGGCGCGGATGGGAGGAGCTACAGTTCTCGCCGGGTGGCGTCGGCTGAAGAAAAGCGGGAGCTCCCTGAAGCCGACGCACACGACTCGTCTCTCGGGGTAAGAATTTCGTCGTGCTCATCGCAGCCACTTGGCGGACTTCAGGTAGGAAGTGAAGCTGCTTCGCTCTTGCACTCTTTCATGACTCCGTGGTCCCTGAAAGCCGTTGACACGTCACATTTTACAGTCTGAAGAAGTATTTTATCAATTATACATCGTTTCCTTGTGAGGCATTCAATTCAACCATTTTATACATGTTGTACATCTCACGTTATCATCGGGATTTTTCATTTTTACTGCTTATATATATATATATATATATATATATATATATATATATATATATATATATATATATATATATAGATAGATAGATATATGTGTATATATATATATGTGTGTGTGTGAGGATGAAATTGGAGACATTTTTGAGAACCTACCCGAGAAAATTCATTGGATTAATTTGACTTTGTGACGTTTGAGCAACGTGGGGTTAAAATAAAAAAAATAATAAAAAATACAAAATCACGACATCAATGAAAATGTTAAAATAATTATATTTTATTGGATTGGCTAGACATACAGTGCACTTTTTTTTTTTTTTTTTTTGGTAAAAAGCCCAAATAACGAACATTTTGAAAGCAACAAAGAAAGGAAAAAGATGTTTGATGTTGCTCCTGTCGCAGCGCCATCTGGTGGAGGTGAAAACGCATGCCGCCACTGTACTCGTCCTCTCGTCACAACCTGATGACAATTTAATACCCTACAAGCTTATCAAATGTTCTGCCTCACAAATACATGAATGCTCATAGAGGTAATAATTTAACAACATGCATTGTTGTTATTTGAATACATTACATCAAATGTTTGCTATGTCTACATTAGATTTTTTATTGTGGCTAGTGTATAGCTCTTACTGCAATTTATTATTCAAAGCATTTGGAAGGAAAGACAAAGACGCCCACCCTAATGTCGCCTGTCCTTGCTCTCCTACGGGGTCTCTCTGTTAGGTGTCACGATGTCGCAGCAGATAAGCGCTGAGGAAATGGAGGAGATCAAAGAGGGCTTCGAGAAAGTAGGCGAGTAAATCATTTAGTTTTTTTCTTCTTTGCACACATTATTACTCAATTAGTCTTGAATTTGGGGAAGAGCGAGCAAAAAAAGAAACCTCCTTCCCAGACACAGCTTCTGACTTTCTTTTTCTTACAACGGCTTTCATCTTGCTACTCTTTGATAAAGGCCACGGTTGTGGAACAAAGCATCCGATTTGGGATCCGTGCAGACGGTAACTTTAAAGTATGTCAATGTGCAAAAAAGATGTGATATTTTGCACGGCGTGTTGATGAAATATGGAAGTTGTCGTTCTGGGAAGGGAACGCTGTATCGCTGACAAAGCCCCAACACAAGGTTATCTAATCTCAGTAGTCAAAACCCCGGACGTAAAGAAATAAAAACATCATACAAAAAACAAAAAACAAAGTCAAGCACAAAAATCTGTCAGAGCAATACGTGCTTTCTCACTTCATCCAATCTATGCAGACGCGGATGGCAACGGGTACATCTGCGCCTCGGAACTTGGCCGTCTCTTCCGGGAGGTCGGTTGTCCTCTACCTGGCTACCAGATCCGTGAACTCATCCAGAGACTTGACCGCAACAACGACAGCCACATAAATCTTGAAGAGTTCGCCGCTGTAGGTAACACGAACTGACCAACTAACCGGCAAACAAAAGAACCGACCAGCCGACCAAATAACATCCGGAATCCTATTACGCTGTCAATTTGCCTTCCAAATATCCTATTAGTTGTCAAACAACACGGCTGTATACTAAAGAAGTTGAAGATAACTTCAAAGTCAAGTTTGGGTTTCAAGTTTGTGTGCTTTTTGCGGACTCCTTTCAGATTTTTAAGGACATGAAGGACGACCGCATGGCCCAGGGGTTCAGAAAAGCTCTCAACAAGAAGGAAGGCATTGTTGCCATAGGGGGCACCAGTGAAATCTCAAGTGAAGGAACTCAACATTCAATCTCTGGTAAGAATGGGGCAAAAAAAGAAAAAGTCTTGCGCTATAACAATCCCGGAACCCGAATTTGCTCCCAGTGGGCCTGCCAGCGCCTTGCATGGCAGTAGTTGCCCATTGTTGTATGAATGGGTGAATATGAGGCTTTGTAAAGCGCTTCGGGCACACTGTGATTTGCGTAGATAATATTGACATTTTTGAGTCCGTTGATGTGACACGTGGCCGAAACTGTCTTCCAGAACAGGAGCGCTACGCCTTTGCAAACTACATCAACTGTACTTTGGAGAAGGACGCAGACTGCAAACACGTGCTCCCCATCAACCCAGAGACCGGCGCTCTCTTCAAAGCGCTGGCAGACGGCATCGTACTTTGGTAAACCTTTATTTCACCGTTCATATCCATATTCAGTTCATATTGGATCTCTTGGTTTATTTGTGCAGCAAACTCATCAACCAATCTGTCCCTGAGACCATTGACGAACGAACAATCAATACAAAGAAACTCACCGCATTCACTACACAGGTGGGTGCCGGCGCGGATTGTTTGTAATGGCATTAACGCACCATTGTGTTGGTCGCCGAGCCGTTTCATGCCGCAGCAAAAAGTAGCACGAACGAGGATATGACTGTCAATCGCAGTGCTGACACATCGGAACAACATTTACACTCACATTCGCAACTTGTCATGTACACATGATTTTGGACCGTGGGAGTAATTTGCGTCTCTTGGACAATTTCAAAATATTTTCGGACTTTCTTGGACTATTTGTCTTCAATTTGTCTGTTCCTCACTAACAGGAGAACCTGAATTTGGCTCTGAACTCGGCCTCGGCTATTGGCTGCCAAGTCGTCAATATTGGAGCTCAAGATCTGAAGGAGGGAAAACCTCATTTGGTCCTTGGACTCCTCTGGCAAATCATAAAGATTGGGCTTTTTGCAGATATCGAGCTGAGCCGTAATGAAGGTACTGACACAAAGACATAACGTGAAACAACGCAATAAGCTGGGCCTTGGATATGTTCCAAAGTAGGACTGAAATTCTAACTAACACAAGACCGACAGCCAGCTGATATTTGTCGTCAATGTGTACCCCGTTATGCTTCTTATTCTATGTGCAGCGATTGCGGCGCTGCTGGAGGAGGGGGAGACTTTGGAGGAGTTGATGAAACTCAGCCCGGAAGAGTTATTGCTGCGCTGGGCCAATTTCCACCTGAAGAAAGTTGGCATGACCCTGACAAACTTTTCAGGGGATATTAAGGTTAGCTGACACGACTGCTATGCAAGATTTGGCACCGCGGCCGTTTAATGATTGTGCGTAAATGCCGAGCATTGCGTTCAAGGTGGAATGGCTTTTTTGTCGGCGTCAATATGCTTCGGTCGTAATTCTCAGCCGGATAATTAAGAATTCACAATAGAGTTCCTTTCAATTGGTTGGCTTTTGTCCTGGCACGGACCCAGCTTCGAAATGTTCAATAGGGTTGTGATCAGGGCTTTGAAAGGCCATTCCAGAAGCTTAATGTTAGCCATCTTTATCCACTCCAAAACCTCTTTTGAAATGTTTGGAACATCTAATCGTGTCCAAGTTTCAGCTGTCTAACTGTTGTTTTAAAATGTTCAATAGGGTTGCGGTCAGGGCTTTGAAAGGCCATTACAGAAGCTTAATGTTAGCCATTTTTATCCACTCCAAAACCTCTTTTGAAATGTTTGGAACATCTAATCGTGTCCAAGTTTCAGCTGTCTAACTGTTGTTTTAAAATGTTCAATAGGGTTGCGGTCAGGGCTTTGAAAGGCCATTCCAGAAGCTTAATGTTAGCCATCTTTATCCACTCCAAAACCTCTTTTGAAATGTTTGGAACATCTAATCGCGTCCAAGTTTCAGCTGTCTAACTGTTGTTTTAAAATGTTCAATAGGGTTGTGGTCAGGGCTTTGAAAGGCCATTCCAGAAGCTTAATGTTAGCCATCTTTATCCACTCCAAAACCTCTTTTGAAATGTTTGGAACATCTAATCGTGTCCAAGTTTCAGCTGTCTAACTGTTGTTTTAAAATGTTCAATAGGGTTGCAGTCAGGGCTTTGAAAGGCCATTCCAGAAGCTTAATGTTAGCCATCTTTATCCACTCCAAAACCTCTTTTGAAATGTTTGGAACATCTAATCGCGTCCAAGTTTCAGCTGTCTAACTGATGTTTTAAAATGTTCAATAGGGTTGCGGTCAGGGCTTTGAAAGGCCATTCCAGAAGCTTAATGTTAGCCATCTTTATCCACTCCAAAACCTCTTATGAAATGTTTGGAACATCTAATCGCGTCCAAGTTTCAGCTGTCTAACTGTTGTTTTAAGGCCAATTTGAAGAATTCGGGGGTCGTCTGCCTATTTTTTTTGCAGTGCACCAGTACCAGTGGCAATGTTCTTACGTTTGAAAGCCTCTTCTTGACTCCGACATATACTGTATACTCCTTGCCATTGTGGCCATGTACTGCGTGTCAACTTGTGTTGTGCTGAGAAAATCTAGAGCGACGTTTAGTGTGTTAACAAAATGTCAACATGACTTGTGTTTTGTGTGCCGGTGCGTCTTTCGCTGGGTGCAGGACTCCAAGGCGTATTTCCACCTCCTGGAGCAGATCGCACCAGATGGCAGCAAGGAGGACGTTGATCGAGTTGAACTCGATATGACTGGACTTTATGTAAGCTGGCAAAGCAAAAGTTATTTCTCGCAGACTACACACTATTGTGCCATTATGGGATTTGAAATTGATGAATCTATGCAGACATGTTTAGTAGTAGTATTGTTTCACCAAAGTCATTTGGTCAGGAGTGTGTTGACTTTTTATATCATTTTAGCTAAGAATGTTTGCGCATTTCTAATGAATTGACATCACACACACATTCTGTGCACGTGTGTCACCAGGAGAAAGATCTTGCAAGGAGAGCAGAGCGTATGCTCGAGCAAGCCGACCTTCTCGGCTGTCGACAGTTCGTGACCGCCACCGACGTCGTATCTGGAAATGCAAAGCTCAACATGGCCTTTGTGGCCACGCTATTCAACAAACACCCGGCTCTGACTAAACCGGAGAACCAAGACTGGAATCTTGAGAGTGAGACTCGTTGCAATAACGCTGCTTCATATTCACACATGGAAACATTCGCAATACTTTTAGAACAAATAGCATGAGATTCTCTCAACATTTTTTCCAGTTTTGCCAGTTAATTGAGGAAGTTGGTCAAGTAGCGCTCCTTTCTTCCTTGCCCTCGAAAGGAATCCACGACATATTCTTCCGCCGCTGTGAAAATGACTTGCTCATGCGCCGTTGGCGGCCGTATGTACAACTAACCCCTCTTTGCTTTTCCCTTTTCTCTTGCACTTCCAAGGTGAGACCAGAGAGGAGAGAACGTTCAGGAACTGGATGAACTCCCTGGGAGTCAGCCCACGTGTTCACCACATCTATGGGTCCGTGTCTCTGCTGGGGAAAGGACTTCCTGCTGGCGCTCTCTTGCGATACAGACACATGGACACCTAACTTTTTGCGTGTATGTGGGTTAACACAGTGATCTTCAGGATGCCATGGCTATTCTCCAACTGTATGAAAAAAGTAAGGTGCCAGTGGACTGGGACAACAGAGTCAACCTGCCTCCGTTCAAGGCAGTAGGGGGAGGTCATTTGAAAAAGGTCAACTCAAATCATGTCGCATTATACACGGGTGAGCCCTACGTTTCCAGCCACCGGAAAAGTCAAAACATTTGTGTGCGTCTCGTTTGTCTGTGGCAGATAGAAAACTGTAACTACGCCGTGGAGCTGGGAAAGAAAGAAGCTGGTTTCTCCCTTGTGGGAATCGCAGGACAGGACCTCTATGATGGAAATTCTACGCTCACCCTTGCGCTGGTGTGGCAGCTGATGAGAAGGTGATTTAAAATTCAACTTCAGGACACCCCTACGAGCAAGACTGGGCGCGCTGGAGTCACGAGACCGAATTTTTCAGCGTGAATTCCAAACGTAAATTGGCTGACAAATGAGTTCCTGATCCAGGTACACGTTGAATGTTCTCGAAGACCTTGGGGACGGGCAAGTGGCAGGAGAGGATTTGATCATCACATGGGTGAACAAGACTTTGTCTGAAGCTGGCAAGACTTCTTCGATCAAAAGCTTCAAGGTAACTACATGAATTGAAAAGCCGAGCTTGATGCGCCAATATGTTGTTAAGATGTCTTCCTGGGCTAGTTTTGAAGAAAAACAAAAAGTTGTTGGACGACATGATGGTATTTTCAAACTGTGCATGTTTTGATCTTGAAACCTCCCAATTGTGTACCAATGGAGGATGTTGCTCATACTGTGGGATTTTTGCATTTGTTTGGCTGCCCAGGACAGGTCACTCAATACGAGCCTTCCGGTTTTGGACCTGATCGATGCCATCCAACCGGGCGGTGTGAATTTCGAGCTGGTTCAAAAAGAAAATCTGACAGATGAAGACAAACTCAAGAATGCCAAGTAAAAGCCCAGCTTTTCTCTAACTGATAGACCATTTTGGGGAATTTGTGTCAAGTCATATTGATTATTATCCCCCCCCCCCCTTCTCTAAATGCTTAATATGCAAATACTGTATAGCCTACGGAGGAATTTTCAAAGTTCTGTGACGCCGCATTGTACTATTTTAACATTCGTAGCTGTCTTAACACAGAAAGAAGGTAACGGATTGAAAAGACAAAGTTCAGAAAAGATCACCGAGCTTTTGATCGCCTGTGACAAACGTTAGAGAGAAGCATGTTCAATGCCAGGCAGTCCACTGTACTCGCAGTTGCTGTCGCAAGGATTGCATACAAGTGATCGAGGTGTTCCCGCTTTGCAGACAGCCACAATTACAAGTTTACCGATTGTTAATCTTTTCCCGAGCTGACATTTGAATAAACCAGGAAAATGCATTATGCGTGTGTGCATTCAAAGCAATGGCTGGATCACATTTTGAAATTAATTGTAATTTTGATTTTAGCCACTTTTTTTTTTTCCTCCCACAAGGTGACTAATGAAATTTGTGCTGTGCCGGCACAAATACAAACTTAATATCATTTAAAACATCATGAAGTATAAAATGGCATTTGTTGTGCAAGGACAAAAGTAAAATGGAAGAGTCACACTTTTGAATTTTTAGTTGTGATGATGGAGATTTAGATGCATCTTGGACTTGAATTATGACCCTGATTCTACACCAGGTACGCCATCTCCACGGCCAGGAAGATCGGCGCCAAGGTCTATGCCCTCCCCGAGGACTTGGTCGAGGTCAACCCGAAAATGGTGATGACCATCTTTGCCTGCCTCATGGGGAGAGGCATGAAGAGGGCGTAAAGGACAGATGAACGCGGATATCCACGCCTACCGACTCGACTCTTGGCTGGTTGGACTGCCGTTTTCGTTCCGTGGAAGCCAAATGGGGCACATGGTGTCAATTTAGCAGCTTGGGGTTTCTTCGTATCTAAATCTTTTATCCGGTGGCAACATAGTGGCTGAGCTGTAATCAGGGTTAGGACACACTTCTGTCCAGTGCATGCTGGGGGGATGCTGCGACCTGACAAGACCGTTATGAAATTGGAATGTTTTCATACATACGATTGTACATGGGAATCATTTAAAGACACTGTATGTCAGTTGTTATTTTATAGATAACCCAGATAGGCCATGTTTTAATAAAACAATGTAAAACAGTCCTTTTCATGTGTCACAATATAACGAATAGCAGCAATAAGTATAGAGGCTTTCTAATTAAAAACTACAAATGATCCAAAATGAAACAACTGTTAACACGATTCCAATTCACACGAAACTGCATGCTTGTCCCGATTCTCACACCTGCCACTCGTTACCTGGAGGGTCGTTGACTTCAATGATTGCAAGTTTGTTTACATTTGAGGGGGGGGGAGGAAAGAAAATACACATTATATACATCAAAGAGTATATCTTAAGAGTATCCACCTATATTGTACAGTTGCATCTCTAGAAATACAATATAGTATTGTAGAGCTGTTCATTTAATTCAAAAGCGCACTGATTCTTATTTATACTTTTTTTTTTTTTTTTTTATAGATTTATACCGTGAAACACAAAAAAATACTTTTCAGAGTCCCAACTCTTACCATAATTATACATTTAGAACCATCCATCCATCCATTTTCTGAGCCGCTTCTCCTCACTAGGGTCGCGGGCGTGCTGGAGCCTATCCCAGCTGTCATCGGGCAGGAGGCGGGGTACACCCTGAACTGGTTGCCAGCCAATCGCAGGGCACATAGAAACAAACAACCATTCGCACTCACAGTCATGCCTAGGGGCAATTTAGAGTCTCCAATTAATGCATGTTTTTGGGATGTGGGAGGAAACCGGAGTGCCCGGAGAAAACCCACGCAGGCACGGGGAGAACATGCAAACTCCACACAGGCGGGGACGGGGATTGAACCCCGCACCTCAGAACTGTGAGGCTGACGCTCTAACCAGTCGGCCACCGTGCCGCCACATTTAGAACCAATGACTGTTTTTTTTTTTTTTTATGTAATCTAATTGAGATGGTGAATTTTGGGTTTTCGTTGGCTGTAAGTCACAATATCAAACTCGAGGCCCGGGAGTCCAGATCCAGCCCGCCATATCATTGCATGAGGTCCCTGTAAGCAAATCACGTGCGTCTATGCTCTTCCGAACCAACGTTTCAAAATGTCTTTTAATAACGTTGCGAAATCGCAAGCATTTTAAAATGAAGTTAGGAGTGACGTGGACAGGTGGATGGACCGTTTTGAACCGTGTGAAAACTGGGACAAATTTTCTGCCCCCCAAAAAAAACAAGTTTTGAATCATATGAAAACTAGGGCATATGAAAACCGAGCTTCCACTGTACAGCATATGTAATGATGAGGTGATTATACATTTGTATGGTTTAACACATAACGGCCCTCCGGGGTGCCGTGTGAAAAAGCGAGTGACACCCCCTGAGGTTTTCAATAAAATCATGACATTTTCCACGATGTGTAGTTGATCTAAATGAGTTTTACTTGTTTTTTTTAAACTAAACTATTGAAATAAATGACTGCCAAGGATTTTCGACAGTCCAATATTGTGATTGCTAGCGATGCCCCATGTATTTGCAGCCAACATTTTCAAAAATACTACTGAAGCTCGCTAGATGGCGATAGTGGCCGTTTTCGAGTCGCCAGCTGCCACCCAGCCAATTCAAGAAGTAGACGAGCGAGCAGCCGATTGGCCGCCCCTCGTGACGTCAGCCACAGTTGATGGCGGCGCTTTGAAAGGTGTTTCGGAAACGTTGCTTCAACGACATTGTCCACGCAAGACCCGAGAAGAGCTTTCCGATGCTGGAGCGACGAAGCACCCCCGTCAGGCGGCTGAGGCACCACCGCAGCCCCCTGAGGAGCCACCCGCGCGGGGCTGACGAGGCGACGCCGCGGGGCTCCCCGACACCGCCTTTCTACGAGGGCTCACCGCAACGAAGCCGACGTACGAGCACTCCACGCAAAACGACGAGGAAAGCACCTTTTGACGACACGACGCACCCGAGCAAGGTTCGTGTTGCCCGCTTAGCATACCCACGACGATTCACTTTCCGTGGCCGTTTTTGTTTTTTTTTTGCTTACGGTGTTCCCTACGGGCCACCGTCCAGTCAAGGCGTCGTTATGTAACGGTCGAGGTCAAATAAAAAAAGATGGAATTGTGATGTGGGTGACACTTTCAAGTATCATTTTTCGTATATATATTTTTTTATACCACACAATACTGGATTAACCTCAATGAATACAAAATATGTAACGCTAATGTGTAATTGAAATAAAAATACCAGTGACCGATGTTGAGAATACATTATTTGGAAGGCTTTCCAGGCTAACAAACCAGATTGTAAGTGAAATAATTTTCTTTTATTTTTTTTTTTCTTTAAATCGTCAATAACGTCAACAAATGTTTTGGGACTCTTTTCGCACTCGTTTTCGAACCGGAGGTGACAATTGAATCGATGAATTGACAACTAATCGATCATGAAGATCAGCCTACCGTCGCCCAGCCGAATTGCCAAGTTGTGGGATGGAATTTTGAACGACTCGCCCACAAACACAGCCCACTAACGATTGATTGACTTTGTTGTTGAATTTCAAACTTGCTGTGCGGTGAGGCAATCATTTGTACTGAATGCACGTGCGTTCTCCCCGCCGAAGGGCTCCCGCCTCTCAAACCCCTGCAGGAGATCCCTGTTCAAGAATTGGAAACCTTCAGCGAGGTCCACCACAGAAGGCGGCGGCGCCGGCGGCATCAGACCTCTGGTTAACTTGAATCCCTTCAGTCCCCTCTCCCTCCTCATCCAGTGTCCTCCACTGCAGAAGAACAAGCGTGACAGTACACGCATGTATGTATTTGTTCTTTACTTGCAATGATCCTTGCAGATAAATGCTCTTCGTCATGGGCTTTCTCCACAACTGACGAGAATGTTTTTTTGTTGTGCAGGTCCTATGGAGGAGACAGCAATGCAAGTAATGCTAAAGCAAACTCAAAGGTACATTTTTATTATTTTAGGAATTCAATTTGTTCCTGGATTTACAGATATTCACATTTCATTTCCACCTGCAGCAAAGCGGTCATGTCCGACGCGAGGACAAGGGCTCACTTTCAATTGTATTTAATCCCCCTGCCCATTTGTCCCTTTTTTTTATTTTGTATTATTATTTTTTGCTTGCTACTTTTAGAGGTTGCCCGCGCCCCGCTACACCTCGGAGTTCGTCGAACTGGAGAAGATCGGCAGTGGGCAGTTCGGTGCCGTGTTCAAATGTGCGAAAAGGCTGGATGGCTGCATCTACGCCATCAAGCGATCAAAGAAGCCACTTGTGGGCTCGATAGAGAAGTACGTGGGGCATTTAATTTGACGGAGAATTGGTGGATATTATATCGGGGGAAGTTATTGATGCACTGAAATGAAAACGCGGAAAACGGCCATGTTCTTCACCGCTTCTTTCTTCCTCCCGTACAGGCAATATACCATGCGGGAAGTGTTTGCCCACGCCGTGCTGGCCCAGCACCCTAACGTGGTGCGTTACTATTCGTCCTGGGTCGAGGATGACCGCTTGCTCATTCAGAACGAGTACTGTGACAGTGGCACGCTATTCGACGTCATCGAACGCAACTCTACGCGCCTCGCCTTCATGTCGGAATTGGACCTGCGGGATCTGCTGCGGCAGGTTGCGCGAGGCCTGGAGTGCATCCACTCAATGTCGCTTGTACACATGGACATCAAACCAAGTGAGTCGAGGTGCTTTGCGCGACGACAGGCGCTTTGCAACTGAAAACACTGATGGAGATTTTGTTTCCAAGGTAACATCTTCATATCCAAGAAGTCTGTCAGCAGCGCTCATGAATGTGATGAGGATGACGCGCTGACCAGCAGTGTTGTCTACAAAATAGGTTTGACCTTTTATATTGGGCTGCTCGTTAACTTCTTTGTACAGGTCGTCCTTGGGCCCTTACATTTTCAAAACCCGAGATTTTCTAGAAAACAACATCTGCTTTGTTTTATCAGCATTGAGAACACCTTTCAAGTGACAGGACGGCTACAATTGTTTTTTTTGTTGTTTTTTTTTTGCAAAGATTTGAAAGCCTGAACAAGAGTTCATCCATGAGTTTAATGCACTGGGACCTATTGCTGAGGTCATTTGAAAACCAAGCCACTGTGTGCTCTTCCAGGTGATCTTGGTCATGTGACGCAGGTAAACAGTCTTCAAGTGGAAGAAGGGGACAGCAGATATCTGGCCAATGAAGTTCTGCAAGAGGTTTGTCATTGTTAAAAAGAAAAGAAAAACAAATTCCCACTTCTTAACATGATCTCCCACCGGTTTTCTTTTGTTAGGACTATAATAACTTGACAAAGGCCGACATCTTCGCTCTGGCGCTGACTGTCGTAAGCGCCTCAGGGGTGGAGCCTCTGCCCTCCAACGGGCACGAATGGCACAAAATCCGACGGGGCGAGCTCCCCGCTGTGCCCCGTGTGCTTTCGCCAGACTTTCTCAGTCTTCTCGAGGTGACCATACAATACTATTAAAGAAGAAAACTATGGTTGCGTTTTGTTTTTTTATTCATATAGCCTGTGTCAATTTCAGTTGATGATCAACCCTGACCCAACAAGGCGGCCTTCGACCTCTGACATCATCAGACACCCAGTTATCCAGTCAGCAAGCGGCTTGGTTTTGTAAATAGCAAAATATCAATAAAACTCTTGTGTATATAGTTTGAGTCACATTCACTTCTTGCACACTTTGTTTTGCCAAACTTGTGTTTGTATGTATAATAGTGTACTTTCTCTCTCCAAGTAATAACGTATTTCAAATTGGGTAAACAAGACGCAGGAAGTAGCTAAGAAATAGAAATGGTCTGTCCAAGAGGAACTCCGGTTTCCACAAATACTTGACAATATTATTACAATATTTGTAATAAGCGACATTATTCCATATCGACCCATGCTCTTGTATTCGCTCCCTACAAAGCTTACTCGAATGTGTACAAGGTCAATCTCAGAATCCGTTGTTCATGTTGCGGGCTTTCACATGGACTCGTTCGAACGTTCGTAATGACAATGCTACACCTGCTAGCTCATTAGCATAGCATTCAAAACACGTGTCTTTAAAAAAAAAAAATATATATTTTTTTATCGTCGGATAAGAACATCATAGTTCCCGTTAACAAAATAACTAGCATCCTAGCATGGCTACCGCGCTGCTGCATTTGGCTTAATGCTGCACAGACGTCGTTCATCCGTAATTACAATTAAAGCTTTTTTGTTGGGGGGGGGAACCCCCTCCCAACACATCACGTGACAGTATGACGTCAAATAAGGGTTCTTCGATATCCTTGATGTCTTTGTTGTTGGAAGTATAAGGCCAGAGGGTAAATGAAAGACAGAAACAAATGTGGCGCACGTTCCACGTGTATGCCAGCGCTTTTGTACTTTCTGGTCACAAGCACATTTAACAGGCGGACGATGCATTTACACGAATGGATGCCGATCTTCTCGCTGGGTTACGACCTGGGCCGCCTGGTCCTCCAGCTGTGGACCATCCTGCTGTCCTGGCTTTTTCATGTTCGTGGAGTGGAGGCGGCAGGCGGACCGCCGGGTTCCGGTTCACCCGAGTCACGTGACCTCGAGCCCGGCTACGACCTCTACGACCCGCGCAGCAGCGTCTGCAGGTTTCCCAACACCTTCCGCAACAGCTGGATCAGTGCCACGCTGCAAGCGGCGCTCCATCTGAAAGCGGTGCAACGGGAGTTCGGACGCAGACACTGGCGCCTTTTGGCCGAGGTGTCATCCATGACGACGTTGCCCCAGGTGTTCCACAGCGCCCTCGAGAACCCAGGACGAACGTTCACCGAGAAGGAAATGTTTGAACTTTCTCAGGAACTGATTATTTTGTGGAAGAATGACCCGCTGGATCTGGTGCGGCCTTTGTTGTCCTGGTTCGAGCATTGCGGTCTTCAGACCGCGATTTCCGTCAATGAAGTCAGGACTTGCGAACGCTGCAACGAAACAACATTCCGAAACTCGGACCTGGGCAACGTCTTGGTCCTGCCGCGACGCGCTACAGGTGTCAGCGTGTCCTCTCTGGCCCGGCAGGCTGGCGTTTTCGAGCAAGAGTGTGCCGCATGCACGCACGTGACGGAGACCAAACGTTCCTGGAAGTTTCCTGACATCTTGACCCTTCACCTGCCCCGAGGTGACTCTGCAGCGCGTGCGATCGCCAGCGAAGAGATGGAAGTGCGTCTGGAAGACCACGAGAAGCTGACGTACACGCTGTCGTCGGTCGTGGCTCACGGGGGTCGCGGCACGTACACGGGTCACATGTGGTCCTACCTGCTGTTACCGCACGTCACCGTCCAAGTGGACGACTGCCAAGTGTCGCTCGTCGAGGGACGGCCGCAAAAACTCCACAGCAGCGGCGTCCTCTTCTTCTACGAACGTCGCGGCGACCACATCGCGGCGCCGGCAATGTAACGGCCCCGCGTCGGACCCGACTGTCACCACTGCTATAGCGGCTGTGGTTCCGTTTAATGGAAAATGTTGACTCAATTAAGCTTTAGCGAGGTAACATTTAATCGTTTGGATACATTAACTCCATATCAGGGTATTTAACAGTACATAAACAAAATAGAAATGTATGTTGACCTATTTTGGGGAAATACTGTACTGTATAGTATGATAATTTATTGTGGGCATTTTGCATTACTTGGCTGATACTTCTTCAAATACTGTGTAAATGCCCTGTTTTGTTAAAAGTCCAGATGAAGGACCTAATCATCTTAAAAGTATTTGTCCTGTATTGGATACCGTTTTAAACCAAAAGAGAAAAAAAATAGTATTTACTTTTTTTTTTTTTTTTTTTAACCATCGAAAGTGACGTATGAGTTATTTCGACCCATTGGGCTTCCCGTAGTTCAGCAATAAACGCGGAAGTTGTTTCGACTGGCTCCACCGAGATGTGTTTTTCTTGTTTGCGGTCTATAAATTGCACGGGAAGGAGCGCTTCTGTTGTTTTGACAGCCGCTATCGAATGTCACGTGAACTTATATGCGTCAGTTTCTAGCTAGCTCTTGGTTACTAGTCACGTACGGTGTCGCATCATAAAGTCAAAAGAACATGAAAGTCCGTTCGTCTGCATTTGCATCATTCATCTTAATGTTTGAGGTTTTGGGGGTTGCCCTCTTCCTGAGGGGCTTTTTCCCTGCACCCGTCAAGTCTTTGTCGTCCAAGGGAAGCCTCGAAGACCTGCCCGCGGAGCCGCTTTCAGGTGAGCGCCGCCGGCTTGTGCCGACTCACTCACTCGCTCTCTCTGGAAAACCTGCCGCCGCTCACGAAATAGGTCGCTTGAATTCCAGGGGGCTCGCCCAACGCGTCTTACATCCCGCGGCCCTTGTTCGGAAGGCTGGTAATCATGTTAATCGATGCCATGCGGGAGGACTATGTGTTCGGGGCCAACGGTCGCGTGCACATGCCCTACACGAGACACCTGGTGGAAAGAGGCTCAGCGCTTAGCTTCGTGGCTAAAGCTAGAAGTCCAACTGTCACCATGCCCAGGATCAAGGTAAGTTGTTCTTGCCCTTACCGGAACCTACACGTGGAGCCCAACACAAGCTAGGATCCAATAGCTATGTCGCAAATCATGCCCCGACCCAACAGAATATTGCGTACTTTTTTAAAGTATTCATTGAACTACATACCTCTGATAGATTGAGAGAAATACTCCCCCCACCCCTCCTTAAGGGCCTTTTTTTTCATTCCACGGAACACACTTTTTGCCACGTGTTTAAAATGCCCGTAATGACCTGACAGTTGAATAATAATAATAATTGGTTTTCATTTTATAACTTGTCCCACCATGACGGGGAAAGCCAATCAGAGACCGTCGAGACGGAAGGTGTGACAGAATAGCGTGTCAATCACATCATACATAAAGATAAAACCAGAAACGTTTTGGTTGGATTGTGTATGGTGGGCTCCGATAATCTCAATGCAAAACACCACATGCACACAAAGATTCTGGTCCGCCGCCGATCTGGACATTTCAAGTGATCACGTGTGATCTCGCAAAACCGAAGAAGAAAAACTTAGATATGCGCCGAAGTTTCCCGAACGTTGCTGGAGCCATGGAAAATGGCGGTGTCCGCAAAAAATGACTTTCTGTGGAAAGTACTAATTGCTGTGTGGGGAACTCACCTTTATACAAAAAAAAAAAAAAACATGGCACAAAAACAGGCCAATTGTCTTTATGTCTGTACCGGTCTTAAGTTGTAAGAGCAGCTTTAGTACTAGGGACCAGACAAAGCACGGCCACCAAATATTAAATGGTTAAATTTAATTTATAGTTTTGTACTGGGCAGCTGGGGCCGAAACACGAAACGCTTATTGTGCGACTTCAGAGGCACATTGTGTCCCAAAAATGTTGCTAAATCCAAACTATGACCTTAGTGACATTCCACTTTGGGGGTGCTGCTGTATTTATTATTATTATTATTTTTTTAAGATTCAGGATAGTTCTAGAAAGGGGGTCATGAAGGATCTAGAGGGATGATGACCTGAGAGGGATTGAGGCGGTCTTTAGTTGTGAGACAGATGTTCTTCCGTAATCCGTAAATCACAGATTTGCTGACGACATGAGCACAAAGCAGGACTGAATACAGTTGGAGAATTGTGCTTAAGCGTATTCCGTATTCTGATCTCGTTATTTTACAATTAAGTGGGTTTTTTTTGTGTGTTTTTTAACCACAACATTGAAACAAAGTATATTACCAGTGCCACTAGGGAGCAGCACGCATCTACTATTAGCACATCCTGTCCTCTGTCACTGCATCCCAGCCTCCTTGACACATGCCAATAAATCATCATGGTGGCTGTGACACCGCCATTCAGTTTGACACCAGTGCATTTGTTTGCATTTACGGGTAAATGCGCGTTATTCCTAAAAAGTCTACATTGTTATTTAAGCCACAGCGATGTTGTCCCCTCTTGACAAGAAGCTGGGAAGGAATTGGCTTTCTCCCCATTCTTTTATTCTGTCTGGACCGGCACAGGTGTCAGTAGATATTTCTGAGGATCTCAATTTTGACAGTCAATTCTTGCAATCACCACTGCAGCAGCAATGACAGCAACTCACTGGCGATGTCTAAAAGTTGAGTATCTGCTTCATGAGTGTGAACGTAGTGGACCAAGTGCACAATTGCTTTACATCAGTCTTTACAGTCAAGTGATCTATTAAATAAATCAGGTGTGGGAATGAAGCAACTACACACGGTCATAATAATTATTCATTTTTTTTGAATATTTCTTTCTATTGTGCGGAATTGATTTTAGATGAATTGTTTCTTGAAGCAATTGAGGACTAATGGAGTTTCAACCAGGAGAGGCGCTGTGAATTCAGTTACAAGCAGTTTGTGGGCTAACAAAGAACAACATGGTCAGTACAGCCATATCTCCGTTCCGGCAATTCGTTCCATGGACCGTATTGGTTCATCAAAAACGATACGATCTAAGACGATTCAGTGGTTGGAAATCGAATCAGTAACTTTTTAGCCAAAAGTTCAACCAGTGTGACTGAAATACATACCTGGATACTGGACCGTGCACGTGAAATTTCCCGAGTTCCTTTTGTTTCTTGTAAAAGTATTGATTACGTTTTAAAACGATTTAAATCGATATATTTTCGTCTGGAAGGCTTATTAGCCAAGGACAGAGATCCAATTGGATCGTCGGAATATAAATCGATACATTGATCGAATAAATGAATTGTTACACCCCTACTTGTATCGAAGCTCAGAGTCAGAACATTCAGTGCTCATCGAGTCTTGATGGTTAAATGTTCCCCGTTCTCGATCAAGGTCGGAACCGCTCCCAAATCCAAACCATCCAGAGCTGTAAACCTTCGGTATTTTATGCACATGACCACAGCGGAGATATTCTCGGGGTTCATTGTGCTTTTGAGTGGTCAACCGAAATCAGAATGTGGATGCTTTCCATCTATGTTTTGGCACCTGTACAAGCCCCCCCCCCCCCCCCCCCCCCCCCCTCTGCTGTGCCCAGCAGGAGTGCGTGCTCCCCACTGATATTGCATTTGACATTCAAGCAATGGCACATGTCGTGAGCAGAGACACACTATGGGACAGTCATTAGCATGTTGATGATCTACCAGTCCGGTTCATTGAGCCAGCATCCCAATGTATTTTATGAACTATACAGGCAATGTTTTAAATCCATCCTTCCATCCAGTGTGTGGAGTCTTTGACAACAAACAAAAAAAAAAAGGGCAGAAAGAAAAGGAAAACGCGTTGAGTTAATCCTTCGGAATGGTGTCAAGCTTGTTTTAATCGTGGGCCTAATAATAATAATAATTGCTCCTGTTGGTTTCCCCGCCATTTAACATGAATAAAACATTTCCACTAAGACCTAACGATTAGTTGAAATTAGATGCATTTACATGATGAAACTGTTTGGTTGTGCAGCATCATGAAACACTGATTTTTCTCAGGAGACTGACACAAACATGTCCCTCCCCAGGCTCTTACCACTGGCAGCATCCCGGGCTTCATTGATGTGCTGATGAATCTTAATTCCCCAGCCTTATTGGAAGACAATCTTATTTGGCAGGCCAAAACAGCGGGGAAAAAAATGATCTTTTATGGAGATGAAACGTGGGTGAGACTCTTCCCCAAGCACTTCATGGAGTATGATGGCACACTTTCCTTTGTGTCTGACTACACTGAGGTAAGTTTGTGACGAATAAATAGTTGAATTTGGCAAAGATCTGTGAGCTTGCCTTGAGGTATGTGTTTTTTCTCGTGGAGGCTGTGTTCATTAAAAATTGCTCCATCCAATGAAATCCATTGACTCACGGGTTAACTAATAAGCAAAGTCAGTTTGTAAAATTTACAACCTGCGTGAGTGAACATTTTTCAAACTTGTTTATGCTCTGAATCTGAAATTTCACAACCCTAATACTTTGACCAGCGGTTTTAGGAATGATCTCTCGATGAAAATATACTCTGCACTTGTTAATTTTCATGCTGTATGATTGCTTTGTCATTAAGAAATTGGCGGCCATCTGTGGCATCAATAAGAGGCAATACGTCTTTCAGTTGCAAGATAAACATGGAAAGTACCGATATGCTCAACTTAAAGGTCCCGTATTGTGCCAAACCAACTTTTTCAAGTATTTGGGATGTAATATTGTCTCTACGGTGCCTCAGCAAACGATGATCCTTTTCTGCCGAGAGGCCTGAAATCGGGACATTCAAATTTCTCTAGGCTATCTATGTCACGAGTTAAGATCTCCGCCTACCTCTCTGCTCCCGAGCCAGCGCTGTCAACATAACAAGCGCCTGCGCTCTCACAAGTGTGTTTTCTACACAGAGGAAAGGGGGCAAATATGGACACAGCGGATACAAAACTGGGTCAAACAGAAGTAGCTGTCAGGGGGGCCTTTTCTGGACATTCCTATGACAAAACAAAGGTGCTTTTTGAAACGAAATTCACACTTGTATACTACGTCCATGTTAGGAAGTCACTCTATGGAGGTCTAAATAGCCAAAGTATGGGACTTAAAATTTTGAGTCCAAATGCAAATGTCAACCATTTTAAAAGACAAATAGAATCTGGTAAAAATTGTCTTGCTTTTTTTCCCCTGCAATCCTTCCACAACACCATTGTTATCAAACATTTATTGAACCAAGTCACATATTTTACATTAGAAAAGTCTAACAGCACAATGCATAGCAAAGATGTCAAAAGTATGGATACACAGGTTAATTATGTACCTGCCCCCATCGAGTAGAAGAGCATTTAGTTGTGCTGCCTGTCACTGTTCGTTGCTGGTATAGATGGGTGAACAACGATACCATACCCTGAAAATCAGTCCGATTTATGCGGTCAAGCGCCGTGAGAAATGCACAGATACATACAGTGCCGGAAAAAAGTATTGACTACGCTCTTCTCAAATTCTTACATTTTTGCACTTTAAGATCGTGAAACAAATGTAAATATCAGACCAATATAACCCAAGTGAAGTGAAAATGCTGTTTTTAAATGGCAATTTCATATATTAAGGGAAAAAAAAAAACCCCGTTAAAAGTTACCTGGCCCTGTGTGGAAAAAGTAATGGGCCCTTAAACCTAATAATTGGTTGGGCCGTTCTCAGCAGCACCAACCGAAATCAAGCGTTTTCTATAACTGGCAAAGAGTCTTTCACATCTCTCTGGAGATATTTTGACCCACTCTTCCTTGTGGAATTGTTTCAATTCAGCATTTTAGCGCATGAACGGCCTTTTTAAGGTTAAGGATTTAAGGCCACTGCATTTCAATCTGATTCAAGTCTGGACTTTGACTAGGCCACTCCAAAGCCTTCATTTAGTTTTTTTTAAAGCCATTCAGAAGTTGACTTGCTAGGGTGTTTTGGATCGTTATCCTGCTGCAGAATCCAGGTGCGCTTCAGCTTGAGGGCAAAAACCGATGGCTGAACATTCTCATTCAGGATTTTCTGTTGAACAGCAGAATTCATGGTTCCATCAATCACAGCAAGTTGTCCAGGTCCTGAAGAAGAAATGCACCCCAAGACCATTACACTACCACCACCATGTTTGACCATTCATAGGATGTTTTTTTTTTTTCCTGAAATGCTGTGCTACGTTTACGCCAGATGTAACAAGACACACACCTTTCAAAAAACTTTTATCTCATCAGTCCATATAATAGTCTCCCAAAAGTCTTGGGAATCATTCATTCATTCATTCATTTTTTTTTTTTCTGCGCAAAGGTAAGACGAGCTTTTATGGTCTTTTTGCAGTGGTTTTCGCCTTGGAACTCTGCACGGATGCCATTTTTGCCCAGTCTCTCCCTTATTGTTGTCATTTATACTGACCTTAACTGAGGCAAGGGAGGCCCGCAGTTCTTCAGAAGTTGTCCTGACTTCCTTTGTGGCCTCCTGGATGAATCATTGCTGTTCTCTTGGGGTGATCTTGGTAGGTTGGCTACTCCTGGGAAGGTTCATCACTGTTCCATGTTTTCTCCATGTCAGGATAATGCCTCTCCCTATGGTTTGCTGGAATCCGAAGCTTTAGAAATGGCTTTTGCAACTCTTTCCAGACTGATAGATGTCAATTACTTTATTTCTCGACTGTTCGGGAATTTCTTTGGATGTCATTTTGTTGCAGCTATTTTAGATCTTTTGTTGGAGTTGATTTTGTCGGGACAGATTGTGTGTCGGTGATCTCTTGATTGAACAGGTCTGGGGGTAATCAGGATTGGGTGCGATCAGTGAAAATTAACCAAAAATTGTGATTAGCCATAATTCATGATTTAACAAAGGGAGGGGGGGGGGCATATTCCAGACAAATTTTTTTATTCTTTTGATCTTGTATAATGCAGGCTGACAACAATGTGACCCGCCACTTGGATAGCACGCTCAAGAGAGATGACTGGGACATTCTGATCCTCCACTACCTTGGCCTTGACCATATTGGTCATATCAGTGGACCCCGCAGTTCTCTGATTCAGCCCAAACTGTTGGAGATGGATGATATTCTGAAGAAAATCCATGGTTTCCTCATTTCAAAGGTAAACGTGACAATATTGCTCATTAATCCATTCGACGAGAACAAAACGACAAAATTGTGAGGGCCCCCCTGTTATCTGAGTACTCAAATGCTGTTTTGGATGAATGAGCAAAAAAATGTCCACAGACACGATCCAAAACCCTTTAGTTTTCCTAGAACAATGAAAGCTGTTTTGGCTGCCAATTTTCAATTTACTTACTCAAGTGCTTCCTATTATTCAACCTGAATCCAATATGCAAGAGTAGACGAGTAAACAAGTAAATGCATTACACTGGTAACCTACAACATATTCTGCCTTTGTTCACTATTCAAAATGGGAACTGTTTTAATCATTTGTCTGTGACATTCTTTCAGCAACATACAGCAGGAAACAAGTGTTATGACTATTAAAATGCTGTATTCCACAACCAGTCTCATCTGTAATGAAAAAAATATTCATACCCCTTGAACTTTTTCACATTTTGTGACCTTACAATCACGAACTTGAATGCATTTTATTGAGATTTTATGTGATCTATGCTATTTTATGTTCTCAATGTTGCATTGTTTGTTTGCAATAAGGGACCTATCTAATTCTGTGAACATTGGCACTGATTCCATAATTCTGTACTGCCCACAAAATAGACTCGTTAGTAATTTTAGGCTTGTTTTCTGATGACATATTTGATTTTTAGCCAGATTTTCACCCGCCCACATTGAGGTCAAAACCTCTGTGTCAGCCTGCTGACATCACTGACAGAAGACAAGCACATTTCCTTATTCTAGTGCGTGTTCTTGGTCACTTCACAGATTGATACTATTGGTCCGTTCCCACGTAATGTTATTTTTCTTGCAATATTAACCAATTTAAAGTTGTTAATATTTTAAAGAGGCTAGAGGACAAAAATGCGCAAAGAAGTGTCCAATTGTACCTAAACAATCGGAGGAGCAAGAGATAAGACGACTAGCGGTGCACCCAAACAACTGGAGGAACGAATGAGGAATGAGATAGGCAGCACTTGGAATCTCCTACACCCCTCCCCACCCAATTGGAGCAAAGCCCAATACAATACTCACTATCAGCTACCCTAAATGCTCTGTTAGATGTGACGGAAAGGATGAAGACTATTGTCAAGGATGGAGTCCAACGCACACCACGCCAAGATCTTCCTCCCATCCCGCCTCGTCTGAAACGTCCACTAAGATGCGAGGGCCCCTCCTCCACCCATGAAGAATCTTATCTCCAAATCTGACCGTGAGCGGTCGTGGCTGCAAAACAGATACAAACATTTTTCTCCACTTTGATCCAAAGGTTATTGTTTTAATAATCTATAGACCTCCAAGATACAATGGAAAATGTATGGATTTTTATGAACTGCTGTCAGTTATTTGTACTGACTACAACTATTTTGTCATAATGGGACACTTTAACATTCATGTTGACAATAACCTGGAAAAAAAATCTCAAGAACTCTGGCCACATTTGACCTCTCAACATATTAAGAGTCCAACCCACACTCAAGGTCACATCTTAAACCTGGTCATCCCTGAGGATGTTGAAATTCTATCAGTTGACATGAAGGATATGGCTATTTCCGACCATTTTTGTGATTCTCCCAAAGGTTCAGAGAACCTCTCTGTCCATTAAGAAAAGGTACATAAATGAGAGTACCGCCACTAAGTTTATGGAGACCACAGCTGTGCCACAAACTGAATGCTGAGACAGTTGATGAACCTTTCGATAATTTCACCTGGAATAGCTCAAATATTATGAATGCTGTCGCTCCTATTAAAACTAAGACGATCTTGAGGTGACCTAGAACACCTTGGAGGAGCACAATGATGCTAAAGAGCTCTAAATCAAAGTGTAGGCAAGCAGAACGTAAGTGGAGAAAAACTAAACTCCAAATTGACTACGACCTCTACAGACAAAGTCTTTGTAATTTTAACGCGGTTAGTCAGAGCTAGACAGCAACACTTCTCTGAAATCATCAGTAAGAACCTCAACAATACTCACACTCTGTTTGCTGTGGTTGACAAGCTCATAACTCACCCGAATCAGATAGCTCCAGAACTCCTCTAACACCAGACAAATGGAATGAATTTGCTTGTTATTTTAGCGAAAAAATACAATCCATCAGGTTAAATATCAGCTCAAATCAGCACATCATGGGTAGGATGAAATGGAGCAGTCCCTAAATGGTTCAAGCCCTACCTGGAGGAAAGGAGTTATTTTGTAACCATTGATAGTGTTCAATCTCATAGAATGGCAATGACCCATGGGGTCCCTCAAGGGTAAGTTCTCGGACCCCTCCTATTCAGCCTGTATATGCTACCCTTGAGTAAAAATTTTAGAACCTTAATGTTGACTATCATAGCTACTGAGGAAGCACAACCTGCCATAGGACCTGTTGAGGCAGTTCTATACAGAGGTCAATGAATCAGTTCTGTGTTCATCCATCACAGCCTGGTTTGGTGCTGTTCCAAAGAAAGACAAAATCCGACTGCAACGGACAGTTCGTACCACTGAAAAGATTATCGGTACCCCCATATCCACTCTAGAGGACTTGCACGCTGTAAGAACTAAGACAAGTGCAGGGAAAATTCTCTTGGACCCTCCACATGCTAGTCACCACCTTTTCCAGCTCCTTCCCTCCTATAGGCGCTGTCGAAAAATGCACACTAAAACCGGCAGAGATTCTCATATCTTCTTCTCCCTATCCATTAACTTCTTAAATTGTTGACTTACAAATCCATTGTGACATGCTGGGTAATTTTTGCCACTCCATTACTTTTGCATTATTTTAACTGTTGTTGATTCCTACTGGCCACTTGTGCTTGAGGAATCTCTGCATTATTTTCACCATTGTCATTTTATCAGACTATCGCCTGACCAGTCACCTGAAATAACTTTTAAATTACGTGACTGGTCTGCGCCATTTGCACAATTGTTATTGTATTAGCATTACCACATCACTGGTACCCTGACATTGCTCAATGACTCTCTGAAGCTACTTGTGTATTTTTTTTGGTCCTAAATTTATGTTCCGTTGTCGTGGCTTGTTAGTTGTCGTAGTAGTGGCTCCAATTACCACACACAAATTCCTTGTGTGTTTTAACATGCTTGGCCAATAAAGATGAGTCTGATTCCGTTTCTGATAATACCAACTTGATTGGGATTCCGCCCAACAGCCCCTATTTATAAAATGGCATGTGTGTTGCTTGCCGCCATGTTTGCCGGCATTCCGGCCAGTACACTGAGTGTGTGTGTGTGTGTGTGTGTGTGCGTAACGCATTGTAAGTCACAAATCATCGCCTCCGTGGTAGCCAATAAACTACACTTCTCACCATGCTTCTTACCCGTATCATTTACGTGATCAAGAAGGAAAGAGGTCGACACTGCCGAACGAGAGTGACCCCATGACTTCGTCTCGCTTAATATTACCGTTTCCAGTTTTATTTGGTATTTTTTTCCCCATCTGCCCTCATTTGTGGATCAATTTCTTTCACAGATGATTAACCTCTCATGATAAACATGTATGTTTTGGTTTCAAACTTGATGTAAATTAGCCCCTTTTGCCTATAAATGATCTTAGTAATTTCCTACGGGTGTGGAGCATTGAAAAGGTTGGGAATCACTGTCACACATATACAGTGGACCTCTGGATACTCTCAGTTCGGCACCCATGGACGGCTATTGAGATCAGTTTCTCTCGATGGTGTAGAGGAGGGGTTTGAACTTCATTCTACAACAGTTAAAATAAATATGTAAATTGCAGTTGTTAAAGTCCCTTACCATGTATCTCCATGCCTCAATTTGCTGCAGTAGAAATTTCTGTAATGTATTTAACGTAGATATACCTCAGAATAAAAAGAGAATATTCCGGATATTAACTGCATAAAAACTTCTTTTTTGTTGATTTGATTTCAATTGCTTTTTAATTGTTTTAAGTCAAGGCTGTTCTCAGGGGAACAATCATCAGTTTTGTCTGTTTATTTTTAATCTTGGGGCCTTAAGAAGTCTCTTAAGTTTAGGTGTTTTTTTGTCATTGTAGGAGGCCGAAGGATCTTTGCCCTATCTGCTCGTTCTGTGTGCGGATCATGGGATGTCAGAGACAGGTAGCCACGGAGGTTCCTCAGAACCAGAAGTCAATACACCGCTGGTGCTCATAAGCCCTGCCTTCAAAAGGAAAGGTAAACAGATCTGGCTTGGTTTTTGTTTAAAGTGGTGACGGCTGTTTTCCCTCCCAAGTTAACGGCCAAAGAAACTTATATGTTGTGGATACACAGCGAGGAGCCTTCACAATAAATCTCTGATAACTCGTGTATAAATTTTGTTTTAAAAAAAAAAAAAATCCCTTTCGAGTGTACTATAATGATGATGATGTGTGTGTCAAAAACAAAGCATTGACACAATATTTTTAACAACAGTAACAATTAAATGTTTTAATTCGGACGTATTAGTTACACTAACACTATATTTTGTTAAAGCGAAAAAAAAGTGCTTTTTTTACCAGAACATCCCAGGCCTGCAAAGTTAAGCCAAAGCTATCTACATCATTTTGGGTTTGTTTTTCTTCACCTGGCCCCAGGCCTTAAGTCAAGGTGGAGGGACTTTTGGTACTAATACTAACTGCACCACAATGAATGGCTGTTTCCTTATCATATCCTTATAACCTTCTGCATTGTAGATAAAGCAATACTTTAAAACATTCTGTCCAGCTTGAGTCATAGTGTTACTTAAGAGAGGCAGTGTGTGCATATGAACTCACGTCGAGCTTTTACTTCTCTCTGTGAGATCAGCAGTTTTGTTGCCCAGGTGTGTCGCATTACGTTGGGAGGAAAAAGTAGGTAAACCCATTGAAATGTCTTAAATTTTGCATAAATTGGTCAGAAAATGGGGTCTGATCTTCATCTCAATCAGTGGTTCTCAACCTTTTTGGACTTGGACCCCTTGCAAATTTTTGATCGACCCTTAGGACTACGCCACCCGTCCTACCACCGATCTGAGGGGTAGGGGTGCAATTGCTACACTGGGATGTCGTGTAACAAGCATGCAAGGTCATTTTGGTATTAAAAATCACTACAAAATGAATTTGTTGCCAATGTTGAAGAGTTAACCTTGGGAAGTTTGTTAACACTGCAGTACACACATCATTGTGTGTAGTGCTTTCACCCAAAAATCAGCATTCAGTGAATGAAACGGTTTTTTTAGTGCGTTATGACACTTCTGTTCTCCGAGAACCACTCCCCTCAGAGTAGCTGTGACTCAAATCCATGCAGGCTTACCAGTTCAAAGTAAATACTGTAAATTAGGTAAAAATAAATGCAAAGACAGCCTCGTGGTCTTGCAATTTTAACTTCTTTGCTTGGGTTAAAACAATATAAAACTAAGCGGGGGGTGGGTAGAAATCTTACCACTGTAAATATTTATGATGTCACTTGGAATAGCCTTGTACTTTAGCCACTAACCAGTCTTTTTCGACTAGAAAATGTACAAATACCCCCTTTGCCTTTGAGCTTTGTTTGTCGCAACCTGCAACTGTCTCATATGTTTACATCAGAAACATTGAGCTGCATTGATTTTGTTACCATTCCAACAAATGTTTTAATATCGTAGCTCGCTTCCGCAAGACTCACAATGACACACACGGGGAATTTTTGTTGTCTCTGTGTAAACATTAAAATGTCTGCAAACAGTGATAGTTTTGAAAAAAACAGACTTCGGCTTTGGAAGGCGAATTGTGTTGCAAAGCAAGTTTTGTCATTAGTGGAAAATGTGAACAAAGGTTGAACACATTCCCATAAACAAATCAATCGAAAATGTCTGCCCTTTATAGCATCAGTCTCTGATTAGAAAACACAAGTAAAACAAACATACAGTAAATTGAGGATAAAGGCTGATGCAGGAAAATTACCGTAATTTCTCATGTATTATGCCCATTTCACCCCCCAAAAATTGTCAATAATGCGCATTATACATAGGGGTATCGGGGAAAATGAAAAAAGCAAAACACATTTTATAAACTAGTGGTTATGAAAAGGCTGTACACCTTCATTCCAATATGCCATCGCCATCTAGAGGTTATGAAAAAGGTGTACACTTTCATTCTAGTATGCCAACGCCACCTAGAGGTGATGAAAAAGGAGTAGCCTCTACTTTCATTCCAATGTGACAGGGGTACATATGCCTGCATATTTGTACAGTTGCACTTATAAGTTTAAATTTCCAGGCAGAATTTGTGAATTTTTATTTATTTATTTATTTATTTTTTTGTGTGACTGATGACTTCACAATAACCATCATCAATTTCTTCATGGTTATGGTTAGTTTACTGATATTGCTTTTCTCAAATGCAATATCAGTTTAATTTGAATCCCATTAAAATAAAATTAAATGTGTTTCGCCTGGTCCTTCATGTTTTCTTGAAAGAATTGTATCAATCTTACAAATTCTGCCTGGGTAGTCAAACATATGAGCACAACTGTGAGTTTTCTCGTTTACTAAATAAAAGTAGGGCTGTGAATTTAAATAAGAGCAAGTAAATAAAAAGAAATTATAACATCTTCAAATAAAGTGCCACCACAAAATACAGATATTTCATGTTTTGATCATACGGGGAGAAGCAAAATCATGCATTGTAAAAATGTTTTCCAGAATTTTGTGGTCCACTTTGTGGGTGCGTATTATACATGGGTGTGCATTATACACGAGAAATTACAGTACTTCATTTAAAAAAAAAATAATAATTGTAAATTTTTTATGTATGATGCTAAATGATTAGCATATGTTTGTGCATTTTTTGCCTTTCATTTCAGTGGGGATGGAGAAGCCTGATGAAGTTGAGCAGGTTGACCTGACTCCAACACTGGCCCTGTCTCTGGGCCTGCCCATATCTCAAAACAGTGTGGGCCGTGTCATTCAGAGTGTATTTGAAGAAACCTCACTTCGAGACCAGCTGCGCTTTCTGCATCTCAATGGCCACCAGCTAAACTCCCTGCTCAAAGACAGCATTCCGGACTATGAGAAAGGTAAATTACAAATCCACTGGCTTAATTAGAATGAACAACACAAATATTTGCATTAATCTTTAACTTGACCTTATTTTAAACGGGACATATTATGGAACCTTTACTGTATACAAATAGTTGGGGTCTCTGGAGTGCCTATCCACCTATCAATTGTGAAATTAAACAACCAAGTCAATCAATTTCTGAAAATGTGTCTGTGAGTGAGCCGTTCGGCACTTGCTCGCGGTTGTTATGTAACTAATTTACATAATAAGTGGCCCCACAGAGTTTCTCCGCCCATTGATTCGGACTAGGCTGGGCAAAGATCCAGATCCACTTTCAAGTGATGGCTGGAGTCCGGCTGTGCCGTAATCATAGGTCAGCACTGTAATTGACAAGTGTACTGTAACTTAGCGCCTTGGTGTTGCCTCCACGAGGCAAAATAGAATGCATGCTTTTTTTGCCAGGGCTCATGTGTGCTCTGCAGAGCGCAGTCGGGGTTGAACGACTTCAAATTTTTTGTAGTTGACATTCAGGTAGATATTTCCAGATTCAGGTAGAGAGCCAGTGTTTTACATACCAACACATCAAAATAACTAGTATGTAAAACACTGACTCTCTACCTGACTCTGGACACATCTACACACCTGGAAACATAATGCTCAACAAGAATCATTGCACGGGATCAGCTGGTGCTAAATACCTTGAAATATACTGCACATAAATTACATATTGAAAATAATCTTGATCCAGGAAACATTTTATTGAATCTTCTGAATCATTTATTGATTACCTATGGATGCCATTATTGCACAGATGATTAGTTTAACAGCACTTTCAAGACTGAAAACAAAATATCAATAATATATTTCAAAAGTAGAAGCCTGTATACTATTTAAATCAATTCACGCAGCCTTTCAATATCATTCTAATATCCGAAACCTGGATCAACATGGAAAAAGGTATGGATTCTATACTCGGGGGTTTTGGAATGCGATCCACGAA
The DNA here is from genome assembly GCF_024500385.1 of Phyllopteryx taeniolatus. NCBI lineage: Eukaryota > Metazoa > Chordata > Actinopteri > Syngnathiformes > Syngnathidae > Phyllopteryx > Phyllopteryx taeniolatus. Next base: position 1,450,002 of record NC_084511.1, read on the forward strand.
TAGGATGAAAAGAAAATGGTGTGTGTGTGTGGGGGGGGGGGGGGGGGGTGTTTGCCATATACAGTTGGTACAGAAAGTATTCAGACTCCCTTGCATTTTTCACTCTGTTATATTGCAGCCATTTGCTCAAATCATTTGTTAATTTTTTTTCTCGATTTACACACAGCACCCCATATTGACAGAAAAAACCGTTGAAATTGTTGAAATTTTAGAAATTTTTGATTTATGAAAAAAGAAAAACTGAAATATCACACAGCCATAAGTATTCATACCCATTGCTCAGTAATTAGTAGAAGCACCCTTTTGACCTTTTTTGGGAATGATGCAACAAGTTTTTTTCACACCTGGATTAGGGGATCCTTTGCCATTTCTCTTTGCAGATCTTCTCCAGTTCTGTCAGGTTGGATGATGAACATTGGTGGACAGCCATTTTCAGCTCTCTACGGAGATGCTCAATTGGGTTTAAGTCAGAGCTCTGGCTGGGCCATTCAAGAACGTCACTGAGTTGTTCTGAAGCCACTCCTTCGTTATTTTAGCTGTGTGCATAGTTAGGGTCATTGTCTTGTTGGAAGGTGAACCTTCGGCCCAGTCTGAGGTCCTGAGCACTCTGGAGAAGGTTTTCGTCCAGGATATGCCTGTACCTGTTCGCAGTCATCTTTCCATCGATTGCAACTAGTCGTCCCCCACAGCACGATGCTGCCACCACCATGCTTCATTGTTGGGACAGTATTGGACAGGTGATGAGTAGTGCCTGGTTTTCTCCAGACATACCACTTAGAATTAAGGCCAAAAAGTTCTATCTTGGTCTCATCAGACCAGAGAATCGTATTTCTCACCATCTTTGAGTCATTCAGGTGTTTTTTTTTTTTTTTTAGCAAACTCCATGCAGGCTTTCATGTCTTGCACTGAGGAGAGGCTTCCGTCGGGCCACTCTGCCATAAAGCCCCAACTGGTGGAGGGCTGTAGTGATGGTTGACTTTCTAGAACTTTCTCCCATGTCCCGACTGCATCTCTGGAGCTCAGCCACAGTGATATTTGGGTTCTTCTTTACCTCTCTCACCAAGGGTTTTCTCCCCCGATTGCTCAGTTTGGCCGGACGGCCAGCTCTAGGAAGGGCTCTGGTCGTCGCAAACGGCTTCAATTTAAGGATTATGGAGGCCACTGTGCTCTTATGAACCTTAAGTGCAGCAGAATTTTTTTTGTAACCTTGGCCAGATCTGTGCCTTGCCACAATTCTGTCTCTTGAGTTCGTCAGGCAGTTCCTTTGACCTCATGATTCTCATTTCCTCTGACATGCACTTTGAGCTGTAAGGTCTTATATAGACAGGTGTGTGGCTTTCCTAATCAAGTCCAATCCGTATAATTGAACACAGCTGGACTCCAATGGAGGTCTAGAACCATCTCAAGGATCATCAGAAGAAATGGACAGCACCTGAGTTAAATATATGTGTGATATGGCTGTGATATTTCAGTTTTTCTTTTTTCATAAATCTGCAAAAATTTCAACAATTTTGTTTTTTTTCTGGGTGCTGTGTGTACATTGGGGGAGGGAAAAAAAGAACTTAAATGATTGTAGCAAATGACTGAAATATAACGGAGTGAAAAATTCAAGGCGGTGTGAATACTTTACGTACCCACTGTATGTGGATTTGTATTAGAATTATTATTTGGTAGAAAAGATGACAACAATGGTAGACATTGTTCTTGAATGTACCACCCCAATTCCAATGAAGTTGGGACGTTGTGTTAAACATAAATAAAAACAATACAATGATTTGCAAATCATGTTCAACCTATATTTAATTGAATACACTACAAAGACAACATATTTCATGTTCAAAGTGATAAACTTGATTGTTTTTAGCAAAAAAATCAATTTAGAATTTTATGGCTGCAACATGTTCCAAAAAAGCTGGAACAGGTGGCAAAAAAAGACTGGTTGAAGTTGAGGAATGCTCATCAAACTCCTGTTTGGAACATCCCACAGGTGAACAGGCTCATTGGGAACAGGTGGGTGCCATGATTGGGTAGAAAAGGAGCTTCCCTGAATTGCTCAGTCATTCACAAGCAAAGATGGGGCGAGGTTCACCTCTTTGTGAACAAGTGCGTGAGAAAATAGTCCAACAGTTTAAGGACATTGTTCCTCAACGTACAATTGCAAGGAATTTAGGGTTTTCATCATCATCAATATTAATTATAAATGGAATTATTAAAAAGTATTCATTCAAATGACCCTGAACATAATATATATAGATTATATTTGTATATATTTCATCACCATAGCAACCAATTACGATGCATGTTTGATTTTCCTATATTGGCATCCAATCGGAGCAATTGCTTATTTCCATGCCACTGAGAGTGTTGTCTGCACATCATCTAATCTAATCTAGTGATTGCCCAAACTATGACATACTTGATCACCATGGTGTTGGAAAATGCAGTTAATATTTTTATCGATGGTCTAGTTTTATTATGCTGTGAATTTCACTGTGTGGAAAAGCAAGCCCAATGTACATTAATTCATACAGACCACTTTACTATCTAAGAATACGGCCTTTGAAAGAAGTTAAACAATTCAATAATACATTACCTATTCAGATGTTACAGCAGTAAATGTTTGTATTCTGCCCCCATGAATGTCCCTAAAAGGGGAACTGGAGTAGGACAGCACAAACATAAGCTAACATGGTGTTCTCTGAGGACAAATAAATCAATCAACTTGTTATGCAGACATTATCGCACGCCTGATCGAAACAGAGAATTAAACTCTACAGTTAATGTGATAAGTCCATCTCGGTTTTGCAGCAACAAAGATTTCCTTAAATATTTTATCTTTTGTGTTTTTTTCCTCATTGAAACTCAGGATCATATGTTCTCCACCTTTAGCCGCTTTCCTACGCCTCTTGACTGTCTCTGTCACAGTCTGTCTCGATTGCCATTCTTCACTCTCACAGATGCAGTGATATAATATAATAGTTGCCGTAGGTAAAGTAATATAATGATGATAAATAATGCCAACCTCATAACCAAATTTAATGGCTTTGACCAGAATATGGAAATAGAGGTGAAACAGTCTCTGGCTTGTCCTTTCTGGTTTGAGTTTGCACGTTCTCCCTAGTAGACGGACAGGCAGAGACACAGACTGAATTTTTTATTCTCTAGTTTAGTCTCGGGTTTCCATGGTGATGAGATATAGGAAATTATTTCAGCAAAGCTACTTCTGGATGTGTTGGTTTATTTATTTATTTTCCCTTTCCCACACAGTTAACATTGAATCTTGAGTTGTCACTGTTAGGAAATACACCTGAGATGTTTATTAAGGAGCTGGTTAAGGTCAGCGTTTACAGACTGATCTGAAAAACAACTTTAGATAAGTAAAGGAACATTTCTGAGAATGATATTTTGCCGGGCAGTACTGTTGTGTAGTGGTTAACATGTCTGCTTCACAGTCAGGAGACTCTGGCTTCCTGACACATGCCTAAATGCTTAGGTATTGCCCATAGGTGAGTGTAAATGTTTGTTTTTCTATATGTGCTGTGCAATTGATTGGTGCTAGGATAAGCTTCAGTTACCTGTGAGCCTATGAAGCTGAGTGGTGCATGGTTGTATGTTTTGCAGATATTTTGTCAGAATGTATTTGTTTTTCCCAGTGAAACCAAAAGAATACAAACTGTAAAGAGGTATTTTTAAAATTTACCTTTACCTTTCCAGCACCCCCAAATAGTAAAAAGCTGGGACAGGGTCATGTTTACCAAGGGTGTTACATCACCTTTTCTTTTAACAACGTTCAATAAATGTTTGGGAACTGAGGACACTAATTGTTGAAGCGTTGTAGGGGGAATTATTTCCCATTCTTGCTTGATGTACAGCTTCAGGTGTTCAACAGTCCGGGGTCTCAGTTGTCGTATTTTACGCTTCATAATGCGCCACACATTTTCAATGGGAGACAGGTCTGGTCTGCACGCAGGCCAGTCTAGTACCTGCACTCTTTTACTAACACGTGCAGAATATGGTTTGGCATTGTCTTGCTGAAATAAGCAGGGGCCTCCATGAAAAAGACGTTGCTTGGATGGCAGCATATGTTTCTCCAAAACCTGTATGTACCTTTCAGCATTAATGGTGTCTTGACAGATGTATAAGTTACCCATGCCATTGGCCCTAACACAGCCCCATACCATCACAAATTCTGGCTTTTGAACTTTGCGTCCATAACAGTCCGGATGGTTCTTCTCCTCTTTGGCCCGGAGGACACGACGTCCACAATTTCCAAAAGCAATTTGAAATGTCGACTCGTCAGACCACAGAACACTTTTCCACTTTGCATCAGTCCATCTTAGATGAGCTCCGGCCCAGAGAAGCCCGCGGCGTTTCTGGGTGTTGTTGATAAATGGCTTTTGCTTTGCATAGTAGAGTTTCAAGTTGCACTTACGGATGTAGCGCCGAACTGTATTTACTGACATTGGTTTTCTGAAGTGTTCCTGAGCCCATGTGGTGATATCCTTTACACATTGATGTCGGTTTTTGATACAGCGCCGCCTGAGGGATCGAAGGTCACGGGCATTCAATGTTGGCTTTCGGCCTTGCCGCTTACATGCAGTGATTTCTCCAGATTCTCTGAACCTTTTGATGATATTATGGACCGTAGATGATGAAATCCCTAAATTCCTTGCAATTGTCGTTGAGGAACATTGTCCTAAAACTGTTCGACTATTTTCTCACACACTTGTTCACAAAGAGGTGAACCTCGTCCCATCTTTGCTAGTGAATGACTGAGCAATTCAGTTTGATGAGCATTCCTCAACTTTAACCAGTCTTTTTTTGCGACCTGTTCCAGCTTTTTTGGAACATGTTGCAGCCATAAAATTCTAAATTGATTTTTTGCTAAAAACAATAAAGTTTATCACTTTGAACATTAAATATCTTGTCTTTGTAGTGTATTCAATTAAATATAGGTTGAACATGATTTGCAAATCATTGTATTCGTATACGTCCCAACTTCATTGGAATTGGGGTTGAATAATTTCTGTCATCTTGTGTTTTTCTTGTGCCTCCAACCTCATGCATCTTTGAAGGGACATTATCTATTTGTTGTACTTTGAGACTGATGAAACATTCGCCACAGCCATCGACATTGTATTATTTATGCCTGTTGTTTAAGGTTCTAATATTTCGAGCAACCCTTCTGGCAAATCCCCATCCACCATTAATCAACAGCTTTGCTGCTGAGATACAGTATGTGTTGTACTGCTAAATATTTTTAGAAGCGCATGTATATTCATTAATGTATTCAAAATCAAGTTATTGCATTACTGTGTCCTTGAATGTGCTACAAAAGCATTATTGAGAAGTACAATTCTTTCATGGCATCATTTCGTTTGTTAGCATGTAAATGCATCATAGAATGCTAAAGAATGTATAATTTGGTGCCCCATTAATTGCAATTTGAAGGCGATACAACTGTTCAACACAAATGACATTGTAAAAGCACAAATGTTCATCTTCAAAATAAGTTAAAACAATGTCTTTGCTAGAGGTAAGAAGTAACAAAGTACTTCTACTTCTGCATGAGTCTTTTATCTCATCGCTTATTTTATTTCCAAATGTTTTTGGGAGCTTAAAAAACGTCCCTGAGCTGTTCTGTAAATTGAGGCATCCAGCGAACTGCATGCTGGAGTGGTAAATGAGCCTTGTTATAGAAGCTAAGCACAGGTAACTAACAACTGAGCAGCATAGCCAAACGAAATGAGGTAACTTTGTACTTTTATAGTGGGGGAGGGAACTCTCGCTAGAAAGTATTCGCCCTGCCCACTAAATCAGGAACATTCAAAAAGATGCTTAAGCTACGGTATATCAACAATTCAGCACTATATTATGTCTTTGCATATTTTTCAGCACTTCAAACATCGATCCATCCATCAATTTTCTGAGCCGCTTATCCTCACAAGGGATATGCTGGAGCCTATACCAGCTATCATCGGGCAGGAGGCGGGGTACACCCTGAACTGGTTGCCAGCCAATCGCAGGGCACATACAAACAAACAACCATTCGCACTCACAGGCACACCTACGGGCAATTTCTCCAATGCATGCATGTTTTTGGGATGTGGGAGGAAACCGGAGTGCCTGGAGAAAACCCACGCAGGCTCCACACATGCGGGGCCAGGGATTGAACCCCAGTCCTCAGAACTGTGAGGCAAACGTTCAAACCAGGCGTCCACCGTGCCGCCCACTTCAAACATATTTAATATATTAAAAAACAAAACACGGATATCTGCTGAAAGCCTCTTTAAAACCTTCTAAAGTTAGCGAGGACGCTACGTAAGAAGCAGAACTCCGAAATCATAGACATCGTAGGTACTTTGAGCCGCATGGCTACGGTGACGCTAAGCTCATGGGGGCAAAGTGTCGACGCATTCTATGTTTGTGAATGGCATGGTCGGAAACGAAAATAACAAGGCTGCCTCATATATTGTGCCGGGTACAGTTGAAAAGACGTCTTACAGTCACAACAAGGGAACTCCTGACGGGGAATTCCGCATGCTGCCCATGAGCAATCCTAACCGTCAGTTCATTTTAGGGGGAATATTTTTTTTATTTTGGAGGGGGGAAAAAAAAGCACCAGTGCAGTCACCTTCTGAGTCCTTTTTTCCCCTCATTCAGATGAGCACACCATTGTAATTTCTCTGTGAAAGTGGCTTGGAAAGTGTTTCTTGAGCTGCATACAGTATAGTCTATATCTGTCTTGGATGAACATCAATTTGTCTGTGAAGGTCTCAGGACTTCGGACCAGACTTTAGTGGGTTCAATCGGTTTCGTTGACTGAAAACATTAGTCGACAGTACAAATGACATCTTACAGCTCCTGATTCCGTTTGCCATCATAATACAGCAAATTTGTAAAGCACAGCTCCAATCCGTAGTATAAAATATACTGCCTTTTTTTCGAATCCAGAGGCAGGATTTGAGCAATACCGTGTGGCAGAGAAGGCACATGGAAGCTGGATGAAGCGCTACCTGGAGGGGAACATGTCAGAGGTCTTGACCAACATGGGCAAGAAGGTCCTGAAGCAGTACTTTGAGGCCCTGTCCACCATGAGCTCAGCCCTCAGCAAACAGCTGGGCAAGTACGACGTTTACTCCATGATTGCTGGAATGGTCTTTGTATTTCAGGTAAGGACCACGGATTTTCTTTCTTACCATTTCTTCAAGTAGCATCATGTAAGCGATTTGTCATTGTTAGATTGAAACTTCTGTCGAACTTTGACAAGTGATGAGAAGACAATTCCATCATTTGAAACTGGATGATCAGTTTCAATTTATTTTAAGATATTTTCCCCTATATCACATTACGGTAACTGCCAATAAATATTCAACACATCGGTAGTTTTGGTCTAATAATGCAGGCATCTCATTTGATGTGCGTCCTAGACGCACAAAAATGATGATGGCCGTAAAAAGGTTGCTTAATGTGCGTCCACTGACACACAACATTGCTTACCTACCTATGTGTGCAAGGCTCGAATTAAGCGGTCTCGCATCGCAGTTTCCGGGTCAAATTTCACATTTTGCGCATTCAAAAAACACATTGAATAGCAAAAGTGCAAATCAGGTTTACCGCAAAGGCGGCAGTGGCGTATATGACACAGCGCGCTTATGTCACCGATGCGTGGATGCAGAAGTAAAGCGTTCAATTGAGAAGCGCCAAGATGGGGGTTACAAAATGTGACACCGAATTGAGAAGCGAGAGAGAGAAAAAAGACAAATGGCGAAGGTGTGGTAGCTTTTCTTCGTGAAATGCAAGCCTAGCACCCTTTCGTTGTAACACCGACCTTTCTCTTCGCCGAGTATTACGCCGCGTCTCGGGACCCGAGAGACGAAGGTGAAGTTAACATCGCGCAATCATCATCATGTACCCAGACAGAGAGAGGTTTAGGTGAAGGGAGATAAAGGAAATACTTTTCTCTCTCTCTCGGTTTCTTCATTTTAGTTTGAACAAACTGAACACTTCCAAAACTTTTAGTAGTGCATAGAATATTTGTCTTCGTCCTAGTCAGCTGGTCTAAACTCATAAATACACAGCCATGAGTCTAATGTATTAATATGTCACAAAAGGCTAAGATGCTAGCTGTTAAGTGGGAAGTTCCCACTGGGAGCTCTTATTAAAAGTCTATATAAAATATGAAATGCCATTATGAACCAAAACAAAGGTTTTGAACGAACATAACCTCTAAAACTTTTCAGTTACGATTTGTTAAATTAAACTATGTAAAATTGTTTGAGACTTCACTGTTGTGTCAAGATGCCAAACAGAAAAGTGGAAACTCAAACTTTACTTTTCTTAAATTCACCACTTTATTTGAACACGTAACTTTCTCTTATTCACTTGCGCTTATTGTGAAATGCAGCCCTACTTTTATTTAGTAAATGAGAGGACATTATTACACAGTTGTGCTCATATGTTTGATTAACGGGCTAGAATTTGTAATGTGTGTACAAATCTTTATTATGCTCTAATGTCATTATATCAGTGGTGTAAAAAAACCCATCAACGATACTATTGTTTAAGTTGAAAGTTCTTGGGGAAAATATATTTTAAACAAATTTGCTATTGTGGAAGGCCTAAACACCTAAGAGCAATGGATAACAAAAATATTGTACAAACAGTATACAATATTAAAGATTAATGGGTAACGGTCACAGTAATAAAAATCTGCAATACAGCGAAACCGTGAAGCAAGAACCGCGATGTAGGATTACTGTATCTGTATTCTGTCGGCTTTACACGATCAGGATTTTTGGGGCTGATCAGCGAGTTTAAAAAACCGATCACCGATGTGATCACAAGATTGAGTAATGTCTATTTAAATGACTTGTTCATTAACTGTATATACTTGTGTACTTAATTGCTCCAAAAATATATATTTACAATAAATAATGCATCTTTGTTCATCTATTTATGCCAGTGAGGCATAGTGACAGAACAAATGAATGGTCTTCTATTAGATGGCAGGAAGTACATACAGTAATTCATGTATACATTTTTTCGTGGCATTTTTGTTTGTTGGTGTGCCGTGAGATTTTTCAATTGTAAAATATGTTCCTTGGCTCCATAAAGGTTGAAAATCACTGCTCTTGTCAGATTGTGTATTCTAAGTTAGGTCAAAACAACATTACAACATGACAGAAATAATGGGTGCTAACTTACTGTATTTAAATTACTTCACACACACCAAAACGTTAGAGCATGGTTCGACAGAACGCCTGCATCTTCGCGTACAACTGTTAGTGCTAGCACTAGCTTGCTAGGCTACATAACGTTTTGTTGCCTGCTTGCGAGCGGTCCCGTATTAAAAGTACGTGAACATACCTCAAGCAAGCCTTAAACGAACGTCCTCTCCCGAGCACCGGTGACCACCAACACACGTTTTACTCCCCATTTTGTTCTTATAAACGCACTGTGCGATCCATTATTGTTGTCGTCGCCATGGTAACGAGGGTATCCGGTCACATTTGAGTTGACAAGATGAAGCCCAGTGATCGTAAAAAACGGGATGCGGTGGTATCGGAACACAAGATTTTATCGCAGCAGTCTAACATAGTGCAATTGTGAAAGACCAAATTTGTCTTGTAGTCTGATCCGGGATTATGTGTCCGTGGTCTTTCCCGCACCGTCACCATGTTTTTTTTTTAAATAACTTTATTGTTGGTCAGATATTTACAGTACTACGTCAAAAGACACGCGACAAGGCTAAAAATAAACTAGCTTTTGGATTTGAATATTCTGTACGCGACGTGGAGTAAATGTCTTTTGCGGAGCCGATCACTGACGTCATTGATCGGATCGGCGAATTGTGACATTAAAGTCAATCGGCATAAAATGCTAATTATCGACGATACCGATCAGATCGGTGTAAAGTCTAGTATTTGGTGATGATAAGCTGCAGGGACTCATTGTTCCAGGGCTGGGACTCATTGCTTCCCTGACATGTGCATCCTGGGACTCACATAGTCTCAAGTGTAAAATGATCTATGATAATGTATTCATTGAATGTTCACTCACACGTCAGAATCAGATAATCGCTCAACAAACACAACTTTACATAGACACTTATTGAAATTCAGATGCAATTGCTGTAACCTGTCCACCATTCTGTATTACTAATATAAGCGTTTTACTCCATTCTCTCCAAGCTGCTGTTGGTCTTATTGTTGGCCATGCCTGAAGCCCTGAGCGGGTCAGCATCCGTGGACCTCCCAGTCATCTCGGCCCTGCTCTCGTTGCCTTTTTACCTCTTGTGCCTGCTGCTTGCGTCTGTGCATGTGCTGGTGTGCACATCTACTGAGAGCTCCTGCTACTTCTGCAGCCTTTCCTGGGGTCTTGTGTTTGCTGCTATCGCCTTCTCTTCAGCCATGTCTTGTTTGATGCTCTATATGATGACAAGACGACTTCCCTTGGGACTAAAGTTATATGGGAAGGTGAGTTGTGCACTTAAGTGTTTCCGTTTGTAACACTGGAAATTACTTTTAAACCGAACAAATGTTTAAACTCAAAGAAACCATAAGAATATTAAATGGACTAGAATAGAAAGTGTGTTTTCACTAGATCTTGGAAGCTAACACAATTCAGTTTAATACTGTATATATTTGTCACTTACCTAAATTCTTAACTTGCTAGTTCTATCATTATGGTTATAGTGGAACTATGCTACTAACCCCAATTCCAGTTTTGTAAAACGTAAATAAAAACAGCATACAATAATTTGCTAATCCCTTTCAACCTACAGGTATATTCAATTGCATACAATACAAATAAGATAATTAATAATTTGTTGCCTCCAACACACATTCCAAAAAAGCTGGGACAGGGGCATGTAAGTGTTTGGGAACTGAGGACATTTATTGTTGAAGCTACAGTATATTGGTGGAATTCTTTCCCCTTCTTGCTTGATGTACAACTTCAGTTGCGCAACAGTCAGGGGGAGGGAGGCAGATCTGGACTGCTGGGAAGCAAGTCTAGTACTGTCACTCTTTTACGACCAATACTTTTACTACCAATACCAATGTGGCTTGGCATTGTCTTGCTGACATAAGCAGAGACATCCCTGAAAAATACTTGGCTCAAATGGCAGAATATGTTTCTCCAAAACCTGCATGTACCTTCAGCATTATTGGTGCCTTCACAGATGTGCAAGTTACCTATGTCATGGGCACTAACACATTCCCTTACCATCACAGATGCTGGTTTTTGAACTTTGCGCTGAGAAAAATCCAGATTGTCCCAGAGGACACGAAGTCCATGATTTCCAGAAGCAATTTGAAATGAGGACTCGTCACACCACAGAACGCTTCTCCAATTTGCGTCAGTCCATCTTAGATGAGCTTGGGCCCAGAAAAGCCAGAAGTGTCTCTGGATGTTGTTGATATATGGCTTTCGCCTTGCATGGTACAGTTTTAACTCGGATTTATACACACACTGACTTGGGGCGAAAGGCAGACTACACCCTGAACTGGTCAGTCAGTTGCAGGGCACATATAGACACGGACAACCATTCGCACCGTCACTGAGTGGGAACTGAACCCACCAAAGTCAGGCGAGTGTACCACTACACCATCAGTGACTGTGGCTCAACATAATTATCTTAAAAAAACAAACTCATGAAACAGGCCTGCACAAAAATGATGGAACCCTCAATATTTTTTTGCACAACCTTTTGAGGCAATCAAACAATTTTTGTAAATTTCAATGACACTTCTGCACCATTTAGCTGGTTTTTTGGCCCACTCTTCATGAGCAGACTGCTCCAGTTGTCTCAGGTTTGAAGGGCGCTTTCTCTAGACGGCATGTTTTAGCTCCTTCCACAAATGTTCAATAGGATTTAGATCAGGGCTCATCGAAGGCTACATCAGAATAGTTCAATGTTTTGCTCTTAACCGTTCTTGGGTGTTTTTAGCGGTGTATTTTGGGTCATTATAGTCCTGCAAGATTGATTACCTGCGACTGAGCCGAAGGTTTCTGATTCTGGGCAGCACATTTCTCTCTAGAATACCTTGATAGTCTTGAGATTTCATTGTACCCTGCACAGATTCAAGACACCATGTGCCAGATGCCGCAAAGCAGCCTCAGAACATAACAGAGCCTCCTCCATGGTTGACAGTGGGACAGTGCTTTTCTTTTTTGAAAATAGAGCTGATGAGTGTTACCAAAAAGTTCAGTTTTGTCTCGTCTGTCAATAATATATTCTCCCAGGAGCTTTGCCACCACAAATCCCAGTCTCGCTTTTTTATGATTATTTTTTTGTTTTTTATCATTTACTTTCCACAGTAGTGCCCCCCTTGGCCGTCTCTCCTGAAATCCACTTTGGCTCAAACAACAATGGATGGTGTGATCTGACACTGAAGTACCTTGTATTTCTTTGGAGGTTGTTCTGGGCTCTTGTCATAAATTTTCCTCCTGTGGCCACACCGAGGGAGATTGGCTATGGTCCCGTGGATCATAAATTTCTGGATAATATGTGCAACTGTAGTCACAGGAACATCAAGCTACTTGGAGATGGTGTTCTAGCCTTTAATGTGCTTCTCTATAATTATAGGTGTGTTTTTTTTATTTTTTATTTTTTTTTAGCATTCCTAAACTTTCCCCGTCTTTTGTTGCCCCTGTCCCATCTTTTTGGGAACGTGTTGCATGCATTAAATTCAAAATGACAGAATGTTTCAAATCATTCTGTTTTTATTTTTGTTGTATACAACATCCCAACTGCATTGGAATTGGGGTTTCTATTTTTAAAACTGCCCTCTGTGCATCCACTTTATTTAGTCCTTACTAATATTCCTTTTTTTAATTTTGATTGAAAAACATCTAAATCTGGGGTGTCCAATATACGACTCACGGGCCAAAACTGGCCCGCAGGATGAATTTGAAAATGAAAAAATACACAAGCTATTGAGGTGGTGGGGAATAAGGATAATTTAGAGAAATATAATGCCTATGTAGAAAATGGAATGGTAATAATTCCAAAGTCTTCATAAGTTCATTTAATTTTAAAATGCAATACTAGGGCTGGACGTTTATATGATTGAGATGGAAGATCATGATAAATTTCTAACATGTCGGGAATGTGCATGGCAAGAGCCAATCAGTCGTCCTTTTCCTGCTCCACTTCCATTTGCAAGTTGTGGGAGGAAACAGAAACCACGCCTCCTCGGCTGACCCGCCCCGTTGGAAAATCGAAACTCCCGGTCCGATTCAGTCGTAGTCACACGGAGCACGCCGTGTTGTCGGCGGCCACTCTTCGCTCCGGCTCCGGACCGGCAATTTTCCGTCAAGTGTGCTGCGGTGTCTCCAAAGCAACATGGAACATTGCTATTAACTCGCCGATGTGCAAGGTACGCCTCAAAAACGGGCGACCTGTGTTTGTTTATTCACTTGAAGAAATACCACCACCCAAGTGATTCTGTGGAAAGCATACAAATGTGAGCGCAGTCAGTACAGCCTGTGCCAGCACAACTAGCATTAGCAGTTAGCCACTGCTAGTGGTTGGGCCACCAGACCAAAGCAACCAGTCAGTAGTGTCATCATTATTCATGTGGTTTGTAAAATGACAAAACTAGTTAATCTGTATTGTTATTAAAGATGATGCACATTTGAAAGTAGAAATCATGTTAACATAGTATTTGCATCAAAAGTGGAGAGTGATAATGTTTATCCCTGAGTAGGCAGTATCGTTTACCAAGCTTACTTCAAGCTTGTGAACTGTCGTTATATTTTTCTATTTGTTCTATTCGTTGCACTGTTGAGTGAAAGTTTTTCTTTTATTTTTCTATATTTTATTTGCCTTATTTGCGTAGCATGCCAACAATATGTTGGGGTTACTGTTTTAAATATTGGAAGTGTTGTGAACAAAAGGCGTTAATCAAATATTGAACTAGTCTCTAGCTTCTTTAGTCTTCAGTGCAGATGCTTTAAAACCGGCGGCACGGTGTGCGACTGGTTAGAGCGTCTGCCTCACAGTTCTGAGGACCGGGGTTCAATCCGTGCCTGCGTGGGTTTTCTCCGAGCACTCCGGTTTCCTCCCACATCCCAAAAACATGCATGGTAGGTTCATTGGCGACTCTAGATTGCCCGTAGGTGTGAATGTGAGTACGAGTGGTTGTTTGTTTGTATGTGCCCTGCGATTGGCTGGCAACCAGTTCAGGGTGTACCCCGCCTCCTGCCCGATGACAGCTGGGATAGACTCCAGCACTCCCACGACCCTAGTGAGGAGAAGCGGCTCAGAAAATGGATGGATGCTGTAAAACCATCTATTTAAAAAAACTTGAAAAACATAAAACAAATTGTGATAATAATTGAGATTGGACAAATTGAAACCATTAATCGTGATATATATCGTGATATATATATATATATATATATATATATATATATATATTGTTTCATTTTGTCCATTATGATGCAGACATGAACTTAGAAGAGAAATAAGTAATTGCTTGGATGAAAACAAACAAAAACCCACATGCTATCAAATATACGCTACATCTAACTTTGCCTTATTTGTCACTTATGGTGTCGAGTCCTGTTTTGGCAGTGTTTGTCGAGTTTTAGTTAATTGCTTAGTTACTTCATCAAATTCAACTAACAGTTATCTGTAGAATGGTACTGTGGATAGTTACTTTGAAGGGTACAACTTTTGGTTCCTTTCAGTTGGTCTAATAAATCTTTCATTGCTGCATCCCTCTGCTCGTTATAATATATCTTTTAAAGGTTACTTCTCATTTCCCTTCTGCGAACTTGCAAGGTACGGATACAGCAAAAAGTATAATGAAAATCCAGTGAAAAGAAATTTACAGTGGGGCAGATTGAATCAATTATTTGCGCTTCTCTGAGACTGATAGTTGGACTTGATCATTTGGTTTAACTGTCACACAAAGTTGTCATTAAAGTAAAAACGGTAGCAGAGTAAGGTCAAGGGCCCAAATTCAGGCTTGGATCTTTGAGTGTGGAGGTCTCCAGGCAGTCAAAATCTCATCTAAATCAACTGTGGGTGTGATTGTAAGTGTGACATGGTTGTCTGTCTCTGTGTGAGTCCAAGTACAAAAAACCCCACTTCTATGACATTCATTTTCAACTACTGCTTTAAAGGGTAAACGTTTCTTCCTTTTCACAGTCACCATTGAAAAGCAGTAGCAGCGAATGGTCACTGTCAGAGTTGGATGTTCTGCTGCTGGTGGGCACAGCTGGTCACACCCTCAGTTTGGCATCCAGCAGCTTCATCGAGGAGGAGCATCAAACCTGGTACTTCCTGCTCAACACCCTCTGCCTCGTAGTCTTCCAGGATGTGTGTTGCAAGTACTTCAGAGAGAAGAGCGGCCCCGGAGGTGAAGAAGAGCATGTCCTTCCTTATAAAGACTACCATAAGGAAGAGATGTACCCTGAGAAGTGGTTAGCTTTAGCCACACCCCCCTTTGTTCTGCTCTGCTGTCGACTGCTGCGCTACCTCAACCAGACAGGCATGCAGTGGGCTCATCTCCCTGATCTGGGCCATTGGCTTAACAGGTGTGTAGCGTATATGGGTTCAATAAAAATGCAATTAATTTAGGAGAAAAGAATGAGCTGGAAGCGACGCCTGCGTCACTTCCCGTTTATCGTAATTTTAAATTACAGCGTTATAAATCAAGCTATTTTATATATAAGAGGAGCACCATGAAGCGAGCCAGAAGGCGGTGGTTTACCCTCTCCCACCTTCCTTTCCCCCAACCTTTGGGACCAAAAGGGGAGCTGGACCGCCTCTGAGTGTTAATTTCCCATTTTGGGATTATTTCGTGGTTCAAAACCAGTGGAATAAAAATATGAATAATTGGATTTAAGATAACGAGACAATTTTCCCGCTTTGCATTGTCCCACGCGCATCCTCTTTAATACCTGTAACGAATGTTTCAAATGTTATGTGATTGTTGAGAACACTCCTATTTTCAATGTGGCATTTGTGCGGTGTGGAGTAAAACATTTCATCTGGTTCAGTTGACAACAGATTCGACATCAGACATTCAAGTTTGCAGAAATATAGTCACTAGTGGCGTTCATGTAAAATTCTTAAGATATTAACTCCCAGCCAAGTCCGATACAGACTGTGTTTCATGAACCCGCGTCTGCAGTGGTGTTCTGTCGCCTGTGGATTTCGCTGTTGTTCTGTCCAAACTCCCAGTTTGAGCCGCCAAGTGGCGCGGTACCCCGTAGGGTGGACACGCCTTGGTTGGTGAAATCCTCTGGGCTGGCTGGTGGTGGAAGGAAACTAATTAAGCGTCCTAGTGCAAACTCAGTATCTTTGGTCTCCGCTTTGAAGCTCCAGGTGCTGGCAATTCACTTGGCGTCGGCATGTCAAAGCAAATGTCTCTCTCTCGCTTGATTGATGCAAGATGTGCTAATCAGTCGTCCACCGTGCCGCTTCTTCTCTTTTCTTTTGATATGTTCAGTTTCATGATTGTGCTTTTCAGAAATGCTTTATCAATTCATATCAAAAATTAAAAAAATGTAATTCTCAACCAATTTTTAAAAAATGAAAAAAAAAAAAAATGTGGGGAAAAAAAGTTTGAAAGGTTTTTGAAAAAAAATATCCAAATAGGTGAATTACACGTCTCTGTTCAAGAACACTCATCTAGGATAAATTAAAGTGATCAGCAACGATATCAAAGACTGTAATAATGGGGCGGGTAACATTTTATGGTTACTTGGGTTAGCGTTTAATGATCTTAAACATAAAAGTGGGGAAACTATGCCAAAAAATGTGTATTTGAGAAGGTGAAAATACCTTTTCCATGTCTTACTTTGTGTCATATCTATTATTTCTGAATAAATCAAAGTGCAAACTAAAATTCAGTGTACCATTTACGATCTGTGTGTCAAGTTTTAAACTCTTAAAAGCTTTTCAAGCTCTGCAGTTATCTTCGTCATTCAACCTTGATGACGTCTGTTAATAGAACTTTGTATCTGTTTAATAAAAAATAAAAAAATAAATCTTAAAATGTGCCTGTTTTGTTTTTGAGAACCAAGAATATGACTTTTTAAAATTGCAAAACTGCATGTCTATTTTTTCTCGTTTTTCTCTTTGTAGCTCTGAGCACAAAGTGGTCCTGTCTCTGCTGTCCGCTTTCTCGTTGGTTCTCATCTACTTCCTGATTCAAAGACGGTGCTCGTTGGTGTCCAAGATTGCCCTCGCACTTGGACTTCTGGGGGTTTACAGCTACCGGGCAGCTGTCGGCAATGTCTTGTTTCCCTGGCAACACTCTGGTCGGAGTATGTCCAAGTAAGTTTTTATGAAGCATTTGACCATGACCATTGCTCATGACAGTGTAAAACAAACATTGCCAGCCGGCCCTACCCATGGAAGGATTTCAGTCAATGTTGCAACACACTTGAGCATACCAACTTCAAATTTTCTTATTTTGGGTTTTATTTTTGTATTTCTTAAAGCTGGCATAAAAACTAATTCAAATAATCCACGAGACACTAAAGCTGCTTTAGTTTTATGTTCATCCTTCCATTTTCCGTACCGGTTATCCTCACTAGGGTCGCGGGTGTGTGTTGGAGCCTATCGTCTTTTTTTTTATTACATGATGGCACGATTATTATTATTTTTTATTTTTTCCAAGTTAACTAATATGCTGAAAGTCAAGTCAGCGTCGACAAGTTGCTGATGATGTCACTGATATTTATCTAGTACAGTGCTATAATAAAGAAAAAAATCCCCAGAGGATGTCTTGGTTTTTAATAATCTATATTCGCTGACAATGGACAGTTTATACTACAACTTTACGCAGAACATGTATACAGTGAGTACAGAAAGTATTCAGACCCCGTTAAATGTTTCACTCTTTTTTTTATATTGCAGCCATTTGGTAAAATCATTTAAATTCATTCAAATTCATAAATTCATGCAAACTGTAGGCCGGTCCCAAGCCCGGATAAATGCAGAGGGTTGCGTCAGGAAGGGCATCCGGCTTAAAACCTTGCCAAACAAATATGAGCGTTCATCCAAAGAATTCCATACCGGATCGGTCGTGGCCCGGGTTAACAACGTCCGCCACCGGCGCCGTCAACCTGCAGGGCGCTGTTGGAAATTCAGCTACTGTGGGTCGAAGTCGAAGTCAAAGAAGAAGAAGAAGAAGAGGTGGAAAGCGGGTTCTTCGGCAGAAAGAGAAAAGGAAAACACAGAGCCTAGAACTGAATGTGGGGACTTTGAATGTTGGGACTATGACAGGAAAATCTCGGGAGTTGGTTGACATGATGATTAGGAGAAAGGTTGATATATTGTGTGTCCAGGAGACCAGGTGGAAAGGCAGTAAGGCTAGAAGTTTAGGGGGAGGGTTTAAATTATTTTACCATGGTGTAGATGGGAAGAGAAATGGAGTCGGGGTTATTTTAAAAGAAGAGTTGGCTAAGAATGTCTTGGAGGTGAAAAGAGTATCAGATCGAGTGATGAGGCTGAAATTTGAAATTGAGGGTGTTATGTGTAATGTGATTAGTGGCTATGCCCCACAGGTAGGATGTGACCTAGAGGTGAAAGAGAAATTCTGGAAGGAGCTAGATGATGTAGTTCTGAGCATCCCAGACAGAGAGAGAGTCGTAATTGGTGCAGATTGTAATGGACATGTTGGTGAAGGTAATAAGGGCAATGAAGAAGTGATGGGTAAGTACGGTATCCAGGAAAGGAACTTGGAGGGACAGATGGTGGTAGACTTTGCAACAAGGATGCAAATGGCTGTAGTGAACACTTTTTTCCAGAAGAGGCACGAACATAGGGTGACCTTCAAGAGCGGCGGTAGAAGCACACAGGTGGATTACATCTTGTGCAGACGATGTAATCTGAAGGAGGTTACCAACTGTAAGGTAGTGGTAGGGGAGAGTGTGGCTAGACAGCATAGGATGGTGGTGTGTAAGATGACTCTGGTGGTGGGGAGGAAAATTAGGAAGACAAAGGCAGAGAAGAGAACCATGTGGTGGAAGCTGAGACAGGACGAGTGTTGTGCAGCTTTTCGGGAAGAGGTGATACAGGCTCTCGGTGGACGGGAAGAGCTTCCAGAAGACTGGACCACTGCAGCCAAGGTGATCAGAGAAGCAGGCAGGAGAGTACTTGGTGTATCTTCTGGCAGGAAAGGAGAGAAGGAGACTTGGTGGTGGAACCTCACAGTACAGGAAATCATACAAGGAAAACGGTTAGCTAAGAAGAAGTGGGACACTGAGAGGACCGAGGAGAGGCGAAAGGAATACATTGAGATGCGACACAGGGCAAAGGTAGAGGTGGCAATGGCAAAACAAGAGGCATATGATGACATGTATGGCAGGTTGGACACTAAAGAAGGAGAAAAGGATCTATACAGGCTGGCCAGACAGAGGGATAGAGATGGGAAGGATGTGCAGCAGGTTAGGGTGATTAAGGATAGAGATGGAAATATGTTGACTGGTGCCAGCAGTGTGCTAGGTAGATGGAAAGAATACTTCGAGGAGTTGATGAATGAGGAAAATGATAGAGAAGGGAGAGTAGAAGAGGCAAGTGTGGTGGACCAGGAAGTGGCAATGATTAGTAAGGGGGAAATTAGAAAGGCATTAAAGAGAATGAAAAATGGAAAGGCAGTTGGTCCTGATGACATTCCTGTGGAGGTATGGAAGCATCTAGGAGTTGTGGCTGTGGAGTTTTTGACCAGCTTGTTCAATAGAATTCTAGTGCGTGAGAAGATGCCTGAGGAATGGAGGAAAAGTGTACTGGTGCCCATTTTTAAGAACAAAGGTGATGTGCAGAGCTGTGGCAACTATAGAGGAATAAAGTTGATGAGCCACACAATGAAGTTATGGGAAAGAGTAGTGGAGGGCAGCAGAACAGCGGTGAGGTGTGCTGTCGGTGTGACAGAAGAATTTAAGGTGGACGTGGGACTGCATCAGGGATCAGCCCTGAGCCCCTTCCTTTTTGCAGTGGTGATGGATAGGCTGACAGATGAGGTTAGACTGGAATCCCCGTGGACCATGATGTTTGCAGATGACATTGTGATCTGCAGTGAAAGCAGGGAGCAGCTGGAGGAACAGTTAGAAAGATGGAGGCATGCACTGGAAAGAAGAGGAATGAAGATTAGCCGAAGTAAAACAGAATATATGTGCATGAATGAGAGGGGTGGTGGGGGAAGAATGAGGCTACAGGGAGAAGAGATGGCAAGGGTAGAGGACTTTAAATACTTGGGGTCAACCGTCCAGAGCAATGGTGAGTGTGGTCAGGAAGTGAAGAAACGGGTCCAAGCAGGTTGGAACGGGTGGAGGAAGGTGTCAGGTGTGTTATGTGACAGAAGAGTCTCTGCTAGGATGAAGGGCAAAGTTTATAAAACAGTGGTGAGGCCAGCCATGATGTATGGATTAGAGACAGTGGCACTGAAGAGAAAACAGGAAGCAGAGCTGGAGGTGGCGGAAATGAAGATGTTGAGGTTCGCTCTCGGAGTGACCAGGTTGGATAAAATTAGAAATGAGCTCATCAGAGGGACAGCCAAGGTTCGATGTTTTGGAGACAAAGTTAGAGAGAGCAGACTTCAATGGTTTGGACACGTCCAGAGGAGAGAGAGTGAGTATATTGGTAGAAGGATGATGAGGATGGAGCTGCCAGGCAAGAGAGCTAGAGGAAGACCAAAGAGAAGGTTGATGGATGTCGTGAGGGAAGACATGATGGCAGTTGGTGTTCGAGAGGAGGATGCAGGAGATAGGCTCTCATGGAAAAGGATGACGCGCTGTGGCGACCCCTAACGGGACAAGCCGAAAGGAAAAGAAGAAGAAGAAGATTTAAATTCATTTTTTTCCCTCAATGTACACACAGCACCCCATATTGACAGAAAAAATTGAATTGTTGAAATCTTTTCAGATTTATGAAAAAAGAAAAACTGAAGTATCACACAGCCACAAGTATTCAAACCCTTTGCTGTGACAGTCGTCTGCTTAATGGTTCTCCACCTTCATTGGAGTCCAGCTGTGTTTGATTATACCGATGGGACTTGATTAGGGAAGCCACACCCCTGTCTATATAAGACCTTACAGCTCACAGTGCATGTCAGAGCAAATGAGAATCATGAGGTCAAAGGAACTGCCTGAAGAGCTCAGAGACAGAATTGTGGCAAGGCACAGATCTGGCCAAGGTTACTAAAAAAATGTCTGCTTCACTTCTGGTTCCTAAGAGCACAGTGGCCTCCATAATCCTTAAACGGAAGACATTTGGAATGACCAGAGCCCTTCCTAAAGCTGGCCGTCCGGCCAAACTGAGCAAACGGGGGAGAAGAGCCTTGGTGAGAGAGGTAAAGAAGAACCCAAAGATCACTGTGGCTGAGCTCCAGAGATGCAGAGGGGAGATGGGAGAAAGTTCTCGAAAGTCAACCATCACTGCAGCGCTCCACTAATTGGTGCTTTATGATAGTGGCCTCTCCTCAGTGCAAGACACAGGAAAGCCCGCATGGAGTTTGCTTAAAAAAAAAAAAAAAAAAAACACCTGAAGGACTCAAAGATGGTGAGAAACAAGATTATCTGGTCTGATGAGACCAAGATAGAACTTTTTGGCCTTAATTTTAAATGGTATGTCTGGAGAAAAGCAGGCACTGCTCATCACCTGTCCAATAAAGACCCAACAGTGAAGGATGGTGGTGGCAGCATCATGCTGTGTGGGTGTTTTTCAGCTGCAGGGACAGGACGACTGCTTGCAATTGAAGGAAAGATGTACAGGGATATTCTGGACGAAAACCTTCTCCGGAGTGCTCAGGACCTCAGGCCGGGTCCAAGGTTCACCTTTCAACAAGACAATGACCCTAAGCACAGCTAAAATAACCAAGGAGTGGCTTCAGAACAACTTTGTGACTGTTCTTGAATGGCCCAGCCAGAGCCCTGACTTAAACCCAATTGAGCATCTCTGGAGAGACCTGAAAATGGCTGCCCACCAACATTCACCATCCAACCTGAACTAGAGAGGCTCTGCAAGGAGGAATGACAGAGGATCCCCAAGTCCAGGTGTGTAAAACTTGTTGCATCATAACCAAAAAGACTCATGGCTGTATTAGCTCAAAAGGGCGCTTCTACTAAATACTGAGCAAATGGTCTCAATACTTATGGCTGTGTGATATTTCAGTTTTTCTTTTTTCATAAATCTGCAAAAATTTCAACAATTCTGTTTTTTTTCTGTCAATATGGGGTGCTGTGTGTACATTAATGTAGAAAAAATGAACTTAAATGATTTTAGCAAAAATGGCTGCAATATTAAAGAGAGTGCAAAATTTAAGGGGGTCTGAATACTTTCTGTACCCACTATACACACACACACACACACTGTACTTCTTTTTAAAATAATAATTGTGGAGTCCTGTTCAGTTTCTCTGTGTAGTTTTTCAGGTGTAGTTGGAGCCCAACTATTACCATGCAGTTTCTTGGCCTTTCATAACCTTACCTGTCCTCCTTGGCAGTGTCTCCGACGTGCACACCTCATTAAAAGCGCAACCTTTCACAGTCGCCCGTACGAAGTGCACCTGAATGAAGCATTGCGGGGACCCTCGCCCCTTTGAACAAACTGTATGATTGACATGTTGACAGCTATCTTGTCCCCTAGCTTTTTCGTCAGACCACAACCAGGCCTTTAGTAGGAAGCTTTTCTCCATATATTTGTTTCCTATCAATGAGTATCAAAACAAGAGATTTTATGTTCAAAATTGTACACTTGTGTTCATTTGTTTCTGCAAAAAAAACAACAGCATGCCTGTGTTATCCATCCATCTATTTGCTGTACCGCTTATCCTCACTATCACCTAAAGATAGATAGATAAAGGTTACAATTCTCATGTTATGATTATGTGCTCCTTTAGAATGTAATGTCCTAGATTTTCTTAGATTTAGTAATTTATTGGTAAACTGGTTGCGCAATTTTGCAATGTATCGGTGAAAAGTATTAGAAACAAAGAAAAGTATTTATTTAAAATAAGTAATGGGAAATTTTTTTTAATTTTGAAGTAGCTCACCCTCAAAGCAATTGTTTGAAGATGAACACTGTAACATTTGCTGTCATCTTCCATTGGGATACGAATGCTTTTCGGCTTGAACGCACAGAAACCTTCCGATGTTAGTTGTTTGTAGTTCACACCTGCATGAGACATGAACCATTTTATCTTGTACGGAACTGTTGTCCTTGTTTCCAGTTCAAATATATTCATGCATACCAGATCACGCTTAAAAATGGAAATATATTCAAACCCATCTTGAGACACCTGTGAACCCCTAATACACATAGAAACACACACACACACCGGGGCTCTTTCTGTCCTTCCCAGGATCTGTCATATATTTTCTGTTATATATTTTCCTGCTCCGAAAAGGGATATTAACCAGTACCCACAGCACACTTCAGTATTCAAATGATCCCAAAGGGGAAATATCAGGTGTTACAGCAGTACACATCAGTTTGCTTGAAAATTGCTAACAATAAATGCATAGAATCTAAGATGCATACTAAGCAGAAAGAAGTTTTAGACAATGATTTTGCTATATACAACATGCATTGAGTCTATGATGAATCTATAGATTGAGGTTGGTGTTGGGTGGAATGATGCGCTGACTAAACGAGCCGCCCAACTGTCACTGCTCATCGTGGGGAGGCTGAGAGGAGTTGGCCAATATGGCCCTGATTTTGCCCTTCATCCCTTACCTTTTATTTCAAAATCATGCCATGTGAGTATTGTAAAATAATGGTAGTTTACTTAAAAATAATACATGGAAATTTCCTGTTCACTAGAACCTTGGGTTGAAAACAATCCTTTTGAAGGCATTGGTCCACCTTGAATCTTTTGAGATTTGGTAATGTTTTTTTTCCCCATTGGAAATAGAAATAATCTGCTCCAAAATTGTATTGCTGAATAGCTGATTCAATAGTTTTTGTTTCTGGAATTTCACATTTTTCACAGGTGGAAAAGAGCCCTTGGCGCTCTTTTCAATGACCCCTCATTTTGCCTTGGCACAATAACCACAGCCATCATTACACACAACGGTGACAGTTTACACCTGCCTCACAGATATGGTATTTATGGAAGCAAAATCAGACCCCACGATTTATCTCGGGTTTGATAAATCCCATTGCACGTGGTAAATCCATTTGCTTTTACTATGCCCAGTATTTTTCACTGAAGAAAGGGGGGGGAAAAAACAACAAAACAATATACAGTGGACCGTCACCCATGCTATTCACAGGGAACAGGGACCATGTCGGACCGCGAATAGCGAAAATCTTTGTTGCCGAACCGCGAGTATGCAGGGGTCCGCTGTACATTTAACTACTTAAAAAAAAAAAAAAAAAAAAAAAAAAAAAAAAACAACAACAACAATAATGGACATAATTTTCCAGAAAATCTTGGACAAAGTCATCAGTGTACCACAACAACTGAGCTTGTTTTTTTCCCCCAGTATTATTCTTTTTAAATAAATGGTTAACTTTTTTGGATTCTTGTGCTGTACTTTAGTGATGAACAGTCAAGAAAGAACAAGTTAGGCTAGACAGAATACAAATGTGGTGGTTTGTTAAGGAAAAAATAAAGATTTTTAGTGGCATTCAAAAAAGTTCTGTATGCAAAAAGAATTTGTATAAAAGGCTGAAAGTGTTGCCAAACAATTCTTAATTTTGTATTTATGTATTTTGATTCTATCCCTTGGAGAATGTAATGTTTCCACTCGTTTCATGCAGGTGATTTATGAAGAGGGCATTCAAAACATGAGGGGATTGGGCTCAAAACATGAGGGGATTGGGCAGTCTTTTTTCATAACCACGCCAGTGCTTGTTTCCAAGGTAACAACATCCTGACAGCCTCTCTGCTCCTTACCTTGAGATACAGTTCTCTGTCCTCTGTTGCGACTATTAACACCAGACTAGGTAAAATTGATTCACCTTGCCATGTACTGGTGACTTTAATAACCTTTCAAATATCAGGCATTTGATATGTTCCTGGTTAAGAAGACAATATATTTGATACATAATTGACACGGGGAGTAGA
Source organism: Phyllopteryx taeniolatus (assembly GCF_024500385.1). Lineage (NCBI taxonomy): Eukaryota > Metazoa > Chordata > Actinopteri > Syngnathiformes > Syngnathidae > Phyllopteryx > Phyllopteryx taeniolatus. Next base: position 1,475,039 of record NC_084511.1, read on the forward strand.
ATGAAATTTAAATAAAAAATGGGGTTGGTCTTCAAGGAAAAAGCAAGAGTGGCGTAGGCCGGCATTATAGAAAATGTTAATGGAAAGAGTCATGAAATATTCATGAATCTGGGAGCAAAAGGTGGAAATAACTGCAGCCATTTTGGTAGGTAGCAGTTTAGTATGATGACATAAATGCCAAATAACCTTAATTGCCCAAATGAGATAAGAGTATGTGCTTTGCAAATGTCACAATTTGATCCTTTTGGGGCCATTACGTTTTGCCTACCTCACACTTTCAGGCTTGTTGTGTCTGTGTCTATTAGTAATTAGGGGTGCAATTTTGCAAGGGAACTTTTACCTTTAAGTTCCTTAAACAGCTTCACAATTATTTTGTTGGTACTGGCTTGCTTCAGTTACATTAACACTATGTCCCATTGAAATAAATCTAAATGTGTTTCGCCTGGCCCTTCGTGTTTTCTTTGAAGAATTGTACCCATCTTACAAATTATCCCCAGGTAAACATATGAGCAAACTGTGTGTTTTCTCATTTACCAAATAAAAGTAGGGCTGTGAATTACAAAAGAAGAGCAAGTCAATAAAAAGAGAGTATTACGTGTTCAAATGAAGTGCTTAATTTCAGAATAATTATTTGGAAAAAAAAAAACTAACAAAAAATAGATAATACTTAATGTTTTGATCTTACGGGTAGAAGCAAAATCATGTAAAAATGCATTGTACATGGGTAGAAGGGTTTTCCAGAATTTTGAGGTCAACTTTGGGGCTGCGTTTTATACATGGGTGTGCATTATACACGAGAAATTACGGTACTTTTCCTCCTGGCCTGTCACATTCTGATGGAGCTCCTGGCCTGTCACATTCTGATGGAGGTCCGTTAGATTTGTTGTTGTTCTGTTAAGGCTTTCTTATGGATAAAAATTGCCGCCAGGCGCTTCGGGGAATGCTGTGGCAGAGTTGAATGAAGTGCCGCTGCCCAGTCAGTCTCCAGTGTCTGCATCAGGACAGAGTGCAAATGTATACTCCCGCTCATATGGGTGGGAATCGAAAACCCGCTCCAACTTAGAACTGGGTCCAATTGCCAAGATTCCATTGGAATTGTATTCTTTTCAACGATGCTTTCATTTCCTAGCATAATGTCAACTCGGGCGGTGCGACCACCATGTACCTAATGACGCTGGCCCACTCGGGCCAGGAGTACAAATTTCTAAGTTACCGAAAGATTTCGCCCGCTGAAAATGGGCCAAAAGCGCATTTTCGGACCAAAATACTTTTTTTACTGAACTATCCCAGCCAAGACAGGATGCTGTGATAATGAAAGGGAAAAAAATGTGACATGCGCTTGATAGGAAACTGGTGTGAGCCTCAAGTTTATCGCCAAAGCTAACGCCACCGGCAGCGGGACCACGGAATGGCGGTGAGGAATAAGGGTAGTGACACTAATTCAAGCTTCCTTGCCAGAATTATTATGTGCAATAATTCACAGACGACAACTGTGTGCTAACGAGAGCTTTAGTCATCATAAAAGTAAGAAAACGAGCACCAACGCATGACACTTTACAGCACTGTGTCGTTGTCGGAATACAGCCGGCGTGCGTTTTGGGACCACTGCCTTTATACACAAAATATAATTATTTGTTCACGGATGTATTTATTTCAACAATAGCCCCTTAGGATGCAACATCTCATTTTCAAGGGGTCCTTTCAACACATACTTATGATCGCTATTATACACAATAATAATTAAAGGTAACTCAAAATCGTAATACAGGAATCTCGTTTGATGTGTGTCCCGCATCCTAGATCCACAAAAATGATCAGGGACGCATAAAGCATTGTGAATCTGTGTCCACTGAGGCACAACGTTGCTTACCTACGTATTTGTGCAAGGCTCGAATTATGCGGACTCGCATCACAGTTTGCGGGTCCAAATTGGAGTTTTGCGCATCAAGAAACACACTGAAAAACAAAAATGCAAATCAGGTTTACCGCGGAGATGGTCGCGAAGACTTGAAGCGGGCAGTGGCGTGTATGACAGAACTCTCTCACGTCACTGATGCGTGGATGCGGTAGTGAAGCGTTCGATTGAGGCGCGAGAAGACCGCGGTTGCAAAATGGGACACTGAATTGAGAAGAGAGAAAAAAGACAAATGGCGAAAGTGTGGTAGCATTTCGTAGTGAAATGCAAGCCGAGCACCCGTTCGGTGTAACACGGAACATTCTCTCTGTTATTCCGCCAGAGAGGAATAAAAGTAAAATGGATCATCATGATGTACCCAAACAGAGGAGGGTTTTTGTGAAGGAAATAGTTTTCCGTCTCGAGGTTTCTTCAATTTCGTTTGAACAAATTGAACCCTTCCAAAACTTGTAGTAGTCCAAAGAATATTTGTCTTAGTCCTAGTCAGCTGGTCTAAGCTCATAAATGTATAGCCATGAACCTGTATTATGTCACAAAATGCTAATATGCTAGCTGTTTCAGTAATTGGTCCTAGCCAATCAAAGGAATAGTAGGGCGGGTTATCGTTTCATAAATTCAATGGACACAAAACTTTTTTCCGGACTCGATACATTTTCATTCTTGTGGTAACACCCGGCGCGTCACTCATGACACGGCAAGCCGCTGGCGGAACGGATTTGGTGCCGTAGACTCAAAGAACTGGGACATTTCAGAGGAAAGAACTGTTTATTAAGTTTGCGAGGCCGCCAGCTAACGAGCTGGTGTCCTACAGCGCGAAACAAAACACTCTGGCTCGCTCGATTGTTGGGACATCGTTTAAAACACAGGTCACTAACTCGCAGTCCGCGTCCGGACCCAGAAGGAGTCTCAAACGGACCCACAACATTGCCCAAAAAGAGAGGTTTATGATTCAAGACATACGGGATGCCTCTATTTTAATCGGGCAGTTTTAAGGAACTGGCAGTAATTTTTGTTTGTCTTTTTCAGTGGGAAGTTCCCACTGGGAGCTCTTATTAAAAGTGCATATAATATGTGAAACACCATTATGAACCAAAACAAAGGTTTTGAACAAACATAACCTCTAAAACGGTTCCGTTAAGATTTGTGAAAATTAAATGTGTAAAATTGTTTGAGACTTCACTGTTGTGTCAAGATGCCAAACAGAAAAGGGGAAACTCAACTTTATTTTTCTGCACTTTATTTGAATGCATATAACTCTCTCTCTTTATTTACTTGCTTTTAAAGCAAAGCAAATGTATTTATATAGCGCATTTCATGCGCAAGGTAACTCAATGTGCTTTACATGATTAAAAGCATTTAAAAACAAAGAAGAAAAACAGATTATAAACATTTAAAACAATGAAAAAAAATGAGTACAATTAAAACAGCGTGCAGTGTACAGAAATATTATTTAAAAGTGGAAAAGCATGAAAAAAAGAGTTTTTAACCTGGAATTAAAATCATTCACACTTGGGGCTGACATCACTTCTCTTGGCAACTTATTCCATTTGTGTGCAGCATTATAGCAAAATGCTGGTCCACCATATTTGCTGTGGACCCTGTGCTCCACTATTTGACCTGAGTCCGTCGATCTCAGATCTCTTATATTCCATTAGCCTTTCATTCATGTATTCAGGACCAAAAGCATTTAGTGATTTGTAGACCAGTAGCTGAACTTGAAAATATAGTCTAAAACTGACTGGGAGCCAGTGTAAAGACTTGGAGTAGAATTGGAGTAATATGCTCTAACCTCTTTGTTCTGGTCAGAACCCAAGCTGCAGCATTCTGAATGAGCTTGAGCTGTTTAATGCTCTTTTGGGGGAGTCCAGTCAGAAGACCATTACAATAGTCAAGTCTACTTGAGATAAATGTATGGATGAGTTTCTTCTGGTCTGCTTGGCACATCCAAGCTTTCACTCTGGATATGTTCTTCAGATGGTAGAAAGCAGTTTTAGTAATTGATTTGATATGACGGTTGAAAGTCAGGTCGGAATCTATCAGCATTTTTATCAGCATTCCCCAGTGGCGTGCAAAGGGGGGGCATTCACCCAGAGGGTTCATCATATATTTTTAATACACACACGTGTGTGTGTGTGCGTGCGCCAGGCATCCGCTATCTCTTTATTTTTTTGGGTTGTCATGCACAAAGTTTGACTGTTGTACTGTTGAGCTGTTGAAAATCGTGCCACTGTGAGGGCACTTGTGAACTTAAAAAAAGAACATGTTTCGGTCTGAGCAACAGTACAGAAGAGGGCTCAGTACATAAGCATAGCCATGTGGCACATCCAGAAAAGACTGTGGTCTTTTATTTCAAGTAATTCCAAAGGTGTTCACTCTGCTTGAATGCTGAAGCGAGCCTGGTTTAACAAAAATGCTCCTATACAAAGGGAATCCTGAATTCATGGTGCATGTACAAGCTAACACCAACGCTACTCAACATATCTAACAAGTACCACAAATCATGTCATATATTGAGTCATTGTGATCACATCTGGTCCCCAGCTCCAGAAATGTCTTCGGGTTTGAAAGAAATAATTCAACATTTTTTACATTGGTAGTCCACCTTTTAAAATGCCTCCTTTCTTATTGAGCAAACAACCTCAAACGTATTAAACTTTGAAATGCAGTAGGGTATTTCTAACACTAGCTGCAAACCTCTGTTGAGTGTAATTTTCTAATTACCACAGTACCTCACTATTTGAGAATGTAAACAGAAGTGGAATAAATTAAATGCATGCCTTTAGGAATGACCTTGTGTGTCACTGTCTCTTTTAGGGGCACCGTTGAAGCACGCTTCGTATACGTGTTTGTTTTGGGTATCCTCTTCACGGGTACAAAGGACCTGTTGCGATCCCAAATCATCACACCTGATGCCAAATTGAAGAACAGGGGGCTGTGGGAGATTTACAGTGGCCTGGTCTTGCTGGTTTCGCTGTTGTTTCGTGCCCACAACCTGCCAGTGTTGTGCTGTTGTCTGCTCATCCAAACACTTATGGCTCAATTCATTTGGAAGAAGCTTCATTATGATGCAGCCCAAACCACCATCATGCACTACTGGTTTGGTCAGGCCTTCTTTTACTTTCAGGTAAGCAATAAAAACAAACAGTTATACAGAAATGTTGTTGAGAAAAAGTCCGGTGTGATTTTTGAGCAGTATTTAATAATGTACAATATTTGTCAATGAATTAATTATTCAAGCTTATTCAAGTTAGTTTTTCTGTAGGATTTTGACGTTGTAGTCATCTAAAACCAAAACCTCATAGTAGCTACAGTCCCCTCCAAAAGTATTAGAAGGGCTAGGTCAATTTCTTTGTTTTTGTTGTATACTGAAGACATTTTTGTTTAACATCAAAAGATGAATATGGGACAAAAGTTCAGAATTCCAGCTTTAATTTCATGGTATTTACATCTAGATATATTAAACAACAGAGAACCTTTTGTTTGAACCCACCCACTTTTCAAGTGAGCAGCAGTATTGGAACATGTGACTGATGGGAGTTTCTAGTTGCTCAGGTGTTGCATTTTAGATTCATTGCTTAAACATTAGATAGTGCTTGTTTGTGGCTTTGGGTTTCACCTGTGAAAACTGCATTTGCTGTTAAGCAAACATGAAGACGAGAGCTATCTATGGGAGAAAAGCAAACCATTTTGAAGCTGAGAGAAGGGAAAATCGATCAGTGCTATTGCACCAACATTGGGCATAGCCAATAAAACAATTTGGAATGTCATGAAAAAGTAAAAAACTACTGGTGTTTTGCAAAGAAGTACAGAGATGAGCCACAAAAGATTTGGAACAAGGTTTTATGGACTGATGAGACCAAGAGTAACCTCTACCAAAGTGATGGAAAGGCCAAAGTATGGAGAAAGAAAGGATCTGCTTATGATCCAAAACACAAGCTCGTCTGTGAAGTAATGTCACAACCACTAAATCCATCACTGTCCGTGCCAATCAGAAGCCATGGCTGTCGGGGGAGGTCTACAGAGTGCTGAAGGTCCGCAACGTGACTTTTAGGTCTGGTGATTAGGAGGGCCTGAGGACAGCCAGAGCCAATATGTCCCGTGGCATCAGGGAGGCCAAGAGGGAGTATTCCCACCGCTTCAGTAACAGCAGTGACAACAGGAGTCTGTGGTAAGGTATTCAGACCATTACGGACTATAAACCCTCACCACAGAACTGCGACAGCTCCACCTCCCTGTTACATGAGCTGAATGACTTCTTTGCTCGCTTTGAGGAACACAACAGCACCCCTGCACACAAGACTCCACTCCATCCTGGTGACCAAGTGCTGACACTGACCCGGGACAAAGTGAAGTTCTCTCGAGAGGATCCACACATGAGGATCTGAGGGGCTGTGCAGCTGAACTCACAGATGTCTTAACGGACATATGCTTCAAAGCCACCACCACCATCATCCTGGTCCCGAATAAATCGTCTCCATCCTGCCTCAATGACTACTCTCCGGTAGTCAAGTTTGCAGACGACACAACTGTGGTGGGTCTCATCAGCAACGGGGATGAGACAGACTATAGGAGTGAGGTGAGCCGACTGGCTCGGTGGTGCACAGACAGCAATCTCTCTCTGAACATGGAAAAAACCAAAGAGATTGTTGTGGAATTAAGAAGAGCGCACTCCCAGCATGCTCACCTGAACATCAACGGTGCTGCGGTGGAGAGTTGTGCGCAGCACCAAGTTCCTGGTAGTGCACATCACCGAGGACCTCTCCTTGACCAGCAACACCTCATCACTGGCCAAGAAAGTTCACCACCGTCTCTACTTCCTGCGCAAGCTGAGAAGAGCCAAAGCCCCGGCCCCATCATGTGCTCGTTCTACAGAGGGACCATAGAGAGCATCTTGACCAACTGCATCACTGTGCGGTACGGTGCCTGCACCGCATCCTGCCACAAGACTCTCCATCGCATAGTGAGGGAGGCTGAGAAGAGTGGCTGAGAAGATCATCAGAACCTCTCTTCCCTCCTTGCAGGACATTAAAGCATCCGCCTCACCCGCAAAGCCCTCCGCATAGCGGGGGATGCCACCCATCCGTCACACAGCCTCTTCAGTCTGCTGCCATCAGGCAGGAGACTGCGGAGTCTGCGGGCCAGGACTAATCGACTCAAAGACAGTTTTATTCATCAGACTGTCAGGAATCTGAACTCTGTGCCAGCTCTGCCCCCTCTACCTCTTTTGTCCTCTGCCCACCTGAACTCTGATGTCCCGCAAACATCTAGATGCTCACACACGCACTCACACCAGATTCAGGGTCGCACCAGCCAGTTTTGCAGCATTGGGGTTTTGTTATCCAATTTATAAATGTCTTGTTTGCCTTGGCTCTCTGAACACACGTCACCTGACCTTTGATATTTGCACATTCAATTAACACATTTTATATTGTATATACTATAGTTTATTTAGTTTTTATATTGTTACTATTTGTACTTCTCTCTTTTGTAGCACCGAGGGCCCTTGAGTACCATATTTTCAATCCGCTGTATGTATTACGCATTATGTATTGAAGAATTGACAATAAATGTACCTTGTAATGTAATGTCATGGCTTGGACTTGAATGGCTGCTTTTGGAACGTGCTCACTAGTCTTTTAACTCATGGTGGTTGGTAGCACCAGAATGAGTTCTGAAGTCGACAAAACCATTTTGTTTGTCAATTTACAGAAAAATGCATCCAAACTAATAGGGAGAAGCTTCATCATACAAGACAATGACCCAAAACACACTGCCAACACAACAAAGGACTTAATCAGGAGACAAAGGTGGAAGGTCTTAGACTGGCCAAGTCAATCACCGGACCTTAACCCAATAGAGCATGTATTGTACCTCATGAAGAGGAGACTGAAGGGAGAAACCCCAAAAAACAAACAAGAACTGAAAGGGGCTGCAGTAAAGGCCTGGAAAAGCATTTCAAATGATGAATGCAACAGTCTGAAGTCCATGGTTTGCAGGCTTGATGCAGTTATTGCAAGTAAGGTTTATGCCACCAAATATTAAATGTTATTCACTTTAATCATGTCTGTACCTATACTTTTGCTCACTTGAAAAGTGGGTGGCTTCAAACAAAAGGTGCGCTGTCCTGACTTGTTTTACACATCTAGATGTACATGCCATGAAATGAAAGCTGTAATTCTGAACTTTTTGAACTCTTTTGATCTGAAACCCAAATGTCTTCAGTCTACAACAAAAACAAAGGAACTGACCAAGGCAGAGGACCTCTCCTCTGGATGTGTCCTATCGAAGTCTGCTCTCTCTAACTAAGGAGCAAAAACAAAAGTGTTGCATTTATATTTTTGTTCAGTGTACTTCCCTGAATTAAAACCGTCTCCAGTAGGACTGTGCACAGTTAATGAAAATGTAATCATGATCACGATTTCGGCTGCTATGATTAAATTAGCCTGATCGCCAGCGAGTTTTATTTTTTTATTTATTTATTTTGTAACATTTCAAATGCGGCCACTGCAGCATATGACTCACTTTCTCAACCCAGTCAGCCAGCCACCAGGGGGAGAATGCATGGTTAAGGCTTCATTAAGTCATCCCCAACATTGTTTTGCACCGTGGACCTCTTTAGAGGAGGCATTTTTTTTTTCACGGAAAAATCTTAACTCGACAGAATTTTTTTTTCTAATTGTTCCCCAGTGTTATTTGTTACGTATCACTCGACCGACGTGCAGTCCAGTGTTGTTTCGTTCACGTTTTCAGTTCATTACAGTCACTGAATCAGTTTATGAAATGATTAATTTTTTTGATCTTGGCCGCCGCCATGAGCGAGTCGGCTGGGTGCAGAAACGGAACCGCTGCAGCGTTCTGTGCAGTCTTGACGTGTCAATTGCGACGCGCAGCTGTTTTTTTAATTTTTATTTATTTTATAAATAAAACGCATTTGACACGCGAAAACACAATACAATAGAAATTATATAAATTGGTCATTCCTTCTCTGCAGCCCGGTAACAAATGCCTCGCTGACCAGGGGTTGGGGGCCACTGGCCTCAATGACAAGTGAGCTGGGCCCAGGACTCTCAGTCACTCTCGGTGGAATCAAGAGAGTGAGTCATACCTAGAAAAGCCGTTTTCTGGACATGTTTTGATTTCAGGCAAGAGATGGGGTGGCTGGCTTGACAAAGATGAATGAAAAGTCAGTGCTTGCAGCTAGGGCTGCATGTGTCTCCAATCTCCACTTGAATTGCATCTTAAACGCAGCTTTTGTGATGTTGCAGAGGACAAACGTATGAAGTGTTAAGCCTCATGGACTGTCCCAGATATGGGAAGAACTTGCAGCAAAGGACCCACAAAGTCATCGATGACTTTTTGCTTGTAGTTTCTATTAGGCAAATTGTGCCTTTTTTTTTTTTTTTGGTAATGCTAAAATAAAACATTCCGTGCTCTTGCAGGGTAATTCCAACAACATTTCAACTGTCGACATCTCAGTCTGGTTTGTTGGTTTTGACAACTTCGTTGAAGCTCCCGCCATCTTCTTAACAGCCGTCAGTACATATGCTGGGCCGCTGCTTTGGGCTTGCCACCTTGTCTGTTACCTCAGCTCAGAGAGAAACAGGTAAGTGCTCACTACTTATGTACTGTATAAACTGTATGGCAACTCTGTTATGATTGTGTAGTGCAGCATCTTACCAAATGTATCATCCGACACTACCATCGTGTGCAAAATATTCTCAGGTAAAAATGATGTAGAAAATTTTGGAGGGATTTAATCAAATTTGTTGGAAATTAGATCACAAAAAAACAAAACTTTTTTGGAGTTATGTGCAGTATATGGCGAACACACATCTGGTTAACACATTTGCCTCAAAGTTCTGAGGACCCGGGTTCAAATCCGGCCTCACCTGTGTGGAGTTTACATGTTCTCCCCGTGCCTGTGTGGGTTTTCCCCGGGTACTCTTCCTCCCACATCCCAAAAACATGCATGGTAGGTTAATTGACAACTCTAAATTGCCCATAAGTGTGAATGTGTGCGCGAATGGTTGTTTGTTTCTATGTACCCTGCGATTGGCTGGCGACCGGTTCAGGGTGTACCCCGCCTCTCCAGCACGCCCGCGAACCTTGTGAGGATGAAGTGGTACAGAAAACAGAAAACAGTAATCGTCAAAATGTGGTACGAGTACCACTAGTAGGCCGTGATCTCCCTCTCGTGGTACGCAAAAAAATAAAAATAAAAAATCCTTGAATTTAATGTGTGAAATTGTAACTGTATATGATGTTACAGTATGTTACATTTCTGTTAATTATAATTCGGTTTTATTTAACTTACATTACAATACATTCACTTTTAATCTTTAAGAACTGTTTGTTTTTTTATTTTCTTGAGGTACAATGTTTAGCTAACAGTACATTTGAACTGAATCCTTATTACTTATTGTAATAGTTACTTATTTTCCTTTACTTAAGCTCTTGGTATGAAAAGTTTACAAACCACTGCCCTGGAACATTTGTTAATTCCATCCATCCATCCATTCTCTACCGCTTATCCGGGTCGGGTCGCGGGGGCAGTAGCTTCAGCAGGGACGCCCAGACTTCCCTCTCCCCAGCCACTTCATCCAGCTCTTCCGGGGGGATCCCGAGGCGTTCCCATGCCAGCCGAAGGATGTATTCTCTCCAGCGTGTCCTGGGTCGTCCCCGGGGTCTCCTCCCGGTGGGACATGCCCGGAACACCTCACCAGGGAGGCGTCCGGGAGGCATCCGAATCAGATGCCCCAGCCACCTCATCTGGCTCCTCTCAATGCGGAGGAGCAGCGGCTCTACTCTGATATCCTCCCGGATGACCGAGCTTCTCACCCTATCTCTAAGGGAGAGCCCAGATACCCTGCGGAGGAAACTCATTTCGGCCGCTTGTATCCGGGATCTTGTTCTTTCGGTCACGACCCACAGCTCATGACCATAGGTGAGGGTAGGAACGAAGATCGACCGGTAAATTGAGAGCTTCGCCTTTCGGCTTAGCTCTTTCTTTACCACAACGGACCGATACAAAGTCCGCATCACTGCAGACGCTGGTGGTCGCTGAAGCAAAAACCCGGGCATGGGAGGAGTTCGGTGAGGCCATGGAGAAAGACTTCCGGACGGCTTCGAGGAAATTCTGGTCCACCATCCGACGTCTCAGGAGAGGAAAGCAGTGCACCACCAACACTGTGTATAGTGGGGATGGGGCGCTGCTGACCTTGACTCGGGACGTTGTGAGTCGGTGGGGAGAATACTTCGAAGACCTTCTCAATTCCACCGACACGCCTTCCCATGGGGAAGCAGAGTGTGGGTTCTCTCCTATCTCTGGGTTTGAGGTGACCGAGGTAGTTAAAAAGCTCCTCGGTGGCAGGGCCCCGGGGGTGGATGAGATTTGCCCGTAGTTCCTAAAGGCTCTGGATGTTGTGGGGCTGTCCTGGTTGACACGGGGGACCGGAGGCTGTGTTCCAACTACAGGGGGATCACACAGCTCAGCCTCCCTGGTAAGGTCTATTCAGGGGTGCTGGAGAGGAGGGTCCGTCGGGAAGTCGAATCTCAGATTCAGGAGGAGCAGTGTGGTTTTCGTCCTGGCCGTGGAACAGTGGACCAGCTCTACACCCTCGGCAGGGTTCTCGAGGGTGCATGGGAGTTCGCCCAACCAGTCTAGATGTGTTTTGTGGACTTGGAGAAGGCGTTCGACCGTGTCCCTCGGGGAGTCCTGTGGAGAGTGCTTCGGGAGTATGGGGTACCGAACCCCCTGATACGGGCTGTTCGGTCCCTGTACGACCGGAGTCAGAGTTTGGTCCGCATATCCGGCAGTAAGTCGGACTCGTTCCCGGTGAGGGTTGGACTCCGCCAAGGCTGCCCTTTGTCGCCGATTCTGTTAATAACTTTTATGGACAGAATTTCTAGGCGCAGCCGAGGCGTAGAGGGGGTCCGGTTTGGTGGCCTCAGTATTGCATCTCTGCTTTTTGCAGATGATGTGGTTCTGTTGGCTTCATCAAGCCATGACTTCAAACTCTCATTGGAGCAGTTCGCAGCCGAGTGTGAAGCGGCTGGGTTGAGAATCAGCACCTCCAAATCTGAAACCATGGTCCTCAGTCGGAAAAGGGTGGCATGCCATCTCCAGGTCGGGGATGAGATCCTGCCCCAAGTGGAGGAATTCAAGTATCATTTGTTAATTATGAATTAAAATGAATGAATAATTATTTTGTTAGATAATCTATGTAATGCCGTATAAACTAGCTCCATGGTTGCAAGTCCCTGACCAATAATCTATTACCAAAATTAAATTTTTCACTTTACTAATTAATGTCCTGCTTTCTTTGTACAGGGAGTCCTACTTGAAAAATGTACCATTATCCCCATTTTTCATCACCTTCACATTGCCTTAAATGGCCTTACTTCAATCACTGTTGCACTGTGATCCAAATTATTGTGCCTTTAGGACTTGATTAAAAGGAGAGTTTGAAATGTTCAAAAATATCACTTTTTGTCATATATTTTAGAACTGTTCGTCTGACTTGCCGGTGGCACATTTTGTAAAATGATCTGTGAAAAAATCTGCCCACTCTAGCCCGATCTTGTACCTCTAATATGATATTTAAGAAATCTCAAGGCCCATGGAAAACAAGCAATCACAGACAGAAGGCGTGACGGACCAGGTGTCAGTTATTTGCTGTACACTCGCAAGCGCATCATTGCAGCCTTGCGCTGACTTGTTAGCTTGGGCTTCAGGAGCTTTGCTGAAGGACCTGAAGGACTCCAAGATGGTGAGAAATAAGATTCTCTGGTCTGATGAGACCAAGATAGAACTTTTTGGCCTTAATTATAAGTGGCACGGGTGGAGAAAACCAGGCACTACTCATCACCTGTCCAATACAGTCCCAAGAGTGAAGCATGGTGGTGGCAGCATCCTGCTGTGGGGGTGCTTTTCAGCTGCAGGGACAGGACGACTGCTTGCAATCGAAGAAAAGATGAATGCGGCTAAGTACAGGGATATCCTGGACGAAAACCTTCTCCAGAGTGCTCAGGACCTCAGACTGGGCCGAAGGTTCACCTTCCAACAAGACAATGACCCTAAGCACACAGCTAAAATAACGAAGGCGTGGCTTCAGAACAACTCCGTGACTGTTATTGAATGGCCCAGCCAGAGCCCTGACTTAAACCCAATTGAGCATCTCTGGAGAGACCTGAAAATGTCTGTCCACCAACGTTCACCATCCAACCTGACAGAACTGCAGAGGATCCCCAAATCCAGGTGTGAAAAACGTGTTTCATCACTCCCAAAAAAACTCATGGCTTTATTACCTCAAAGGGTTGCTTCTACTAAATACTGAGCAACGGGTCTGAATACCAGATGAGGTGGCTCGGGCATCTGTTTAGGATGCCTCCCGGACGCCTCCCTGGTGAGGTGTTCCGGGCACGTCCCACCGGGAGGAGACCCCGGGGACGCCCCAGGACACGCTGGAGAGACTACGTCTCTCGGCTTTCCTGGGAACGCCTCGGGATACCCCTGGAAGAGCTGGAGGAAGTGTCGAGGAGAGGGGGGTCTGAATACTTTCCGTACCCACTGTAGCTTGCGAACTGCGTTAAACACAACGAAGACGAAGATGGTGTCAATGTCAAAGAATATAAATGGGAGGAGGGGGATGAAAAAAAGCCGAAAAGCCAAATTGCATTTCAGACTGAGCAGAAAGAACACGGAATTGCTCTCATCTGCCGCGGAGCAGTGATTACAGTTGACTTGTTACGCTGCCATGTTGGGATTTGTACAACCCTGCAGTGATTGTGTGCATCTCTGAACCGCAGTGAGTCCATGGCCATGCGTGTTCCATGGCATCACGCGATCGCCAAACAGTTAAGATTGTTTCATGTAGTTTCAAGCTACGCATTACTATTAAAGTATTGGGTCTTGTTATGCCATTATGTCATTTGTATATATATGTGTGCTTTGTTCATTTGAGAGTCAGCTGGTCTGAACCTACACTGTATTATGTCACATAAAATGCTAGCTGCTCAAGTGAAGGTGCACAACACCCAAGACTGTATGCCTTTTTTAGTTGCATGCAAGAAATGCTAAGTTTCAACTGGAACTTATTTATATTCGCTTCATTTATTTGTATTTGTTTGAAGTTGCCTCAATGAAAATGTTTAGACACAATAGTTTGCTGCTCAATGTGAATTTAAGTGAAAAAATCAGTTGTATAAAAAAGAAAACCAATTGGCCGCTAATTATAAAGTGAAATGGCTTATTTTGTATTCATTATTGCTGTTTAACAAAGCAAAACTTAATTTAAATTAAACATCACAAAAATCTAACTTATCTAATTACTCTAACAATTTTAATAGTATACTCAAATACTAAAATATTTGATAGCTGCAGCCCTAATCACTCATCACATTTTAAAATTTTTAATTGATTATGCATTCCCAAAAAAACAATAACATGTCGTGTTATTGTAGCACTCCCATTTACCAGCGTCCGTTGTTAATGGTGGCCCAAAGTAACTTTGCTTATACCTTTGGTATCTCCAGTTAAAGTGCATCCAGTCTGTTTGTTTGTTTGGTTTTTTTTGAGTCCATGATTATTGTGACAAAGCTTTTCAAGTTTTCCTGGAGTAGTGCTGTGGAAATGTCCTGTTCTTGCAGTAGTGGCAGCGTGACAAATTCCTTGTCTGCATTCACATCTGCCTTTCGGGACGGGAAACAGCTGCATTTTGAGACTCTCGGCCGTTGTCCATTTCACTAAGTTTTCCCCAAAAGACGAAACCCCAACGTACAGGTTTCATGAAGGCGCTAGCTGGTCTGTCTTAGCTGTTTCTGTTAGCGATACGTAGCAACAACAACAGCTTGAATGTCAAATGTAGCTAGGCAGCAAAACTTGCGCTTGGTCTGGTGAGCAGTCAATACAACGGCGCTTCCCGATGGCGTCACTTCTAGGCAACACCCAGTAAGTTAACTACAATTCCCAAAGGACTGTTCGACCTTCCTTCCGTATCCGTGCTGTATTTATCCGAAATAAATCAACGCTGATAGCGCGTGTATGAAATAATTGACAAAGACGAAAAGGATTTTTAATGGACATTTTCCCTTTAAATTTGCAAACGTAAAACGTCGTTTTAGTTGGTTAACATTCTCGTTTTTTTGTTGTTTTTTTCAATTTTAGTTTTCGTTGACTGTAATACTGTCGAGAGAGACAATATTCAGTCCCGTGTGTTACATGGTAAACACACGGGACAGGTCCACATATAACCATAACACATTTCTCCCTCCAAAACTGGACTCCTTCCCATGTCTCCCACTTCTTCTCTCCCCCTCTTTAGAATCTGCTCCAAGTTCCCTCCCCCTCACCTGGGACATGTGCCTGGGCAAATCTCCTCATCTCCTTTCGCTGCATTCTTCCTCCTGGCCTGCATGTTGATAATCTTAACGATCACATTTGGGCCGAGAGCTTCGTCATTGGGAAAATGTAGTTTTATTTCATTAACTTTAACCAATCTGTTTACATGCTGAACAGTCAAACTAAAACACACACACAATAAAGGTCTAATTTCGATGGACAGACCAGACTGATGCATATAGGTTAGCATCAGGTGGTTTTGTATGCAGTTAGCTCATGAGTTATACATAGACACCGACAAGCGACATTATCACCACTTGCACAATATAGTCATATCCAGTGTAATCGAGTAATCAAGTATTTGGATAAAATATATATTTTCTTGTTTGAAGAGCAGTTATGAATAGACAAGACATTTCACTTAACAATGAATGACCAATCCGTTTTCTTTTTTAGATAACTTTCTTTGAATATAAATTCACATTGTCAACATTTGTCTTTGTCTACATTTTCAGTTAGGCAATTTCAAACACAAAAATAAAACACAAATATAAAGACATTCCAATTTTAACTGCATTTCTTGTATCAAAACATTAGGTATTCATTAAAAAAGGCATAAGCAGCCTTTATGTTCTACGGCAACTAGAATTTTAGCATGCGGCATCATAAAACAGTATGTTCGTGACTACATTTATGAACTTTGACCAGCTGACTAGGAATAAGACTTTATCATGCTTTAATTTTCATCCTCTTCGCTCAACAGCGCTGTCCTTAAACCCTGTATCAAGTTGTCACGTTATAGTCACAGCCCATGGGCATGGTTGTCACGATTCACCATCGTAATAAACTAGCCACAAATTTGACAGTAGTCATAATTAACAGAAACCTTGAGCACCCACAGGGCTAGCGTTATGTTAGTAAGGTACAGACGCTGTCCAAAACATTTGAATATCATGGAAAAGTTTATTTCCATAATTCCATTCAAAAAGTTACCTTCATAAATTATAGATTCAGGGCCCACAATTTTAACAATTTGAAGTATTTATTTGTTTATTTTAACATAATTTGGGCTTCCAGCTCATAAAACCCACGAAATCAGGAGTTCAAAAAATTTGAATACTGTGAAGAAATCAGCACAAATTTTGCAGGCCATAAATGTTTGAAACTGAGTGTCACACACTAATCATTGACTAAACTCAAAGCGCCTGCACAGGTTTTCCCAGGTCTCATTAAATTGCTCCCAGTTCGTACCCTTGAAAAACGTCCCAACAGAACGATGCTGCCACCACCATGCTTCACTGTAGGGATGGTATTGGTCAGGTGATGAGCGGTGCCTGGTTTCCTCTAAACGTGATGCCTGGCATTCACAACAAAGAGTTCAATCTTTGTCTCATCAGACCAGAGAATTTTCTTTCTCATGATCTGAGAAACTCCAGGTAGGCTGCCATGTGCCTTTTACTAAGGAGTGGCTTCCGTCTGGCCACTCTACCATATAGGCCTCCTTGGTGGAGTGCTGCAGAGATGGTTGTCCTTCTGGGAGGTTCTCCTCTCTCCAAAGAAGACTGCTGGCGCTTTGACAGTGACCAAATCAAAGAGTTCTTGGTCACCTCCCTGACTATGGCCCTTCTTCTCCTCCGATTGCTCAGTTTAGATGGGCGACCAGCTGTAGGAAGAGTCCTGGTGGTTCGAACCATTTATGGATGATGGTGGCCACTGTACTCTTTGAGTCCTTCAAAGCAGCAGAAATTTTTCTGTAGCCTTCCCCAGATTTGTGCCTCGTGACAATCCTGTCTCGGAGGTGTACAGACAGTTACCTTGATTTCATGTTTGGTTTGTGCTCTGTCACCTGTGGGACCTTGTATAGACCGGTGTGTGCCTTTCCGAATCATGTCCAATCAACTGAATGTACCACAGAAGGACTCCAATTACGCTGTAAGAACCTCTCAAGGATGATCAGTGGAAACATGTACCTGAGCTCAATTTTGAGCTTGGTGGCAAAGTCTGTGAATACTTATGTACATGTCATTTCTTAGTGTTTTTTTTTTATTTTATTTTTTTTATTAAATATATTTGCAAAAATCTCCCCAATGTTTTTTTTATTTTTTTTACACTGTCGTCATGGGGTGTTGTGTGTGGAATTTTTTTTTTGGGGGGGGGGGGGGGGGACAAATGTATTCAATTTTGGAATAAGGCCGTAACAACAAAATGTGAAAAAAGTGAAGCTCTGAATACTTTCCGGATGCGCTGTACAGTCTCCTCCAAAAGTATCAATGGCAATTTCTTTGTTTTTGTTGTACACTGAAGACATTTGGTTTCAGAGCAAAAGATGAATATGAGAAAAAAGTTCACAATTGCAGCTTTTATTTCATGGTATTTACATCTATCGACATCTGTTGAACAACTCAGGACAGAGCACATTTTGTTTGAACCAATCCACTTTTCAAGTGGGCAATAGTATTGGAGCATGTGATTAATGGGTGTTTCTAGTTGCTCAGGTGTTGCCTTTTAGATTGATTGCATAAATTGATTGTGCTTGTTTTTAGCTTTGGGTTTCACCTGTGAAAACTGCATTTGCTGTTAAGCAAACATGAAGACCAGAGAGCTGTCTACGGGTGAAAATCAAACCATTTTGAAGCTGAGAGAAGAGGGAAAATCAATCAGAGCTATTGTACAAACATTGGGCATAGCCAATACAACAATTTGGAATGTCCTGAAAAAGAAACAAACTACTGGTGTACTGAGCAACACACATCGAACGGGTCGGCCAAGGGTATCAACTACAGTTGATGACAGAAACATTGTGAGAGCTGTGAAGAAACACCCAAAGACAACAGTGACATCACTGCCAACCTCCACAGGGCAGGGGTGAAGGTATCACAACCCACTGTTTGAAAAAAACTTTGTGAGAAGAAATATATAAGCCATACCACGTTGCAAACCACTCATCAGCAAAAATAATCAGAAGGCCAGATTGGATTTTGCGACGAAGTACAGAGATGAGCCACAAACGTTTCGGAACAAAGTTTTATGGACTGATGAGACCAAGATTAACCTCTTCCAAAGTGATGGAACGGCCAAAGTATGGAGAAAGAAAGGATCTGCTTATGATCCCAAACATACAAGCTCCTCTGTGAAGCATGGTGGAGGTAATGTCATGGCTTGGGCTTGCATGGCTGCTTCTGTAACGGGCTCGCTAGTCTTGATTGATGATGTAACTCATGATGGTAGCAGTGGTGGCCGGGCCTGCACCCATGGGCTCACCACCTGTGGGAGGGGCCATAGAAGTCGGGTGCAGTGCGAGCTGGGCGGTGGCCGAAGGCGGGGACCTTGGCTACAGAAGCTGGCTCTAGGGACGTGGAATGTCACCTCTCTGGCAGGGAAAGAGCCCGAGCTGGTGTGTGATGTCGATAAGTTCCGACTAGATATAGTCGGACTAGCCTCCACACACAGCTTGGGCTCTGGTACCAGTCCTCTCGAGAGGGGTTGGACTCTCTTTCACTCTGGAGTTGCCCACGGTGAGAGGCGCAGGTGTGGGTATACTTATTGCCCCCCCCCCACCCCCGGCTCAGCGCCTGTACGTTGGTGTTCACCCCGGTGGACGAGAGAGTAGCCTCCCTCCGCCTTCGGGTGGGGGGACGGGTCCTGACTTTTGTTTGTGCCTATGCACCAAACAGCAGTGCACCAACTTCAGTTGTACAGCCGGGTTCACGACCCTTGTCCTGCATGCTTCTTCTCCTGTCCTTGTCCTGTTCTATCCTGTCCTGTCCTTCCCTCACAGGGTGTAGCACTACAGCCCCATGCAACACTCATATTTAATGTTTCATTGTTGTCGATAATGTAATGACTTACTTCTCTCACCCTGTTTACAATTAGTGCTTTGTCTTTGGTCTTTGTTTCTCTCTCCCCTCTAGAAACTTTGTTCTGTTCGACTGATAGACTCATTCTCAATAAACAATCAATTATAATACAAGTACCAATATACCACAGCGGAAGCTTAAAAACTCCACTGTTCCGGCATAAAAGGGATACAGAACCTCCATTCTGCTTGACTGAACAGCCAGACAGGACAACAACAAAAAAAAGAGAGATGAGATCAACAGACTGACAGCATGGTTTTCAGAAAACAACCTCCCACTGAATATGACAAAAATGAAAGTGCATCTAACGTGCAATAACTCTTTACACTCTCATATTCGGTTTACTAGTTTTATGTGCGTTGCACTATTTTATTTCGGTACTATTCCTATCTTTTTTTGTACTTATTTTATTGTAGCGTGGCGCCTCGATAGAACGGACGAGTAGGGGCGTGGGCTCGTCCAATATAGCCGAATGTCCGTTATGTTGAAGCACTTTTTTTTTTTTTTTTTTTTTTAAAAAGCTTTAATATGTTTGAAAGTTTCACATTTTATCCAAGCTTACCACACCAGTGTGCTTGGTCATGGTGACATTGTTGACGAACAGTACTCATCATAGGCGAGTCGCTTTCATGAGCTGCAAGGCATTGGTGTGCTTCCTTATTACAAATCTATTGCCAAAGGCCAGCGGCTTGACAAGAACTTTTTACTGTACCAAAAATAGCATGTTCCAGACTCCAAAGACCTGTTTTGTAGTCCTCAGACTTCACAATGCCGTTGTAACAATTATTGTAGTTAACCATTTCGTTGTATTGTATACATCTACCAAAAAAGGTGATTCAGATGCCGAAGATGCCCACTGTAAACGACCAACTCGAGCTGGTGCTTTAAAATAGTGTTATTTTTCTTTATTAAAAACATTGTAACCCAATTGTGGTGTTGACTTCAGCGTTGCCTCCTCTGATGATGCACTTTCCTCCGCAGGAGTCCTGTTGCAGTCGGCCACGGGTGTTACTGTTTGGCTGTGCTCAGGTCGGTGCCGGTCGCGGCCTACATTGTTCTGGTGACTGTCCTGCGCTACCATCTCTTCATATGGAGCGTCTTCTCTCCCAAATTACTCTACGAGGCCATGCACCTACTGCTCACGGCCGGCGTCTGCCTCATCTTCAACACTGTGGAGCAAAGCCACACCTCTGCCTCATCTTAGGGCATGTTCATGGCAAGTAAGAGAGTTTGCGCTTACTTTCTGAGCCAAATTAAAATTGTCTAATTATCTGAAAATGGTTTTTGACGATTTCAAGATCTCAGGGACTCCCAAGAAGAAGGCTGCTCAACTGTACTGGACAGTAATTGATGTTTGGCTCCTTCAAACCCGAAGGAAACTCAACGGAAGTTGGCCGAGAGCTCAACAAGTTACTTTAAATCCAGCTTTATATTTGAGAGGAAGTAGAAGAAAGTACAGTACTTATATTATTTTAAAGTTGTTGTACAGCATAGTGGCTCCTTTTTTTCACCCACTATTATCATCATCATTATGATTAACGATCATCATGAATTGCATTTGTGATCCTATTGCACAGTTTTTGAGGAAGTGCACCATTTGAAAGGATTCTGGCACGGAGCAAAATCTAAAATGTTCAAATCAACAATTCATTTATCATGTTTGATTTGCCTGTCTGTAGAAAGGCTATGAATCATGTTGGACAGTGGAACATATTATGAAGATGGTGGTGGTGGTGGTTTTTTTAAATCCCTTAATACAACATGTTTCAGTTGTTTGTTGTATGCATATCTTTTCTTCAGAGGGCTTAACTATAAAAACATGCATGAACCAGTCACAACATATTCACTACTTGCACCATCTAATGAAAGATTAGAATTATAATGCTCAGCTTTGAAACAGTCAGAGAGGACTTTATTCAACGTGTGGTGTAGAATAGCACTGCATCATATTAAGAGCTTTTTATATATATATATATATATATATATATATGTTTTGATTTTGTCATGTAGCTAAATGAGGTTACCAAAATATTAGAAACTGCTTTTAGTGTGATGCTGTACAATTCTACATATCGTCAGCCGAATAGCATAATTGCCCAAGTCATTTTTAACTTCCTTTCACGATGTCAATAAATAATACTATGTTGTTGTTTACTAATAATTGTTTTTTTCTTTGTCAGTTTAAATTCTCAGTCATCCAGGGCAGGGCATGGTAATCTGCAACCAGACTTGTTGCTTGTTGAATTTGTATTTATTTATTTATTTTGGTTTCCCGAAAGTGTTCTAAAATGACTGGGGCAATTATGCTATTAGGCTAATGATATATCAATTGTCAAGAATGTCACTCATTAATTGGGCACCGTTTTGGTGAGAGCATCACCAGGGGCTTCCGTTAATTCAACCTGTCAATGCTGACCATAAAAAGTATGACTTAATCGTTTCGTTTGTTGTGATGGGGAAGAGCAGTTCTTATAAGTTGTCAAACGTTTTTGATATTTGCAAACTAGTGATGGGCGCGACATTTCTTTGTACTGAATCGGTTTGATCAAAAGATTCATTCGCCGAATCATTCAGCTCCTTTTTCACAGAATCATTTAAGTGTGTCCTCATTCAGTTGAATCATCCCTGAAGTTCACATTGGTCCCACCATGGTGGACAGCGTCGTCGACACCAGCACCCGGGCTTCCTGCTCACTCACCTTACCGTTTTTGTCATCAGATTAGTGTAAAGCGTCTTTGAGTGTCTTGAGAAGCGCTATGTGTTTAATGTATTATTATTATTATTATTAAACAAAAAGCTTTTAATAATCGCATTAGACACACAACCTGAATTAATTAGCTCTGTGTTGGTTTTGTAGTGTATACAATTTTAGGTGCATACGCATGATTGAATTAATTGAAAAAGATTTATTCATTTAAAATGTTTTTTTAAATTCTTATTGATTGTAGTTTTCTGCAGTGGAGAACTTCACTGTTCCATATGCAAGTAATAACCTTTGTTTTGTTTTTACTGAGACTTTCTAAGAGTATACAACTGTTGTATTAGACAAATAGTCCTAATGTTGTGGTTTGTTGGTGGATTTTGTCGTAATTATTCAACCTATTTTGTTGGCGTGTACAGTGGGTACGGAAAGTTATCAGACCCCCTTAAATTTTTCACTCTTTGTTGTTAAAATCATTTCATTTGTTTTCATCATTGAGATGGTTCTACACCTTCATTGGAGTCCAGCTGTGTTTGATTATACTGATTGGCTCCTTCAAACCCAAAGGAAAGTCAACGGAAGTTGAAGGAGCTTGATTAGGGAAGCCACACCCCTGTCTATATAGGACCTTACAGCTCACAGTGCATGTCAGAGCAAATGAGAATCATGAGGTCAAAGGAACTGCCTGAAGAGCTCAGAGAGAGAATTGTGGCAAGGCACTGATCTGACCAATGCAAAAATATAACTTAAGGTTCCTAAGAACACGGTGGCCTCCAGAATCCTT
Organism: Phyllopteryx taeniolatus; assembly: GCF_024500385.1. Taxonomy (NCBI): domain Eukaryota; kingdom Metazoa; phylum Chordata; class Actinopteri; order Syngnathiformes; family Syngnathidae; genus Phyllopteryx; species Phyllopteryx taeniolatus. The sequence continues at coordinate 1,497,635 of NC_084511.1, forward strand.
AAATGGAAGATGTTTGGGACGATCAAAACCCTTCCTTGAGCTGGCCGTCCGGCCAAACTGAGCAAACGGGGGAGAAGAGCCTTGGTTAGAGAGGTAAAGAAGAACCAAAAGATCACTGTGGCTGAGCTCCAGAGATGCAGACGGGAGATGGGAGAACGTTCTAGAAAGTCAACCATCACTGCAGCCCTCCACCAGTCGGAGCTTTATGGCAGAGTGGCCCGACGGAAGCCTCTCGTCAGTGCAAGACACATGAAAGCCTGCATGGAGTTTGCTAAAAAACACGTGAAGGACTCCAAGATGGTGAGGAATATGATTCTCTGGTCTGATGAGACCAAGATAGAACTTTTTGGCCTTAATTCTAAGCGGCATGTGTGGAGAGAACCAGGCCCTGCTCATCACCTGTCCAATAAAGACCCAACAGTGAAGGATGGTGGTGGCAGCATCATGCTATGGGGGTGATTTTCAGCTGCAGGGACAGGACGACTGCAATCGAAGGTAAGATGAATGCGGCCAAGTACAGAGATATCCTGGACGAAAACCTTCTCCAGAGTGCTCAAAACCTCAGACTGGGCCGAAGGTTAATGACCCAAAGCACACAGCTAAAATACCGAAGGAGTGGCTTCAGAACAACTCCGTGACTCTTCGTGAAATGCCCAGCCAGAGCCCTGACTTAAACCCAATTGAGCATCTCTGGAGAGACCTGAAATTGGCTGTCCACCAACGTTCATCATCCAACCTGACAGAACTGGAGAGTATTCAGAAATCCAGCTGTGAAAAACTTGTTGCATCATTCCCAAAAAGACTCGTGGCTGTATTAGCTCAAAAGGGTGCTTCTACTAAATACTGAGCAAAGGGTCTGAATACTTACGGCTGTGTGATATTTCAGTTTTTCTTTTTTCATAAATCTGCAAAAATTTTAACAATTCTGTTTTTTTCTGTTAATATGGAGTGCTGTGTGTACATTAATAAGGGAAAAAATGAACTTAAATGATTTTAGCAAATGGCTGCAATATAACAGAGTGAACATTTTAAGGGGTCTGAATACTTTCCGTACACACCGTATGTAAGCTCTGGTGATCCTCCTTAACCTCCTTAATGTGAATGACTTCTGTATTTTGTCATGTCTGTGACGTTCCGAAGCAAATGTCGAATTAACAGTGCCAGGTGGGTTTTCATGGAAATATTTTCCTACCAATTGATGCATTATGTTCTTCAATAATAGAATAAATGACTTTCCATAAAGTAAGGTTGTGTGACTGTTGCTGGCAAATTTCAAGACTTCGCTTTTAAAAAAACATTCTAATGCATGTTTCTCGTTGGTGATTAGTGTCGCCCAGTGAATTATCTTGGTTGGAGGCCGTCTGCTGTCTTCCCCACAGGATAGATGACACATAGTGTTTAGCTCACAGTTTCTTCCCGACTAGTCAACTTCCTGGCCACTTCAGGGTACACACATGCCGAATTGTCTCTCTTCTCTCTCAGAAACGACGCACCATGTAATCCATTGTAATGTGACTGAGTATTACAATGTTAACATGCGGAGTCCCACAGGGATGGGTACTCAGCCCTCTTGGGGATATCATACACAAATATAAAATAAACTAACCCATGCGATTGCTGTAATCTGAAGTTGTGTCTCAATTGAGATTAAACAATGGATGACATGTAATTTATTTATTTTTTAATTTTATTTTTAAACTGTCCTGTTCCGCTGCATAGCCTTTCAGATTGGTGGATCTGTATCTGTTTTGTGCTGGAACAGTTTTTTCTGTGCAACAGGGGAGTCTGAAATACTCCCTCTGATTATTTTTTTAAAATGTTTTAATAATTCTGTTTTTTGAAAATTCAGCCGGGCAGAAAAGGGTTTTAGGGAACAAACGGGGACAGAACAGTCTGTCAGTCTTGTCTGACAAGATTTTGCCATTGGTTGATGTTGGTGGCTTGTTTATCCTACCAGTTAAAATAATGTTTTTTTCGCGTTTGCTAAAATTAGGGTTAAGAGCCGGCACACCCACAATGGGAGCCAAGCCAGCGAGCCCATCCTGCGGGGGACGCCACCCACTCCCCAGGACCCGGGGCAGTCCCCCAGTCCAACCGAAGCGCCCCAACAAGTCCCAAATAGAGGAGCAAGGATACCTGAACACGCTCAATTGATTTTGAATAGCCTTTGTTATGCATACTATATTGCGTAACGTGTGATCTATGGACTACTTTGAACTGGATGAACTGTAAATTACTGTTTTTATGTCATGAGTGCATTTCTGATTGGCGCCCAGTATTAAACATTTCCAGCACCACGGCAGACTACGAAGCAATGCGTCCGAAGACACGGATTGATCGTACTTTTGCGCCCCTGCTAGTTCTTGTCCATGTATGACGCAGAACGGCCATCAAACGAGACCCCTGATGGGAGTATTGTTGATTTTGACCAATTGATAGCATATTCTGCTAATTGAGAAAATGAGGTTAAAAACTGAAGTGATGACTTGGGTTCTGTTAAGGACGTAATAAAATGTTCAATAGATCATGGAACCTTCAAGCGTCTAGGCGCGTTTGTTTTCTTTGTCCAAAAAGAGGGGAAAAAATAAGACCCCATAAGAATGCTGAGTCTCAGGGTTCATTCAATCAACTGTACACCAGAGTGCAGGTTCACTGAATGACGCACCTCGTTTATTTGAGCTAAGTCCTGTTCAGTTAAGCCTTCAATGGCATCACTGGTTAAGTGTACTGCTCTTTGCGAATGCTAATAAACAAAGTTGATCCTGTCCACATTCTTGTTTGGAGTTACTGTGGACAAGGCAGAGATGATGGGCATATTTTCAAATCCTGGGTTGTTAAGTATTTGTACGACGGGCGGGTTTGCGACAGCCCCGGAACTTGATTGGTTGTTAGCGGTTTGTTCTTCCTCAAATACACTGATGTGGATCTCTTCCAGAAACATCCCCGCTCCTCTCACTAAATATGAATGTTGTGTTTGTCCAATTACCTGACCATTGATGCTGAGCATAATAGGGTTTTGTGTTGAATCATAATTTCTTTGGAATTTTATTCTATCCATTATTGCATTATGGTTTTTCTGGCCCTTGATGCCTTTGTCCAGCATTTTTTGTGGGGTCCACCTGCCGGTAAAATGGGTGGTTTGTCCCGATGTCTGACACCATGTGTGACTATATGGCAAATTCTGCGCGCATCGGGTCTGTACCGTCTGCTCGAAACAGAAGTAGATGTCTGTTGTGGTTCTACTATAGACCAGAAATGTTTATAAAACTCATTGGGAAATCCATCATTGCCTGAAGCTCGACCTGCTGGCATATTGTTTAAGGCCTTACGCAATTCTGTGAGGGAAGAAAATTGAGGGATGTTTAGGTTATTGATCAAAGTTTCAATATCATTTTTATTCAGTTTATTGTCAGATAAATATAAGCTACTGTCGTAGTTGTAGAATATATCATGAATATCCTGTGGTCCGTGCATCCATTTTCTTTGCCGCTTATCCTCCCTCATCTTGTATATTCGTGATTAGTTTTTACTTTGTTACGTTGAAGTTGGTTTGTGAAAAAGTTTCCTGATTATTGTGCTCAAAATGAGTTTCTTAGCTGTCGTAGTAGAAACTCTGTTCTTTTTTTTTTATATGCTATTAAGTTGTTGTTTAGCCTCATAAAGTAGGTTCCTAAGTATATAACTAACTATATCAAATGTCTTGAAACTATGTTGTGCATAATCATTTCGAACAGTGAATTTTATGTTTATTTAACTTATTTAAGAAAAAAGTTTTTGGGAGAGTTGTTCCAAAACATTCCAGTGATGCTCTAATAATTGATAACTTGAAAAAAAAAAAAAAAAGAACATGCTGACTGTGATTTGCACTGACAATTTTCGGGAAATCAGAGAAAAATACCATTTGCACGATCATTTGGAACACCGTGTATATAGTTCCAATGTGCTGTCACTATATGTAGGTTATTCCCTGTATAGTGCCCACAATGCATCTTGAAAATGAATGGACACTCTTATGAAAAAGAAAATCATCCAGAATAACATTGATCTAGTACGTTGTAAATATGCGACAGCAATGATGTAATTAAAAAGATGTAAGGAATTTTAAAGTTTTCCCATTTGATCAACGAGTGAACTATATTACCAACTTTACAAAAATGTCTATTCAGAGTGACTTCCCAAAATGGCAAAACTGCACAAAGAACTCCATTTTGTTTTCGTCTTTGAGGGATGCCTGCGGAGACCGTCTGCGGAGGTGTTGCCCTGCCAGCAGATAATCAAGTTGAATGACCTCACAAAGAACACGATGATCGCTCCGGCTCGCCGAGGAGGTTCCAAGCTGTTCCCTTTGCTACTGACAGATGAACCCTGAGCTCCTTTTTTTGCCACGAACGAGGTGAAGCAAAACCTGTTAAATAATCACTGAAGTGAGCTAGAACCAAGCCGCATTAGCTGGGCTAGAAGATGCATTTCCATAAAAAGAATCACGCGTTCATACAAACAGTGCTGCATGAACAGCCTCTCACATGCATGAAAAAAAACCCTCCCCTCACATGAATGATTTTCTAAAACCCTCCCCTCACATGAATGATTTTCTGAGGTGATTTATTGTCATTGATTGTGATTATAATGATTCTTTTATCTTTTGTGCGCAGTGCATTGTTACAGGTGTGGCTGTTGTGAACTCGCTATATGAATTGTTGAGTTGAGTGTGTGCGATCTTTTATTATTGTTTTTGTGGTGTATGTGAGAGGTGTTCGTGTATTTGTATTTACGCGTAAGTGATTTTTTTGTTTCGTGTGTGTGTGAGAGGTTTTCTCTTGATTGTCAGATGTAAATGTTATTTTTTGCAGGGCAGCGACTCCAAACCAAGGTGCCACGGAACCAGGCATGTGCACACATAGCCACTGGGTGCTGCTCAAGCACCAGTTTTTTTTATTTTTGATTCTTTTTTTATGTTTCTCATTTGACTTCAAAACAGACTTTTGTGCAGGTCTAGCAAATAATAGTCAGTTCCTGCAAAGTCATTGTCATGATTTGTTTCTAAATTCATGAACTATTTGTAACGGTAAGTGACTGAAAACACGTGCAAAGTAGTGTTGTTTCGTTCAACAGAAATCATCTTTTTAGTGAACGTACTGAACTGAATCAGTTTATAAAGTGATTGGTTCTTTCTTTCTTTCTTTCTTCCTTCTAACACTCTTTTGTAGTGTGCGGTGTACTCCAGATGACCAACTAAGCTAAATATGAGCTTTTCTGGTAACTGCGTTGCGAATGTAAATGCTACTCCATGCCATTTGGTGAATGACTTGCGAGACCCGTTGTACGAACACTCAACGCAACCGTTGCTCCTCTGTTGTTGTCCGGCAAAAGCGCGAGCTTCAGGTCACTTCCTAATTGGCTATCGCTCTGTTTCCCATCACAACCGCAAGGGTTTGCGGCGGCGTGTTGACCACACACACGCGAGGATTTAACATTTACAATCGGCGGCCTTGACTGTCTTCCGAGACGATTGGGGAGGGGAAATGAGTCTTAGCGTGTTGGAGACATCGGGTCAGCGGGACTTTGCTGACTTCGATCGCAAGGGATTGTCAAATTTGGCCGGATAATCAGTATCTGCGTACCTCGCTTCCGTGGTCCTTCACTGCAAAACGGTTTTGAACCCAACGGCGTTGCCATCCGCTGAACAGCTCCTCACTAAAAGAAACTTCCAAATACAAAACTTGAGCGTTCCCCTGATAGATCCTCACTAATTGAGACTTGCAGGTTGAAGCTCGAACGTCAGCAATAACGGCCAATTTGTCCGGCAAGGGCCCATTGCTCGGCTTTTAAACCCCACTGAGGTTGTCTTCACTCTGCAGCGGTATGGCACACAGACAAATGGAAACATGACTAATAAAAGGCTTTTAGGCATATTGATTTTTTTGAAGTACAGGCAGCAGTTTTTCCCCCTTGACACACACTCAAAATATTTGTACGTGCGCTAAGAAGATCCACGACGAGCTCTTCACCAACAGTGTTGCCCTTCACACAGGTTCGCTCAATGTTGGTTATTAATTGGCATTTTTCGTCAGCACGTCTCAGAATCACGCAGAGCAAATTCCTCCTGAGCAATAAACACGAAATGACATCGATACCTCTCGAAAAGAGATCGTCGTGTCTGAACGCTGCCATTCCAGCATTCAGTATGCGATACAATGCGGTGATTGTAGACGTGCCGATGCACCGAGTGTTTCGTCGATTGCCAAAGACACTTTTTGCCGTGGCTTCCTCACCCAGAGGCTCCGTCAGCCCTCCACCGCAACACATCACCATCGACGGTCATCATTCTTCCGCATTTCTGCAGCGCCATCACTCGTGCGGAGACGCTCGTTCGACGCCTCAGAGCGAGGACGTCGGGAGATGCAAGTCAGCGGTTTGCTCCCTTGTGCGACCGCCGCTGGAGGCTCATTACACTAATGCAGCAATGCAATCCTACTAAAGATCCCTCACCCGGAGAATAGCCTCTCGGGCCCGGAGAACACCGATTTTATGATAATAGACCGCGTGTATGTGTGCGCGCACAAACGTTTACAAGGAAATCAGCAACAGAATCTCAGTACCCACTAAGTAATGACAAATTCACCTGATCAATCTCTTGCCGTTATCAATTTGTGCCCAGAAGCTGTGTCAACGCGTGCTTCGATTGTGCGCCACGACATGGTGAGACCAAATTCGACTTCACGATAAATCAGTCTCGGAGCTGGGAATAATGAACCGGTTGACCGAGTACACTCCGTATTCCCGTCTAGGCTCCGAGGCTTCCAATGAAATCACATTAGCGCCGGCTAGCTGTTCATCTGTAGCGCGCAAAACTACTATATGTCCAAGAAGAAGAAGAAGAACAATCACCTTTATTGTCATGAACATGCATGCATGCACACAAAATGTGTTCTCTGCATTTGACCCATTCCAGTGAACACACACAAGAAAACGTGAAGCCAATGGGAATCTCTGTGCGCTTTTGGACGTTTCGGTAACTCATAATGGGGGGGGGGGGATTATGTCACAAAAAGACATAACAATAATAACATTACAGATCCTGCTTTCTTTTTGACCTTACAGCCGAACAGGACCCCCCCCCAAAAAAAATAAACAGTTGATTTGATCTTGATCGATCGAGATCTTTTATCTGTCAGGAAAGAGAAGGACCAAAACCCAGGGAGCGTCAACAACGGCAACACCAGATTCGGAGAAGCGAGATATTCCCCATTAATGAGCGTATTGAAGGGAATTGTTAGAAGTTGTCAGCTCCAACAGTGAGACCAAGAGTGCTTGTGTTGTGTCTTGCGCCAGCCTCAAAATGACCAGGATTTGGCAATCCTCTGTCTAATCTGAAAAATAATAATAATTATAATAATAATACTAATAATAATTTTCTGTTGTCATCGGCTAATTTTGCATTTTCGGGTTAGTCGCTTCCCAAAGTTGTAGCACAGCTCGGGAACGCAATTTGATAGGCACAAAGTCAAAGCGATGCTTGGCGCATCTTAAACAAGCACATTTTGAAAATGCTGGTGATGCCCCTTACTTCAAGGCAATTTCCGGAACATTGAAATGCAATAAATATGTCTACAGCGGGCAGTTTGACCCCCCCCCCCCCCCCCACCCCACCCCCTATTGCACGCCACTGCACTACCTGAAGTAACAACAAAGCTCTCCAGAACGTGTTTTGAAAAAGTGAGGTTAAATATCCTTTTTATTCACAAGTATAAACGTGAAGAGCAAATATTCACAGAGAAACTCGAGTTGTCCTCCGACTGCAAGGTCGCCCCGCCGTGGCGCGCGATTGTCCGAAAATCACGCGCTCCCCGGCGGCCACGCGTGGCGCGCCCCCGCGGGGAAGACGTCCTCTTAAGCCGGCGGCAGTTGACCGGGCAGCGGGTAGGAGAAAGGGAAGCAGCGGTCGAGTCGCGGGTCCGCGGGCGAGTAGCCCGGCAGCTCGATGGACGGGTGCCCGCCGCGCCGGGCTTCCGCGCCGCTCTCGCCCAGCACGTCCGCGGCGGCTAAATCCACGTAGGACACCGGCCGGAGGTGCGCCGAGGACCTCCGCCCCTGCCTGCACCGGGCCGCTTCGTACCTTTGGATGAGCGCCAGGTTGACGAGCCCCAGCAGGCACTCGAGCGCGCTGAGCGCCGCGGACATGACCAAAGTCCTCTGGTACTCCCGCAGCGCCTCGCAGGCGCGGCTCGCCCGGCCCGAGCGCGCGCAGTAGCGGGCGTACTTCCTCCGCACCAGAGACGCGGTGTCCCCGTCCACCACGGCGCCGCAGAAGGCGGTGAGGACCCCCAGCAAGAAGACCACGAGCCCCGGGAGGACCAGATTGGCGCCGCGCGGTCGCCGGAGCAGCGCGACGCCCAGGAGGAGCTGGCCGCCGCCGACGAGCAGCGCGGAGTAGAAGGCTCCGGCCGCGGCGCCGAGGCGGAAGGGCTCCCTCACGCCGGAGCCCAGCGAGACGCAGCGCAACCCGAGCACCAGCTCGCCGAGGGCGCACGCGGAGAGGAGCGCGCCGGACACGACGGCGCGCAGCCCGTCGCCGCTCCACCGCATGATCGTCCGCCTCCGCCTCCGCAGCCGCCTTCATCCTCCGTCCGCTCCGTCGCCGGCGCTCGGCCGCGCCGCCGCTGCGGCGTCTCCGCGCATGTGCGTTCCCGACCGCGATGCTGCGCTTTCATGGACGTGACGTGACGTACTCGCTCGCACGGGGTCATAGTTCGGCGGTGCCCAAACTGGGGTACCGGGGGCCACTTCGACGAAACATTTGACGCGCTTTGCAACGCTCGCTAAAAATAGACATGCGAGTCGTGTATTTGAGTGTCAAATCCTAATAAATAGCGGGAGGGGGTTTGTCGTGACGCCCGCGTCCCGTTATTGATGCAAATACACTAATCAATGCAGAGGGGGTTGCGCGGCAATATTCGCTCTTAAAATATTTACAGGAGGGATTCATTTGCAGAAATGTGCCATTTTATAGCCAGCAATATCAGACGTGCAATTTTGAGCTGCAGCCAATTCTAGATTGTCGTTTAGGAGCGGAAAGTGCTCTTCAGTGCGCCCTCCAGTGGACATCGTGAGCAACAACAATGACTTCTACTGTCCCGCGCAAAAAGGCATACACATACAGAGCCACCATTCTGCATGGCCATGCAGCTGAACAGGTTACATTTTGGAGGTGGGGGATGACGATGTCTAAAATCTGACTAAATACTGCCACTTCCTCGTATAGTATATTGCTTTTTTGCGTGTACAAGAAGCAGGAGTGCTATTCCAATAGGACGCTGCTGTATTAGGTTCAAAAAAGCATTTTGTCATGAAGGAAACAGGTGGACAAAGTGATGTGAATCGATTTTCGCACTCCCAGAGTGCTTGCGAAGGTGGTTTTGGCCTCACGACGACAACTTCGGGGGGAGCAAGCAGAACAAACGGTGTGAAGATAATACTGCCCTTGCTTTATTATTACTGAATCTTCAAAAAACAGAAAGGAGTAACAGACGAAGGATTTAAGTGATGAGTCACTAGAACAGAATTTAAACAACAGCCAAATGAATGAATGAAGCCCGAAGCGGTATGGACAATAGATGGATGGATGGTTTTAAAGGAAGGACTTTACACAGAATTGCTTGATATATAATCCATATTTCTTATTCCGTTTCCTCTATGATGCACCGTAGAGGGTATGTAAAAAAAAAAAAAAAAAAAAACAACAACTGCAATACACACAATGGCAAAGTACAGTAATAAGAAAACAAAACGAGTGGATTGGGACTTGTGCAACTAGTTCATTTCCTGCTGCTCGGCTGTCGCGGATGGCGCCTCAGCGTCGGCTGGCTCGCTCGATCCGTATTTGTTCTTCAGGGAACGTCCTAAAAAGAGCCAATACTCCTTGCGGATGCTGTCCTTCTCCTGGGCTAAAAGTTCACAAATCTTGGAAGGAGAAAAGCAAAGACAGGAACGGCGTCAGACAATATGGACCTTTTTTAAATTTATTTAAAACTATTAATTCTTTTTGATCAACAGCGACGTTCTTGACAACTCAATGAATACCCATGGAACTTACGAACTAATCCAGGCGGCTGTTGGATTTGGATTTCGTCAGGACCAGTGATGGCGGTAACGCGTTACTCAAAAAATGTGCACTGCACAAGACAACCAAAAGTCACACAATTCCGAGTTGAATCACTTACTTCTAGAGCTCTTTTTAAAATTTCCACCCGGTCTTCCTCTGCTCGTCCTTTTTGACTGTTGCTCTCCAAAGCATCCTCGTAACAATCAAAGAGAAATGCGAGAAGGTAAGAGGAACAATGGGTCTCCTTTAGCTCGAGGACTTTCTCCAGCAGGCCAGGTTGAGCCGATAAACCTCTGTGCTGAAATATCCTGGGGGAGGAGGTATCAATAAGAAATTGCGGTATCCATTTTCTAGTTATATTCCGACTATCCAGCATGAAGTTGTCTCTTGCGGGGGCTGTATTGTCAGTATAACAATTGTCTTGAGTGTATCGATACAGTGGGGCAAAAAAAAAAGTATTTAGTCAGCCAGCAATTGTGCAAGTTCTCCCACTTAAAAAAGATAAGAGAGGCCTGTAATTGTCATCATAGGTATACCTCACCTATGAGAGACAACATGAGGGGGGGGGGAATCCAGAAAATCACTTTGTCTGATTTTTAAAGAATTTATTAGCAAATTATGGTGGAAAATAAGTATTTGGTCAACTACAAACCAAGATTTTTTGCTCTCACAGACCTTGTAACTTCTTCTTGAAGAGGCTCCTCTGTCCTCCACTCGTTACCTGTATTAATGGCACCTGTTTGAACTTATCAGTATAAAAGGCACCTGTCCACAACCTCTTAGGAGTCACACTCCAAACTCCACTACGGCCAAGACCAAAGAGCTGTCAAAGGAAACAAAATTGTAGGCCTGCACCAGGATGGGAAGACTGAATCTGCAAGAGGGAAGCAGCTTTGTGTGAAGAAATCAACTGTGGGAGCAATTAGTAGAAAATGGAAGACATACAAGACCACTGAAAATCTCCCTCAATCTGGGGCTCCATGCAAGATCTCACCCCGTGGGGGGGGGGGGGGGGGGGGGTCTAATGAATGACCTGCAGAGAGCTGGGACCAAAGTAACAAAGGCTACCATCAGTAACACACTACGCCGCCAGGGACTCAAATCCCGCAGTGCCAGATGTGTCCCCCTGCTTAAGCCAGTACATGTCCAGGCCCGTCTCAAGTTTGCAAGAGAGCATTTGGATGATACAGAAGACGATTGGGAGAATGTCATATAAAAACTCGACTTATCATCATGCGTTGGGACTGCTTTTCTGCAAAGGGACCAGGACGACTGATCCGTGGAAAGGAAAGAATGAATGGGACCATGTATCGTGAGATTTTGAGTGAAAACCCCCTTTCATCAGCAATGAAACGCGGCTGGGTCTTTCAGCATGACAATGATCCCAAAGACACCGCCCGGGAAAAGAAGGAGTGGCTTCGTAAGAAGCATTTCAAGGTCCTGGAGTGGCCTAGCAAGTCTCCAGATCTCAACCCCATAGAAAATCTTTGGAGGGAGTTGAAAGTCTGGGTTTCCCAGCGACAGCCCCAAGACATCACTGCTCTAGAGGAGATCAGCATGGAGGAATGGGAAAAAATTCCAGAAACAATGTGTGAAAACCTTGTGAAGATGTTTGACCTCTGTCATTGCCAACAAAGGGTATATAACCAAGTATTGAGAAGAACCTTTGTTATTGACCAAATACTTATTTTCCACCATAATTTGCTGATAAATTCTTTAAAAATCAGACAATGAGATTCTCTGGATTTTTTTTTTCTCTCATTTTCTCTCTCATAGTTGAGGAAAACCTACAGTATAATGAAAATGGCCTGTCTCATCTTTTTAAGTGGGAGAACTTGCGCAATTGGTGGTTGACTAAAAACTTTTTTTGCCCCACTGTATTAATATGTGCAGTGCAATTGATCCCAGACGGCTCGACAATGTTCATTTCTTTTTTTGTCAAACACGAGCCAGTTCAACCTGCACTCATTTAACTTGACTACAAGGAGGATGTTGCACTTTTTTTGGTCACATATTGAGCAGGTTCTGAATTTTTTTTATAAAGTTGAATTTATTTGACATTGGTCATTTCTACACACACATGAATTGTCACTATAAATTTATAGGTCTTGAGTTGAACCATTTTACATCGTTTCAGATGAGCCAAATATTCTCGAATCAATGCAAAATGATACTCATCAAATGGTTAATCACTAATGAATTGCTACAATCCTAGAAATAATTAAAAAAAAAAGGCAGGAGCAAAAACAGTACTATTCTCATTATCAATGCCATATGCCAGTAATGTTTTTTTACGGATTGAGTCCAATCATGCTGAGATGACCAAAGTTTTCTCAGGCATCACTCCTTTTAGGCACACTCAGACAAATTAATGTGAGTGAGTCATGTAGATTCAAATCATGATGTATTATTATTTTTTTTAATGCATTTAAAAACCCCAATTCCATGTTCAATTGACTACGCTACAAAGACAATATATTTAATATTCAAATTGAAGACAGTTATTGTTTTTTTTGGTTTGTTTTTTTAAATACTCGCTCATATTGAATTTGATGTCTGCAACACTTTCCAAAAAACCTGGCACTGCAAGGAATTTAGGGATTTCATCATCCACAGCCCATATCATCATATAAGGATAAAAAAAAAAAATCTGTAGAAATCGCTGCACATAAGCGGCAAAGCCAAAAACCAACATTGAATGTCTGTGACCTTAAACCCCTTAGGCGGCACTGCTTTAAAAAAAACAGCATAATTGTGTAAAGGATATTGCCATGTGGACTGAGGAACACTTCAGAAAACCATTGTCAGTTAATAGTTTGATGCTTCATCTACAAATGCAGGTTAAAACTCTACCAGGCAAAACGAAAGCCATATACTGTATCAACAACCCCCAGAAACGTGTGATGTAACAGGGGTGTCTTGGTGCCCATGGCATGGGTAACTTGCACGTCTGTGAAGGCACCATTAAGGCTGAAAGGTAAATACAGGTTTTGGCGCAACATATGTTGCCATCCAAGCAACGTCTTTTTCAGGGACGACAATGCCAAGCCACATTCTGCATGTGTTACAACAGCGTGACTATGTAGTAAAACATCGCGTGTACTAGACTATGTGTAGCGCATTATTAAATGCAAAATACGACAACGGAGACTCCAGACTGTTCAGTACCTGACGTTGTACGTCCTCAGTTCCCAAACGCTTAGAGTGTTGTTAAAAGGAAAGGTGCTGTAACACAGTGGTACACATGCCCCTGTCCTAGCTTTGTTTTTTTTTTTTTTTTTTTAAAACGTGATGCAGGCATCAAATTCAAAATTAGTGAATATTTGCAAAAATAAATAAAAAGTGAATCAGTTTGAACATGAAATATCTTGTCTGTGTCGTGTATTCAATTAAATACAGGCTGAAAAGGATTTGCAAATCATTGTATTCTGTTTTTATTTATGTTTTACACAACATCCCAACTTCATTGGAATTGGGGTTTGTGAATTGTTGCTGGAAAATGTCTTACCCTTTCAAATAGTTCCACACGCTTTCGTTGTGGGGGGCCTTTCTGATTTGGGTCAGACAGTATCTTACATGAAAATACAAATAAAAGAAGATTAAGTCAGTTGTAGATGCACCCAAACTGAAGATGCAAGAATGGTGCAACATAACCAATGAAACATTCAGTGTGTATCACGTGGTGATTGTTGGTATTGCAGTTAATAGTAAAAATGCAATCTGAAGAGGCTCTCTACAAAACTGCCACACTTACTCAATCTCTCGCTCAAGTACGGCTTGATCCGAGAAGCCTGCGGTGTGTGAAATGACAAAATGCCTCTGGTTCCACGCAGAATTATTCCTCACATCTTCATCCAAGAGATTCTCAACAAATTCCAGCTCAGCGTCCCACAGTTTGTACTCCTGATGGTTTGGTGAGTGGTCGAAAAGAGAGAGGAAAAAAAAAAAAAAAAGTTACAGCAAGCATGGAGCACTTTGTACTTCAGGCTGAGTTTACACTGCATGGTTCAAGTGACACATTACAAATTCAAAACTGGCACAATTAGAATCCTTGGACTGGAAAAAGGACCCCTATTCAACTGCCAGGTCTCGTGGAAAAGTGAGACCAAGATGAATCATTTTGAAACTTTTTCCACCATTAATGTGAACTAGAACCCATACAACTCAATAAAAAAAGCACTCCTTTTCGAGAAGCAATCGCGACAATGTGGTTGCACAAGTGCGCACACCGTCATTGGCTGTGTTCAGAATTAACCAATCACATACAAACTCTTGTTAAATGGAAGTCAGCACACAACTGTCACCATTTTAAGTGATTCAAATAAAGTTCAGCTATTCCTGTAGGCCTTCCCTGATATTTTTGTTGTCACATTTGCAGCACAAGCCACGGCATCTGAAGGATCAGTCAGGAGAATGGTACAAAATAATTTCCGAGACATTAAATATACTGTACCGTGGAACACAGTGAAGACTCATCAAGTGGAGAAAATATGGCACAACAGTAACATTACCAACTGGACTTTCCTCCAAAACTGATGAAAAGACAAGAAGAATACTGGTCAGGGAGGCTGCCAAGAGGCTGACAGCAACAGAATCAGAATCATCTTTATTTTGCCAAGTATGTCCTAAAAACACACAAGGAATTTGTAGTTGGAGCCGCTCTAGTACGACAACAGACAGTCAAATTGGCAGAGAACACTTTGGAGACATAAAGACATTGACAAAAAACAGTCACTGACCAATAAAGGGTTGCTAGTTATCTAGTAATGCCGGTAAGTTTTTTTTTTAATTATATTTTGACAATTGTGCAAGTTAATGGCAAGAGGGAAGAAGCTGTTGGAATGTCTGCTGGTTCTAGTTTGCATTGATCGGTAGCGCCTAGCAGTCAGCGTTAGCACACACTGTCCGACTTCAGCTAGAAAGCAAGACTGTCAATAAAAGCCTACTAGTACATCTGAACTTTCTGTTGGATAAATCAGAGGCACTTTGAATGATGACAGGTGTGTGCTGATGATTGAGAGGCATGGCTCCTGCAAGTCGGGCCCCCCCCCACCCAGCCCCACAGCACAAACCCCAGCATTCCCTCCACATTCCAGCCAGCACCCACTACCCCCCCCCCCCCCCCACAAACCAGGCAGGCCCGAAAACCCCACAGCCCGCAGGCGACCACGGCCCCCCTCCCCACCAGAAGAGGAGGAGGCGACAGCAGCGGGACGCAAGGAATGGAGAGAAGAGGAGGAAGTAAGCCCGAGGCGTGACAGGGGAACCCCACCAACCCCCCGCCAGTAGCCAGAACCGGGGACCAAGGCGGGCGTCAGCTGGCACTGCCCCAGCACCCACGGAACACGGGCGAGTCCACCATCAATGCTCTCCGGGAGGTCAATCCAGTGGTCCAATGGATGGGCACATTGACAGCACACTGGGGGGGGGTGCAGTGTGAAAAGCCCTTCATGGTGACTGACCGAGTCAATTATTGAATGTAGCATGTCATGACACCTTTAATGGCATGTTTCATTGCACTGATTTTTTTTAAAGCTTTCTATTAAATTGTCATTGTATTTATTCTGGCACAAACATAATAAAAAATAAAATATGAAATCAATACATAAATTAAACCATCAATGATTCGGGCAGGCGATCATGCATGTGGACAATGGAAACCACCAACCTGGATGACCCATTGTCTGTGCTGCCAGGCATGGTAGTTCTTTGCGTCTTGGCTGAGGACGTCTGCAATGAACTCCAGCTCCTCTGAGGGATCGTTCAACCACTCGACTACTATACGTCTGTGATGCCTGGAAGAATGAAATACTTTCGTCCTTTTAACTAAACAGGGTCTCAAACACAGTATCCACAAACAGTCATGTAACACATAAGCATATAATGTGAGACTTACAGTGGATACGGAAAGTATTCAGATCCACTTAAATCCTCTGTTAAATTGCAGCCATTTGCTAAAATCTTTTAAGTTCATTTTTTTCCTCATTAATGTACACACAGCACCCCATATTGACAGAAAATAAGCAGTTGAATTTTTTCAGATTTATTAAAAAAGAATAACTGAAATATCACAGAGCCATAAGTATTCAGACCCTTTGCTCAGCATTTAGTAGAAGCACCCTTGTGAGCTAATACAGCCATGTGTCTTTTTGGGAATGATGTTTTTTACACCTGGATTTGGGGATCCTCTGTCATTCCTCGTTGCAGATCCTCTCCAGTTCTGTCAAGTTGGATGGTGAACATTGGTGGGCTGCCATTTTCAGGTCTTTCCAGAGATGCTCAATTGGATTTAAGTCAGGCCTCTGTCTGAGCCATTCAAAAACAGTCACGAAGTTGTTCTGAAGCAACTCCTTCGTTATTTTAGCTGTGTGCTTAGGGTGATTGTCTTGTTCGAAGGTGAACCTTTGGCGCAGTCTGAGGTCCTGAGCACTCTGGAGAAGGGTTTCGTCCAGGATATCCCTGTACTTGGCCGCATTCATCTTACCTTCGATTGCAAGCAGTCGCCCTGTCCCTGCAGCTGAAAAAAACACCCCCACAGTATGATGTTGCCACCACCATGCTTCACTCTTGGGACTGTATTGGACAGGTGATGAGCAGGGCCTGGTTTTCTCCACACATACCGCTTAGAATTAAGGCCAAAAAGTTCTAACTTGGGCTCATCAACCCAGAGAATCTTATTTCTCGCCATCTTGCAGTCCTTCGGGTGTTTTTTTTAGCAAACCCCATGCGGGCTTTCATGTGTCTTGCACTGAGGAGAGGCTTCCTGTCGGGCCACTCTGCCATAAAGCCCCGACTGGTGGAGGGCTGCAGTGCTGGTTGACTTTCTAGAACTTTCTCCCATCTCCCGACTGAAGCTCTGGAGCTCAGCCACAGTAATCTTTGGGTTCTTCTTGACCTCTCTCACCATGGCTCTTCTCCCCCATTTGTTCAGTTTGGCTGGACGGCCAGCTCCTGGAAGGGTTCTGGTCATTCCAAACGTCTTCCATTTTAGGATTATGTAGGCCACTGTGCTCTTAGGAACCCTAAGTGCAGCGTAATTTTTTTTGTAACCTTGGCCAGATCTGTGCCTTGCCACAATTCCGTCTCTGTGCTCTTCAGGCAGTTCCTTTGACCTCATGATTGTCATTTGCTCTGACATGCACTGTGAGCTGCAAGGTCTTATATAGACAGGGGTGTGGCTTTCCTATTCAAGTCCAATCGGTATAATCAAACATAGATGGACTCCAATGAAGGTGTAGAACCATCTCAATGATGATCGGAAGAAATGGACAGCACCCAAGTTAAATATCTGAGTGTCACAGCAAAGGGTCTGAATACTTATGGCTATGTGATATTTCAGTTTCTCTTCTTCAATATATCTGCAGAAATTTCAACAATTCCGTTTTTTTCCTGTCAATATGGGGTGCTGTGTGAACATTGAGGGAAAAAATGAACAAATGATTTTAGGCAAATGGCTGCAATATAACAAAGAGTGAACAAATTAAGCGGGTCTGAATACTTTACGTACCCACTGTATAAGTGCATATCTTAAATGATTTACACACAAGTTTGTATTGCTTTTTAGATATTTGTAGTGGGTGAAGGGAACCAGTGATAGCAAAGAGGAAAAATGTGACTACTCAAACTTATCGCTACATTAGTGATACTCTACAACTTAAGCAGTACCGGTTTCTCTGTCCTGGCTGCTCAGTACAATATACAGTAGCTAAGTTGACATTAAAAGGGACATACTCTGGAGAATTGACTTTTATTGATTGTATGCACAACAAATTTT
The DNA here is from genome assembly GCF_024500385.1 of Phyllopteryx taeniolatus. Lineage (NCBI taxonomy): Eukaryota > Metazoa > Chordata > Actinopteri > Syngnathiformes > Syngnathidae > Phyllopteryx > Phyllopteryx taeniolatus. Next base: position 1,515,511 of record NC_084511.1, read on the forward strand.
AGAGCTCTGCAGTAAATTCCCAGCCATCAAGTGTGGAATTAAAGAACCAAGTAAATCTTTTACTATCAGCCTATTCCTGATGTGTCTGTGAGCAAGTCATTCTGCACATCAGCCCACTGTGACATAACAGTGTGGCTAATTTACATAACCACACCTAAACAGAGTTTCTCTGCCAATGGCTATAGTTAAATTAGCCAGGGCGGGCTTCACGGAAGTTAATAATAAGTGTTTTGGGACGCACAGCTTCACGTCAGCCAACAACTTTGGCTTCTCTGATAAGCAGCACATCTTTGATTGCTCGTTAAATTAATCGACAGTGTGGGATAGGCTGGGGGTATTTTGTGGTTCTCCATATCATTTTATTCGGCCCGAATTCAAATAATCAAATGCAGGGCAATAACATCACGTGGCAATTACTAAGGTTCGCGCACAGAACACATTCGGTAAGGAAAAAGAGTAGTAATTGCACTCTGGCTAGCATTCTAGCCACCTGCTATAAACAAACACTGTCGAGCTCAGCTTTTGGCTACCGCTGTTTTTGGGAGTACGTCTAACTTAACTCATTTGAAAAGATATCGCTAAAATTTGAATACGAGTGCACCACAGAAAAAACAAAACAAATACTGTCGTACAAATCAATTTCCAGCGGAATTGAAAAAGCCTTTCTTGGGATCTTCAGATGGAGCCAAAGCAACAGCAAGTGCCATTATTAGTAGACTTTACTTTACTTTACGTTACTTCTCATTTTTATGATGTTTTTAAATACATTTGTTAAACACTGTAACTGCAACGGATTACTGGTTAAATTATTTACCACAAAAAAAAAGTTCAATTGAAACGTGCGGCACGGTGAATGACTGTTTAGCACATCTGCCTCACAGTTCTGAGGACCGGGGTTCAAATCCTGGCCCCGCGCCTGTGTGGACTTTGCATGTTTCCCCCGTGCCTGTGTGGGTTTTCTCCAGGTACTCTGGTTTCCTCCCACATCCCCAAAACATGCGTGGTAGGATGATTGAAGACTCTAAATTGCCCGCAGGTGTGAATGCGAATGGTTGTTTGTTTATATGTGCCCTGCGATAGGCTGGCAACCAGTTCAGGGTGTACCCCGCCCCTCGTCTGGAGATAGCTGGGATAGGCTCCAGCACGCCCGCGACCCTCGTGAGGATAAGCGGCACAGAAAATGGATGAATGGATGAAACGTATACTGGTTTGCCACTCACCAGACTTGGTAGTTTTTAGGTTGGTCCTCAATGATGGCCGTAATGTACCTCATTTCGTCCCTTAGGTCCTTTGACAACGCTTGTAGTAAAACTCGCCTGTAGTGCCTGCATGTTCCCGCACAACAAAAAAAACTGTTTTCCACAACATAATTATCTACATGCCTATAGTAACTTGCAAAAGTACGTTGGTCCTTTTGAAACTGTGTATCAATGAACTAACTTTTACAAATACAATCACCAGCAGCCAAAGGTAAGAACTGAACCTATATAGTGAGGTAATGGCCTGGCTAAAACAATGCTACAGTATTTATTAATTGAGGCAATGGTGACCATCTCAAAGGAAACCATTTTCAATACACATCGAAACCATAATTTATTTTCAATAAAACACATTAAGACCAAGCTCACCACACTGTGTAATTTGCTGCATTCAGTTCAATAGCATCTGCTGTCAAGGCGAAAGCTCGTTCGCTCTTTTCGTCATTCTTCAGCAGGGCACGGAAATAGTCAAAGACATCAGAGACTGTTGGGGGGGGGGGGGGGGGCTTAAAATGTTAGACACCAAAACAGACTTTGCCCACATTGGTTACAGTTATACCTTCATCCATCGACTATACTCATTCTGGTCTATATTAATGCAATAAATACTTGCAACTCTTGATCATGTAAAGGCTCAGCAGGACAGATTACATAACGGAGCGGGCCCCCTCTACTTTGCCCACCCCTAAATTAGCCTGGTCCCAGTCTGAGCAGCAGTAGAAACGATTTCTACAATAACTTGCAAGTCTGTGGAATTATTTTTCTTCCACCATTACTGTTAACAGGCGTTTAACTGCGACTGTGACTTTTCTCACGGGCAAGGCACACAGATGCGTTTATACATGCTATGCATTGACACAAAAGTCCCATTAACAAAAGAACATTTTGTGCATCACACTAAATTTGCACCAATGTCAGCGCAAGTGTGTGAGATTAGAGATAATATGGGCCAGAGAATGTTATGAAGCGACATCACTGCGTTTGATGAAAAGCAATACTGTTGTTCAATTAGAAATGAATCTGGGAATGCCAGCAAATCATGTTAGAGTCAGGAGAACCTCAATACTGATGGGATTGCAGAGAAATAAATACCATGTTTCCTTCAGGTGGGAGGAGAGGAGACCGGTAAAAAGTCATGGTTTACTTCCACTGAGTTTTTCCTATAGCATGCTTGCAGGAACACCCCTCAGGTCCAAAACATCGAAACAACCCAACGATCACGCTGCTACCACTGCTTACTGTTGGCATTGTATCTTAAAATGCTGTTGTTGTTTTTTTTCCCACCAGATCTAACGGATCCCACCCCTTCGAAAAAGTTAAACTTTTGTCTCATAGTCCACAGAATATTTGTCCAAAAGTCTTGGGGGTAGTAATGAAGATGTTTCTTGGCAAATGTGAGATGAGCTTTTGTTCTTTTTATGTCACCAGTGGATTTCGCATTGGAACTCTCCCATGGATGCTATTTTTGCCCAGTGTCTGTCATATAGTTAAGTCATGAACTCTGACCTCAACTTCTTTGGTTGTCATTCTGGGTTCCTTTGTGACCTGGATGAGTCATCATTGAAATATTGGTCGCAAACTTTTGGTTGGCTGACCACTCCTGGGAAGGTTCCAGACTTGGGGTGTATATCCCCACTCGCTATTCGTGAGGATGTGCACGAATAACTCGCGAATCAGATTCAAATTGTGACTCCTTGTACTCTTAAAAAAAATAAAGAGATGTATGATTGAAAAAAAAAAATATAATAATAATCAAATGTTTGGATTTGAAAACTATCTATAAACTTAACATATACAGGTGATCCTTGGCTTTTGAACAACTCTTCTGATTATTCTTTGCACTCCTCTGTCAGAAATCTTGCGAGGAGCACCTGATTGAGGCAAATTTGTGGTGGTATGATTGGCTTTCCAATTACGTATTATGGCCCCAACCGTGCTCACTGCAACGCTCAGAATATTCGATATGCGCCTGTAACCAATGCCATCGTTATGTTTTGCAACAATTAGTTTGCGATTACCCATCATGTGATGTGTCTTGAGTCACACCTTGGAAATTAGACCTTTTTGTAGGCCATCAATTAGAACTGAACCAGCTGATATTCATTTGCACTGACAAGGGGCTAGATTGCTGTTTGATTATTGATAGATTTTAGTTGTTGTCTTGGCTTTCCATGCCTTTTTTGCACCTCCCGTTCTTCATGTCTTCAATACTTTTTCCCTGTGTCATTTTACATTTTTACACACAACTTAATTTCTGATCTTATTTGTTCTACTTTCTTTGTATGTGTGGATTACTTGGGCTGTTCCCAACATCTGGTGAAATTTTCAGGTCCATAGCACCTTTGGAAGTATATTTAGTGAGGAAAAATGGAGACGTGTTAAATACTTATTTCAGCTGCTGTATATTTTTTCCCCATCTGCAAAATAGGGGACAAGTACCCGCCCGAGGGGGATGTGCATAAGTGTTGAACACTAAGTTAAAATGGCAGCGCCCATAAACCACATGGACATTAAGTAAACAATTGTGGGATGTTTTTTGAAGTAAATGCTTCATGGCAACAGTGGCAGCTCTCGTCAGGATAAAATAGTTGGTCTTTGATTCGTTGTGATTCGAATGCGAAAATTCTAATTCCGTGTTTGGTTTTTTTTTGCTGAAGAATTGACTCGACTTAAACTGACTCGTTCGTAGCACTAGTTCCCCGTTTTCTCCATTAGCGGACTGTAAGATTTAAACCACTTAAGTTTCTCATTTTGTCCTTGAATGGTGCATTTCTTTTTGAGCTCTGGCAGCATGTGGCCAGTAAAATTTAACTCAGCTTTCCAAAGACTGTGGTCAATCATCTGTCATCTGTACCGAACTTACACTTTTCTGAATAAGCAATCTTGACAACAGGGTTCGGTCCATCATCTTGAGGAACAGGCTCCAAGTCAGCCCACTCCTTCCTGTCTCTGGAAAACAGAACACGAACCTTGATCATTGACAATAAAATTCAGCTCTAAATTCAAACTTGGACACAAAACACGACAGATAAGGGGGGAACTTGTCCAGGAAGTGATTTCACATTGAGAGCGGGGGAAGAAAATAAATACAAATAAAGAACAGGACAACGGTAAATACTGTACAATACGAAATTTGGTGGCTCGAAACTCATTCATGCCTTTTGCACTCAAAAGTAGATTCAGTGGAGGTTCTATTTAGTGGAAGAGTTAGCTCATTAGACACAAGTACGTTTCTGTAACGGAACAATACCTGTAAAAAATATATCGATGAATGACAAAGTCATCGTCGATGTGGTCCCCCGCCTCTTCGTTAAACTCGTTGTCTTCTTTAAATGTCACAGAATCGTTGGAAATCTCTTCAATACCCGACATTGCTAACTTGCTAAATGAGTTGGTCAGGGAAGGAAAGGCGACAACGCAACTTCCGGTTTGACGGAAAGACGCATTTCAGTTCAGTGGGACATTTTGCTACAGCAGAAAACATACGGATAGTCTGCAGCACGTTTCAGTATCAATATAATTATTTGTATATACAGGAAATGAACACCCGAAGGATTATTTCGTTTTGTCCTAACATTAATTACATTTTTCGTTAGTGTTAATCAAATACGTAGTGTACGTACAGGATTTTAACACCCCACAGACCCCCCGACTTACTCTGCAGTTCTGTCCTTGTGATAAATTTACAGTATTACAGTATTTATCTGCACTATGAAATACATTTCACATTACAGTGTCATTCTTAAATTATGCGTACAGGAAACTATTTCGTTCTGTCCTGGTATAAATTTTATTTTACCTTAAAGTATGAATCCAATTAACAATGTGTATGCACAGGAATGGCACAAACTGAACACTATATTATCTATACAGTATATTCACATTCTAAGGCGAACATTTGGGGAGAGCAAAATAATGACGCTTAGAATATCACGTGCCGCTGCATCACATTCAGATGATCGGAATCTTGTGTCCGGTTGTATAGTGCGAGTGTTGTGAAATATCCATCCATTTTCTGTACCGCTTCTCCTCACTTGGGTCGCATGCACGTTGGAGCCTATCCCAGCTATCTTCGGGCGAGAGGCGGGGTACACCCTGAACTGATCGCCAGCCAATCGCAGTGTTGTGAAATTATTCCACTGAAAGGTCAAACTGAACTTTATTTGTAATTGACAACTCTGGACAATATAAAAATAAATAGATGATTCACAGCCAGTGGATCATAATACAAAGTGTTATCAAAAGTATGCATCAGCAAGAATGACGAACTCAACACATGCATTAATCACCTTTCCACCAACTTAAACTGTACACGGTCAGAACATTCCGTGACCTGTCTAGCAAGTCGGTTTTCCAACACCACCACCAGTTGACTGAATATAAAATCATCTTTCAGGCTAGACAGATGCATTGAATGATTCTTTCTGGAGAATGATGACTTGACCCAAAGTGTTCAGTGACTGTCTTCTTGATCCAATCCATGTTTTTCAATATAGCGTCTGAAAAAAAAACAAAAGACACTTTAATAGGGGTTTAACACAGCGACAAACACTTATCATCAGCTTCTTCAAGTGACTTTCTCCCCCATTAGTGCTGCTGTACAGTTATAATTGCTGTTTGTCAGAACACTGCTTAAAATTATAATTTGGAAGTTCTGTCGCCCCCTAGACTGGAATTCAGTATTACAACAACAGAAACTGTTGCTTCGATATGACGAACGGGGCCCATTGTATGTGATGATTCTACAACGTTTTTATTGTTTTGAAGGACAGCCGGTGGAGGAAAAAAAGATGGATTCTTCAGAAGAGGCAGTATACAATGCAGACAGAGTGAGTCATTCCCTAGCATTGCTGCGTTTGTGTATACATTGGTCGCTGTGTGCATTTTAAGTCAGATACCTTAATGGGCAGCTAAGGGTTCCTCGCAAAAAGGTTTTGTTCTGTCACAGCAATTATTATTATTGTTTTCGTTTACACAGTAATTACTGTGTGATTATTTTCTACTACAGAAAAAAAAATATGTTTAATGAGCTTTTTTCAAAAGACAAGGGGCCGCGCTCCGTCCATTGCTAGGTAAAAGGCATCACTTTCCTGCCGTCATTTTCAATGCGCCACCAAGTGGGCCAGCATGGGAAATTAATTCACAGGCATTCAATAAATAAAGTAATTTGCCTCATCTGTGTCTTTATAAACTTTGATTTGTGCACTGATGCACAATCATTTTGGAAGAGGAAGGGGCCATCTCCAAACTGTGCCCACAGAGGTGGAAATGTCCAAAATCTCTTCGTAAACTGAAGCATTCAGAGTTCCTTTCACTGGAGCTCAGGGGCTAATATTTTGGACCTTTGAAACTTTGTGGGAACAGGTTGGAGATGGAACCTTCCTGTTCCAAATTCTCTGTGAATCTGTGCACAAATCAAGGTTCATAAAGACACTGATGAGAGTTTAATGTGAATGAACTTGACTGGCCTGCACAATCCTGACCTCAACCATATACGAACACTCTTAGAAGAATTAGAGCGGAGACTGAGAGCGAGGCCTTCTCATCCAACATCAGTGTGTAAGCTCACAAATATATTCCTGGAAAAACGGTCATAAATTCCAATAAATTCACTCCCAAACCTTGTTGAAAGCCTTCCCACAAGAGTTTAAGATGTTATAGCTGCAAAGGGTGGACGGTCATGTCATATTAAACCCTACAGATTATGAACGGGATATCACTTAAATTCATATGAGAGTCAAGGCAGGTGAGCGAATACTTTTGGCAATAGTGTATTCAAAAAATCAAACACTGAAAACTAGAGCAAGATGTTGATTTAGAGCTGGATGGAGAAGGAGCTAAAAGGCTTAATCGGCATTGTGTCATCTCTAATAGTGGCTTGGGTAAAATTGACTTTTTTTTTTTTTTTTCCCAAACTAAAATAGTTACATACTTCAGGTTAAAAAAAACAACTTTAGGAACCAATCCAAATCAATTTGTAGTGATGATAGCAGCCTACAATGTAAGCGTGTCAAATGTGCTAAAAACGGACTGGAAAATAATTCAGTCAATATGCAGTGAGCAATACTCTCGTGCGCTGATACAACATGCGTACATTGAAGCAAATTTGGATTTTCCCAGGGAAAGCTGAATATTTCTTTTAATCAATTTAAAGTATTTAATAGCTACCTTTATGTTTTTTACTGCTTCATCAACATCTTGAATTTATTAATTAACAATATTTAGTTTCTAATGAATAGATATAATCCCTCAAGATGAAATTTAAATTACACTGTTGTATATTTTTGGTTGCAGACCATACAACGTGAGATGACTGAGCTGAGTTTCAGGGGGGGTTCAGTGCCTTGGCTCAAGGGCACCTCGATAGTCGCCAGGATACTGAAGAGCATCTCTCAAACAACTACAGTAGTTGCAATTTCGTTTTCTTGCAAATCGCACAGTACATAACATGTTTATGACACAATATTGCTGAGGACAAGGAAATCAAACCTTCTTGCAAAATTATACAGCGCTTCTTTCCTCTCTTGGAGGGACAAATGCCTGTCACCAGGTGATTTCCCAAAAGATGTTGCAGCAGGCTGTGGGGAAGACAAGATGGAATTAGATTGCATTGAGAGATTACTTTAAAAAAGACAGAAGGAGTGACAACTATAGTAGCTTTGTTGAAATTCGCAACACAAATTGTCCTACGAATGTCACACGTTAGCATGGAATCCAAGATAAAACCTTTATGGTCGGAGAAGAACTGGAGGAATAAGAGCTGTTCACTGATGCTCCAAACGGCGACGTCTCAGTATCTTCTAATGAAGATTCCTCTTTGTTTTCCAGCAGGTTTGTTATGGTGATGTTTACACAATTGGTTTTTGCTGTAAAATAATCAAAAGGCAACTTTCAGAGTCACTGCATAGAAGATGTCAATTGTTCAGACTGAGGGAAAAGAGGTCATACTCGACATTTTATTTTCGCAGGCCAACTTGACTGTCATGGTCCCGGTTATCTGGCCAAATCGATTGGCACACGCTTCCTAAAGGTTTGAACTACAGTGAAGCCCCTGCTTATCACGGGGGATATGTTCCAGACCCACCCGCAATAGGTGAGAATCTCTAGTATAGAGAGACTTTTTAAGATTTTTTTTTTTTTTTTTTTACTTTATCCCTCCCACACCCTTTAAACACTTGTGCTTGCGCAGTACAATCATTGGCTTTTCGGGATTGCATACTTTCATTATTTGACTCCACAAGCGAATTCTTTCAGCAACCAAGATGAGTCTGCTTTCAATTTCTCAATTGGTGGCCGCAACATTTGATGAAATACTTGCAGGAAAATGACGTATTTAAGTGCACCAAAAAAAAAAGTGAGTAAGTAGCGAATCTGGGATAAGATGTTGGAGCAGATCAATGCAATAACTTTTGTAAGAAGGTTTAATTTTGCAGAAGACAGCACATGGAGGATTGCGAAAGTAAAAGTGTGCCGAGAGCGTCATACCCAGGTCGTTTGTGATGACATTCAGGGGGATGTGAGGCAGTACATCTTTCACTTGCTGGGCCATTTTTGCTATCCCACGCTCATCTGTTCCCAAACCTTGCACCATAAAACCCAGGCCAATAGATCCAGGTCTTATGCCTAAAGTGAGGAATACGTCAATCAAAATACAAAAACATTGGAGTGATATTTGTTTGCATCCATTGGATTTACTTGCTTACTTGTAGATGTTTGCGGCAGAGCATGTCGCTTCCTTTTGATGTGCTCAGCTTTGTCAGCTTTAGTGATCTTTGTTGAGACCAAGCCGAGTTCACAGGCGAGCAACTGCAAAGACAAAATCCCATAGTAAACACAGTTTAGTTGGCAGCCAACCATCGACCAGTGAGCGATTCCCTTCCTGCACTTATAAACACAGTAGCGAGCACAAACACAGCAATGCAGAGTTAACAAGAAAAGATTTCTGCGACTGGACGTTCACAAATTTGTATTCAAGTTTTTTTTTTTTTTACCTCCTGGACTTTGTTGGCAAACTCCTGGGAGGACTCACCATCTTGTCGGGAAACAGGTGGCAACCAACTGAAGGCAAAAAATGAAAAAAGTTTGGACATTTGGAAAATAATTTCAAAAATATCTATTCTCGTGAGTGCAACTAAATTGTAATGTACAGATATATTTAAGCATTTATGAGGGAGAAGTTGATTAAAAGTTTTCTTGAGGCTGTTTGTGATTTCTGCTTTAAAAAAAACAAGGGATGACCCGATCCGTTCACGTTATTGAAAATCGGGGTCGATCATATGATTTTTGACATTTTAAATGTCAGTGTGACAAAATAATCCAAAGATACAAATATCTTGCGAAATGGAACAGTAATAGCTTCATCTGATATTACACAATGTAACTTTTCTGTTTTTTTTCTGTGAAAGAGACATGTGGGTTATTTTAAAAGGAAGAGTTAGCTAAGAATGTCTTGGAGGTGACGAGTATCCGATTGAGTGATGAGGGTGAAACTTGAAATTGAGGGTGTTATGTATAATTAGGGTGTTATGATTAGTGGCTATGCCCCACAGGTAGGATGTGACCGAGAGGTGAAAGAGAAATTCTGGAAGGAGTTCGACGAAGTAGTTCTGAGCATCCCAACAAAGAGAGAGTCGTGATTGGTGCAGATTGTAAGGGACATGTTGGTGAAGGAAACATGGGTGACGAAGAAGTGATGGGTAAATTTGGTATCCCAGAAAGCAACTTTGAAGGACAGATGGTAGTAGACTTTGCCAAAACGATGGAAATTGCTGTAGTGAACACTTTCTTCCAGAAGAAGCAGGAACATAGGGGGACCTACAAGAGAGGAGGTGGAAGCACGCAGGTGGATTACATCTTATCTGAAGGAGGTTACCGACTGTAAGGTAGTGGTAGGGGAGAGTGTGGCTAGACAGCACAGGATGGTGGTGTGTAAAATCACTCTGGTGGTGGGGAGGACGATTAAGAAGACAAAAGGCAGAGCGGAGAACCGCTAGGTAGAAGCTGAGAAAGGAAGAGTGTTGTGTAGCTTTTCAAGAAGAGATGAGACAGGCCCTCGGTGGACAGAAGGAGCTTCCAGAAGACTGGACCACAACAGCCAAGGTGATCAGAAAGATAGTAGCTATTTAAAAACGTGATCGGGACATCCCTATACTTTTCCTGTTTGCTATCTTAAAAATAACACCTTGCAGCCCACTGAGCAAGATACAGCCAAAGTTGGTCTTGGTGCCTGAATGTGTTACTTTCCTATTATATTGTACTAATCATCTTGACCGGTAATAGCGTAAAAGCGCTTTTATTAGTACCTTGAAGGTAGAAAAGTGCGATACAAATGACGTCCATTTACCATAAGGAAAAATACGGACTGTACGTTTTGATGATTTAACCAAGAAGCAAGAGATAATGATACAAGATATTTAGTACCTTACATGATACACTGTAAATGGAGAAAAAAATGTCCATAACAGCTCTGTCAACCAACTGGTCTCAGGAGTGCTCTGCAGATGAAATACAGAAATTATTTTGTTGAATTACAAAACATTTTAGGTGCATCTTACTGACAAAAAAGGGCAAGCTAATTGCTATATGAAAAGGAAGCAAAAAATATCCATCCATCCATCCATTTTCTTCCGCTTTTCCGAGGTCGGGTCGCAGGGGCAGTAGCTTTAGCCACTTCATCCAGCTCTTCCGGGGGGATTCCGAGGCGTTCCCGGGCCAGCCGAAAGACTTAGTCTCTCCAGTGTGTCCTGGGTCGTCCCCGGGGTCTGCTCCCGGTGGGACGTGCCCGGAACACCTCACCGGGGAGGCGTCAGGGAGGCATCCGAATCAGATGCCCTAGCCACCTCATCTGGCTCCTCTCGATGTGGAAGAGCAAAGGCTCTACTCTGAGATCCTCCCGGATGGCCGAGCTTCTCACCCTCTCTCTAAGGGAGAGCCCGGACACCCTACGGAGGAAACTCATTTCGGCCGCTTGTATCCGGGATCTTGTTCTTTCGGTCACGACCCACAGCTCGTGACCATAGGTGAGGGTGAGAACGTAGATCGACCGGTAAATCGAGAGCTTCGCCTTTCGGTTTAGCTCCTTCTTTACCACAACGGACCGATACAAAGTCCGCATCACAGCAAATGCTGCACCGATCCGCCTGTCAATCTCCCATTCCATTCCATTCCATTCTTCCCTCACTCATGAACAAGACCCCAAGATACTTGAACTCCTCCACTTGGGGCAGGATCTCATCCCCGACCCGGAGAGGGCATGCCACCCTTTTCCGACTGAGGACCATGGTCTCAGATTTGGAGGTGCCGATTCTCATCCCAGCTGCTTCACACTCAACTGCTCCAGTGATAGTTGGAGATCACGGGTTGATGAAGCCAACAGAACCACATCATCTGCAAAAAGCATAGATCCAATACTGAGGCTACCAAACCGGACCCCCTCTACGCCTCGGCTGCGCCTTGAAATTCCGTCCATAAAAGTTATGAACAGAATCGGTGACAAAGGGCAGCCTTGGCGGAGTCCAACCTTCACCGGGAACGAGTCTGACTTACTGCCGGATATGCGGACCAAACTCTGACTCCGGTCGTACAGGGAACAGCCCGTATCAGGGGTTCGGTACCCCATACTCCCGAAGCACCCCCCACAGAACTCCCTGAGGGACACGGTCGAACGCCTTCTCCAAGTCCACAAAACACATGTAGACTGGTTGGGCGAACTCCCATGCACCCTCGAGGACCCTGCCGAGGCTGTAGAGCTGGTCCACTGTTCCACGGCCAGGACGAAAACCACAATGCTCCTCGGCCAGGACGAAAACCACACTGCTCCTCCTGGATCTGAGATTCGACTTCCCGACGGACCCTCCGCTCCAGCACCCCTGAATAGACCTTACCAGGGAGGCTGAGGAGTGTGATCCCCCTGTAGTTGGAACACACCCACCGGTCCCCCTTCTTAAAAATGGGAACCACCACCCCAGTTTGCCAATCCAGAGGCACTGTCCCCGATGTCCACGTGATGTTGCAGAGGTGTGTAAACCAGGACAGCCCCACAACCTCCAGAGCCTTTAGGAACTCTGGGCGAATCTCATCCACCCCCGGGGCCTTGCCACAGAGGAGCTTTTTAACCATCTCGGTGACCTCAACCCCAGAGATAGGAGAGCCAGCCTCAGAGAACCCAGACTCTGCTTCCTCAGGGGAAGGCGTGTCGGTGGTATTGAGGAGGTCTTCGAAGTATTATTCCGACCGACTCACAACGTCCCGAGTCGAGGTCAGCAGCGCCCCATCCCCACGATACACAGGGTTGATGGTGCACTCCTTCCGCCTCCTGAGACGCCGGATGTTGGACCAGAATTTCCTCGAAGCCGTCCGAAAGTCTTTCCCCATGGCCCCACCTAACTCCTCCCATACGTGGGTTTTTGCTTCAGCGACCACCAAAGCTGCATTCCGCTTGGCCAGCCGGTACCCATCAGCTGCCTCAGGAGTCCCACAGGCCAAAAAGGCCCGATAGGATTCCTTCTTCAGCTTGACGGCATCCCTCACCGTTGGTGTCCACCAACGGGTTTGGGGATTGCCGCCACGACAGGCACCGACCACCTTACGGCCACAGCTCCGGTCGGTCGCCTCAGCAATGGTGGCGCGGTACATGGTCCAATCGGACTCGATGTCGCCCGCCTCCCCCGGAACGTGAGCAAAGTTCTGTCAGAGGTGGGAGTTGAAAATCCTTCTGACAGGGGATTCTGCAAGACGTTCCCACCAGACCGTCACAATACGTTTGGGCCTGCCACGTCGGACCGGCATCTTCCCCCACTATCGGAGCCAACTCACCACCAGGTGGTGATCAGTTGACAGCTCCGCCCCTCTCTTCGCCCGAGTGTCCAAGACATGCGCCCGCAAGTCCAATGACACGACCACAAAGTCGATCATCGAACTGCGACCTAGGGTGTCCTGGGGCCAAGTGCACGTGTGGACACCCTTATGCTTGAACATGGACAATCCGTGATGAGTCCGATAACAGAACACCGTTCGGGTTCTGATCGGGGGGGCCGTTCCTCCCAATCATCCTAGCAGAGACGCAATCACGCCCTTCCAGGTCTCACTGTCCTTGCCCACGTGAGCATTGGTGTCCCCCAGCAGAACGATGGAGTCCCCAGCGGGAGCGCTCTCCAGCGCCCCCTCCAAGGACTCCAAAAAGGGTGGGTACTCTGAACTGCTGTTTGGTGCATGGGCATAAACAACAGTCAGGACCCGTGCCCCCACCCGAAGGCGGAGGGAGGCTACCCTATCGTCCACCGGGGTCCACCGGGGTGAACCCCAACGTACAGGCGCCAAGCCGGGGGGCAATAAGTATACCCACACCAGCTCGGCACCTCTCACCGTGGGCAACTCCAGAGTGGAAGAGAGTCCAACCCCTCTCAAGAGGACTGGTACCAGAGCCCAAGCTGTGCGTGGAGACGAGTCCGACTATATCTAGTCGGAACTTCTCGACCTCACACACCAGGTCAGGCTCCTTCCCTGCCAGAGAGTTGACATTCCACGTTCTTAGAGTCAGCTTCTGTAGCCGGGGATCGGATCGCCAAGGTCCCAGCCTTCGGCCACCGCCCGGCTCGCACTGCACCCGACCCCTATGGTCCCTCCCATAGGTGGTGAGCCCATGGGAAGGCAAAAAACATATATATATTTTTTTTTAGCACCGCCACTCTCTCTGGTCTATTAATTGTGCAACACACAACATACAGTATAGAAGACATAATGCACTTGAAAATACTCTGGAATAAAATAACAATTATATATTTAACTCTGCACACTTCGGCCTATAGATGTCTAAAAAATGATATTACCAAAGCAATCAGAGGTCTTGCCACCCTCAAGGCCACAGGTTGAATGGAGTCAGTCAGAGAAAAGGGCCAAGAACTGAGAAGAAAAAACAGAAAGATTAGTTTGAGTGTTGCCCTGTGATTGACCGGCGACCAGTCCAGGGTGCAGACCGCCTTTCGCCTGAAGCCAGCTGGGATAGGCTCCTGCTTCCCACAACCCTGAAGAGGATAAGTGGTATAGAAAATGGATGGATGGATAATTTCACTGTATATGTTGTCATTTTACCATGATCAAAAAAAGGAAAAAAAAAGAATTGCAAACAATATGTCCCATTTGGCAGCATGGTGGACTAGTAGTTATCAAGTCAGCCTCATAGTCAAAGTTACTGGTCCTAATCAGGCCCTCCTGTGTGGAATTTGTACGTTCTCACTAGTGCTGGGCGATATGGCCTAACGATATTGCGACCCCTCACCTCACCACTGTCTTATAAACTGCTCTTCATCCTAGCAGAGACACTTCTGTCACATAACACACCTGACACCTCTCTCCTTTACTCTTCTCTTTCTGCCTAAGAAGCCACTTTCCACCTCTCCTTCGTCAGCTTGGACTTGTGTTTGGGGTCACTTTTATGCCAACAGCAATCATGGATCCTAACATCATGACAATCCTTCCACTATGCTTGCTGCCGCCACACATGCTTGACATTATCTGAACCAAAAGGGTTTTTTTCCCCAAAGGTGCTATTCACAAGAAAATTTCACCAGATGTTGGGAACAACCCAAGTAATCCATACATACAAAGAAAGTAAAACAAACAAGCTCAGAAATTAAGTTGTGTGTAATAATGTCAAATGACAGGGAAAAAGTATTGGGCACGCCAACTGGTATTTATTTAATACTTTGTACAAAAGCCTTTGTTTGCAATGACAGCTTCAAGACGCCTCTTGGATGGAGAATCTAGTCACACACATTGCTCTGGTGTGATTTTGGCCAAATCGTCCACACAAGCACTCATCAAATCTTGAAGGTTCCGTGGGTTTCTTTTATGGACCTTGAGTTTCAGTTCTTTCCATAGATTTTCAATTGGATTCACATCAGGTGATTCGCTGGGCCATTCTAGTAGCTTTATTTTTTTTCTTTGAAACCAATTTAGAGTTTTCTTGACAGTTTGTTTTGGATCATTATCCTGCTGAAATGTCCACCCTCCTTTCATTTTCATCATCCTCGTAGATGGCAGCAGATTTTGGTCAAGAATGTCCCGGTACATTTTCCCATTCATCCTTTCTTCAATAATAAGGTTGGGCACCGAGAACCGATTGAATCGGGACTAACGTTCCGGTTTCCAGTTTCGATGCCTAGTCCTCCAGCTGCGAAGAAGAAGTGGGGGAAAACAACGAAGAAGCGGCGTAAACCAACGAAGAAGAATGCACACAATGACGTGCTTGTGCCCAATGGCGGCTGCGGCGAACAAAAGTGTGTCTTAACTTTGTTAAAATTAATGACCAGTCGCCTCAGTGCAACACTTGGAATAAGATTACATTGTGCAAAGGAGGCTTTCGCGATGTGTAGCATCTGACGCGCTCCGAGTACATTACTCACTGTTTTCCTTGAGACAACATTACCTGCGAGTTCCAGGTCTTTTTAAAGCTCTCCAGAGATGGTCCTTGGCTCTTGGACAACTCTTCTGATTATTCTTTGCACTCCTCTGTCAGAAATCTTGCGAGGAGCACCTGATCAAGGCAAATTTATGGTGGTATGATTGGCTTTCCATGTACGTATTATGGCCCCAACCTAGGTCACTGGAACGTCTAGAAGCTTAGATATGTGCCTGTAACCAATGCCATCGTTATGTTTTCCAAGAATTAGTTTGCGATGGTCTTGAGACAGCTCTCTGCTCTTACCCATTATGAGATGTGTCTTGACTCACACCTTGGCAATGTGACCTTTTTCTAGGCCATCAAATAGGACTGAACCAGCTGATATTCATTTGCACTGACAAGGGGCCTGATTGCTGTTTGATTATTGATAGATTTTAGGTGTTGTCTTGGCTTTCCATGCCTTTTTGCACCTCCCTTTCTTCATGTGTTCAATACTTTTTCCCTGTGTCATTTCATATTTTTCTACTTTCTTTGTTTGTATGGATTACTTGGGTTGTTTCCAACATCTGGTGAAATTTTCAAGTCAATAGCACCTTTGGAAGTATATTTAGTGAGAAAAATGGTGACATGTTCAATGCTTATTTCAGCCGCTGTAATACTGTCTTTGCTCACATAGCCTTGTGAGCTGCGGACTCTGAGGTTACATTCCGGTGGCTAAAGCTAACACGTGCTAACTTGTCCGCAGATAATATTGAGCTTGTCGGCAGTTTGAAGCCATTTCATTCTCCCGGCTCCCACACAGTCACGCACACACAACTTGTTGGAAGACAGGCAGTCATTGGCTCACTGTCGGCTTTTTGGGTATGACTGACCTTTAAGACACCGTTTGAATGGAGTGCTGTCGCGTACGTCATTTATTTATTTTAAACTACAGGGTACCGTGCTTTTTTTTTTTTACATAAAAAATACCAAGGTACGGTACTGGTTTCGGTACTTGGTGCAACACTAGTCCCTAGCCTGCTTGTTTCTTGTCTTGTGCATCATCTTTAGAAGAGGCTTTTCTTATGGGATGACAGCCATGCAGACCAATTTGATGCAGGGTGCGGCGGATGGTATGAGCACTGACAGGCTAATCCCCACCCCTTAACCTCTGCAGCAATGCTGGCAGTAGGGCTGGGCGATTAATCAAAATTTGTGATTTCAATTTTGGCTTCTCACGATCATAAAAACGCTATAGTCGAAGAAAACCGATTACTGTACCGATGCACCGGTTTTGTATGCAAGTTCCTGCGCTGTAAACGCACCCTGAATGCACCGTGTTGCTTGTGGCAAACGTATGATGCAAGTTCTTCTGCCTTCTCTGAGCGTGCTTAAAGCTGTTTCGTGACACCCCAGTTGGAGCTTACTGTCAAACTAAACGCAAAACAAAAATAATTACTCACATTGAATATTTAAATACAAGACACACATCGTTTTAGAAATCGCCAACTTATGCTATCAGTCAGTGGAAAACCGTATTGACGGGCTAGCTAACTTTAGCATTAGATCACGGGAGGGATTCACCTTCAAATATTTACACACAAATGTATGTAGTGCACTAAAATTGTCTCACAAAGCATTGCAAAAAGTAGCAAGCGACCAATGGTCACGCACCGAGTCATGATACACCATAATGCATTGCGTCTTCAGAGAAAGCAACACTACATGGGGAGTAGGGAGTGAGTGAACGATTTTGGACACAGCCATTGTCTTTGTGTGAGTGGGACCTGCTCTGCCCATCTGCGAATCGTCATGTGCATCAGAGAGAAAGAAAGGTCTGTATTCACAATTATCTGTTATTGTTATAATTGAAATTTGATGTATCAAAGTTACTAATGGTATCGGTACTCGGTATCGGTGAGACTGGGTGAGTGCTGAAGAGTGAATACTTGTACTGGTATGGGTCTGAAAAAAAAGTGGTGTTGAACATCCCTAAGATACGCACGCGTACGAACCCAGATGTATCGCAAGTTGTTCAAATTTGAAGACAAGAGTCTTCTCGTAGCTGCACTGACCTGAACTTTAGCAGGCCGGCACGCCCATTTGTGGTCTCCTCTTCAGGGAGCAAAAGCAATGGTGAGGCCCCTTCGGTGGAGCAGTACCTCTGAAGTGACTCTCCTATCGCTTCTCTTCCAAGCGCAGAGTGCACTTCCATGAAGCCTCTGGCCCAGCACACAAAACCTGTGGAGCCCTCAAACTGGGGCTAGTGAGCAAGGAACAGGGATTGCTCAGTAAACACATTTTTTCCATTTTCATACATATTCAGCATTCAATGAAGTGCAGGGAGTCCTTTGGTTTGCAGTCCTGAATTATGAGGTTTCGAAGTTACTCCTGGCGGGATAAGAGTACGTTGTCCTGTGGCATAAGAAGGCACACTCAATTACTGCTCTACCTAGTGTTTTTATTTGATTGGTTCCATTTATGACAAAATAAACCTCAGTCGAAATTTCATCGGTCAAACAGGGATGGCAAAGAGGAAAAGTGCGATGATTACAATAATCGAACAAAAAAAAAAATGTAATTACGATGTAGCAGTGGCGTAGTGACAAGAACGTGGTACGCGTATCTCTATCCTGACTGGTAAGTAGTTAGTCGGGTTGAAACGGGATAGGTTTACCAATACACCTTGATAACCTTTCAAACTTTTAGTATTACCATTTGATAGCTAGATAGTACTTTATTAATCCCAGAAGGTACAATAAATGTGTATCCACATTGCCATCCTTCCAGAATAAGTCATGGCTTCTTGTACACCAGCGTTGTGTTCAATGCAAACAGGCCAAAAATTCGCATTGGGTAAGTCTATTTGTGAGTAAACTGAAAAAAAAAGTCAGAATTATTTCAGTATTCATATTTGTGTGACATTTTTGTTTTCTAATGTGTTGTGAGATTTTTCGCTTATAAAAATCGGTGCCTGGGCTCAATAAAGGTTGGGAAAGACTCGTCTTAAGGACTGTAGTCACGAGCTCTACTGCATTCTGTAATGCGACAGATATCACTTGCACTCAGCAAACCTCATTCGTGTTTACATTGTTGTAACCAATAAGATAAGGGAGCGAGGTAATGTAGTTTGCTGTGTGAACACTTAAGTTTTAATATACAGACATTATTATTATTATTATCTTTTTAACTTATATGACAGTGGAGAACATTAACTGAGACGATGCCTGTACAAATCATAAAAGGCAACAGTTTGATCCTGGGATAGATTTAGTCAATGTTCGTAATTTTCAACGGGAAATTTTGAGATCATGTTAGGACACTTGAGAAATATGTTCCACCCGAGGGGTCTCACTGCACATTCAGTAAAAATACTGAGTAGAAGTGAAGAATAAAAAGAAAATGACTCACAGTACAGCAGGGGGTCAGGAGATTGATTATGTTGTGATCAAACTCTGTCACGTGATTGCATATGTAAAGTTTGGTATTTTTGTCTCTGGAGCGAGGATTTTGCTGCCTCACGTGCATTCCCAAGACTGAACACATAACCCGCACAATGAATCTGTCAGGACAGAGAAAAAGTGACTTCTCAAAAACAAAAAAAAGGTACAGACTGAAAAGATTAGTTCAACAACGTTAAAAGCAAAAATTGGGCTCATTAGCTGCCTGACTGTACTAGTCAACAGCTAATAACCTCACAGCAACTCGTGCGGACAAATGTAGTGCGGGCATTGTAGTTGTGAAAGACAGCCCTTCAGCAAGTATTTCCTGTACGCTACATGAGACAATGTTCAGGATAACCACAAAACAAAAGAATACTACATTTGAGTCCCACAATAATATGACCGGCCGGCGTGAGCAAGCATTAAAACTCACATACTGTAGCGATATTCAGAACAATCAAGTTTGCTCTTTGAGGAAATTGCACAGAACACAACAGTCGACATCTTGTGTGTGTCTGTGTCAGAGGAGTAAATGACAGACAATGTACAGTTACCTACCTTCTTAGAAAACTTTCTGGCAGGGCACAGCTGACCAAGAATACATGGACACCAATAAAAATCCGTAGTAACATCAAACAAATACCAACTGGAAAGTAAATCATCAACAGCAGCAGGACAAGTGTATCTTTGGGTAACCTGTGCAAAAAATAAATGGGAATAATCAGGAATATAACATGACATGAACAAATGACTAAATAGGTCCTTAAGAGACATCGAATACTCTTTAATATAATTATTGAAAAAAATATTTTAAGTGCCCTTACAGAACGAGCACTACGTTAAGAGTTGACACTTTCGACACGTCGCAATACGTGTATGTTTCGCATCAAGTTGCATCATTCCAATAGAAACGTTAGCTCAATTTGGAATGACCTCTCCCTAATTGGAGTATATTGGGCAAAGACGATACCATCGGAAAGGTCATTACCGATAATATGGCTACTTACAAATATTTGGGGCGTAATAAGGCAGCTAGCATTACATAACACAGTGACCCTTCATTGACTTACCGGCGAAAGTCAATCATATCTTCAATAACCGGAGCCTCCATGTCTGTCGAGTCAGAGCTTTACGCAAGTCGACGCCTCTATAAAAACAACCAGCTCCTTCTCCCTAAAAATAAATCAATCATCACGATGAGGAAAAAACAAACGTGTCGTTTATTCGAGAGCGCACGGGAAGCAAACCTCTGTAGAAGCTACTGTTCACTCGACGATGTGACGAAATTCGGACACAAAGGTTTTTCGAAAAGCCCAAAGTGAAAGTTGACGAGTTAGCTTAAATTTCCGTTCTGTTAGCCATGCTAGTGGGTATTCACTCCAATAACCTTAGCCAAATGGCTTCCGGAGCAAACCCTGCAAAATAAAATGACCAACGAGCGAAAACAAAACAAAACAACACGTTAATGCTGTCTATGTACTGTATTACTGTGGATGTTGAGCAAAATTGTATTATGTGACTTAAGTTAAAACAAACAACATCGAACAAAATCAATCGGCATTGCTTATGGCGATTGACTTGTTTCTCAACCTCCTCTTGAATCAACACAACTGTCGAATATGAAATCACCTGTGAACGTCCAAATACGCTATGTTTCGGCTAAATAACATGATAATACAATGTGAAATGTGATATTGACCTCCAAGAGGTAGGTTGGATCCATTCCTTTCAAAATAAAACGTCCTCACACGACGCGCGTGGTCCTCTTGTGGGCATACGTCATACACAAAATGATTTGGGCCAAAAGTAATACAAATAATTATCTTTGCATTTTGATTACTTTTCTTAATTTTGAATGATTGCATCAACAGGATTCTTGAATGTTTCCACTAAAAAGTGGATTAAAACCACATCATTATTTAGGATTTCACCACATATTTGTTCTTTACACAAATAATACATTGAAAAACAAACGTGATGAAATCGGTAATAAAATGTTTAATAAAAAAACGTTTGTTGCATTATACATACACAAACACATACAAACCTGTATGTGATTCTCTCTCACTCTCTCTTCTCTGTGTGTGTGTGTGTGTGTGCGCGCGCGCGCGCACGTCCGTCTGTTTGTGCCTGCGTGCGCGTGCGCGTGCGCAGAATAGCATATGACCAGAGACAGCCAATCACAAGCGTTGGCTTTAGAAGGAGGAAGTGATATGAAAAAAAACATAAATAAAATCTGAGCTTTTGCAGCAATTCTTCAAAAGTACCTGAAATTGTAATTGTGGAAATTTCCAAAAGCAGTAATGTGATTTATATTTTGTAATTAAATTACATCATCTCCTTCAGTTACACCCCAACACTGCTGGACAAGATTAACGATCATGTCACTTGAAGTAGAAAATTATCCACCCATCCATCCATTTTCTACCGCTTATCCGAGGTCGGGTCGCGGGGGCAGTAGCTTTAGCAGGGATGCCCAGACTTCCCTCTCCCCAGCCACTTCATCCAGCTCTTCCGGGGGGATCCCGAGACGTTCCCAGGCCAGCCGATGGACGTAGTCTCTCCAGCGTGTCCTGGGTCGTCCCCGGGGTCTCCTCCCGATGGGACGTGCCCGGAACACCTCATCGGGGAGGCGTCCGGGAGGCATCCGAATCAGATGCCCCAGCCACCTCATCTGGCTCCTCTCGATGTGGAGGAGCAGCGACTCTACTCTGAGATCCTCCCGGATGACCGAGCTTCTCACCCTCTCTCTAAGGGAGAGCCCGGACACCCTGCGGAGGAAACTCATTTGTATCCAGGATCTTGCTCTTTCGGTCACGACCCACAGCTCGTGACTATAGGTGAGGGTAGGAACGTAGATCGACCGGTAAATCGAGAGCTTCGCCTTTCGGCTTAGCTCCTTCTTTACCACAACGGATCGATACAAAGTCCGCATCACTGCAGACACTGCACCGATCCGCCTGTCGATCTCCCGTTCCATTCTTCCCTCACTCGTGAACAAGACCCCAAGATACATGAACTCCCCCAATTGGGGAAGTGGCAGGATCTCATCCCCAACCTGGAGAGGGCACGCCACCCTTTTCCGACTGAGGACCATAGTCTCAGATTTGGAGGGGCTGATTCTCATCCCAGCCGCTTCACACTCGGCTGCGAACTGCTCCAGTGAGAGTTGGAGGTCACGGCTTGATGAAGACAACAGAACCACATCATCTGCAAAAAGCAGAGATGCAATACTGAAGCCACGAAACCGGACCCCCTCTACGCCTCGGCTGCGCCTAGAAATTCTGTCCATAAAAGTTACAAACAGAATCGGTGACAAAGCGCAGCCTTGGCGGAGTCCAACCCTCACCGGGAACGAGTCCGACTTACTGCCGATATGCGGACCAAACACTGACTCCGGTGGTACAGGGACCGAACAGCCCGTATCAGGGGGTTCGGTACCCCATACTCCCGAAGCACCCCCCCACAGGACTCCCCGAGGGACACGGTCGAACGCTTCTCCAAGTCCACAAAACACATAGACTGGTTGGGCGAACTCCTATGCACCCTCGAGGACCCTGCCGAGGGTGTAGAGCTGGTCCACTGTTCCACCGCCAGGACGACAACCACACTGTTCCTCCTGAATCTGAGATTCGACTTCCCGACGGACCCTCCGCTCCAGCAGCCCTGAATAGACCTTACCAGGGAGTGTGATCCCCCTGTAGTTGGAACATACCCTCCGGTCCCCCTTTTTAAAAAGGAGGGAGGCTACACTCTCGTCCACCGGGGTGAACCCCAACGTACAGGCGCCGAGCCGGGTGGCGGGGGCAATAAGTATACCCACACCTGCTCGGCGCCTCTCACCGGGGGCAACTCCAGAGTGGAAGAGAGTCCAACCCCTCTCGAGAGGACTGGTACCAGAGCCCAAGCTGTGCGTGGAGGCGAGTCCGACTATATCTCGTCGGAACGTCTCGACCTCACAGACCAGCTCGGGCTCCTTCCCTGCCAGAGAGGTGACATTCCACGTCCCTAGAGCCAGCTTCTGTAGCCGGGGATCGGATCGCCAAGGTCCCCGCCTTCGGCCACCGCCCAGCTCGCACTGCACCCGACCCCTATGGCCCCTCCCACAGGTGGTGAGCCCATGGGAAGGGGGACCCACGTTACCCTTTCGGCCTGTGCCCGGCCGGGCCCCATGGGTGCAGGCCCGGCCACCGGGCGCTCGCCTTCGAGCCCCACCTCCAGGCCTGGCTCCAGAGGGGGTCCCGGTGACCCGCGTCCGGGCAAGGGCAACCTGAGTCGCTTATGAAGTTACAAGTTGAACGTTCCATAACATGCTGTACATAAAGATGTAGGACGATGCTAAATAAGCAGAGGCGCGTGTCGCTATTGAACACACCCCGCTCGCTAGTTCAATAGTGCGCCTCATCAAAATCGTCATCATATTCATAGAGCAATGTCAGATGCGTTTTGTTTTGATGTGAAAAGAGCGTTAGCAGCCATCGTGTGGGTAAATGCGAGCACTATTGTCGATTTCAATATTTATTATGTCGCCGTTCAAGTTCCTGGTTGAAAGCGTTGACGAAAGGCAGCGTTGCTAAATTAGCGTGCGCATTGGTGCCAGTGCTTGAACTCGAGTGTTCTTGAATACGCCCCACTCGCCGACTCAACTGCCTCCTCCCACAGAGCCGTCGCAGATTTGTTTGGCAACAACCAAATCTCACAGTCGGAACTCGTTTTTTTTTTTTTGGGCCGTCCGCGAACTGAAAGCGCGTCCTCTTTCTTCTTCAGCCACATCGGAGGCGACATGGCGACTGGCTGTCAGGCCTTTGTCTGCGCGGCTTTGGTCGCGGTGCTCGGCGCTGGGCTCGGCGAGGACGTCGACGGCCCTCCCGTCTACGCCGTCCGTGTGAGGGAGGCCGACCCCGGCTTGAAGAAGGCTCTGCGGTTCGCCGAGGAGCGCTACAACTCGGGCTCCAACGCGATGCACCTCCGCAAAGTCAGCCGGCTCATCTCCGCCACCAAACAGGTACTTCACACTTCACACTCACACACAAAGTATTTGTAATAATGTATTTGTCATTTGCCGTACACAAACAGTGTTGTCCTTTTCAAACGACACCACAAATAGACTGCGTAGCACATCGCTGACCTCGCTGCAATCTGAAAAGGAAAATAATAATTACAAAAAATAATAAAAAATAAAAAATGGTAACTCGACTCACCGTGTTTCCTGTTTTGCGTAACAGGAAATTATTTAACTGGCATTTAGTGAAGTGAAAGTTTTTTTTTTTGTCAAGATGGGATCACGTGACAGGTCAAGTTCGACAACAGGAAGGAGCCGCCAGGTGCAGCAGACCGACGGGAACAATATGACGTAGACAACGTAGACTATTACCGGTTGAAAATCGGAAGAAGTGGGGTCAACCGAAAATCCAGGGGGGAAATAGAGATTCAAGTACGAGTTGAAGATTAAAATAATTATTTTACCAGAATGCACTTGTGTATTTTCAAGATTTAAAAAAAAAATGTATGGTTTCAAAACGGTGTCAAGTCTCAATAATGATTGAAGTTGTAATTTTATGAGAACAAAGTCATTTATTTTCTTGATTAAAAAGATTCTAAAATACTGAAATAAAATAATTCTTTTACGATGGTGAAGTCCTACAGTTTCAAAATTGAAATCGTAATTTTACAGAAATAAATTTGTATTTTTGAGAAAACAAAGTCTTATATTCTAAATTAAAAAGTACTATAATTCGAGAATTATAAAGTTGTAATTTTACAAGAATAAAGTTGTCAATTTTTGAGATTTAAAGTTCTTTTTTCCTAGCTCAGTGGTTCTCAATGTTTTCCCACTATCACCTAAAGAAACATACTTGACTCATCAAGAACCACCGTCATGATCGACAATAAAATAAAGTAACATAGTACGCCCAAGTGATCATCATAAAAGATATATATATATATATATATGATAGTTTGAATTTGTGATGTGCTTATAATTAGGAAAATAAAAAAAAAAAAAAATTTGTATTTATGTTTATCTATCTATATATGTATCTTTTTAATATTTTCAATATATGAAGTCGGCGGCACGGTGATCTGATCTGGAAAATACACAATATTTTAGTGAATAAATATAAATGTTATTCTAGCAAATATATATATTTTTTCCTCATAAGATTACAACTTGTCTTGTACGTAGTTTTCCAGTGTGGCCCTCGTATTTCTTGTATGTATCAAAACAATGTCTGCCTAAATGATATAGAGAATGCTTTTCTTTGTTCAATCCAAATAAATGCCGTCTTTTTTTATTTCCAGCTGGTTAAGGGAATCCGCTACACTATAACGGTGGAGATGAGTAATACTCAGTGTAAGAAATCCACGATGCTCCGGACTTGCGACTTCTATCCCGAGTTACAACAACTTAAGGTTGGCTTTTTTATTTTTTATTTTATTTTTTTAAATGTTCAGCAGACTGATGAGCACATTGACTTTCCACCCGTGACTAAACAGTTTAAAGAGATTCTGGATGCACATGATTCCGTAAAACAAAGGCTGCATGCTATTTTATTTTATTTTATTTTATTTTATTTTATTTTATTTTATTTTATTTATTTATTTATTTATTTATTTATTTATTTATTTATTTATTTATTTATTTATTTATTTTCTAGCCTGAGGTGTGTGTGTTTGAAATCTGGGACATACCCTGGCAGGCAACTTCAAATCTGCTCAAACAGAAATGCCAACCAAAAGGTAAATAAAAGCGTTATCCTTTTTTTTTTACTTTGAAATATATATATATATCTGAAAATCTGGGTTCTTGTGTGGAACTTGCATTTTCTCCCTGTGCATGCGTGTGTAGTCTGGCTTCCACCCACATTCCAGAAACATGCATGCTCAAAATTGAGTGGGAATGATTATTTGTCTACACGGTGTGCAAAATGGGCCAAAAACGAGATTGAACTGACTCTGTAAAGTCATAATATGACATATTATGTACCCATGATTTTTCATTGATTATCAACAGTTCAGTCTTTAGTGCGCTGTGCAGTTCTAGATATATATTCATCGTATTGGCAAAACAACAAATCCATTGTGGCCGGAGCGTTTTGTAGAGTGCTGTATATTATGTTACTTGTTTACTTAAAACTTCTTTCTTATCAGCTGGACCGGAAGAAACAACTACAGTTGAGGACGCTTTCCCTGACCAGCATCTGGAGGTGAAAAAAAAACGTCATGCTTCAATCAGTTGACAGTACAGACAACAAACACAGCACAATACCGATCGTTTTTATCTAACCGTGTCTTTGTTGAGTAAATAGATCAATCAAGTTGAAGTGTAGGATAAGATTGAGCATGCATGTTTGGCTGTTCTCTATTCATCAGGAGTCTGTGGAGTTGGTGGGCCTTTTCAAAGACTTCATGGTTCAGTACAGTAAGGTGTATGGCACCCAGGAGGGTGAGTATAAACGCATAGAAGCAAGACTTCGTTTGCGCATGTACTCATTGGGATTTCATGTGAATTGAGTTTTTTAAAATACACAATGCACAACCTGGTTGTCTTATGTGTTATTTTGTGTGTTTAGAGACCGACCGCCGCTTGCAGATCTTCCACGAGAACTTTAAGACCGCTGCAAAAATCCAGTCTTTAGATGAAGGATCTGCCGAGTATGGCATCACCAAGTTCAGTGACCTAACTGGTGCGTATACATACAATGGGTACGGAAAGTATTCAGACCCTCTTCAATTTTTCACTCTGTTATTTTGCAGCCATTTGTTAAAATCAATTAAGTTCATTTTTTTCCTCATTAATGTATACACAGCACCCCAGATTGACAGAAAAAAAATTGAATTGTTGAAATTTTTGCAGATTTATTAAAAAATAAAAACTGAAATATCACACAGCCATAAGAATTCAGACCCTTTGCTGTGACACTCATATATTTAATTCGGGTGCTGTCCATTTCTTCTGATCATCATTGAGATGGTTCTCCACCGTCATTGGAGTCCAGCTGTGTTTGATTATACTGATTGGACTTGATTAGGAAAGCCACACACCTGTCTATATAAGACCTTAGAGCTCACAATGAATGTCAGAGCAAATGAGAATCATGAGGTCAAAGGAACTGCCTGAAGAGCTCAGAGACAGAATTGTGGCAAGGCACAGATCTGGCCATGATTACAAAAACAAATTCTGCTGCACTTAAGGTTCCTAAGAGCACAGTGGCCTCCATAATCCTGAAATGGAAGACATTTGGGCCGACCAGAATACTTCCTGAAGCTGGCTGTCTGGCCAAACTGAGCGATCGGGGTGGAAGAGCCATGGTGAGAGAGGTAAAGAAGAACCCACAGATCACTGTGACTGAGCTCCAGAGATGCAGTCAGGAGATGGGAGAAAGTTCTAGAAAGTCAACCATCACTGCAGCCCTCCACCAGTCGGGGCTTTATGGCAGAGTGGCCCGACAGGAAGCCTCTCCTCAGTGCAAGACACATGAAAGCCCGCAAGGAGTTTGCTAAAAAACACCTGAAGGACTCCAAGATGGTGAGAAATAAGATTCTCTGGTCTGATGAGACCAAGATAGAACTTTTTGGCCTGAATTCTAAGCGGTATGTGTGGAGAAAAGCAGGCACTGCTCATCACCTGTCCAATACAGTCCCAACAGTCAAGCATGGTGGTGGCAGCATCATGCTGTGGGGGTGCTTTTCAGCTGCAGGGACAGGACAACTGGTCGCAATTGAAGGAAAGATGTACAGGGATATCCTGGACCGAAAACCTTCTCCAGAGTGCTCATGACCTCAGACTGGGCCGGAGGTTCACCTTCTAACAAGACAATGACCCTAAGCACACAGCTAAAATAACGAAGGTGTGGCTTCAGAGCAACTCCGTGACTGTTCTTGAATGGCCCAGCCAGAGCCCTGACTTGAAGCATCTCAGGAGAGACCTGAAAATGGCTGTGCACCAATGTTCACCATCCAACCTGACAGAACTGGAGAGGATCTGCAAGGACGAATGGCAGACGATCCCCAAATCCAGGTGTGAAAAACTTGTTGCATCATTCCCAAAAAGACACATGGCTGTATTAGCTCAAAAGGGTGCTTCTTCCTAAATATTGAGCAAAGGGTCTGAATACTTATGGCTCTGTGATATTTCAGTTTTTCTTTTTTCATAAATCTGCAAAAATGTCAACAATTCCATTTTTTTCTGTCAATACGGGGTGCTGTGTGTACATTAATGTGGGGAAAAAATGAACTTAAATGACTGCAATATAAAAAAGAGTGAAAAATATAAGGGGGTCTGAATACTTTCCGTACCCACTGTATGTTAGCATATAACTGCCACGCTGTTTCTAGCTAGACACAAGATTATCTTTTCTTTCAAAAGATAGTCATGAGCGAACTGGTTTCCTTCACTTTGCTTCCAGAGGAAGAGTTTCGCTCTACTTACCTGAACCCGCTGCTGAGCCAGTGGACCCTCCAGCGACCAATGAAGTTGGCCCCTTCTGCCCGAAGCCCCGCCCCTGCCAGCTGGGATTGGCGAGATCATGGCGCTGTTAGCCCTGTTAAGAACCAGGTACCACGACAGTAGGACTTGCACTCAATAGCATGTGACGAATGAAATGCTAAAACCGACGACGAGATCACACAGTATTAAATGTGCGTGTGTGTCTTGTAGGGTATGTGTGGATCTTGCTGGGCATTTTCAGTCACAGGGAACATCGAAGGACAGTGGTTTCTGAAAAACGGAACTCTGCAGTCTTTGTCCGAGCAAGGTAATGTTCTGCCGCCAAAGGTGTTTACGTGAAATAAATTCTCAGCACGGTATGATCGTCCTGCCCGATGATAGCTGGGTTGGGCTCCAGCACTCCCGCGACCCTAGTGAGGAGAAGCGGCTCAGAAATTGGATGGATGCATGGATGGTATGATTGGTTTATTGAATTCTGGGTTACAGAGCTGGTTGACTGCGATGGGCTGGACCAGGCGTGCAGAGGCGGGTTGCCATCAAATGCTTACGAAGCAATTGAGAATCTCGGTAAGCATGAGTCAATCCGCTTCCAATTCCCATTGTTCCTAGCCGAGGATCGTGCTGGAACAATGCATCATGTTGCCAGTGTGTCTAACGATGGTCTTCCTGCACGTGTGGCTAAGGCGGTCTGGAGTTGGAGAGCGACTACTCCTACACCGGCCGCAAACAGAAGTGCGACTTCACCAGCAGGAAGGTAGCCGCATACATCAACAGCTCTGTGGAGCTGTCCAAAGATGAAAATGGTGAGGCCACAAAAGGAAGGAGCAGACATAATCGTGACATTCAATAGACTAAAGTACAACATGACGCACACAAGGCAATATATAAACACAAGTGTCCCCTGATCATGTGCAATTGTCAAAAGGCAGCATTGGTCAGTGCAGGTGGTGGATGTTTAGGCTTTTGAATATCTGTTCGAAAAGGATATGTGGGTGTGTTTGGTTTTCGCAGAAATTGCAGCTTGGTTGGCTGAAAACGGCCCCATCTCTGTAGCTCTGAATGCTTTTGCCATGCAGGTAAACCCAACCGTCACTGTTGACTTCATTGAGAAGAAGCCATAAGCACGGCTAATTGCTTTCATTTGACTTATTGTGCAGTTTTACAAGAAGGGTGTTTCCCACCCTTTCAAGATCTTCTGTAACCCCTGGATGATTGACCACGCAGTGCTTCTGGTGGGCTACGGAGATCGTAAGTGATTATCTACGAACGGCTAACTCATTGCTAGCGCGGCGGTTCCGATGACTGAACTGCAACGTGAACAGGAGAAGGAAATTGACACACAACTGGGCAAATTGTATCCATCTTATTTTAGGTTTCATATGTTAATAGATCATGACATCAATAGATTTCATATGAGGCTGTATTAATCTGGCATCATGGACTGTGTCTTTTCAGGTCAGGGAATTCCATTCTGGGCCATCAAAAACAGCTGGGGTGAGGATTATGGGGAGCAGGTAAGTCAAACCCAAGGCAGACAGGAGCAGTCTTTGCGGATGACAAAATGACCGTTGAACACAGTAAAACTTGATCTGTTGTATCATTATTATTTGTTTCTCACACAGGGTTACTACTACCTATACAGGGGCTCCAATGCATGTGGGATCAACAGGATGGCTTCGTCTGCTGTTGTCACCTAATTCAATGAAACTGCACTTTCTTGCCGTTTCCCGCGCACAGATGCATAATGTCATATTGTGATTGCAGACATTTGAGCCGGACTGCATGACGTACCCATACCCGCGTCCTCGTGATGTTACTGTTAAACCAGGCTCGTTTTCCTTCAAACACATACCACAACTACTATTACTAGCTTCAAAATAATATACTGAAATTTTAAGTTAATTTACCGTTGATTTAATGTGCGCTTTTAATTGTTTAAATGTCAAGCATTGGTTTGAAGTCATTTTCTCTGACAGTAACGGTCTATATGAGGCACTAGTCATAGTTAGGCCACATGTGCTATGAATTTTATTACCACTGGCTGAGGAAACGTTAACGGTCATCTGGCCGGATTAGCCCATATTTGTTTACCTACTCTTACATTTGTTAGAAGCTGATAAGAAATAAATAAATGATGAGAAATAAATTCAAATGAATGGACCCATATTTATTTATTTGTGTGTTTGCTTGTTTGTCTCTGTACTTGTTTATGTGGTGTGGTCAAATGATAAGGCTGGAAATAGTAACAACATTTTGACAACATAAGGAGCAGAAAGTAGATATCTGGTTTAAAATGTTGTAAAATTCAAAAGTCGTCCAAAAAGTGAAGTACATATACCTGAAAAATCAGTAACAAATTACTGTTAAGTATTTGTACTTTTGCAAAAAAAAAAAAAAAAAAAAAGCACAGCCACACTACCGGTCTGAGTAGTGTGGCAGCAAAAGTAGAAAAAAAAAAAAAAAAAAAAGCTTTTTCTACGTATTAAAATTAAAAAAAACATTTTATTTATTTATTTTTACTGCATTTTTTCTTTCGCGTTCACCCTGGAGGCATCGTGACGGTGTCCCAAACTCCGTGGTAGGTGGCGGTAATGGACCAGAACGTTTGTTGCCGGCCGTCATTAAACGAAGAAGAAGGAAAAAGCAGCAGCAGAAGAAGAAGGTCTCGAACGTGTTCCGGAAGTGAAGTGAAGTAAAGTGGACGCGTAACGCATGTGGTCCAATTGAACTGTGAATACAACAGCCCTTTCATTCTTTTGAGGCCACTTTTGGATCCTGACAAGACACAGGGACACATTTGCTACTGAGAAGACGTTCATCATTTCAAGGTACTTTTATAACTAGCACTAAACCGGTAGAGCTTGGCTAACGTCAGCTAAGTAGCGGTCACGTGAGGAAAAGGATTCACTTCAAATTGTCAACACACGTTCGCAAATACGTTTAGAGAGGAGCCTACAAAAATGTCTCAATTTAACTGAACGTTCTGTTGTAAAAGTTGTTGTGATATGATTAAAAAAAAAAAAATGGCTGTTACCATTTTCTCAGGATTCGAGTTACGATAACAGTAGACTACCTTTATGTATTTGTTTCTTTTTCCCCATTTCCTCAGCTGGCTTAGAACGCGAACATTTCATAATGTCACAGGCCACTAAACGCAAGCACGTCGTCAAGGAGATTCTTGGAGACGTTTTCGTGCCGACGGAGAAGCAGCAGATTGTGAAGGTTTGGAAGACTTTTCATGCTACGTGATATTTTACTACAATGGATTGCAAATCCTTACATATGAGCCAGGATCCCAACTATTTATTCTTCATTTTCTGTCTCAAATTTCCCCCCTCTCACTGTCTCTTGTAGGTGACTGGTAGTCGTGGTAACAACCTCCATGAAACTGTCACAGCTCAGGGCGAGATGTTCCTGGTGAGCATGCCCACAAAGTTCCGCAAGAATATTTGGATCAAGAGAGGTGAGTGCAAGAGTTGGAAGACATGCCATCAGGAGCCCTCCAAAACATCTGTGACGCACAACTTTCTTTTGACCTGCGACCTCCCATCCTACCAACCTAATGCTACCGTGAACCCGTCATGCATTTTCTCTCTGAGTGACATTAACTACAACTAAAAATTTCTTGTAATTCTCCGCTAATCTTTTCCAGTACACCAAAATGATATAAAATATTCCTGTTTCCTCAGTGTTTTTGGACATATCAAAGCATCACATTTTCATGTGCCTGCCAACGCTTGTGATTTTGTGATCTCATTTTTCCGCACCTTGGTCTTTCTCTAAAGGTTCTGACCTGATGTTATTTTATTTGTTCCCTCACATCTAGGTGACTATGTGATCGTGGATCCAATTGAGGAGGGAGAGAAGGTGAAGGCAGAAATCAGCTCCATTCTTTACAAAGATCACATTGTGTACCTGCAAAAACAGAATCTCTGGTGTGTGGCAAGTCAAACGCAACACACACTGACTGGTGCGTGTGAACCCCCTCAATGTGCTTGAGTGAAATTGTCCCAATCGTGTGCCTCCAGGCCCCAAGGCTTTGTGATTGAAAACAAGGCAAACCAACAGCCAGACCAGGAAAACAACACTGAGGAGAAACACCAAGAGGAGGACAGCGCTGGCGACGCCGAAGACGAGGACGATTTGTTTGTGAACACCAACCGCTCCACCTACCAGTACAGTGAGAGTGACGATGAAGAGGACAGCGACGCTCAGGACACAGAGTGATAGTGGGAACACTGAGGCTGCCGACTCGTATTGTGACAATTCTCAGGCATTATAGTTCTTTTTTCCCGCTGATCCTACAGCTTCCTCGTTCCTTCCAGGCTTCACATCACAGCCGCATGGACGCTTTGATGGCTGGCCTCATTCTTGCACGTAATTAATTGTTCGGTGCACGGGCACCCACATTTGAATCTCAAGAAACATGTTTTTTTTTTTTTTTACATTTCACTGAAATTGATGACAAACATTTCCACACGGTTTTCCATCCATTTTCTGTACCGCTTCTCCTCACAAGGGTCGCCGGCGTGCTGGAGCCTATCCCAGCTATCTTCGGGTGAGAGGCAGGGTGCACCCTGAACTGGTCGCCAGCCAATCGCAGGGCACATATAGCCAAACAACCATTCGTTTATTTTGTGCTTATAAACTTTATGTCTGGATCCTAAATTGTATCACGTTTATCATTTTATGAAAGAGAATTATGTAAGTTACAATTTCATAGCTTGCAGCTCCTTTAGTCCAACCCCAATTCCAATGAAGGTGGGACATTGTGTTAAATATAAATATAAGTAGAACATGATTTGCAAATC
Source organism: Phyllopteryx taeniolatus (assembly GCF_024500385.1). Taxonomy (NCBI): domain Eukaryota; kingdom Metazoa; phylum Chordata; class Actinopteri; order Syngnathiformes; family Syngnathidae; genus Phyllopteryx; species Phyllopteryx taeniolatus. The sequence continues at coordinate 1,548,852 of NC_084511.1, forward strand.
ATTGTATTGTTTTTATTTAATTGAATACAATAAAAAGACAAGATATTTCATGTTCAAACTGATAAACTTGATTGTTTTTAGCAAATAATCATGAACTTAGAATTTTATGGCTGCAACACGTTCCAAAAAAGCTGGGACAGGGTCATGTGTACCACTGTGTTGCATCACCTTTTCTTTTAACAACATTCAACATGGGAACTGAGGACACTAATTGTTGAAGCTTTGTAGGTGGAATTCTTTCCCATTCTTGCTTGATGTACAGCTTCAGCTGTTCAACAGTCCGGGGTCTCCGTTGTCGTATTTCACGCTTCATAATGCGCCACACATTTTCAATGGGAGACAGGTCTGGACTGCGGACAGGCCAGTCTAGTACCCGCACTCTTTTACTACGAAGCCACGCTGTTGTAACACGTGCAGAATGTGGTTTGGCATTGTCTTGCTGAAATAAGCAGGGGTGTCCATGAAAAAGACGTTGCTTGGATGGCAGCATGTTTCTCCAAAACCTGTATGTACCTTTCTGCAATAATGGTACCTTCACAGATGTGTAAGTTGCCCTAACACAGCACCATACCATCACAGATGCTGGCTTTTGAACTTTGCGTCCATAACAGTCCGGATGGTTCTTTTCCTCTGGCCCGGAGGACACAACCGTCCACAATTTCCAAAAACAATTTGAAATGTGGACTCGTCGGACCACAGCACACTTTTCCACTTTGCATCAGTCCATCTTAGATGAGCTCTGGTCCAGAGAAGCCGGCGGCGTTTCTGGGTGTTGTTGATAAATGGCTTTTGCTTTGCATAGTAGAGTTTCAAGTTGCACTTACGGATGTAGCGCCAAACTGTATTTACTGACATTGGTTTTCTGAAGTGTTCCTGAGCCCATGTGGTAATATACTTTACACATTGATGTTGGTTTTTGACGTAGTCCCGCCTGAGGAATAAATTTTTTTTTCTTTCGTATTTCATTCATGTAGTCAGGACCAAACCGTTTAGTGATTTATTGACCAGTAGCAGAACTTTAAAATCTATTCTCAAGCTGACTGGAAGCTAGTGTAAAGACTTTAGAATTGGAGTAATATGCTCTGACCTCTTTGTTCTGGTCAGAACCCGAGCTGCAGCATTCTGAATGAGCTACAGCTGTTTAAAGGTCAGATGACAAAGATGTTATGGGCTCAGTTAAAATGAATATTTGCATTGTTTATATGTTATGTAATACATGCACATAACGTCCAGCAAGTTTTCAACCATAGTTTTAGCTAAAAATTTGGTTTTTATGATGCATATTGAGCCCTACCCGAACATACCCGAAGCTGTAGTTACTCTATGCACCACAAGGGCTACCGGAAGTGACGTTGAAATTGACAAACACGGCGCGCGACACTATAGCAAGGGCGAGCAACGTGTTGGAATATGTGGAGGAGTAGGATTTTGACGATTGTGTAGATGGGAAGACATATATATATATACACACACATATATATATATATATATATATATACATATATATATATATACATATATATACATATATACACATATATACATATATATACACATATATATACACATATATACATATATATATACATATATATATATATATATACATATATATATATATATATATATATATACACATATATATGTATGTATATATATATATATGTGTGTATATATATGTATATATGTGTATATATGTATATATATATGTATATATGTGTATATATGTATATATATGTATATATATATATGTGTATATATATATATGTATATATATGTATATATATATGTATATATATATATATGTGTATATATATATATATATATATGTATATATATATATGTTAATTGGAGACTCTAAATCGCCTGTAAGTGTGACTGTGAGTGCGAATGGTTGTTTGTTTGTATGTGCCCTGCGATTGGCTGACAACCAGTTCAGGTTGTACCCCGCCTCCTGCCCGATGACAGCTGGGATAGGCTCCAGCACGCCCGCGACCGTAGTGAGGAGAAGCGGCTCAGAAAATGGATGGATGGATGGATATGTATATATATGTATATATATATATATATATATATATATGTATATATATGTATGTATATATATGTACTAGAGGAAAATTGGGGTCATTACTTTTTTACTCCCCCTCAAAGATCGTGCTGCAAGTAGTAGTAAACTAAACTTTTGTTGGGTTTGACTTCTTGTCAGAAACCCTCAGTGGCACATGCCAACACTCATTCTGTGTCTTTGACACGCTATCCCACAGTTCAATTAGCTGCATTGGGCTTCGTTTATGGACCAAGAGGATCGTGTGGTATGCACACGGCTCCTGCTCTTCGTTGTCAGGGAAGTCAAACGTGAGGAAGCCAGGGTGGTGGATGGGGTACACGTTCAGCCGAGCCATGCACATCCCAACAAAAACATCGTCTATTGGGAAGAGGTGAACTCTTCCAGAAAGTTCATGTAGACGTTTTGCCATCTGGCCTGAGTACAACACTCCTCCGCCACCTGCATAGGTGGGATAGAGTCCATTGTAGAAGCTGTCTGGCACGAAGTACTTGGACTGGTTCACTCGATTGGGAAACGCTGCACTGATGACGTCGCCAACCATGAATTCATTCATGGCGTGTTCTGCATGAGGCCTCTCTAGCTCGTCGTGGAGGTAGGCGATCATGTTTGGCGTGTTGACAAAAACGTCGTCGTCACCCTTGAATACAAAGCGAGTCTGGCCGCAGTGGCCCGAGAACCACTTCCAGAAGAGAACGTCCTTCAAGGTGAGGTTGAAAAAAGTGTCGCTGAAGTTCCACTGTACAATGTCACCGTAATTTTGACCCTCCATCCGCAGCAACTCAGCTACATCCCCTCCAGAGTCTTGGGGGTTCTCTTTGCCTATCAGGAACACCCGCCGGATATATCCTCCAATCTCCTGTTTTCTCTTACTGTTCTTTCTGTGTGTGGCCACCCAGCCCACTTGGCCCCAGGTCTGTCGGATGGCCTGACGGTTCTTGAAGTTCACCTCGGTCGACTTGATGGCGAGGAGAAGCAGCGGTGGTTCCTTCTCATTGGCTGCTCCTGCTCCACAGGTTGCATTTGTAGAGTGCATGATGACTGGGTAGTTTCTATGATTCATGCGGCTCACAAAGTCTTGCATCTGCTGTGGTAGCTGCTCAAATTTCCTCCTCATGGAGTCAGAGTTAGTAACCGCCAAGAAGCTTAGCCTCAGAACAGAATCATAAATGTCCTTATTCTTAAAGGCCATGACAGCATTTTGGGCATTCAGGATGGGGTTAAAATGGCGGTCAATGGCCACCTGGAGTTGGTTCCAGAAAGAGTCTTCATTGAGCCTCCAGAAAGTTTTAGGCAGGGAGGCAAAGTTCTTACTTTTAAAACTTCCAAAGGCCACAAAATGATGACTTTTTGGAGAATGCAACGCATCAATGGTCGCCTGCGGTGCCGCCTTATTCATGTGTGAACACACCATGACGCCAAGGAAGACAAAGAGAAGGACCAGGCAGATGCATGTGCTGCACACACAGATGAGGACTCTCTGCCACTGACAGTGGAACCGTGCCATTCTACTGCAAAAGCAGACAAAATATTGTATATTAGTTTTGACAAGAATTCATCGTTTACAATAAAGGTGAGGCGACTGCTGTCAGAAATGTTTTGTCACCTTAACGAGGTTTAAAAGAATGAGGAGAATCTGAAAACTAACATCTAAAACCTTTGGTCTTCAAGAGAATTCCTGCTTCTCACTGAGCTCACAGTCACAGCAGTACAAGACTTTTCATACATATGGTGTATTGTATTGCCAATTTGGTCCCTCATCAGTCAGTTAGTTTCATCAATTGTACTGTATTGCGTCAGGAGGAGAACGTCAACATGGCATTTTTAAATGGAGGTGTCACGTACGTGGTTAGAGCGAAGGCGAGTAACGCAAGGCAAGAACATGGTGGACCCAATTGCAGGGAAGCAGGGAGGCAAGGCAGGAGTGCGGGAGTCTCAAAATAATAATATTTAATCTTCAAAAAGGGAAAACTGAACGAAGTCCCACAACAGATAATCAAATCAAAGTAACAAAGAAACACTCAAATATCTAAAACTGGAAACAAACTATGACCTGTGAGTAAGACGTGGAATAGATAGGGAAAATGACACCTGACAATGACATACCACAATGATAAAGACAACTGGCGACTAAGACATGGCAAAGACATGTGACAACGACAATGAACCGACAAGAACTGAAAGAAACCAGGGAACTAAATACAAACAAATTGACGAGACAACGAGGAACACCTGGACAAGACACGAGTGACTGGAGAGAGCTGATTGCTAATTCGTACAATTTGCAATTTCACCAATGTGATTTTACAAGAGTTGCCCAAGTACCCAGCTTCAAAAACATTTCTTTATTACCATTCATCTTTTAAAGAAATAAACACAATATCTCATCAATGTATAGTTATTTTAAATGAATGAAACCTCAATTTTCTAGAAAGAAGCAGTAGTACAAGATCCAAAAGCTGTTTAACATAACATCTCAGAAGGGTATAATTCAGAATTCAATTTGTTCTGCTCACCTCTTTTTTGGCCCAAGAGTTTTTTTCTTTTACTGAAAACCTCTGATGAGGAGCGATTAGTATCCCATGCTGTAGTGATGACTACAATTGTGCCTCAATTCCCTGTAAAAAAGAAAACTCAGTTCGATCGGTCATTCTCGCTGAAATAATATTGAAATCATTTTGTCTGTGGACTAATGACAGCCTTTCAATTATGGGGGAGAGAGGCGAACTGAAACGTTGGTCACATTCTTTTTAAATATCCCCACTGCCCCCCCACCTGAAAGAACTGGTTCAGCAGCTGATGAAATGTAAATCCTTCTGCAAGAGAGCAGTCTCCTGAAGAGAAGATGTGCGCATATTATCGGTTTAATCGCTCTTAAAGTCCTCATCAGGTTTGACTGGAATACGGTGGGGTGGAGTCCCTCAAATGCCAGGGATGCTTTTATGATACAGTAGGATCCTATATATCCAAGTGAGCTTGGATGGGAAGGCTACGTTACCAAAATTGTTATGTTCGCATTGAATCTGCTTGTTTGTAAGGGGGGTGGGGGGAGTGCAACATCCTGAAGCCAAGTTCAGCCAAGCGAAATGCTACAAAATGAAAAGACGGTTGAGGATAAATTAATACAATTTAATGAAGCAAATATTAGAATGAAGGCTGTAAATGTAGGTTAGTGTTTGTGATAGTCTTTAGACCTGATCGTGTTTGGAGCATATCCCAGATGTGCTCAGGCGAAAGACAGCCTGGACTGGTTGTCGTTGAATCTTAGGGCACACATAGGGACAGGCGGCCATTTTCACACCCAGACCGGCACTGAGTGTGAAGCAATTGAACCCGCTCTCCCAGCACCAACGCCAGATGAGTAACATTACACCATCAGTGATCCATACAATGATCGACAATCCTTATTTGACGGTGATGACGAACAATAACAATGGAACAAAGGGAACATATGCATTACAGTATGGAGGCGATGTCAAATCCAGATTGCAACACATTGCCTGAGGAACTGAGAAATCATGTGAGAGTGCAGAATGAACTTTTTTTTTTCTTTTTATCAACAAAATGACCACGACAGAGAAACTGAATGTTGATTTGTAAATCACCTATACGGGTACCTCAAGCTGTAGCCTGAGAGAAACATTGAAAGATGGTTACAACATTCCCCGGGTAGGTATGTAAAATACCTGGTTTGGGCAGACAGGCCACTTTAAGTGGTGGTGAGGCAAGATCCTGTAGCAGGAGATAGTGGTGGGGGTGTTGCTTACATGGAGCCACGGGCCAGAATGCATTGACATTGAAAATAATTGCCCCTAAGCCAGTGGTTGCCAACCTTTATTGTCTTGTGTGCCCCCCCTGAACGTTTTTTGTCATACCATGAGTACGTGGTGATGGTTCTCCAAAAGCACCGGTAGAACTTAACACAACGATAACAATGATTGAAAGCCATTCAGCCAGTGCCTGTGGTGGCTGCGGTCCATTTACAGTAGCTATGTTGTCACCATTTATCCACTTGTTGCATGGCTAAACTCCCGACAAGGTTGCCAAATGTTCCAAAAAGTATCCAAAAATAAATAATGCTCTCCTCACAATTGACTCCAAAATTGACATACTCAAGGTAAAATCTGGGTTGTTTAGTTGAACTCAAGGCTGAAAGATGCTCGCAGGAAGCCATTACCTCTTGTGTTATATAAATTCTGTTGTGACAATGAATGTTACAGTAAGTAGGATCCCAGAACAATCTAAGACAAAAGGCAGTGTTCATATGTTTTATTGCTTACTCATGCTACAATATATTACAGAACTGGTTTGTTGGCTAGCTTTGTTTTAATCACCAGGCAACGAACAAAAGTGTTTAGTTTTTTTATTTTTTATTTTTAAATGTGTTTTATATTTCAGAAAACTATGCCCTATCTCCATATGCTGTTGTGAACTGTTTATTTATTGTGTTGAAGCTGCAAAAATGTGTAAGCTCATTTTTAAAAATTATATTTGGATAAATTGAACTTTTGAAAAACTAGATCCACTTTCAAGCGAATGATCAAAATAAATGTAATTGCATGTGCATTGCCACAAACTGTTGTATTGCTATTACTGTATGTGTATATAAAGTACAATATCAGAGTGCTATTTTGCTTATTAGAAACCATCACCAAAAAAAAAGCAATTTTTGGGGGGAGTCTGGAACAGATTAATGGCATTTCAACTCATTTCAAAGGGGAAAGATGATTTGAGATACGAGTGTTTTGAGTTACAAATTAAAATCGTATTTCAAGGCACCGCTGTCGTTTTATGAACCCAAGTTCGACTTAAGATGGAGGATCTCTGCGAACAACGTTGGGGTCGTCCAAAGGTTCAATTTTGAAGTCGTCAGGTCGTAGTTTCATGATGGTGGTTTTCAGGGAATACCACCACCCTCTCCATGTGTACCAAACGACACCGTCATCCGTCAGTCCACTATAGTATCCACCGGGGTAGTACTTGCCATTGAGATGGGCTGAGTGGCACCTGGGGAGATTTTAAATGTGATGATAAACTCAAGTATCAGGCTGCATGTATTTCAAAGCACCACTGTGCAAAAAAAAACAAAACATCTACCTTCAAATAGCGTCAAAATGATTTCGATGGTTCATACGCTGTTAATAAGGAAACCATCCTCACATCAACCCTATACGACCTCATTTAAAAACAAAAGAATAATTTTTATAAAAGGTACTTGGAGGCAAGTGCATACTTGTTGAACCACCAGCCTCCTTTATCTTCCTGTGCACAACTGCCTTGGTAGTTGTCGTTGTCCTTGTCATAAGTGCTGAATTGGATGCCCTGGTGACTGGCCCAGTCTGACACACCGGCCTGGTAATTCCCAGAGAGAGCGTCTCCTGCTGTGCCAGTGTATGTGCCGAAAGTGAGTCTGTAGCTATCCTGCAAAGGACAGAAAGAGATGAAACTCCACAGATGGGTTCAAATAAAGGACTGCAATGAAATATTTATAGGATTTGTCTTCCTGTGTGGACCAACATTTCTATTTCATCCATGTTGGGTCACTTATCCTAGAGCCCATACCAGCTGACTTTGGAAAAGAGGCAAGCTACACCCTGGATAAATCACAAGGGCCAATAAAAGCTACAGTATAAATCAGATGTTTACATACACTTTATAAAGACACACACACTTTTTTCCCCTTTCTCTGACATGAAATCTGATTAAACCTTGCCTGTTTTAGGTCAATTAGGATTACCAAAATGTTTCTATTTGCTAACGAATCCCACTTGCTAAAGAATCCCACCATCCCAGTCCCCAAGAAACCCGCAATCTCGGGTCTGAATGACAACTGTGGTTATGAAATCCTTTGAACGCATCGTGCCGGACCACCTCAAGAGTGTCACAAGGTCCCTGCTGGACTCCCTGTAGTTTGCTTGTCTGTGGATGACGCCGACGACATGGGACTTCAGCATCAAACTTCTCATGATGCTGTGTATTTCATGACGTGAACCAGTCCCTTCTGTAGAAAACAACCCCACAACATGATGCTGCCATCCCCTTATTTCAAAGTTGTGATGGTGTTCTCAGGCTTGCAAGCTTCCCTCTTTTTCCTCCAAACATAACAATGCACATCATGGCCAAACAGTTCAATTTAGTTTCATCAGACCACAGGACATGTCTTCAAAAATTGAGGTCCTTGTCCCTGTGTGCATTCACAAACTGTAATCTGGCTTTAATGTTTCTTTTGGAGTAAAGGCTTCTTCCTGGCAGTACAGAAGTCATTTCACTGTGAATAATGACACACTCTTACCAGCTTCAGCCAGCATCTCCAACAAGGTCTTTTGCTTTTGTTCTTGGGTTCATATGCACATTTTGGACCGAAGCACGTTCGTCTCCGTGTCCTTCCTGGAAATTGCACCCAAGGATGAAACAGAATTGTGAAAGTCCACAATCATCTACTGTATCTTCTTGATATCTTGGCCGATTTGTTTTGACTTTCCCATGATGCTGCACAAAGAAGCAGTGTGTTTCAGGTGTGCCAAATTCATATACATCCTCAGGAGTGTCTCTAATTAACTCAAATTCAGAAGCTTCCCAAGAACTGACATCATCTGGGTTTCCCAAATTGTTTAAACACATAGTAATCATACTTTATGTAAACTTTTGACTTTGAAGAAAGTAATGAATAATGGTCCCAAAAAATGACGCTTCTTTATTGTGGCATTGAGCAAATAAATAGGAAAAGTTTAGTCTGATTTCATATCCGACCATGAGGGAAAAAAAGCCCATTTGTCTTTTTATATAGTGTGTGTGTAAACATCTGGTTTCAACTTACATGTATATGCAGATATTCTAGTCAACCAAATATACAGTACATGCATGGTGTTTGGAACATGGGAGGAAACCATGGAAGGATGGGGAAAACTCTCCAAGAGAGTCAAACATTTGATTTATGTACGCTTTTCGAAACAACTTTAGGTTGCCAGAAATAAGTAAAACAAATAAAAATAAGCTTTAGGTTAAATAAAAGTGTGGTATAATTAACAATGTATAAAATGGGTAGGTAGGTATGCAGCCTGATGGGGAGCACAAGCCAGTGCAAACTGTAGGCCGGTCCCAAGCCCGTATAAATGCAGAGGGTTGCGTCAGGAAGGGCATCCGGCTTAAAACTTTGCCAAACAAATACGTATAAGCCCTCATCCAAATAATTCCATACCGGAGCAGTTGTGGTCGGGGTTTACAGCGTTCACCACCGGCGCCGTTAACCTACAGGGTGCAAATTCACCTAATGTGGGTCGAAGACAAGGGAGAGGTCGAAAGCGGGTTCTTAGGCAGAAAGAGAAGACGAAAGCACCGACCTGAGAACTGAATGTGGTGACTTTGAATGTCAGGACTATGACAGGAAAAGCTCGTTAGTTGGTTGACTGTCATGATCTGTCCCCTGCAGTTAGTCTGCGGAGCTTACGTAGCGCTTTGTGCCTCTGTATCTGTAATGGAGGCTCTGTATCCCTTTTATGCCGGAACAGTTTTACTGTGTCACAGTGGAGTTTTGAAGCAGCCGCTGTGGTTTCTTAGTAAAGTAAAAGTAAATCATTACATATCTACAACAATGAAACATTAGATATGAGTGTTGCATGGGGCTCTAGTGCTACACTTTGTGAGGGAAGGACAGGAGAAGAAGCATGCAGGACAAGGGTCGTGAAGCCGGCTGTACAACTGAAGTGAGAGTCTGAGTGAGGGGATACCCAAGCAATTTGCATATTAATGAGTGATTTGTCGCAATAAGTGAGTGGCCCCACACCCAGCGAAAGTGTCTCAGGGGTGTGTGCCTGTGGCACATGCAAGTGAAATGACACCGTTTCGCATGCACAAAGACTGACAGAAGTGTCCTGTAATTGCTGTGCCTGCACCGCGGAGGCTGACCCCACCCGATCAATCGAGAGCCGGGATTGGGCCCAGGGGTCCACCCGAGAGCAGCCCGGTGGACGGGACACATCCCACACCGAGGGACCCAGGGTGGTCCGCCGGCCCCACCGAGGTGCCCCAACAACTGGCCACCCGGTGGAGGCCGCAGGGATCCAATGCCACCTCCCAACCAACCCCCTCACCCCCTTGCCACTTCCTCCACCATGGAAAAAGCACAGACGTGCTGAAACCCTATCCGACACCTACACCCTCCCGACCCCATACCAGTCCTCCAGGAACCCCTGGATATGTGCCCAGATGTGACTAGTGAGAAAAATATACACTATATATATTGAGTGGCATGAGTGTGTGCTAAGTGAGTGATTAAGAGGCATGGCTCCTGCAGGTTGGGCCCATCAGGGAGGACAACCACCGACAAGGAGGGCTGCCCCTCCCAGCCCCGCAGCATCGACACCGGGACCCCCCCCCCCTTCCCCCCCACATTCCCGCATTTTTTCTAACACAATACATTCTATGATGAGATTTAGCCACTGATTAATGTTAATAGCGTGTTTGTTTTTCCAGTTTAATAGAATTGTTTTCTTAGCGGTAGCTAACGCGACGAGTAATGATTGTGAATATTTATTACGGAGGTCGATTATGATGAAGTCGCCAAGTATGCACAATCTTGGGGAAAGTGGAATCCTGAAATTCAAAATATAAGAGAGTTTTTGTGTAACCGAAGACCAACAGCATTGAATTGGTGTGCATTCCCATATAGCATGAAAACAGGTGTCTGGGGTATTTTTGGTGCATTGTGCGCATATATTCGATGGAGAGACGTCCATTTTATGTATAGTGTACTGAGTAAAGTGTGTTCTATGGAGCACTTTATATTTGTATAAGCTGTAAATTTGTGTTTTTTGTCATTCTAAACGTATTGTTACATATCTGTATCCAGTAGCTACGGTCAGTGAACATGGAAAGGTCTTCTTCCCCTTTAGTGATTGGTAAGTACTTTGATTTAGTGCATGAAATTAATTTATAAACTTCTGAGAGATTTATTTTACTTTACGGGAGAAGCTCGGTCTTAAATGGAGTCATTGAGAATAAATAATTTATATGAGGTAAGGTTTTGATTTTTATTGTGACTATTCTTCCCAGTAGTAATATTGTAGTAATATATAATAAGTTATTCCAGCGTCTTAAGTCAGCTGAAATTCTTTTCCAGAAGTGGTGTGTAATTGAGATTGGTAGCGCTGAGTTTTGGCGAAGTATTAATACCTAAATATTTAATGTTTCCTATAGGAATTGGGTAATATGGTATTTGAGCTGCAGGAGTCCATGAGTTTGCTGTTATTGGGAGTATTGTTGATTTTGTCCAGTTGCTAGAGTAAACTGATATTTGTGAAAATGTTTTAATGAGATTGAAGACTGCCTGAAGAGAATACTTGGGTTCCTGTAAATAAAGAAGAATATCATCAGCATACAGATTGATTTTGTGTTCTGTCACTAGTGAGCAAATACCTTTATTATTAGCATTCGGACATATAGGTTCGATGAATATTGTAAATAACATTGGTGAGAGTGGACATCCTTGTCTGGTTCCTCTTTGTAAAGTAAAACTTTGTGAAGTAATCCTATTTATGGAGCCTGTCGCTTTCGGCAAATTGTAAAATGTTGCTATCCAATGTACAAATGAATCTCCAATGCCAAATTTGCGAAGTACTGCGAACAGGAAAGCCCATTTAACTTTATCGAAAGCTTTCTCTGCGTCAAGTGACATGATGATTGCGTTTAGATTTTTATGCTGTGACATGCTTATTAAATTGAACAGACGTCTGACATGACCTCAGAGTGGGATCTTTTCCTGACTTTAGTAATAATTTAATTGAACCTGTGTTCATATGGCTACTAATTTGACCTTTAATGTTTATCTCCTTGACTGTTCTGAAAAATAGAGGTGCTAGTATTGGGCAGAAATGTTTAATGAATTCAACGGGGATTACGTCTGGGGCAGCTGTTCATCCCGATTGCATACTTTTTAATGCATTATGTAATTCTGTGATGATTAAGGGAACATCAAGGCTCTCTTTAATTTGTGTATTTAATTGAGGAATGTTTTGATCCTTAATAAAAGTTTCAATTTCTTTTTGGTCTGGGTTGTTCGAAGATGCGTATAAGCTGCTATAATAATTGTCAAATATTTCATTTATTTCTAGTGGTGACTGTGTACAGTTGCCGTTTGAATCTTGAATGGCTGTAATTAATGCCTTTTCTTTATTACGCTGCAATTGCTTCAGAAGGAATTTTTTATTATAAGGATTTATTATTGTACTCAAAGTTACTGTATCTTAACTGTTGTTGCAGAAAATCCTTTCTTTTTGAAAAGATAATGTCTAATTGATTTTTTGCCTTTTGAAGTTGGTTTCTACGCCTATCTGTCAGATTAATTGCATATTCTTCTGTGAGGTGTTTATTTTTTTTCCTCAATGCCATTTTCCAATTTTTGTTCTTGTTTTTTCTTATACGAAGATTATGATATGATTTGACCTCTCAACACAGCTTTCCCGGTTTCCCACAGCAAAGATTGGTGAGAAATTGGTGCATGGTCGCTGATGATGATTGGAGGCATTTTGGGGGTAATTCTTTGAGCTGCCGAATTCTTTGAAAGAAAAAAAACTATTCTTGAGAAAGAGCGGTGAACTGACGAGAAAAGTGTGTATTCTCTTTTTGTACGGTTTTTCAGCCTCCATATGTCAACAAGACAATGCAGTCCTGGGGGCACAAGCCAGTGCAAACTGTAGACCGGTCCCAAGCCTGGATAAATGCAGAGGGTTGCATCAGGAAGGGCATCCGGCTTAAAATTTTGCCCAAAAAATATGAGCGTTCATCCAAAGAATTCCATACCGGATCAGGCGTGGACCGGGTTAACGCCACTGGTACCGTCAACCTGCAGGACGCTGGTGGAAATTCAGCTACTGTGGGTCGAAGACGAAGAAGAGGTGGATAGCGGGTTCTTCGGCAGAAAGAGAAGAGGAAAGCACAGAGCCTAGAATAGAATGTGGGGACTTTGAATGTGGCGACACGGTGGTTGACTGGTTAGAGCGTCAGCCTCACAGTTCTGAGGACCGGGGTTCAATTCCCGGCCCCGCCTGTGTGGAGTTGGCATGTTCTCCCCATGCCTGCGTGGGTTCTCTCCGGGCACTCCGGTTTCCTCCCACATCCCAAAAACATGCATGGTAGGTTAATTGAAAAACTCTAAATTGCCTGTAGGTGTGACTGTGAGTGCGAATGGTTGTTTGTTTGTATGTGCCCTGCGATTGGCTGGCAACCAGTTCAGGGTGTACCCCGCCTCCTGCCCGATGATAGCTGGGATAGGCTCCAGCACGCCCGCGACCCTAGTGGGGAGAAGCGGCTCAGAAAATGGATGGATGGATGGATGGACTTTGAATGTTGGGACTATGACAGGAAAATCTCGGGAGTTGGTTGACATGATGTTTCGGAGAAAGGTTGATATATTGTGTGTCAAGGAGATCAGGTGGAAAGGCAGTAAGGCTGGAAGTTTAGGGGGAGGGTTAAAATTATTTTGCCGTGGTGTAGATGGGAAGAGAAATGGAGTCGGGGTTATTTTAAAGGAAGAGTTAGCTAAGAATGTCTTGGTGGTGAAAAGAGTATCAGATCAAGTGATGAGGCTGAAACTTGAAATTGAGGGTGTTATGTGTAATGTGATTAGTGGCTATGCTCCACAGGTAGGATGTGACCTACAAGTGAAAGAGAAAGTCTGGAAGGAGCTAGACGAAGTAGTTCTGAGCATCCCAGACACAGAGAGAGTCGTGATTGGTGCAACTTGTAATGGACATGTTGGTGAAGGAAATAGGGGTGATGAAGAAGTGATGGGTAAGGATGGCATCCAGGAAAGGAACTTGGGAGGGACAGATGGTGGTCGACTTTTCAAAAAGGAGGGAAATGGCTGTGTTGAACACTTTTTTTCCAGAAGAGGCACGAACATAGGGTGACCTCCAAGAGCGGCGGTAGAAGCACACAGGTGGATTACATCTTGTGCAGACGATGTAATCTGAAGGAGGTTACCGACTGTAAGGTAGTGGTAGGTGCGATTGTAGCTTGACAGCATAGGATGGTGGTGTAAAAGATGACTCTGGTGGTGGGGAGGAAGATTAGGAAGACAAAGGCAGAGCAGAGAACCTTGTGGTGGAAGCTGAGACAGGAAGAGTGTTCAGCGGCTTTTCGGGAAGAGGTGAGATAGGCTTTCGGTGGACAGGAGGAGCTTCCAGAAGACTGGACCACTCCAGCCTAGGTGGTCAGAGAGGCAGGCAGGAGAGTACTTGGTGTATTCTGGCAGGAAAGGAGAGAAGGAGACTTGATGGTGCAACCTCACAGTACAGGAATTCACACAAGGAAAAAGGTTGGCTTAGAAGACAGAGAGGACCGAGGAGAGGCGAAAAGGAATACATTGAGATGCGACACAGGTGGCAAAGGCCAAAGAAGAGGCATATGATGACAAGTATGCCAGGTTGGATACTAACGAAGGAGAAAAGGATCTCTACAGGTTGGCCAGACAGAGGGAGAGAGATGGGAAGGATGTGCAGCAGGTTAGGGTGATTAAGGATAGAGATGGAAATATGTTGACTGGTGCTCGTAGTGTGCTAGATAGATGAAAAAAATACTTCTAGGAGTTGATGAATGAGGAAAATGAGAGAGAAGGAAGAGTAGAAGAGGCAAGTGTGGTGGACCAGGAAGTGGCAATGATTAGCAAGGGGTAAGTTAGAAAGGCATTAAAGAGGATGAAAAATGGAAAGGCAGTCGGTCCTGATGAAATTCCTGTGGAAGTATGGAAGCATCTAGGAGAGGTGGCTGTGGAGTTTTTGACCAGCTTGTTCAATAGAATTCCAGCGAGTGAGAAGATGCCTGAAGAATGGAGGAAAAGTGTGCTGGTGCCCATTTTTAAGAACCAGGGTGTTGTGCAGAGCTGTGGGAACTATAGTGGAATAAAGTTGATGAGCCACACAATGAAGTTATGAGCAAGATTAGTGGAGGCTAGACTCGGGACAGAAGTGAGTGTTTGCGAGCAACAGTATGGTTTCATGCAGAGAAAGAGTACCACAGATGCATTATTTTCCCTGAAGGTGTTGATGGAAAATTACAGAGAAGGTCAGAAGGAGCTACATTGTGTCTTTGTAGATCTAGAGAAAGCATATGACAGAGTACCCAGAGAGGAACTGTGGTACTGTATGCGGAAGTCTGGAATGGCAGAGAAGTATGTTAGAATAATACAAGACATGTACGAGGGCAGCAGAACAGTGGTGAGGTGTGCTTTAGGTGTGACAGAGGAATTAAAGGTGGAGGTGCGACTGCATCAGGGATCAGCCCCGAGCCCCTTCCTGTTTACAGTGGTGATGGATAGGCTGACAGATGAGTTAGACTAGAGTCCCCATGGACCCTGATGTTTTTATATGACATTGTGATTTGCAGTGAAAGCAGGGAGCAGGTGGAGGAACAGTTAGAAAGATGAGGCATGCAGTGGAAAGAACAGGAATGAAGATTAGCCGAAGTAAGACAGAATATACGTGCATGAATGAGAGGCGTAGTGGGGGAAGAGTGAGGCTACAGGAAGAAGAGATAGCATGGGTGGAGGACTTTAAATACTTGGGGTCAACAGTCCAGAGCAATGGTGAGTGTGGTCAGGAAGTTAAGAAACGGGTCCAAGCAGGTTGGAACGGGTGGAGGAAGATGTCAGGTGTGTTATGTGACAGAAGAGTCTCTGCTCGGATGAAGGGCAAAGTTTATAAGACAGCGGTTAGGCCAGCCATGATGTATGGATTGTGTCATGAACGGAACAGAGGATAGGACCCAAACATGCACGACTCCACTACAAGTGGACAGTTTAAAAAAAGAGAGGTTTAATATATGGGCAGAGGTCGGTACACAGGCAGGCAATCCGAAAAGGCAACAGTACCCAAAAACGTGAGGCAAAAAGGCAAGGTCGGTAATCGGAACAGGGTCTAGTCTTACTGTGAGTCGGTGATGTGGAAACAAGGAATGTTGGAACGCGACAATAAGGTACAACGAACTGGCGACTAGAAAGAATGAGACAGGAGGTTAAATGCATGGGGTAATTAGGGTGAACGAGGCACAGGTGGTGAAGATGCTCTCAGGAGCAGGTGTGTACGAGACAGGGGGAAGACAACAACCAGAACACACACCCATGACAATACCCCCCTCCCCTTAATGGCCGGCCCCAGACGGCCCCGGAGCCCCAGGATGCGCAACGCGGAAGCCCCGAATGACTGAGTCATCCACGATAAACGCAGACGGCACCCATGAACGTTCCTCAGGCCCGTAGCCCTCCCAGTCCACCAGATATTGAAACCCCCTCCTCCTCCGACGAGACGACAACAGCCACCTCACAGTGAAGACAGGGCCCCCATCCACGAACCGGGGGTCATGCGGGGGCCTGGATGGGCCTCCTGGGCGGGCTTGAGCAGGCTGACGTGAAAAGCAGGGTGGACCCGCATTGACCTTGGTAGACGAAGCTTCATGGTGACCGGGTTGATGGGGAAGGGCCCCACGAACCTGGGAGCGAGCTTCCTGGACTCCACACAGAGTGGAATATGTTTGGTAGAGAACCAAACTCGTTGACCCACTTTGTAGTTCGGGGCCTGTGTCCTCCTACGGTCAGCTGCGGTTTTGTAGGACCGTCCCTGGCGCAGCAGCATCTGGCGGGCTCGTTCCCAGGTCCTCCTGCAGTGTCTCACCAAGGTCAATGCAGCTGGAACCATGGACTCTGGGGCAGTTTCTGAGACCAGGATTGTGGCTTCTGTGCAGCGAGACATCATAGCCCAGTCTCCAGGTCCTGGTTCAGCCTCTCGGTTTGTCCGTTGGTTTCATGATGGAACGCATATGACAGACTGACGGTAGCACCTATGAGACTGCAAAACTCCTTCCAAAATCGCGAAATGAATTGGGGACCCCTATCAGATACCACATTCTTGGGGAAACCATGAAAGTTGAATCCCTGGTGTATCATTAACTCGGCAGTGTCTTCAGCTGAGGGGAGTTTCGGAACTGCAATGAAGTGTCCCATCCTAGAGAACCTGTCCATGACTGTGAGAATGGTGGTATTTCCTTCAGAGGCCGGTAATCCCATCACAAAATCTACGGAGATGTCTGACCAAGGACGTTGTGGTATTGGCAGGGGTCGCAACTCCTCCAAAGGACGTTTTTTACGAGAGGGCTTGTTAGCAGCACATACCTGGCAAGCATTGACATAGTTGATAACATCCCGTGTAACATAGGGCCACCAAAAGCGCTGTTCGACCACAGATTGAGTTTTGGAAACGCCTGGGTGACATACAGTCCGGTTAGTGTGAGCCCAGTGGATGACTCTTCTCCTTAAGGTCGGAACCAGATAAAGCCGGTTTTCAGGGCAACTTTCAGGGTTCTGAGTGTTCTTCGGAGCCTCTTTTACCGCAGTCACAAATAAAAGCAGAAATGAAACATGACTCGGGCAAAATGGTTTTAGGGTTGGACAAAGAATTATCTACGCTGAAAATACGCGATAAAGCATCTGGCTTACCATTTTTAGAACCAGGTCGGTAGGATAACGTGAAATTTAATCTTGTGAAGAACAGAGCCAATGTAGCCTGCCTCGCATTTAATCTCTTAGCAGATTTAAGATATTCCAGATTCTTGTTATCTGTCCATACTAAAAACGGAGTATGTGCCCCCTCTAGCCAGTGCCTCCACTCCACCGAAGCCACCTTGACTGCCAGCAGTTCACGGTCACCAATGTCATAATATCTCTCGGCTGTCGTCAGTTTTTTAGAGAGATAAGCACAAGGATGTAATTTCCCATCCTTGAGACATTTCTGGGAGAGCACTGCTCCTATACCGGCATCAGACGCATCAACTTCTACTACAAACTGCTTTTTGAGATCTGGCAAAGTAAGGATGGGAGCGGAGGTAAAGCTCGATTTTAGTTTCTGAAAAGCTGACTGACAAAGCGGGTTCCATACGAAAGGTCTGTGTGGCGAGGTAAGATAATGCAAAGGCGAGGCTATAGAACTGAAATTTCTAATGAACTTTCTGTAGAAATTAGCAAACCCTAAGAACCTTTGTACGTCCTTGCCTTGTGGAGCTCACATTTCTCAGCCTTGACATATAGTGCATTCTGCTTTAACTGCTGCAACACAGAGCGGAGTCTCCTCATCCGGGGAGAATATCAAAATATCGTCCAAATATAAAAAAAAACTTTCACATTCAACATGTCACGCAGGACATCATTGACAAAGTTCTGGAACACAGCTGGAGCATTAGTTAGTCCAAAAGGCATCACCAAATACTCGTAATGTCCCGTTGGTGTGTTGAATGCTGTTTTTTGTTCATCCCCCTCCCTTATCCTGACTAGATATGCATTTCTTAAGTCAAGTTTGGTGAAAACCTTGGCTCCCTCCAGGAACTCAAAGGACCGCCTTTGAGTTCCTGGAGATGAGAGGAAGAGGGTACCTGTTTTTCACAGTTATGTCGTTGAGACCCCGGTAATCGATACAGGGTCGCAGAGTCTTGTCCTTCTTGTCCACAAAGAAAAATCCGGCTCCCGCAGGGGATGAAGATGGGCGAATAATCCTGGCTGCCAGTGATTCATCCACATACTCCTTCATAGCATTGTGTTCCGGCCCTGAAAGAGAGAACAACCTCCCTCGTGGGAGTGTGGTTCCAGGCAGTAAGTCAACAGCACAGTCATAAGGTCTTTGGGGTGGAAAGGATTTGGCCTTGGACTTGGAAAAAATGTCTTTAATGTCCTGGTAACAGGTGGGCAGTTGAGATAAGTCAGAATCCCCTGATGAGGTCTGTGGATTTTCATTTGAAACATATCCCTGAACATCACATGGAGGCTTGAAACAGTTCTGGGCGCAATTGCTGCCCTATGACATAACATGCCCAGAGGACCAGTCAATGTGGAGGTTATGTAATTTCAACCATGGGTTCCCTAAAATCAAGTCATGATTCATGGTGTAAAAAACATGAAAACTAATGCGTTCTGAGTGAGAATCAGGAAATGTCAATGTGAGTGTTTGGGTGCGTGAGTGATCTTGCCCATAAAACTGCCGTCTGCAGCATAGGTGTTGCGGTGGTGTTTTATTTGAACGGTTCTAAGGTGCATCCGTCTAACAAGGAGGGAGTTGAGTAAGTTTGCATCAGAACCAGATTCAATTAATACAGGTGTATGAATTTCTTGATCAGGAGAGCATAGTGTCACTTTAGGAAGAACCCGGGAAGGGTCTTCCTTAATGAAATTTAGACTCACCTCTCCCGTACCCTTGCTTCTGACACCGGCAACCTTGGCGTGACAGTTGCTTACGGAATGACCCAACTGCCCGCAGTAGAAGCACTGCCTTTCCCTCAGCCGGCGTTGACGTTCCTCAGGGGAGAGATGGAACCTGCCCAGTTGCATGGGTTCTTCCGTGGTGACGTTAGCCAGTGGATTGCGACCGGAAACAGGGGATCTGCCTTGGTTTGGCGAATCAGCGAGGCTTGTCCTCCAAGTGCACAGTGACGCAGCCCTCCGCCTTAACTCCATCCAGCTCGCGATCCAAAAGCCTTTTGTCGATTTTTACGACGAGAGCGATGAGAGTGTCCAAGTCGATCGGCAGGTCTAGTGGGACCAAACGATCCTTGACGGCGGGGGATAGTCCTTGAAATAATGCATCGAGCAGTGCCCTGTTATTCCACTGATTCTCAGCTGCTAGAATGTGAAACTCAATCATGTAATATGACACCCTGCGCTTGCCTTGTTGTAAAGTGACAAGGGAGCGAGCTGCCTCACGATCTGACATGGAATACTGGAAAATTTGCTCCATCGTCTTTATGAAAGAAGCCCAAGAATGACACGCGTCGGAATTGCGGCTCCATTCAGCAGTAGCCCACGCCTCCGCACGACAAGTCAGGTGGGAAATGACAAAAGCGATTTTTAACCGCTCGGTGGGGAAGGCAGCTGCCTGCAGCTCAAAGTGGAGTTCGCACTGAGTGATGAATGGCTTAATATTCCCAGAATCTCCAGAGAACCTCTCCGGTCGAGAGAGCTGTAGGCATACAGCAGCGGAGGTGGCAGGAGGCTGCATGGTGACTGCTTCACATGGAAACGTTGGTACCGTGGTGGTATCGGGTGTTGTGCCAACTGGTTCCTTCTTCTGAATCATATTCATAAGAGGTTCAAACTGTGAGGCCACCTGTCTCATCGTATTCTCCTGATGCTCTGACAGTCCCTCTAGATGACGGTGGAGGGCAGCAAGCTGCTCATCCTGCTTCGAGAGGCGTTGACCCTGTGCTTGAAGGGCTTTGCGCATCGGGTCTGAGTCTGCTGGGTCCATGTTATGGCCAGTTCGTTCTGTCATAAACGGAACAGAAGATAGGACCCAAAAAATGCACGACTCCACTACAAATGGACAGTTTAAAAAAAGAGAGGTTTAATATACGGGCAGAGGTTAGTACACAGGCAGGCAGTCCGTAAAGGCAACAGTATCCAGAAACGTGAGGCAAAAAGGCAAGGTCGATAATCGGAACAGGGTCTAGTCTTACTGTGAGTCGGTGACGTAGAAACAAGGAATGCTGGAACCCGACGATAGGGTACAACGAACTGGCGACGAGAAAGAATGAGACACGAGGTTAAATGCAAGGGGTAATTAGGGTGAATGAGGCACAGGTGGTGAAGATGCTCTCAGGAGCAGGTGTGTACGAGACAGGGGGAGACAACAACCAGAACACACACCCATGACACAGTGGGAGAAATGAAGATGTTGAGGTTCTCTCTAGGAGTGACCAGGTTGGGTAGGATTAGAAATGAACTCATCAGAGGGACAGCCAAAGTTAGATGTTTTGGAGACAAAGTTAGAAAGAGCAGATTTCAATGGTTTTGGACACGTCCGGAGGAGAGAGAGTGAGTATAGTGGTAGAAGGATGATGAGGATGGAGCTGCCAGGTAAAGAGGAAGATCAAAGAGAAGGTTGATAGATGTAGTGAGGGAAGACATGAGGGCAGTTGGTGTTAGAGAGGAGGATGCAGGAGATAGGCTTACATGGACAAGCCGAAAGGAAAAAAGGAAGAAGAAGAAAAAGAAATGCTAGGTAGGTATGTAGGTAGATAGGAAGGTATATAGGTAGGAAAGGTTATTGATACTGTACTGAATTCTGGCACAGTATGATGTAAATTGATTGAAAATAGATATTGTAATTGATAGAATTGATTGAAGATATGGTGAAAATGAAGTACTAAGGGCATTATTGACATTTGAACCCAGAGGAACATATCGAGTGAAAGTAAAATGGTAGGATTGAAGATTTGAGTGTCACCAGAGAGGTCTGAGTTGTCATACACCACTGTCGTAACGTGTTACCAATACCTTTTCATCTGCAACTTGGAAGTTCCTATACTCAGCATAGCGTTGGTTACCATCAAAGTCTTCCAGATAAATCCTTAGTGTGTAATTGCCTAGAACAAATAGATGAACAACGAATGACATTATTCTCAGAATAAGCCTTCCGTTAGGCATACAGAAGTTGTATTTCGGCATTGTCAGGCGGAAACCTCTAATCTCGAAATTTGGTCCATTTAAATATGTGGAATGTCACATGACCAAACCCAGAAAAATGGTTAGTGGACTTCCTGTGCATGCTGCAATAATGGGCATAACTATGGCTTGGCTCTCTGGTGACATCTTGTGTTAAACAAAAGACATTTAGACATTTCAACTTCCTGGGGAATCCCTGAACAGTTAGACAAAAATAGATGAGAACCTAGATGGACTCCCCCCCACTCCCCCCACACACGCAATTTAATTTTCCAGGTCTCTTAACAAAAGGTATTTGATATTCTTCGGTCAAAATACAAAGAGGATCAAGTATTACAGCATAATCAACGTCCACTTCGCTTGAAACCACTCTGCTCTATACAGTGGAGTTTGCAGAGTTTGGCTTTAATTACCAAAACAACTGGGGCGAAGCTATGGTGGGTGAGTTGCAACTCAAGCAGCCCAGAGACTGAAGAGAAAAGTGAGCCCCCATGAAAGATGACAAAAAAGTATCATTTGAAGTTTTTTTTCCCATCCAGAGCAGCAGTCAAACTTTGTGTGAGATCATAACATCACAAAGTGACTCTAAACGTGATGAGTACACAAAAGGCAACCCGAGGTGGAGGCCCAGGGCGACCGTCCCCTCCCCTGCCCACGTTTGAACGCCACTATAATAGTTGGCCTATATTTTGGTAGCTTTCACGACAGATGATTGGTGAAAACTGGATGTACAGAGGACATGACCAAAGCATACTGACCTTGTGCAGTGATAGAATGCAGGTTGTCATTCCCAAGCCAAAACTCCCCAAGGTCTGCAATCATGTTTCCAAAACCAACTTTATATTCCACCCATGATCTAGATCGATAGATGAGTTATACATTCCGAGTTATGCAGTGTAGTTCGTATTCATTTCATTATTAAGGCTACAAGAGACACACCACCTGTTAAAATGTTCTATTCCATTGATCCTTTTTTGTATCACAGTCCAACCACCTCCTTCATTCATATCACAGTAGACTCTGACTGGAGAAGTGGTGCCACGGGGTTGGATGTTGTAGTAACCGGTGGCTTTAGAGCCAGAACTGTAAATACGGGAACAGTCTGCCAATCGGGTAAAATAAAAGAGAACCAATTATATTAAATGGATGATTGACCATTCTGTTGTAGTTTTGCAGCCTGACCTTCTTGCTGCGTTTTATGGGTTTGGTCAACTGTGGTATTTGCCTCGTTGTCAGCTTGGTTAAACAGTCGTAGCCTGCGTAGGAGGAGGACTTGTTGTTGAAGCTGACTTTTCAGAAGCTTCTCTTGCTCCCTCAACCTTGTCAGTTCTTCATCGCATGGGTCTAATGCCTTCACAAGCATACGAGAACAGTCAGAATCATTCTCACAGTTAAAAAAAACCCTTTTTCTTGTATCCCACCAGTTTAATATTCATGTCACTGGTCCAATACAACTACCTTCGCCATACAGTCCATAAATGACATTATGGTAAATGCCAGAATAATGGGAAAATAATTTTTCTAGACAAATACATATGTAATACTCAATACAGCCATGGCTGAAAACACTGCCACCCCAATCTTTTCAGCCAAGACTGTATGTAACAAGACTTACACAGAGAGAATGAAAGGCAATTACGAGGATCGTCAAACGAATGCCATGCAGTCGGAGCAGTACAGCCATCCTCCTCTGAGTTTGTTATCAATATGCGAAATGTGAAACCAGAAAAGCTCATAGAAAGACCACTACTCTGTATTCAGTGGAGCTTTCAAGTTGCACCCCTCCTTTTTTCAAGCTCTTTCCAACACTTGGAACATAACAAAGCCGGAGCCAAGCCACTGACGAAATGCCTGATTATGTGCAGTGATAAAACCTTCAAAATATGCAGGAAATATTACGAACAGATGCGCACATCAATCCCTTCACACATTCCAGACAAGATATTTTTGTTCTGGTTAACGGAGGAGATTTTACAAATAGTCAGAAAATAAGTTGTTTTGATAACCTTTAACATTTCGTCAGAGGATGTGGAAAGTACAACCCCAATTCCAATGAAGTTGGGACGTTGTGTTAAACATAAATAAAAACAATACGTTTGCAAATCATGTTCGACCTATATTTTATTGCGTACACTACAAAGACAAGATATTTCATGTTCAAACTGATAAACTTGATTGTTTTGAGCAAATAATCATGAACTTAAGAATTTTATGCCTGCAACGCGTTCCAAAAAAGCTGGGACAGGTGGAAAAAAAAGACTGGGAAAGTTGAAGAATGCTCATCAAACACCTGTTTGGAACATCCCACAGGTGAACAGGCTCATTGGGAACAGGTGGGTGCTACGATTGGGTAGAAAAGGAGCTTCCCTGAATTGCTCAGTCATTCGCAAGCCAAGATGGGGCGAGCTACAAGGACTGTCAGAAGTTCTACTTCAAAGATTTCAACATCAATGTCAAGAGCTGGCAAAATGCAACTGCCGACCATTCAGCCTGGCGAGCCCTTTTTCTTCCAAAGTGCAAACCTCGGCATGCTCTCCCAGTTGACATTCTGGTATTGCCACTCTATGACCTCGTTGTTTCCTCGTTTCCAAACCTTTCCAACTAGAGGGGACCTTCTGAAGTTGGACAGACAATGCTCAAGTTGGGAAAAACCTCCAACGTCGAAGCACCATCAGAACTCAGCTTTGCTCCGGTAGCCGAGGATGACTTCAGCTGTATATCTTTTTTCTTGTATAGCAGCTCCCTGCCTTCTCCCACCCAGTGTCTTGCCCTCCCATCAGTTTTATTTTAGTTGTAACTACAGTTCTTTCTTTTTGTAATCCTATTGTTTTTCCATTTACTTGTCCTTTTGTTGAGTTTTCTACAAGTCCAGCTTATTTATTCATTCTGGTCAAGTTTGTTTTTCCAGAGTATATTTTTACGGTACCCAAACGAGGTCAGTACCCACAGGTGGTTCACAGCAGATCTTATTTTGGCAGTCAAGTAAATCTGTGTTTTCTGCAGTTCACATATGAGCTACAAGAGGGGGCTTGTTGATTTTTATTTGCCTCTTAGACACAACAAAATAAGAAAATTCACACATTTCTTGTCATGTATCGATTCAATATGTTGGAATAATAAATTTTTAATTGACCCTCTCTCTGCCAATAAAAAGGTACATATCAATAAATTAGAACATCATAGAAAAGTTCATTTATTTAAAAAAAACAAAACAAAACATCACATCAAACAAACACTTAATATGTACTGCCCGAGGAAATAGTTTAAATGCAAGTACAGAAATAAGAAGCATGGAATTCAAATATGATGTGTGAAAGGAAATGAGGTCTTCCACTTCCTGTTTGTTGATACTTCAGCTTCTTTCGTCACATTTTGGGAGAGCCGGGCGCGCTCAAGAAAAGGGTTGGCGTTCGTGGATCTGTCGACTCTTTGTATCTTGGTGACGGTCACTCTGGTAACCATGAGTGTCTCTTGCTCTTGCCAATGTTCTGTCAGCTTCAACTAACAAGCGGAGAGGACATTATTTTACATGCAATAGTCAACTTCGGAAAGAACCACTTACTTTAACTATAATTACCACTGCTATTTCTTCTGCGAGATCTCAGGGTCATCTGGTTGTAAATCATCCGACTTCTTATAGTAATATTGATGGTCAGGGGGGCCAAACCTCTAAATTCAAAGAGGCATTTAATTAGACTTCTCACCCAACTGAACTGGTGGCCCAAACACAATGTACCTTGTCAGGCCACATGAAGCTAATGAAAAGAATGACGGGTAGTCCAACGGCGAAAACATAGACCCCCCAAAGCCAGGGACGCTGATGTGTGGCCAAAAGGAGACTTTCTATAATGCTGAGCTGCGGTCAAAATAAATCCACATTAACAAACTTGCAGCACACAAAAAGCATCTCAAATAGTGAGTTAGTTATCATTATTAACACTGTGTCAGTGTTACGAAACAAATCCTCCACTTTAAAATATGGACACCATATTGGACGAGTTATTATTAACAATGATATTATTATCCTTATTATTAGCACTATGAAAGTGATAACAACACTGTGTGTGTAAGTACTAGGAATTCCAATGAACAAAATAACATTTATCATTCCTGGGAGGAACAACTTACACAGCTGGTAAGTTGCCAGGAAACATTGGCAATGCAGCAAACGTGGCCGCAAGGTCATTTATGCATCATACAACACACAGTCATGGTTTCATTAAGGAGAAACGCCCGCGAGGATTCCGTCCAACAGCAGCGATATAGAAAATATGACCCCGCCCCAAAAAAACTGCCACTTTATAGTATAGTACACAACTCATTCACTTCAAGACTACGCGATACTTTGAAGCAGATTTTACCTGTTCTGCTGCAGACACTGATGCCACACTGGCTGCTATCAACACAATGCAAAGCTCCATCTGTGAAACACATACAAACCAGCCCCAAAACTTGACCACTTGTGCAATACTGTAGAATGAGATCCGCATCGAATATTCAGCATTTAACAATGATAATCATGTTGGGTTGGTTGTAATATACGGTATCTTGCTCTCGTGTACAATTATGCCACTGAAAACTGCAACCACAATAATAGTAATCATATTGTTGATTTGGATGGCTTAAATTCTCACTTAGTGACAATGGATGGATGGATTAATGGACAACAATAATAGGTGATTATATTTTAGCATTAAATATAGACTTTCTGTCAAAAAGTTTCTGCTACAGAAACATAAAAATATGGTTTGGGTCATTTCCAGTGCTGTTGATTAGGGCTGCTGTGGCATAAATCTTGTTTAATAAATGAAACAATGTAATGTATAAAATTGTGTCTATATATAAGCACACACAAAGTGTTAGCATGAAAAGAGAAGCAGTTCAAGAGTGTACAGTCCAAGCACACAACGTGAAAAAAAATCTGGAAGACAAAGAGTGAATAAAGGATCATTGGTTTTTCCGTTTTACTTGTGATTCTGTCTCAATTCCATCCATCCTTAAACTAGCACAAAGGAGGTCGAAGGATATTTTTTAAAAACAACAGCAAGAAGACACTTACACGATCGAGGAAAATGGATGAAATGAGCAAAAAGTGGCCCTGGATTGAAGAAAGTAAAACCAAAGTCAGAATTAGCAATAGTCTTTTACCTTTTTTTTCTCCCAACACCGCCTTCTCATTCTTTCACAGGACATGTTAGAGTCACCGCATGGAGTCTTCCAGAAGTGAACGTTGGACTTTGGTTAATAGTCACTGGCTGATATGGTTACTGAGTATGCAGTGACCATTTCCTGAATCCCTGAAAGAAAATTCACTTGGCTTTCGGGCCTTAACATTGACACTTGCAGCGATGGGTGGGCCATTATTATTATTAGATTTCAAAATAATAGTTCAACTTAACATAACGCTTTAATTCATATTAAGCATTCTCTGAGTCCGTATTAGAACTTAATATACAGTAAATATACAGTATATATTTCTACACTGGGTACAGAAAGTATTCAAACCCCCTTAAATTTTTTACTCTTTGTTATATTTCAGCCATTTGCTAAAATCAATTAATTTCTTTCCCTCATTAATGTAAACACAGCATCCCATATTGACAGAAAAGAAACAGAATTGTTGACATTTTTGCAGATTTATTAAAAAAGAAAAACTGAAATATAACACAGCCATAAGTAGTCAGACCCTTTGCTCAGCATTTAGTAGAAGCACCCTTGTGAGCTAATACAGCCATGAGTCTTTTTGGGAATGATGCAAGAAGTTTTACACACCTGGACTTGGGGATCCTCTGCCATTCCTCCTTGCAGATCCTGGGCCATTCAAGAACAGTCACAGAGTTGTTCTGAACCCACACCTTCGTTATTTTAGCTGTGTGCTTAGGGTCAATGTCTTGTTGGAAGGTGAACTTCCGGCCCAGTCTGAGGTCCTGAGCACTCTGGAGAAGGTTTTCGTCCAGGATATCCCTGTACTTGGCCTGTCCCTGCAGCTGAAAAACACCCCCACAGCATGATACTGCCACCACCAAGCTTCACTGTTGGGACTGTATTGGACAGGTGATGAGCAGTGTCTGGTTTTCTCCACACATACCGCTTAGAATTCAGGCCAAAAAGTTCTATCTTGGTCACCATCTTGGAGTCCTTCAGGTGTTTTTTTTTTTTAGCAAACTCCATGCGGGCTTTCACGTGTCTTGCACTGAGGAGAGGCTTCCGTCGGGCCACTCTGCCATAAAGCCCCGACTGGTGGAGGGCTGCAGTGATGGTTGACTTTCTGGAGCTTTCTCCCATCTCCCGACTGCATCACTGGAGCTCAGCCACAGTGACCTTTGGGTTCTTCTTGACCTCTCTCACCAAGCCTCTTCTCCCCCGATTGCTCAGTTTAGCCAGAGGGCCAACTCTGGGAAGGGTTCTGGTCGTCCTAAACGTCTTCCGTTTAAGGATTATGGAGGCCACTGTGCTCTTAGGAACCAGAAGTGAAGCAGACATTTTTTTAGTAACCTTGGCCAGATCTGTGCCTTGCCACAATTCTGTCTCTGAGCTCTTCAGGCAGTTCGTTTGACCTCATGATTCTCATTTGCTCTGACATTCATTGTGAGCTGTAAGGTCTTATATAGACAGGGGTGTGGCTTTCCTAATCAAGTCCAATCAGTATAATCAAACACAGCTGGACTCCAATGAAGGTGGAGAACCATCTCAAGGACGATCAGAAGAAATGGACAGCACCCGAATTAAATATATGAGTGTCACAGCAAAGGGTCTGAACACTTATGGCTGTGTGATATTTCAGTTTTTCTTTTTTAATAAATCTGCAAAAAATTCTACAATTCCGGTTTTTCTGTCTATAAGGGGTACTGTGTGTACATTGAGGAAAAAAATGAACTTAAATGATTTTAGCAAATGGCTGCAATATAACAAAGAGTGAAAAGTTTCAGGGGGTCTGAATACTTTGCTTACCAACTAAGTACAATGTGTGTGTGTGTGTGTGTGTGTGCGGATTCAAACTTTTTGAATTCCTGTTTTATGAGCTGGAAGCCCAAATTATGTTAAATAAATAAATAAATACTTAAAATTGTTTAAATTGCGGGCCGTGAATCTATAATCTATGAAAGTTTAACTTTTTGAATGGAATTATAAAAATAAATAAACCTTTGCATGATATAAAAATTTTTTTGGAAAGGGTCTGTATATGTAATTATATAGTTTGTATTGGTCACGATTATATAGCTGCTTGGATGAATATATGAACACTATTACATGCTACATCAGCTTCTGTGAAGATGTGTGTACCAACAAAGACAAACGTGTGTGTGTGTATATATATACACATATATATATACACACACACACACTGCCCATCCACTTCAGCAAACCGCTCACCCACACGACGCCACACGCGCTGTCTGCCATCTGCGAATGGTCGTTTGTTTATATGTGCCCTGTGATAGGCTGGCAACCAGTTCAGGGTGTACCCCGCCTCCTGCCCGCAGTAAACTGGTATAGGCTCCAGCATACCCGTGACCCTAGTGGGGATAACCATTGTGTGGATAGATGGATGGAAATGTACCTACTTATTTCATGATCTCTTTAATTGCCTTTATATTTCTTCACTGTTGACTTAAACAATCCTCCATACAAAAAGAAAGACTTGGAAACATTTCCGTCGTAGGATTAGTTAAAGGACCTCTCTAATGCTGTGGCCATTGGTACTTCATCCATAGTTTTGGATCGAGGATGTCTGCAGAGAACCTTCCCACAAAATAGTCTCAGTAGTAATTTTAGGCTTTTTTTTCTGACGACATTTGATTTTCAGCCGGATTTTGCCCGCCCACATTTTAGTCGAAAATCAGCGTGAGCCTGCTGATGTCAGCGACGGCGTATTTGCCGCCTTTATTGAAAGTCCGGATGTTTTTTTTTTTTTTTTTAGACAGTAAAAAGTGCAAATAATGAGGTTAGATACATTTGAGTTGGCTTGTTTCGTTAAAATAGTTCACTGTAATGCTTCATTGCATAAGGAAGGCAGCCACGTGATGTAAGTGCTGCAGATTCCTTTCCGCCTATATAAACGGATTTAGTCAGCTATTAGTTAACTTTGAGAAAGAGTTTAGTGAGATGACGTAACCCTTTTCATTTGCTTTTGTTTTGTTTTCGTAAGGTCGCTTGCCTCGTGTGACCGCAGACTTCGACAGGGCACGGCTGTCAACATGGCGAACCCCAGGCAGCATGGCGCCATGTTTGTACCATTTTAATCAAATAGAGCTGTGAAGGGAAAAAAAAAATCGGCTAAATCGGCTATGTTGACCACAAACATTGATCAACGCAAAAGTTTGTGCCTCAAGGCAATGAAAAATATTCATAAAAGCATATTTGTGCCACCTAGAACAAATTTGCACTGCCTGGAACTATTTAGCCATGTTTACCGCACGGACATTTGTAGCAGACGGACGCACTGTTGGACCAGTGAAAAACGCTGCCAAAAACGACAAAGGTGCATCTGTAAGTGATTTTTAAGACACTATTAGATATGAAATGTACATACAGTAGAAGACGATGTATGAGGGAGCTGAACAGTAGTTACCGTTTTTTTTTTCTCAAATTTTTTCAACCTAAAATGGTAATTGCTAGCTCGTTAATCCTGAATGCTAACTGCAAGCAAAGGAAGTTTTTTTTTTTTTTTCTCAAATTCTGTGCAGAGTTGATGAATGCATTTTTTTTTTGGGGGGGGGGGGGGCAATACTCAAGTACTCAACGGAATCTCTATAGGATAATAGATTCTAAAAAAGTTTTGATAGTGACAATAGATGAACATAATTTCAGGGTGCTGTTGTCTTAATGTGCCACGAACGGTGCATGATAGCAATATAAGGTATAATATCAACTTGAAGCGGTGGTTGGAAACTCATTTACCGAAAGGTTTTGGATGTGCTGGGATTCCGCCCGACATACAAAATATGACTAAATACACTCACTTAGTATAGTATAGTACAATCCATGGCGGCGTATCAATTATGATGATTTAAAAGCGGCGTTCCCACGACTATTGGTTATTTACCAATTGTTCCAACATTGATTGATATTATTGGAAAGGACTGCCAGTTTCATTTTCTTGAGCAACAAATACATCAACTTGTTAGGCCATCGAGACGTTGTAGGTCCTTTTAGAGCCGAATATTTATTTGGCTCCGCATTCCGTTGCCACCAGAGGTGCTGTCGTTGCAGTCTGTATCTGACAGGAAACCGCTGCCTGCGGTTACCATGGCGATGCTGTGCTCGAGGGTTGTCATTCGCTGCTTCGTTCGGAGCTGAGCAGAGTGGAACTCACTCTGCAGACGTGCCAAACTTGTCTGAAAATGATACCATATATCGATGACGGACACCAAAATTCTTCATAAAATACAATGGTACCCTGACTTACGAGTTTAACTCATTCCGTGACCATGTTCCTAACTCAAATCGTTTCCGACTGAAATGAATGGTAATGCCACGAATCCGATCAAGCCCCCGCAAATTTTTGGAACCTGTTTCGAAAATAGCACTTCATCTACAGTGTTGTACTATATAAAAACATGTTTATAACATAAATACAGTGTCGTAAAAAAGTATTGGCCCCCTTCTCAAATTCTTTATTTTTGCATAGTTTCCTCACTTTAATGTAAGATCATCAAACAAATGTAAATATAACCCAGGTGAACTTAAAATGCTATTTTCAAATGGTGATTTCATTTATTAAGAAAAAAAAAAGTAACCTGGGCCTGTGTTAAAAAATAATGATACCCCTTTTTTAAATCATGAATTATTTGTGGCTAATCACAATTTTTGGTGAATTTTCACTGATCACACCCAAGCCCGATTACCATCAGACCTTTTCAATCAAGAAATGACTTAAACAGAATCTGTCCCGACAAAAGCAAGTCGGACAAAAGATCTAAAAATGCTACAACAAAAGGACACGATCCAAAGAAATTCCAGAACAGTCGAGAAATAAAGTAATTGACATCTATCAGTCTGGAAGGGGTTGCAAAAGCCATTTCTCAAGCTTTAGGATTTCGGTGAACCGTATCCTCACATGGAGAAAACATGGAACAGTGGTGAACCTTCCCAGGAGTAGCCAGTCTACAAAGAAAGAGAACAGCAATGACTCATCCAGGAGGCCACAAACGAACTCAGGACAACTTTTATAAAGGACTGCAGGCCTCCCTTGCCTCAGTTAATGTTAGTGTGCATGACATACGGTAATAATAAGGAAGAGACTGGGCAAAAATTGCAAAACCACTGCTGACCAAAAAGAACATAAAACCTTGTCTTTAAAAAACAAAACATCTGAAAGAATATTATGTGGACTGATGAGATGAAAATTAAACTTTTTTTAAGGTGTGTGTCTCGTTACATCCGGCGTAAATGTAGCACAGGATTTCAGAAAAAGAACATCATACCAACAGCCAAACATGGTGATGGTAGTGTGATAGTCTGGGGCTGCTTTTCTCCTTCAGGACCTGGACAACTTCACAGCTGTGATTGATTGAACCATGACTTCTGCTCTTTAACAGAAAATCCTGAAGGAGAATGTTCAGCCATCAGTTTGTGACCTCAAGCTAAAGCGCACTTGGGTTCTGCAGCAGGATAACGATGCAAAACACACCAGCAAGTCAACTTTTGAATGGCTTAAAAAACAAAATGAAGGTTTTGGAGTTGCCTAGTCAAAGTCCAGACGTGAATCCTATTGAAATCCAGTGCCATGACCTTAAAAAGGCTGTTCATGCTTAAAAAACCTCCACTTTTGCTCAGTTCAAATAATTCTGCAAGGAAGAGTGGGCCAAAATATCTCCACAGAGATGTGAAAGACTCATTGCCAGTTACAGAAAACACTTGATTTCAGTTGGTGCTGCTGAGGATGGCCCAACCAGTTATTAGGTTTAGGGGGCCATTACTTTTTTTTTTTTTATACATGGCCAGGTAACGTTGAATAGTTGTTGTTTTTTTTTTTCTTAATTAATGATATCACCATTTAAAAACAGCATGTTAAGTTCACTTGGGTTATATTTGTCTGATAATTACATTTCTTTGATGATCTTAAACGTGAAAAGTGGGCAAACTATGCAAAAATATAAGTGAAGAATTCAAGTTTTCACATCTTTTTACACTTCACTTTCTGAACTTAAGCTTCACTATTATTTCTGCATTCTCACCATGCACGCTCATATTTTTTATGCTTTAATTCAGTGGACCTCATCTGCTTCCTTGCCGGACTCACTTTTTTTGGACCCATTGTTAAAAAAAAAAAGTAATTTGGCAAAAACGTCTGCACAAAAAAAAAAACAAATGCTGGCTCAAAACCCAACAAATACCTGTAGCAGCTCTGGCCTGCCCATAGGGTGAGGTTAGCAAACGCTAAGGTCGCTGCGGCCTCAAAGAGGCTCCAAAAATCAGGTGAATTTTTTTTTAATTTTTATTATTATTTTTTTTTTTAAAACAATAAGTCAAGGTACCAGGGTAAAAGTGAATTTGGCTGGATCTGCGGTAACTGACCTGTAGTCGATCCACACCGGTTTCTAACCTCTCCACCTTCTCCTCCAGCTGCTCCCCGGCAGACACACTGACTTCTTCCAGGAGGCCCTCCTTCCGCAGGATATCCCGACCCCTCTGTTCCAGTTGGGCCCTGGCGTGAGGGAACTCATGCAGCGCATCCATCAGGTCTTGTTTGGAAAGGCAGAAAAGGTCCGAGTATCCCAGACTGCGGATGTTAGCTGTACGTCGGTTCCCCATCTTGCTGCCGCTGATATTCAGGATGCTGATTTCTCCGAAGCAGCTGCCTGCTGTGAGGACAGCTAACTGGGCGGCTCCATCCTCCCCCACCACGGCAAGGCGGCCATCTTTAATGATATACATCTCCTTACCCACATCTCCCTTGGAAAAAGGAGATGAACAATGAAATGTTAATAATAATCCTTATATGTGGTGTAAACAGTCGTGTAATTTCCACCGTGTTTGTGTGTTCTTGTTCCGGCTGGTCCATAGTTTGTCATCCAAACACCTTAGTGGGCATGACTGGCATGTAGCACACCAATTTTTCATCGGCCACTTGGGCAGGTGGTATACGGTTTGAGCCCTATGAATGCTGTATAACGAGTGAAAAGCTATGAGACCGGTTTCTAATTAATGAATTCACTCATATATCTACCTGACAATTAAGACAGAGGTGGAAGGTTATCTAAAATTAAGGGTTTTGTTTTTGTGACTAGCCTAAATTGTTGGGTTGGACCCAGAGTTGGTAATGTCGTGGACCGGCGCACCCCGTTGCATCTAAAAGAAGGAGGCCCGCGCCGCTGTGGGCGAGATCGCAACCGACTTTGAACCTGTCCAATCAACGCGGCTCCTCTTAGTCCCTTTAAACGCCGCACTGACAGTCTTTGACATTGTCCATCCATTCGTCCAGTTTCTGTATCGCTTCTCCTCACGAGGGTCACAGGCGTGCTGGAGCCTATCCCAGCTACCTTCGGGCGAGAGGGAGTGTACACCCTGAACTGGTCGCCAGCCAATCGCAGGGCACATGTAAACAAACGACCATTCACACTCACATTCACATTCACGCCTCCTGTGGGAGGAAACCGGAATACCCGGAGAAATTTGAAACTGACCTTTCTACAGATGTAGTCCCCGGGACTGAAAACCTGTGGCTGAAGTTTGAGCACCAACTCTACCAAGAGGCCTGCCTCACAGTCCTGGAAAATACGCACCTACATATGCACATGTATGAGCACAAATATTTCCATGTCATAAAACGAAATGGACAACAACAGTGCACGCTACGTTGAGATCTTTACCTTCTTCAGTGTGTCCAGGTGAACGTTGATTGCAATCTCTGCTCTTAGTTTACTGGGTAAGCTCCTGAGCACTTCCTGTTCATCAATAGTCTTCTTATTGGTCCAGAGGTAGTCAAACCACCGAATGACACGCTGTTCCAGCACCTTGTTGACATGCCTGAAGTGCATGTAATGTTTCAGAGAGTCTACACGAGCCTGAAAGCCTGCTCTTGTAGAATTCATATTCGAAATCATGGCTCCAACATTCCCCACAATGGAGGCAAAAATTAGAACGCCTACCTGGAACAGAAAAAAAAAAATAGCTCAATTAGCTAATTTGATGGACTCGAACCACAAACTTTAATCAAAGATGGGACATAAATTACTGTCATACAAATACGGAAAGTTACTTAACGAATCATAACTCACCAGAAAATCAAATATGAGGAAGAGATACTCCTCATCTCTCACAGGAGGTGGAGTCTCGCCGATGGTCGTCAGCGTCAAAGTGGACCAGTACAGGCAGTATATGTAACTTCTGGTCAGGGAGGCAAACTCTGGATCAGAGGAATTGGGATAAACCCAGGAGTCTGAGCCCAGTCCTAGGACTTTGGAGAAACTGTAATATCCGCAGGCATTCCAGTGGATGATCACCAGGATGTATACGATGAGTTTACAGATGCGGAAGGTATTCGGGTAACCTGTTCTTGTTTCTGTACGTTCAAAGAACTCAAACAGCCGTGGCAGGCGCAGCAAACGATTAAATCGAAGAAGGGGAGCGTGACTGAGTCCATAAGTCAAATATAACAGATCAGTTGGAAGGATGGAGCAGATGTCCAGTTTACTCTGGAAGGTCCGGATATAGGTTTCCCTCAAACGCTGGCCATCTTTCACCATCAGTCCTTGCTCCAAGAAACCTTTGGAAATATACAAAAATGGATTCCTATATATCAAGAAAGTCACCAAACATATTCAGAAAACGATGAAGATGATGATAATGACAGCTGTTGATCCATTTTCCCGTAGGAATGAATGTTTGCACAAGCACGATTCACTCGCAGTCTCGACCTGGAGAAGTCAACCTCTCCTGCTGTCATGCTTTCAAATGTTGAGTACCTGTATGAAGACGAACAGCTATGTCGAGAATGTAGACTCCATCACAGATGTAGTCCATGACCAGCCACACCAAAACATTCCTCATCTGCAGCTCGTCAAAACAGGCCCTACAAAAACAGATACAAGAGCAAATTTTGCACAGGCAACAGTAAATACCATACTCAATCAAATGCAGATATATGCTAGGTGTAATTGAGTCCTGTCATAAAGAAGAACTCGCAAGACTTGATATCAACAAACTAAAACGGTTTCCAACCTGACGACTAATAGGGTCCAGTTATAAAAAACAGCAGGACCAATCACCATCAGCCAGTGGTAATACACATCATCCGATGGCGATAAGATGACATTGTTACAGTTCCTCCTGAAATAGAGAACAATAAAGAGGGAAACAACTTAAGGGGTTTATTCTACACTCAGACAACACTGTCTTTTGCCCTTTGTTTTCTTACCTTCTTTTGGTGCGTCTCATTTCACTGTCTACATCAGAGCCGTTGTGGCTGTGACTAAAACCGCTGGGTGGGGCGTGTATGTCTAAGTGGGCGGGGCCCCGGAAACGTTCCAGAAAAGAATCGGGCCGCTCCGCCTCCTCGGCCACGCTCTTCTGGGCCCATTCTCTGACACTAATCACCATATTCACTATCCTAAAATCCCCAATCGATAAGCAAAAAAACACAAATTCACCAAAATATTCATGTCAATACTTTTGAGCATCCATCACTCATACCTGGAGAGAGCACCTCGGCCACGGAAGGAATTCTGCGAGTTGACATCTCTCCGTTCAATGGCGGCCATTCTCTGCAATTCCGAGGACGTGTCATCACACATCGACTGCCCTCTGGAAATTACAAACGCGCGTCAAATCTGCGAGTCGAGTTGAGGGGTGGCGTTATTGCACTACATTTCCGCCACAAAGACTCGTTCCATTTACGGTGATGTTCACCCATCCACATTCAGACTGTAAATGAATGCTGCTTGCGCGAAGCCACCTCAGGTTAATTGACTTGGTTGTTTCATTTCACACTTGATGCGGAGTCCCAACTTTTTCCATACAAACAATTCAACACTTATTTTCCCATATACAGTATGTCCCCTGTCAGAGCAGGACTTTCATGACATACTAGACTCGCGGTTCCCAAACCTTTTAGAACGAGTACTACCTAAAAAAAAAAAAAAAAAAAAAAAACTTCGCTCTGCATGTACCACCATCATGACCGTCATTAAAATTGTAGATCGGTGTGGGGTTTAAAAAAAAACAACAAAACTGTACTTAATTCTATTAGAATGTATTGCACATAAATGTTAAAATCGTACCAAAATAAATGTTTAAAAACAAACCATTCTTTAAGATTGACTGCAAGTTAAATAAAACTGAACTATACTTAACGAATGTACTAAACTGCATTAAACAAAAAAAAAATTAAAATTAAGCCACTGTAACATTATACACAGTTTTAACATCATTATGTATGTCAATATCTGTATTTTTCCGTTGTCTATCTTCTGTGTTGGTGAGCCAAAGACAATTTTCCACCTCGGCAGACAATAGTATACTCTATTTTATTGTATTCTATTCTTTTACGTACCACTAGAGGGAGCCCACGTACCACTAGCGCAGCAGTGTCAAACTTTTTTTTTTTTATCTCGGGCCACATTGCTGGTAGGGTTTCCCTCTGAGGTCCATTATGAATGTTATGTTAATAGTATTATCGACACACAAAGAAATGATTGATAACGAGCTTTCGAATCATAAGTCAAGGATAGCGGTCTCATCAACTATTGTTCAAGTCACTGTAAATAGGGGTTTGGTAACCCAAAAAAAACCAAACAAAAACGTATTGATTACATATTACAATGTGAAATTTTGGTACAGATTTGATGGAAGTTGACGCAAATGATTTGCTTTCTCCGCCCGCATAAACTGATGTGGCGAGCCGGATGTGGCCCACGGGCTCCGAGTTTGACATGCCTGCTTTGGTTTTATCATATCCACTTGACACTCTTTTCATCTGAGAGGTGTTGCTTGAGCATTCCATTTTGTTTTTGTTTTGACAGTATTTGATTTCATATCTTTTCAAATGATTTATTTGTGTCTTTTGTGTTAAAGGGCCCATATTTGGCCTATTTAGACCTCCATAGAATGACTTTCTAACATGAAGTTAGTATACAAGTTTCATTTAATAGAAACGCCTTGGTTTTGTCATATGAGTGTCCAGAAAAGGCGCCTCTGACAGCTTCTTATGTTTGACCCAGTTTTGTATCCGCTTTGTCCATATTTGGCTAAGAGTCAAGGCAAGGTGCTGTACAATATTCATTACGATGGCATAAGAGTCCACTTAAAGAAAAAAAGCGCCACAGGGTAGACGCCTTCGGTGGTACTGCCTCAGGACCTGGCCCGGTCGGTCAGAGCAGAAACCTCAATGGCAACGACTCCAGGGGAAGTGGTCCACCTCAGATCTTGTCCCAGTTGGTCAGTGCAGAACCCAAAGAGCAGCAGCCTCAGATTTGATCAACATCACCTCGCCCTCTCTCCAAGGAGGAGATAAGGGGGTAGGAGATAAGACAAGCAGCAGTAAAACAGGCCAACATTGACTAAATGCCAAAGAGTAGAAATAAGTCTTAAGTCGGAATTTAAACATTTCTACTCATGTAGCAGCTCTAATATCTGCGGGTAACCTGTAGTAAGTAACAGGACCTCAAGTAGACTGGAAGCCATTGCAAGTTGGCCAGAATGGGGATGATATGATCAAACATTCTCATCCTCGTCAAAAGTCGTGTTGCGGCCTTTTGTGCTAACTGCAAACTTTGAATACTAGACATCGGAAGACCAGAAAGAAGCACGCTGCAATAGTCGAGGCCAGACGTAGCAAATGCGTGAACTATGAGATCTGAGTCACTAGTGGATAGGATGGGCCGTATCTTAGCGATATTGCGAAGATGAAAAAAAAACCCGCACTTTTGGAAATATTCTTGATGTGCTTTTGAAAGCAGAGAGTTGTGTCAAATATATCACCGAGATTTTTTGCCGACTCACTTTGCGTAATGGTGCTTTTGTCAAAACAAGTGTCCTTAAACAAGTGGCTATGTTTAGCAGGACCAATAACAGCTCAGTTTTCTCAGGGTTAAGGAGCAAAACGTTACAGGACATCTACTGTTTAATCTCAGCGAGACACGACTCCAGATTAGAGCAGTCGCGTGGGTTATCGCGTTAGTTTTAATGGCATGTATAGCTAATCTCATACTCGCAGATGATATCGCCAAGCAGCAGCATATAAATACAAAACTAAAGAGGGCCGAGTACCGATGCCTGTGGGACTCTACAAGTGACATTATAATACTCAGAGGTCCCATTACCATGAATTACTCTGTGCGTCCTAACCGAAAGATCAGATCTAAACCAAGAAAGTGCTGGGCCCGTAATACCGATACACGTTTCGAGGCGATCTCGTAGTATGTGGTGATCAATGGTATCAAAGGCAGCGCTGAGATTGAGTAATAATAGTATTGATGAAGTGTCGCAATCCATACCTAGTAAAAGAGGTATGGAGGATTTTAATTCATATTTCACATGTTAACTGAGGCACCATAGAGCCAAACTTCACAGAAATCAGTATTAATAATAGTGAATTATGTACTGTGTCTGAATCCTATAAATGTGTGATTCTTGATGCAGAAAAAATAACTTTTTGAAGTCAGATTTGTGCTGCAACAACTACAAAGGAACATTTTCATCTTTGTCAAAGTTCAGATAAAAACTAACGTAACGTCGAGAACGTTCATGAAAACTCACCCCGGAAGAATCCATAAGAAGCCTCTGATCAAATAAGAGCTCCTTCGACCTCACTTTGACT
The DNA here is from genome assembly GCF_024500385.1 of Phyllopteryx taeniolatus. Lineage (NCBI taxonomy): Eukaryota > Metazoa > Chordata > Actinopteri > Syngnathiformes > Syngnathidae > Phyllopteryx > Phyllopteryx taeniolatus. The sequence goes on from NC_084511.1 coordinate 1,588,152, forward strand.
TTTTTGCAGTCAGATTTGTGCAGTTCTTCAGCAATGCGTCTTTATCCTCGTAACTGCTTATTCTCACTCGACAACAAAATTCCAAAATTAGCAGTAACTAGTTTCTCGAAGTTAAAATGCACAAGCGGATGCATAAGTAGCCATGTGGCCTGATCAGCTGACTGTCATATCCACACATCCCCAACACTGAGTACTGTATAGTTCATACAAATAAGAAGACCTTGAAACCAATGGGGGTGGTGGGTGGCGGATCTAATCTTTTAAAAACGCTCCCCCCTGGAAAATTGACAGGGGGACTGCTATTGATACTTTCTTTCGACTGGCCTGACAAATATTATTTTCCTCAAGCCAGCTGCATACCCAGCGATGCATCTGAACCGGATGTAACTGGAGAACGGCATCCAAATTTGCCGGCGACCGGGCATCGCACAGCTACCGGCTCACGACAAAAAAAAAAATGTGTATCCCTTGTGTCACCTACTGCACTGTCTCCCGACCTTTATTGAACCGAGGCATGTTTTACATGTATAAAAACAAAAAAAAAACAAAAAAAACAAAAACAAAAAAACTTGCAGCACACCACTAAACAAAAACGTTAAAAAAAAGTAGATGCGTAGGTAAATTATGTACAGTCTGTCATCTGGTAATTAAATAAAGATAATTTTCAGACCGATTATGTGAAATTTAAGTGACAGCTCGTACCTTGAAAAACTCCAGGATCTCGCTTGGTACTCACAAACGTCATTTTTTCTTGTGAAAGATCACGTGATATATAGCCTGGCATTTTGATTGACCGTAAACATCAACAATTTTTCAAAAATTTCCAGGGGGCGCTATTGTCCCATATTTTGGCGAGTCTTTGCGAACACGAAATCCCTAAAGAGTAACCAGTACGTGTGTGAGCGTGTATGTCTTACAGTGAGTAAGGAAAGTGTTCAGACCCCATTTAAATGTTTGTTTTCAATTGCAGCCATTTGCTAAAATCATTGAAGTAAAATGTTTTTCCTTATTAATGTACACAGCACCCCATATTGACAGGAAAAAAACTGAATTGTTGAAATTTTGGCAGATTTATGAAAAAAGAAAATCGGAAATATCACACAGCCGTAAGTATTCAGACCCTTTGCTGTGACGCTCATATTTAACTCGGGTGCCGTCCATTTCTTCTGATCGTCCTTGAGATGGTTCTCCACCTTCATTGGAGTCCAGCTGTGTTTGATTACACTGATTGGACTTGATTAGGAAAGCCACACCCCTGTCTATGTAAGACCCTACAGCTCACACCCTTCGTAGAGCTGACCAATCGGGGGGAGAAGAGCCTTGGTGAGAGAGGTCAAGAAGAACCCAAAGATCACTGAGGCTGAGCTCCAGAGATGCAGTCGGGAGATGGGAGAAGGTTCTGGAAAGTCAACCATCACTGCAGCCCTCCACCATTTGGGGCTTTATGGCACAGTGGACCGATGTAATAACAACGTAACATAACAATATAACGAAGAGTGAAACATTTAAGAGCGTCTGAATTCTTTCCGTACCCAATGTAGGTCATTACGAGTTCTTTTTTTTAACCTATATGTGTGTGGTTGTCTGTGTCCTTATGGACAAGTGGTGGTGGTAGGCGATTTGAATTAATGTAAAGCACTTTGCATTGCATATTATGCACACAAAGTGCTATAGAAATCAAGTTTGATTGACAGATTGATTAAAAAAAATACAATATATTGGGCCTAAATATAATTGCAACAAACATCCATCCATCCATTTTCTGTACCGCTTCTCCTCACGCGGGTCGCGGGCGTGCCGGAGCCTATCCCGGCTCTCTTTGGGCGAGAGGCGGGGTACGAGATGCAAAAATGTTCCAGGAATAAAAGCATGGCACATACCAAATGGAATCAGGAGTGCATGTTTACCTGCTAAGTGTGCTGTCAGCATAGTCACTCTCCTCCTCTGCCCACGTTTTTACAGATAACCCGTGTGACTCGTGCACTGGACGTGGCATACTGCATACAAAGGCGCACAGTTACATTTTGCAGGCTTTATTGCCGTGCGAAACATGACTTCATAATGTACGCAAAGGCTCACAATAAACCATAGACATACTGCAGCACACATTATAGCGAGACACATGGTCTATAGAGAGATTCAAGTAAATCAGTAAACAGCAAACACATGCAATGGCGGAACCACAATAAAGGGAAGGTCATTTGGTCGCGTCACCGCGGAAACCAAATGGCATAGCAACAAGCTGCGTAGTTGTTTCACATTAAGAGAGGGAGCTAAAAGAAGAAAGCGGCAGGTTCAACACACCTGGTAAATTTCCTTATATTGCAAAATCTTCATCCATTAGCGATGATGTGTGTGGATTCAGCAGTCCTGACCGCGAAGACCACAACGACAAGTGGAACATCTCCTGGATGATCACATGACACTCGAGCATTGACAAAAGAATTGTTTAAAATGCAAATAGCGCGTATGTGCATGTGTTGGTTTTGACTCATCTGTATTCGAGGGCCTCGTTTGAAGTGGCCCCTGAACCACAAGTGTGTCTCTGTCTCCTGATCGCCAAAAGACGTGCGACTCTGCGCACGTAGACCAAGCCTTCTGTTTTCGAACTCCTTCGCCTCAAAGCGATTTGATTTGAAAACGCGATCCGGTTTTTTCTGCATCTGCCCGAAGCAAGGAACAATGGGCTCCGGATGTGATTATTTTATACATATTGTACAGTGCTGAAGTCTGAAATATTATTTCAATTGAGCATAGATTTTAAGAGTTTTCAGCAATTACATTGGCTGGCGACCAGTTGAGGGCGTGCCCCGCCTCCTGCCCGATGATAGCTGGGATAGGCCCAGAAAATGGATGGACGGATGATTATTTGTGAAAAACAATCAAGTTTATCAGTTTGAACATGAAATATCTGGTCTTTGTGGTGTATTCAATTCAATATAGGTTGAACATGATTTGCAAGTCATTTTCATTTATGTTTTACAACAACGTCATTGCAATTGGGCTTGTGATAAGCAATCATCATGACGCTTGACGCAAATTCGGCTTTGGAGACTCATTTATACCGTACATTGGATAGCAGCATTATACAACGCTCCAAAAGCGACAGGCGACAGGCAATGACAGTCATCGTCAATCTCATTAAAAGATGGGAACAATTATCAGATTACTCTATTAACTGGAGAAAATCAACAATATAGCATAACAGCAGTCACCTTAACTTTAGCATATGGGAGCGACGTGGAATTGATCACCTACAACAACTATCAGGAAACTGTTATGAACTTTTTCAAGAATTTCAATTAACAGCCGGCAACTTCCTTCAATACAATAATAATAATTTAAAAAAATTAAAAAATTTCCCAAGATTGTGCATATTTGGTGACTTAAGCATAATCGACATGCCAAATACATATTCACAATCAATACTTGTTTCGCTAGCTGCCGCTAAGACGACAATTGTATTAAACTGGAAAAATAAACAACCTATTCATATTTAGTACTGGTTAAATCTCATCATAGAGTATATTGCATTAAAAAAAAAAACAATATCTGCGGACATACTACAGCGTAAATGTAAAAGTAAACCTTTGCCTTCTGCATTCTTTGTTGTTGAGGTGGTTGTTGCTTTCTTTTTGGGTATTTTTGTTTTTTTCGATGGATTTAAAAAAAAATAAAAAAATTATTTGCCCGCCCACTGAATTTGACGGGACAGAATGACAGGAAAAATTATCCCGTGGTGCCAAGGTATGATAAAAACAATATTCATTGATATTTTTCCTCAATTGACTAATCTGTTCTCTCAATTTACTAATCTGTTAAACTATATTATAATTTCATGAATGTTGAAATAACTGAATACATCGACACATTCATTTATTTATGTATTTATTTAATTTTGGCACTCTTGGTGCTCCATACAAAGAGGGGGACATGATGGTTTGAAAAACTAACAAACATTCAATTATTTATATACTAAAAACAATTATTACACTTAAAACAAAGCAAAACTATCAGTTTCCATATACAGTATACGCGCAGTTATATTTAACAAGTACACACGTGGATAAAATTGTTGGTACCCCTCGGTTAATGAAGAAAAAAATGTAGAAGTTAACCATGCAGTCTTTCAGTAACATAATCCAATTTTTATATAATACAGTATATTTCCAGTTTTACTCTATTTGTTTTTCCTCTTCAGTACATTAATAAAAACATCTTTGGGTACTTCCACGTTGCCAATGCGCCTCATCTTCTTTTTGCCTTCTGCCTGTTTCTTCAGAAGTTTCATCTTGCGCGTTATGTCACCTCCATACTTGCAACAAAGAACGCTCAATTCAATTTGCGAATCCTTCATTACAAAACACATTACAGTCGAAATATAAAAAAGACACTTACGCATTTTGCAAGGACATTTTTTCTGTACGCCTTTATTCTGAAAGCACCACACATTTGGGATGTTACTTGTCAAAAGGCACTTTTTTCCCCATCTCATAGAAAAAGATTTCCCACGGTTTGTAGCAATTAGCATTTTACTCACGTTTCTCTTGCAATGATTTGACTTCCGATAGCTGCTTGTACTGCAATCTCAAACATTTGCCTCGGTATGGAATCCTTGAGTCGCTCACATACGGCTTTCCCCGTGCTGTATGCGCGCGCTCTGCAAAGAAAACGACAGCAAAAGCAAATTCACCAAAACACCTTTATTTGTCTCCTCAGCTTTACATGACAGCTGCAAACCTATATTGCTCGTCTAAAATCGGTAATCGGAAATTAAAGACAAACAGAGATGTGTATTGAGATACACGTATACGGGTTTATCTCAATAAATTAGAATATCCAAGGAAAAGGCGTTTTTTTTTTTCCCCCAGTAATTCAATTCACTTATTATAGATTCATTAAACACATAGAAAAAGACTTTTTAGAATGCCAAATCCTACCTAATTTCTATATTAAGTAAGTCATATAAGTCATTTGTATTGTTTCTTCTGTAGTATTATAATTGTGAATTTGGGGTATGCATTAGCTGTAACCTGATATCATCTATCCATCCATCCATTTTCCGTAGCGCTTCTCCTCACGCGGGTCGCGGACGTGCTGGAGCCTGTCCCAGCTATCTTCGGGCGAGAGGCGGGGTACGCCCTGAACCGGTCGCCAGCCAATCGCAGGGCACATAGAAACAAAAAAAAACAACCTTCGCACACACATTCACACCTACGGGCAATTTAGAGCAGCCTCCACCAGTGATGTGAAAGTCTGGAATTGCATCTAACCTCTGCTACATGAAACCTACCTGTGCACAATTATGGTGAGTTCTTCCACCGGGCGCCCATTCAATAGAATATCCATCTTGATAAGGTCAGCTGCCTGGTAGCCTGCGTTTTCATAATCAAAGCTGTGAAGGAGAAAATGTCAATGGATGTCATATGTTGAATACGTGCAATGCATGTTGCGATATAGTCAAGCCCGTAATTATTCATACCCCAAGCCAATCTTGACTTAAAGTTACTTGTATTCAAGCAGCAAGTGTTCTCTGGATTGGAAACGACACAGGTGTCTCCCAGAAGATAGTAAGACAATGGGAACAAATAGTTCACAGTTTTAATGTGCAGTAGATTTGAACAAAAAAGTGGAATGCCCAGAATGATTCATAGTATAATAATCAATAGAAAAGCCTGTATTGGCTATTACAGCAATTGTGTTGTCTGTAGTTGTGATTAGTTATTTGTTGTGTTTTTTGATTTGTTATTGTGATTAGTTTTTTTTTTTTTGCTGATGTCTTTAGTTATTTTTCATTATGATTAGTTATTTGCTGTTGTGTTTTGCACTTCAGGGCCACCGTAATATACAGTAGCTGATGTCATGACGCTGTTTAGAGAAAAAATAAATAGTTGAGGTTGCAGCCAAGTAGTGGATTCCATTTTGCCGCAATATTGCTTGAAGACATAATTGATCAACAATAAAATCCACATTATTGACGTGTTTTTTACGATCAAATAATTCATCAGTTATACTGCTCATCCTTTAAGCATAAAAAGTGACATAAAATAAATATTTGCATTTTGGCAAATTTTCAAACGTGAAATGGACAATACTCTTCCATGCATTATTTTACCTGGCATATCCTGAAGAAAGAGACTTGAGGAGATCATAGAAATCCACAACAATTTCATTTAAAGGGAAGAGATATTTCATCATCACACGATGGTCATCTACGTACACCATATTATTCTGGATGCCTCTGCGATTCTACCGGAGTACAAACAACATAAGTGTTTTTTATTGTAAAATGAAAACACACAAAAAAAAATCAGAAGACAAATCAAAACAAAATCTTACCAAGCAGAGAGTCATAATCTTGCCAGTGTATGTGTCAGGTGCCAAAATAGTCCCCACCACCATTGGTTCCAAATACTTCGACACTACAGATCTGTCTGGAAACTGAGCTGGGTTCACAACGGTAATCTCCTCCCTGCCATGTTCCTGTGACACGTACCAACAAGATTTATGCGTGCAAATGGACCCAGCCATTACCTTCACCTTCAACTGATGCTGTTGCCAACACACCAAAGAAGCACATTTGAATTTCAAGCCGACTTCCTTGTATTTGTAAATATAATTTCCTTATTAACACCAAACCAGATATGGGTTTAATATATTTTAGACAAAATACAATACAAAATATATGAATATACTAACATTCCCCCCCCCCCCCCCGCCCCCCCAAAAAAATTGTCGAAAGTCAATAGTGCGCATTATACATAGGTATAGGGACAAATGGAAACAAACTTTCACATTTTATAAATGTATGCCGCCATCTAGAGGTTATGAAAAAGCTGTACACTTTCATTCTAAAATGCAACCGCCACCTAGTGGTTCTAAAAAAAGTGTACCCTCCACTTTCATTCGAATATGACAGGGGTACGTACGTATGACTGCATATATGTACAGTTGTACTCATAAGTTTACATACCCTGGCACAATTTGTGAAATATATATATATTTTTTAATATGACTGATGACTGAACAACAACCATTATTAATTTCTTTATGGTTATGTTTTGTTTAATGATAATGCTTTTCTTAAATGCTTGACTGTTTCATTTGAATTAAAATACCATAAAATGTGTTTCGCCTAGTCCTTCATGTTTTGTAACCATCTTACAAATTCTGCCTGGGTAACCAAACATATGAGCACAACTGTGTGTTTTCTCATTTACTAAATAAAAGTAGGGCTGTGAATTTCAAAATAAGAGCAAGTAAATTAAAAAAAGGATTACGTGTTCAAATAAAGTGCTTAACTTCAGAATAATTCTTCGAAAAATACTTCATGTTTGGATCATAAGGGTAGAAGCAAAATCATGCATTGTAAAAATGCATTATACATAAGTATAAGCGTTTTCCAGAATTTTGATGTCAACTTTGGGGGTGCGTATTATACATGGGTGCGCATTATACACGGGAAATCACGGTACATCCTGTACAAACTTTATTGTCCGTCAGATATTTACAGTACTACGCCACATGACACGTAACAAGGCTAAAAATAAACTAGCTTTTGGATTCATATGTGAGGAATACGCGGAGTAAATGTCTTTTGCGGAGCTGATTGCTGAAGTCACTGATCGGATCGGCGAATTATGACATGAAAGCTGATCATCATAAAATGCTAATTATCGGTCGATACCGATAAAGCTGATCAGATTGGCGTCTAATATAGTCTAAAATAAAGTCTAATATATATAGTTTATGGACAATGATTGGAGTTAAAATGGGAAGGATAGCTTTATTTGAATTTGAATAGAAATATAACATTTCCTATTTTGTTTAGCTGTCAATATTAGACGTATGCGCATGCACAGCAAAGGTTATTTCTAGAAGCTGACTGACATTTATCGTTTGCACCTGGACCTTCAATCAGGAGCACACAGCCCATTGGTATGTAGCTTACCGCTAACTCCGATTGGCATGCTATTTGCGTCATGTGTATGTTCATTGTTTAGCATTAACATCTACCATGCTGCGTCCGTGTCAGTAGCGACAAATGAATACTTGCTGCGGGTTCGATATAATTTCCAAGTCACGATGTTCAACAACGTGGACGCCTTGAAGTGTCCACGCTGTGGATCGTAACCATTAATAATGGCCGGTATGGCAGCGAGCCATGGTGAGCACGAGCCAGTAATGCTAAGAAATTCAGGGAAATGGAGTCAATTATTATATCCTCTCAGCTTTGTTTCAGTTAAAATAGCATTTAATGTAATAGCTTTAAAGTTATTAGCGACTTTTGATTTTCAGTGTTTGACAATATTAATAGGTATATTCTAATAAATATATAATTTGTATTTTTTTTTTGAAGATTACATTAGTTTTTTTTATGCCCGCTTTGTTTCAGGTACATGACCGGTGGGCATTTGTTTATTCAACAAAACACATGCAAACACTAGTTATCAAAATGGGTGCTTCCTGGTGAGTCTTTTCGAAGGGCTTAAAAATTCAAATATCCGAACAAGCACTGCCCTAACGCAAGGGGAGCGAATATGGTCTGGGAGCAACTCTTACCTTGATGACTTTAGCTGACGAGAGAACAGCCTTATAAGGCACTGTTGGCGCGGTTATGATAACAGAGGCATTGTATTCCTGCTCCAGCCTCTGATTAAACACCTCCATATGAAGAAGTCCCAGGAAGCCCAGCCTGCAGATTTACATTGTTACATTACATTAATTACAGGGAAAGCTATTTGTTTATTCACCAATCAACACCAAAACATGCTAGAATGGGCATGATAGAGAATTTAGTGCACATTGCATGCAATGACACACTCTTTATTTCATGATTGTAAGACAAGTTGATAGTGACCTCCAACCAGCTCCGAGAGCCAAACTGCTGTCTCTCTGGACTGTGACACTCGAGTCGTTTAGTGTCAGTCTCTCGATGGCGCTACGAAGGCCCGGGTATTCTGACTGGTCCACTGGATACATTCCTGGGGAACAAGCGAGCCACAGCTAAATTCAAGAAGGTATTGTTGTTGGTGCTGGGTCACCATCACATCCGTGTTCTTAGCCAGTGGTATAAAAACGGGATTGTCTTTTAGCTCCAACTTGGGAGGAAGTCCGTTGCTTTAGTACACTTGGTGAAAATACCACATGACATGAGTGTATTTCTTACCGGCAAACACCATTGCTTTGGCTGGCTTAAAGCCGGGCAGAGCTTCCACTGGCTGGTCCTGGAGGTAGAGAGTGTCCCCAATCTGCGCCTCCTTTACATCCTTCATCCCGGCTACGAGGTAGCCCACCTGTCCAGCAAACCTGAGACGCAAACCACCTCATTCTTAAAAAACGCACAACAAGCATCTTCATGGATAACTGCGCAAATCCATGCATGAATATTGTCAGGACAGAATACATCTTACAGTTTCTGTGTGGGATGCTCTTCTGGGCGGAGAAGTCCGAGCTCGCTGACCTCGTAGGCTTTGCCAAGATGTGCCGACACAATCTTGTCCCCTTTTTTGACATGACCCGCAAACACAGCAACGTTAGCCACTACTCCTCTGTAGTGGTCAAAATTGGAGTCAAAGACTAGTGCTTTGAATGGGTCATGAACAATTGCCGCAGGCCTGAGGGTATGTGAAAAAAAAAAAAAAAAAAACATTCAGTGATACGTGCCAACGTTGCCCCATGTTTCAAATGATCAAAACCTTCTTGGGCAACTTCTTACGGTGGAATTCTCTCTACGACTGCTTGGAGAACCTTTTCAACATTTGTACCAATTTTAGCTGAAATCTGAAATGAGAGGAATTCACAAAAAACGATCATATATGTGATAGAGCTCAAAAGCGAAGCAAGTGTCCTTCAACTTACCCGAAGGGAGTCCTCACGAGGAATATCAAACACTTTTTCAATCTGTGACTCCACCCTCTCTGGATCCGCATTTTTCAAATCAATCTGAATGATTATTCATTGGAAATACAGTATTAGATCCCAAAGCCCATCAAGACCAGAAAATGTACAATGGAACTGCCAAGGTCGAACACTATCCCTTTTCAAGACCTCGTCGCGAAAGCATAGACCATTAAATATGGTCTAAATGTCAGAATGCCGGGATATTTACGTACAAACGTTAGTGCTAGCATTAGCTTGCTAGGCTACAGAACGTTTTGTTGCCTGCTTGCGAGCCGTATCGTATTCAAAGTGCATTTCAAATGAAAATGAAAAATAAAATGACGCCACTGATCAAATCGGCGGTTCCACTAAGAGGAGAAACAGTTTATCACCTTGTTAATGACAGGGATGATTGTCAGCTGAGCTTCAAAAGCCAGGTAGAAGTTGGCCACGGTCTGCGCTTGAATTCCCTTCAACACCGCAGACATCAACAACAACATGCATAAACTACACACACATTTGCAGACAAACACGGCTCAGCTCTGATACCTGATTGGCGTCGACAATAAGCAAGACACCCTGGCATGCGGCGATGGACCGAGACACTTCGTAGCTGAAGTCGACGTGACCCTGTGGAGGCGCATAAAATCAGTTTTACCATCAGCTGAATGAAGAGCATTAAACTATTTGTCTGCCCAGTATACTGTACGTAAAAGCATGCATTCTTCGTGTACGCATTCTTCTACAGTGGCTTCTCACCCTGTGGTCTTACAATTTGTCATTCTGCTGAACATTTTTGGAGAACTGCACAGAACTTCAAAAGATCGTCATGCGCGTCAGTATATTTCACATAGCACATACTTTGGCTTTCTCGTAATCATTTCTCCAAAAAGAGGATCAGCCTCAACAAGAGGTGTTAAGAGAAGAAGTATACAAAAGTTTTTTTGTATGTCGGGACTGTCGTAAACCAACAACCCCCCCCCCCCGTTTACATCCTTATGTCTTAAAAAACAATAGCATAAACATAAAATGTACGCGTGAGGTGCCTCTGCAGCAAACCTTTCATATTTGTCATTCAAATTGGAGTGCTTTATTCATACATCATAATATGAACACCAGATGACATGGTAAGATGCAACTTCAGATTTCCTGGACAGTTGGCAATAGGTTCACAATGGAAACAGCTTGACCCTTTTAACTGATTATTTTCACAAAACAGCAGTCAAATAATATCCCATAACGGACTGTGTAGGGTCCATTTTCTGAAACAAAATCCAATGGAGGTCTTACTGGTGTGTCAATGAGGTTGAGGAGGTGCTGCTGGCCCCGGTGTGTGTAAAACAAAGAGGCCGTCTGGGCCTTGACGGTTATGCCTCTCTCTCGCTCCACCTGAAGCTTGTCCAGAACCTGTTTGTTCTTGTCTGTCTTTGCTATGGCACCTGTCAATGACATCCATTAATAACACCTTACTTTGACATGTATGTTATGACAACCCCAATACATGATTAATGGACACTCGTCGGACACTTCTAGGTCGCCCTGCACAAACTAATGAAATCCAATACCCGAGCTAAAAATCTATCATTGATATTGTTTGATTGGAACTTTCAACAAGCTGCTATTGTATTTTTGTAGTTTGCAGTGTTTTTTTTTTTTTATAAGGTTTGATAGTTTAAAATACAGGTTTGTACTGGATCCACGTTTGAAATGTAGTACCCACTTTGTTGTGAGATGCACCAAAATGAGATGTGATTCAGGTGCTCCTAAAACTACAAGAATGCAATCCGATGATTTTAATCACAGCTAAAAAAAAAAAAGCACTTTATCTCAAACTGAATATACGAGACAGAATTCAAATCTGTGATTTAACTCTATGATATCCAGCTGCTTTTGGAAACATACCTGTCATTTCAAGTAGTCTGTCAGCCAGTGTGCTTTTACCATGGTCAATATGTGCAATGATGCAAAAATTCCTGATTCTTTCCACAGGAAACTTGGATAGGTCAATGACCTCCTGCTTGACACAATAATCCAAAAAAAAAAAAAAAATCTGCTCAATACAAATGTTAATTTCAAAATATAAAACGTTTACTTACACAGTTGGTGTTACCTTGTCAATTTGTGTAGTGAGGTTCAAAAGCTGCATCTTGAAATTATTAGAAAGAACAGGGAGTTTGTTCATCCAGCAACGTCTTAACATCGAATAACTCATACAATAGTTTGGCGTTTTCTTTCTGTATATTTTAAAAAGCAAAATACATCGCGGCAGTGGCGTTCCACACCACCGTTGGACCACAGACGCAATCATAATAACAGTCCTGAAACAACCCCGGACAAGAACCTCTCGGGCGCTGACATCTTGTTGACGCAGGACCCGCAAAGGATTCTGGGAAATTGAGTTGACAGACTTCAGCGGGCTGTGCATCCAGCTTTGAACACCCGGAAGTCCCACTGCACACTCAACCGGCAGGATAAGTACAAAAAGGAATGGCAGTTGCTATGGTAACAAATCTGCTTCTCAGACCCACTTTCTGTCCGCCTGTGACAGTTCACATCCTTAATTCTAATTCTAAGTTTCAAAATGGGGAACACTGGGCAATATAGAGTAAGAAAGCAAGCAAGATTTGTGTGCCATGCAACATAATCAAATAATCAAATAACAAGAATTGAAGAAAATTAAGTTCCAAGTCTAGTCTCCCACCTTGTTGATATACAACTATTTTCAGGAGAGAAAAAGAAAACCTGATTGAAAGACACAGTCTGACAAATAAAAAGTTAACTGGTGATAGCTAGCTTAGGCTACTCGCCACCTTTTTGCTACCACCAAAATGTCCACCCTACACCCCCTTTTTCAATTCATTTTTAACTTTTGTATTTATTTATATATATATATATATATATATAAATTGCATCTGACCGCTGTAACTTGTATTGTATTTTCCTGCACCGTTGCCTCGCTTAGTGGCCATATGTGGAAATGTATCTTAAGGCTCGTACAATCGCAGCTTTGAACAGACATAGTCATTTAGAATTTTTTAGACCAGAGATCCATCCATCCATTTTTCAGCGCCGCTTATCCCGGGGGGCGCCGGAGCCGATCCCAGCTGACTTCGGGCGAGAGGCGGACTTACACCCTGAACTGGTCGCCAGGGTGTCCGGGACACGGACAACCATTCGCAGTCACGTTCACGCCGTCGCTGAGTGGGAACTGAATCCACGCTGCCCGCACCAGAGTCAGGCGAGTGTACCGCGACACCATCAATTTTTAGACGTACATTTCAACTGAACACACTGAGTATGTTAATTGAAGCCTCATACCAATAGTCATCGATAATAATACATTTCCTCTGTAACAATACCGTACAATTGTATTCGTTTAATTGATTTCACTCCAAAGAAAATTATTTCACAGGAACATCAAGCGAAGGGTGTCAATTACAACAAAATAAAAAATATTCAGAAGTCATTATAAATCATTGTATGTTTGCGTTGACATTGATACTTTATGTACAGGGGTCACATACCTAAACTGGAAACAAATACACATTTGAATTGAAGTCATCACACAATGAAAATAGAATATAAATAGACATAGACATTTCCAAAAGACAGAGTTGTCAAAAGTGCTGCAAACGGTGTAGAAAATAGGCAGAGCTGGAGGATCACACTGCAATCCAGGACATCACTCTGCAAAAGTATGTACACACAGTTGCTGGAGGTATTTGGTTCTGAGCCTCCCGACCGGAACACGTTAATGCTGGCTTCTAAGTAGAGGGCACCATGTCCTTGATGACGGGTTCTCGGTTTAAGTAGGTGGCCCAGTAAACCAGATTGAAGGAACCAAAGAGAACGGGAAACAAAATCCTTGACATCCTGTCGATTTTGCTAACGCTGTTGAACGTCTTCTTGCTCTCTGGGATCTTGCCGTCTCCTTTAGCCTTGTTGGCTTCCAAAGTGCCTCCTTTGGCAATAGTTGGAAGCGTGCTGGAGTCCTTGGTAATATTAGGCGCATAATTGGCCACTGCTACAGCATAGGCGTTGTTCTTCTTGATCACAGATGTTCTTTCTTTTTTCTGTTGGGAGACCAAAAAGAATCAAGTGAAATGTCTCGGAGACAAGCGCAGAAAAATGATAACGCTTGACAGGGGGCGATTCTAGAATCATAGGTTGAGGGGTGTTGGGATTCATTTTAGGGGTTCTTAAAATGAAGTTGTGCTTGATCGATAACAAAGTCGTCCAGAATGTTTATATTTTCTAAATAGTGTTTACTACGAGCCGATATGTAGCACCAGAAAGACAATTCATCACAATTTGATTTGATTTTCTGAGTTCAATATGCGAAGCATATTGCTAATATCCGTCCTTTTCAAAACGGTTTCTCCTCATCACCTTGTCAGTCACGACACTCTTTCCATCCCAGGCCCAGCCACGCTTGGTAAAGTAATTGACTGTGGCAAACTCAATCAAAGCAGAGAAGACAAAAGCGTAGCAGACAGCGATGAACCAGTCCATGGCGGTGGCGTATGCAACCTTGGGGAGGGAGTTGCGAGCACTTATACTCAGCGTCGTCATCGTGAGCACAGTGGTTACCCCTGAAAGCACAAATAAAACAATTTTGATAAGGTGCATATGGTAAGATTTTTAATTATTTTTTTTATTAAATAGGGTATACATACAACATACACAGAGGAAGGCATTACTGTACGTCATGAAAAACACACTATCGAGCATAGATTTGCAACAAAAAATAGATATTTTAAAATAGTCAAAATGCTCCTCTAGTCAAGCTTTTATGAATGAAGCATTTGTGATTGCACGTTAAATTGCTACTAATTGATTGCTTTCCCCATTTTCTCTTTTACAATTATATAATATTATTCTGGATAGCAGAGTTGACACGGAAAGACTATAAAGCATCTTTTACACCCTCTGCCCTGACCAAATAATGAGTGATTTTTATTTTTATTTTTCGAAATTATTTTTGATTTTGTGTTAGCTGCAAATGACACAAGAATGTGATAACAGACTGGAAACATGACAAACATTTTTCCATTTTCACAAATATTCTCCTCAAAAAGTATTCATAGGTTTTCAAATTAAAAATGTATAGTTTATTAGAATACTATAAATTATGCTTGACATTACCTCAGAATAGTGAAACTACTGCATTTTTGGGGATATGGAAGAACGAGCATGAGAAGAGTGTTGCCAAAGAGTGATGCACACACTTACCAAATACAGTTCTCGCCGGCACTGATTCTCTATTCAGCCAGAAAGACACTTGGGAGAGGATGACGGTCATGATGCATGGGAGGTATGTCTGGATGACAAAATAGCCAATCTTCCTCTTCAGATGGAAATGAGCTGTCATCACGGTATATTCACCTGAGCGGAAGCAGAGGTCAGTTCAAAGCATCACAACGGCTGCAGGAGATTTGGATCAGAACAGGAAAATAATCATTGCTGTGCAAAGTAAGTGTTTTTTTTTTTTTTTTTTGCGCGGCGGGGGGGCTGCTGGTTTAATTATTAGTATTAAACAGCTACACTGTAAAACCTAATGAGTTAGTTCGATTCAAATGGTTTGAGGAAACCGATTGCAATGAAGGTAGGAACGTGCTATACAAGTGAAGGCCCATTTACCGTTTTACTCATATTTATTTGGCGTAATAATTGCGAAGTACAACTTCATTCGTTTCTGTTAGTTCAACAATAAGTAGAGTTATTTGTAGTCAAACGTCATTTAAAAGGCAGCCGTAAATCCTGTAAATGACCTCGCAAATGATTAATATGGTGGACTACTTTCTCTGAGATGGCCTTCTGAATCGAGGCTCTGACAATTTCAAAGAGGAGCCATGATTAGACATGAGAAGAAGATGTGTTACCCATGGCAACAGAACAGAGAAACATACAGTAGCTGATTTGCTGCGATCCGAAATGAAGACCTAGTTACATGCTGCTGCTTGACTTTTGTAGAGGTGGTCGCTTGTTGAGAGGGAAGACAAT
This sequence comes from Phyllopteryx taeniolatus, assembly GCF_024500385.1. Taxonomy (NCBI): domain Eukaryota; kingdom Metazoa; phylum Chordata; class Actinopteri; order Syngnathiformes; family Syngnathidae; genus Phyllopteryx; species Phyllopteryx taeniolatus. The sequence goes on from NC_084511.1 coordinate 1,604,037, forward strand.
AATTAGAGCATCTCACAGATCTCATTCACATTGCTGAAATAGCTCACAAATACACGAGATAGCGAGATGGAGGTGCCCCCACCTAATGAACGCGCCAAGACCGCTTTGACGACACAGAACGCCTCTCATCCACCTTCCCTGACCTCATTACCTTGATGCCACAGAGTACCAGTGGAGGGTAATTTCCCCCAGGAGTTAAACCGGTGTTAGTCTCAGCCTCGGGCCAAGTGACCACCAGTTTCACGCTGGTTCAGTCTTGAGCTTGCCTATGAGAGAGATTAGCAAAAGGTGCTATGTCTTTGACCAAGGATGGTTTCGAGCTGCCCGTAGCTTTGTTGGATTTATGTAAAAGTTGAAGCTCTGCTTGGTAAATACAAGAGGGTCCAGCTAGATGTATTTGTCCGAGAAGTGGTTTTCATAAGAATATTTAGCATGTTTATGACTTTGCCAGCCGGCATGGTGGTTGACTGGTGAGCACGTCTGCCTCACAGTTCTGAGGACCCACGTTCAAATCCGGCTTCGCTTGTGTGGAGTTTGCATGTTCTCCCCGTGCCTGCGTGGGTTTTCTCCTCCCACATCCCCAAAAACGTGTGGTAGGTCGATTGCAGACTCTAAATTGCCCGTAAGTGTGAATGTGTGTGCACGAATGGTTGTGATTGGCTGTGATTGGCTGGCGACCAGTTCGGGGTCTACCCCGCCTCTTGCCCGAAGATAGCTGGGATAGGCTCCAGCACGCCTGCGACCCTTCTGAGGATGAAGCGGTGCAGACAATGGATGGGTGGATGACTTTACCACTGTGTTAGCTAAGGTTAGGTTAGGTATAGAGATGAATTGTATACCCCCTGTACAGCATTAAAAAGAGTCTTGCACAAGAGGGAATACAGTGGGTACGGAAAATATGCAGACCCCCTTAAATTTTTCACTCTTTGTTGTATTGCAGCCATTTGCTAAAATCTTTTAAATTCATTTTTTCCTCATTAATGTACACACAGCACCCCATATTGACAGAAAAAAACTGAATTGTTGAAATTTTTGCAGATTTATTAAAAAAGAAAAACTGAAATATCACACACCCATAAGTATTCAGACCCTTTGCTCAGCATTTAGTAGAAGCACCCTTGTGAGCTAATACAGCCATGAGTCTTTTTGGGAATGATGCAACAAGTTTTTCACACCTGGATTTGGGGATCCTCTGCCATTCCTCCTTCCAGATCCTCTCCAGTTCTGTCAGGTTGGATGGTGAACATTGGTGGGAAGCCAATTTCAGATCTCTCCAGAGAAGCTCAATTGGGTTTAAGTCAGGGCTCTCTGGCTGGGCCATTCAAAAACAGTCACTGAGTTGTTTTGAAGCCCCTCCTTTGGTATTTTAGTGTGTGCTTAGGGTCATTGCCTTTTTTGAAGATGAACCTTCGGCCCAGTCTGAGGTTCTGAGCACTCTGGAGAAGGTTTTCGTCCAGGATATCCCTGTACCTGGCCACATTCATCTTTTCTTGGATTGCAACCAGTCTCCCTGTCCCTGCAGCTGAAAAACACCCCCATAGCATGATGTTGCCACCACCATGCTTCACTGTTGGGACAGTATTGGACAGGTGATGAGCAGTGCCTGCTTTTCTCCACACATACCGCTTAGAATTAAGGGCAAAAAGTTCTATCTTGGTCTCATTAGACCAGAGAATCTTATTCCTCACCATCTTGGAGTCCTTCAGTTTTTTTCGTAAACTCCATGCGGGCTTTCCTGTGCCTTGCACTGAGGAGAGGCTTCCGTCGGGCCACTCTGCCATAAAGCCCTGACTGGTGGAGGGCTGCAGTGATGGTTGACTTTCTAGAACTTTCTCCCATCTCCCGACTGCCTCTCTGGAGCTCAGCCACAGTGACCTTTGGGTTCTTCTTTACCTCTCTCACCAAGCCTCTTCTCCCCCGATTGCTCAGTTTGGCCGGACGGCCAGCTCAAGGAAGGGTTCTGGTTGTCCCAAACGGCTTCTATTTCAGGATTATGGAGGCCACTGTGCTCTTAGGAACCTTAAGTGCAGCAGACATTTTTTTGTAACCTTGGCCAGATCTGTGCCTTGCCGCAATTCTGTCTCAGAGCTCTTCAGGCAGTTCCTTTCACCCCATGAGTCTCATTTGCTCTGACATGCACTGTGAGCTGTAAGGTCTTATATACACAGGGGTGTGGCTTTCCTAATCAAGTCCAATCAGTATAATCAAACACAGCTGGACTCCAATAATGTAGAACCATCTCAAGGACGATCAGAAGAAATGGACAGCACCCGAGTTGTGTGATATTTCCGTTTTTCTTAATCGGTAACCTTCTGTATCTGACTTTAAAATATGAATCCCTGTAACAAACAACAAAAAATTATGTTTGGGCCCCAGAGGCTGATGTATCAGGAATGGATCCTGTGATTTGGTTCAAAATTTCAATACTCCAAATGGCTACTACTGCTCCTAAACCATCTAAATCTACTCACACTGATAGGGCATCTGTAGAACCCAATACTGGGAGATGAACTGGGAACCAAATGCAACCCTTTGAACTGAAAACAGGGTTCCTGGCAAACAATTTGTGGCTTAGTTGAGCGACGGCTACAGCAAGAGCCAAACTATACCAAACTATATTCGTGCTCCAAATGGTACTAACTGTATACTGAAACTACTGTTAAAAGCATCTTCTTAATGATCCATCTTGGGCCTTACACCATTTCCGTTTGCAAAAAAGTGTTCCCATGAATCCAAAGCAACCTGGCCAAAGAAGGAATGTGGGCAGGTGGTACAATCACACATACACAGTTGATAACTCCTCAGGCCCCAGTTTGGCAAGCTCTCCACTGATAGCACACCCTCCGCCATCAGAGCACATGTATGGCGGTTATGCTTTGACCACAACAAGTACTCCTGTGAATCAGTGCCCCGGGAAATTATTCCATTTCATTGAATTGGCTCAAAAACTCTTATTTGTTTCCCGGTACTGTACTTCAAATAAGGTGTCTTTGTTCGTCTAGCTTTGCAAGCGATGTATAGCAACAAGCAGAACGATTAAATGTCTTTTCATTAGATGTCAAAAGGTATAATTAAGCTACAATAATACACATGTTCAGCTATTCAGCTTTGTGTTCAACTAAGGAGGCCCACTTTTCCCACTGAGTAGTGAGCTTTGTGAGTAAATCGAGACCAGATCATCATGTGTCAGTCTTAATACTGACCGACCTACTCATCCTACGCTGTGTGTCACTCTGTATTCTCTTCTTGCACAAAATACAACTCCATAAAAGCAATTCGATTGACTCAACCTTTATCATCGAAAATTGCCAAAACAGTTACGGATTTACAAAGGGAGCACGGCTTTCATTTTAACAAGCCATTTTGTCTCCATTGTTCTGGGATTTTCCTTTGATGGTCTCCCCGGCTTCTGAAATGTTAGAAGTCAGACAAGTGAACTAATCAGCTGTAATTCCCATTCAAAGCCCTGATGGAATCATTTCGCCCATCCCAAAATCAATAATATTGTCATATAATTTTGTCATCCTCAACCTACTACACATTCTGATTTGTGTTACTGAGTTAGCCTTTTTGTGTTTATGTGGTTTTTAAAGATTTTATGTTGCGTCCATCAGCAGGACCGAGACCTGTAGCTTTTAGATTTGTGCCGTCATTAATTGACATTCACTGCGTTTTTGTCAGAGTGCAAAATTCAAATCTGTCAGTGTTTGTTTTTCCAGTAAATCATGATTGTGCAACAGGGCAATCTTGGCAAAGGTCTGTTATATTATTTTTTCCTTCAAATGTTATATTTACAGTCCTTTGTTGATTTCTTTTTCAAGTGTCAGTCAATCAGGACTGTGCAGCAGTGAGGCAAAATACACAACACCAAGATCCAATTCACAATCTTTTTTTTCTATTATTTACACCCTGAAATGTCAAGATCTCTGTTAGCTGCACGACACAGTGCGGAGTAAATGACATGATTCCGTGCAGTTCGCGTTAGATGTGTGTTCTAGTATGTACTAAAGCATGCTGCTACACTCAAGTGTACGTCACATAAGTGCTTTAAAGTAACAACTAGGACATGAATGCGTGGCGAAATCTTAAAATTTTGTCAGCGTGTAATACTATGTTCACATGTTTGTGCAAGATGTCCGTTCCAGTGAAGCCCGAGAGCGACATTCGCTCGTGCCAAATGACCTAGTTTGCAAGTACGCTACATTAAACCCTGACACACCACTAATGAATGATTCATTTTAAGTCAGCCAATCAGATAATGTGGAGCGACTAGTCAAACCAAAGAAACAGTCACAGTCGGGTGTTTTTCCTGCCACGAAGTCATCGTACACCACTTAACCTCGATAGGAGCGTTTAGTTCATGAAAGGATATTCGTACTGAATGAAACTGATGCAGGGATTCCCTTGACAGTCAAAGGCTGTCACTGGGGAAATACGTTAGCCTGGGAATGGATGAAGTCCCTAAGGGGAGTAGAGGTACAGGATGTAATTTGGAATCTGAAAAACAACTTGTAACAGTAGTATTTCAGTTGCGAAAATAAATGTGTACATTTTTCTCCAAACCCATTGAGAGCTCTGATGTGGTGGTACCTTGACTTAGGAGTTAATGAGCCATTGCTTGGCTGTCTTTTGTGTTGCCAGCCAAAATTATGAACGTTATGAACATGCTACAGATACGCATGAAGTGGGAATAAAAAGGAGCAATTGAGCAAATGCACAAATACAAATGGAGAACAGTCACTACCAGCTACAGTAGCCCGAAACGGACGGCCAGATGCTCGTAGAAAGACGAACCGGCCATGTTGCTGCACAAAAAAAAACAAATATGTGGTAAACTGACATAATGTTCCCCTGTTTTCCTGAAAAATAATCAAATATTATTTGTTAGTTTTACACAATTTAATCATGTGCAACCGATGTACAGTACATGTTCGAATTAAGTTATTGTTGTACTCTTCTGTCAGCCCTGAGTTTGCCATTCAAACAACTTTGCCTATGCCATTTTTTTAAAATCTCATATTTCCACAGCGGGCAGATCCTGCAAATGTTAATTTGTTTGTTTGTCCTATATTTTATGAAATGATGAGGTTGTCTCTTTTTAATCTAGTTGTTATGGCTCTGTTTTTCTCCAAAATAAAGCCTTGCTTGTTTGTTGTTGTTTCACACCAAGACCTTCAGCTTGGTGTGCAAATTGAGGATGCATACACATTTCCAGGCAACACCCTTGGTGTCATGCCGTTTCCTCAACTAAATAATACTGCTAAAATTAGATCAATGCTGTCTTGAGAATCACACACAGTTTCAGATCTCTCATCCACTGAAGAGCAATCTCGAATAAAACAAACAGCAGACTCTAAATATGTTCAAAACTTGGAATGGAATTCATGCAAATCTACTGTATCGAGTGTTCAATTTCTTTTCGGTATCATCCCTCCCAAAACTGAAAAGTTTTGTTTTTGAATATTCATTCATAACAGGGTAAACTACAGACAGATATTGCCTGTGCCAGAACCATGACAGGTTAGGTATGCAGCAGCTATTGTTTATGGTCACGTAGTGCTTTTGAAATGATGAAGAATATTTCTGGCTATCATTGGTCAAGAAATGAGTGACATTTTTGTACACTTCGTAATGGGCACAACCACGACTGGACTTACACTGCACGGTCCAAGTGTCACAGTGCGTCACGGCAACGTAAAGAAATAAACATTTTGGAGAGCAGAATAGGACACTAAAATCATTGACAGGCACAGTGGCCATCACTTTCTGCTCTGTGGGCATTCCTTACTGTCACAACAGGCAGATGTCCTTCCTTTGTCCAGTACTGCGTCGGCATCATTTATTTCTTTTTATCCAGTTACTCCCCCAACCCCTTTGTACACACACGAAAAAAAATAAAAATAAAATAAATCACGCACAAAGACACAGCATATTACACTGCATCTAAATGTCTGCCCATTTTCATTCTCCGTGGGGAGCTTTGGGAAAGTGGAAAGGCTTGTCGGAGCAACACCACACCTGTCAGACTGCTTTTGGGTTTTTGGTCCGTGCAAAATGGAGATTAACGCAACAGTGGTGCCTTGAGATACGACTTTAATTCATTCCGTGACCACGCTTGTAACTCAAAACCCTTGCATGTCCAATCATATTTCCCTATTGAAGTGAATAGAAATGCCATCAATCCGTTCCAGCCTCAATCCCCCCTCGCCCCCCCAAAAATTAATTGTTTTTTGAAAAGGAAAAAAATAAATGATATTGTACTTTATAAAAACATAGAGTAATAACATAATTAAATCGAATGCAAAGCAGTAAACAGAGTGTGCATCACGATTTAATCCTGCAACACAGTTCAGTGTGCTGCTCCTTCTCGTGACCTGCCTTGGCGAGGAGGAGGCAGTACTGTATAATACAGTCATGCAGACGCAAACAAACAGCAATAGACTTCTACTACTACTACTACTACTACTACTACCATTACTCAGTAAGTTGGCGTAATATTTGTCATTTTTCATAGAGGATAAGAAATATATGTCTGTGAGTATTGTTATATTATCTGTCTGCATGCAAAATCTTGCTTAAAGGGTTGCAAAACTGTGACTGTCGATGCTAACCGTTCTCATGTATGTACGGTATTTTCCGTTCTTATGGCAACGTAGTTTGGTTGTTTTAGATGTACAGCATGCAATTCTCTTTGTTTTACGTTTTAATCAATTAAATGTGAGTTATGTACAACACTGAACAAATTATTCATCTTGCTTTTTTTTTCGAAGTAAAAACATAGCAAGAAACGAAAAGACGTAAAGTGATCTGCTCACAAGCTATAGCTGCCTCCTGCAACATGGAGTTCAAGACAAGGACACAATCACAGCTTGAAATTCTTGAAATTATTTGGAGGTGACCTGACGAAGATGCCCAGCTTGCTCATGTCACATGACAAGGCAAAAGTGGAGGATGTTATCACTTTCACCACGTTTAATTTGCAGCTTTTCCCAAAAACATGCATGGTAGGTTAATTGAGGACTCTAAATTGCCCGTAGGTGTGAATGTGAGTGCGAATGGTTGTTTGTTTCTACAACCCCAATTCCAATGAAGGTGGGACGTTGTGTTAAACATAAATAAAAACAGAATACAATGATTTGCAAAACATGTTCAACCTATATTTAACTGAATACACTACAAAGATATTTCATGTTCAAACTGATAAACTTGATTGTTTTTAGCAAATAATCATGAACTTAGAATTCTATGGCTGCATCAAAAATCGACGTCAATGTGTAAAGGATATCACCACGTGGGCTCAGGAACACTTCAGAAAACCAATGTCAGTAAATACAGTTCGGCGCTACATCCGGAAGTGCAACTTGAAACTCTACTATGCAAAGGAAAACCAATTTATCAACAACACCCAGAAATGCCGCCGGCTTCTCTGGGCCCTGCTCATCTAAGATGGACTGATGCAAAGTGGAAAAGTGATCTGTGGTCCGACGAGTCCCCATTTCTAATTGTTTTTGGAAATTGTGGACGGCGTGTCCGCCGGGCCAAAGAGGAAAAGAACCATCCGGTCTGTTATGGACGCAAAGTTCAAAAGCCAGCATCTGTGATGGTATGGGGCTGTGTTAGTGCCAATGGCATGGGTAACTTACACATCTGTGAAGCCACCATTAATGCTGACAGGTACATACAGGTTTTGGAGAAATATATGCTGCCATCCAAGCAACGTCTTTTTCATTCTGCACGTGTTACAACAGCGTGGCTTCGTAGTAAAAGAGTGCGGGTACTAGACTGGCCTGCCTGCAGTCCAGACCTGTCTCCCATTGAAAATGTGTGGCGCATTATGAAGCGTAAAAAACGACAACGGAGACCCCGGACTGTTGAACAGCTGAAGCTGTACATCAAGCAAGAATGGGAAAGAATTCCACCTACAAAGCTTCAACAATTAGTGTCCTCAGTTCCCAAACGTTTATTGAATGTTGTTAAAAGAAATGGTGATGTAGAACAGTGGTAAACATGACCCTGTCGCAGCTTTTTTGGACCGTGTTGCAGCCATAAAATTCTAAGTTCATGATTATTTGCTAAAAACAATCATGTTTATCAGTTTGGACATGAAATATCTTGTGTTTGCGGTGTATTCAATTAAATATAGGTTGAACATGATTTGCAAATCATTGTATTATGTTTTTATTTATGTTTAACACAACGTCCCAACTTCATTGGAATTGGGGTTGTATGTGCCCTGCGATTGGCTGGCGACCAGTTGAGGGTGTACCCCGCCTCCTGCCCGATGATAGCTGGGATAGGCTCCAGCACTCCCGGATAAGCGGCTCAGTAAATGGATGGATGGATGAAAACTAAATAAACATTTGCGAGATTCAAAAGCATCTGTACACAAGATGGATAAGAAATCTAATAAAGATGATGTTGGGTCATTTGTCTTTGCCACACATCTATTTCTGGCTAGTGAAGCTCAATAAATGACATTAAACAGTAATGGCGAAGACTGTCTTATTTTGAATGTGGACGATGGGTCGGTGTGAGGTGAAGAAGTAAAGATTGATTTTGGTGATTCTGTTACCTCAACACTTTGCCTCATCTGAGGATGTGCTTACCTGTACTTGATTTAATAGTTTCCTGCCCTGCCGTTTGTCCAAGTAAGTCATACTGATTCAGACGCGAGCTTTCACCTTCCACGACTACAGAATCAGAGGCATTCAGAGTCCAAGCGTAAGTCACTTCCGTGATTGTGTAGGCATCTAAAGTAAAAAAAGAAAACACATCACACAAAATGAATACGGAACAGCTACGACATCTGATAATTTTCCAGAAATAAGTCCAGGCATCCAAATGAGAAATCCCTCTGTTTGTAAGCTAAAAGAAGGCATACAAACTTTCAAAATGAAGCAAAGGACAATAAAACAGATTTTATTTTTTTTTCCACTGGAACAAAACATTTTCAATTATCACATTTGTGTAATTGTGTTCGGCAAGTGTCGGTGTTTTGATCTCTATTAATAAACTAGATTTTACATAGAAGAGGCCAAAAGCATCAAATGTACAGAAGTGGCAATGAAAGCCAAAATATGTAATTGTTTTCAATGAAAGTTTTCCCTTTTTGCTTTTGAAAATCTCACTCAGACATGGAAAGTGGCGAAGTGGAAGCTAAATCCCAAGCAAGTGGGTTATTGTGAACTTCGCCATGGAAGGGTATCAGCAATGGCAAAATGGGATGATGGCCACGGAACCGGAACTTATCGCAAGGTAAGAAAGCACTACATACGTCTCTGCCACGGCTGCTTAATAACTGCACAAGAACAAAATACACAGCAAAAGCCTCGCCTGGCTCATTTGAAGCACAATCCTTACTGATAATGGCAATTGGCCCTTAATCCCCATCTGCATGGTTGTCAACACATTCATGACTTATCAAACTTATGAGTGTCGACACGTTTATGACAGTTAAGGAAAAAAATAAAAAAATAACCACTCCTTTTATGTTGCAGTGCTTAAGTGTAAAAATCTCTCTCTCTCTCTCTGATGAGTTTGAATTGTGACGCAAAATTGAGCCTTGCATTCCGACTTTTTCAGTTCCTAGGCTACTGCTTCCGGAAAGAGCAGGCGCGGCGGGTGGAAGAAAGAAAATATCAGTTAACTTCCAGAGTTCCAGGAAGCACTATCATCATTACAGTTACTTACAGCTGCCAAATTTAAGCGGACAGGAGTGAAAGTCCATGGGGAAATCCTCCAGATGCATTGGACACTCTGCATGCACGGTTAACCTGCATGCAATTCACAGACAATTGGACTTTGAAAATCTACACAAAATATTACAGGTTAGACATGTTTCAAAAATCCACCGAACCCAAAATCTAACTCATGTACTGTTTAGGACACTTCCTGTCTGTAATGTTTTAAGACAGAAATTATTCACCTGTGCTGTAAACAGCAGAGCAAAACAGACCATCCATCCATCCATCCATCCATCTTCAATACCGCTTCTCCTCACTAGGGTCGCGGGTGTGCTGGAGCCTATCCCAGCTTTCTTCGAGCGAGAGGTGGCGTACACCCTGAACTGGTCGCCTGCCAATGGCAGGGCACATAGAAACAAACAACCATTCGCACTCACATTCACACCTACGGGCAATTTAGAGTCTTCAATCAACCGACCACGCGTGTTTTTGGGATGTGGGAGGAAACAGGAGTACCCGGGGAACCAGCAAAATCCAAATATGTTGTGATACGAGGGCAGTCAAGTATTTAACCTACTAATAATATACTTTTTTCAGAAATGTTCACAGTTTGTAGTTGAAATACTTGTTTGAAAGTTTATTTAAAAAAAGCTTCGTTTCAACCGACATGTCAGCCATTTTGGAAATGGGGGCGCGGGCAGGGGGCGGGGTACACCCTGAACCTCCAGTCGAAATTCAGTCAATTTAAATTTTCTCAGTTCACTTTCAATTGATTCAAATCGTATCTCAATACCCGATCTCAGCGTGTTAAAATACAAAATCTACTTTTGAAGAAGTTCCACAAGGTTCAGTCTCGGGTGCAATCCTTTTTAGTCTTTATATAAATGAGCTACCATCTGTGTGCCGAGGCTGCGAGGTCATTATGCATGCAGATGATACTGTGATTTTTGTAAAGTGTAAAGACCATTCAGAGGCTGCTGCACAGCTTCCCAAAGGTCATCGTAAATGTTTCAAACTGGTACTACTAAAACAGTAGCCATGTTTTTTTTTTTTTGTCAAAACAAATAAATCATAAACAGAACCTGTTTACCTGAAGTCTTTATTTGTGGACAAAAAAAAATCTAATTTCAGTGCGCCTTAGAAATTCAACCATTCGCACTCACGTTCACACCTACGGGCAATTTAGGGTACAGGTCGGGTAATGAGTGGAATGCAGTCCCACTAAACATGAGAGTGCATCTCATACAAAAACACTACGCTCTGTAGTACATGGTTGCAATGTTTATTTGGTGTATTGTCGGTAGTGGATCGGATCGTAAGTCACTGACGGTGTAGTGGTTTGCTTGACTTCGGTGCAGGCAGCGTGGGTTCAGTTCCCATTCAGTGACGGTGTGAATGTGAGTGTGAATGGTTGTCCGTGTCCCTGCGACTGACTGGCGACCAGTTCAGGGTGTAGTCTGCCTTTCGCCCAAAGTCTGCTGGGATAGGCTCCGGCACCCCGTGACCCTGGACAGAATAAGCGGTACTGAGGTATTGGATCGGACTGTATTTGTGTGTGGGTAGGGGGGTCATTAGTTATCTGTAATGATGGCATTTTAAATACTGAACCTGTTTTTGTTTTTCTGCTTACTTAATGCTTTTCATACTAGGTCATGGAGCCATGTTCCCTCTGGCAGGGGGGCTACCAATGGAAATGAGCGCTTTGGCTATAATCGAGTTCATTTACATTGTTATTGTGAAAATGTTTATTCATGTACAAATTGTCCCTCTATAAAATAAAAAATGAAAGAGAAAGAAAGAAAGGAAGAAATCACATTTCAACTACAAAGCAATGAACATTCCTGAGAAAATTTTCAGTGATGAGTCGGTTCAATGAAATCATCATTTTTGACTGCCCCTCGTGTTTTGATAAGGAAGTTGACGGTATGCAACTAAGGTGGCGTGCATGTCTGTAAACATCATTTGCAGGATATCACCATTCAGATGGTCTTTCTTGACATTGATAAAACGGGTGCCCTATGGCAGACAACCAGATGTTTGCCCGAAACTGTCCTTTAGCAAGCTCCACTATTCCCGTGTCTTGGTGATCATCATCTGTGGAACTTGATCTTTCTCCCAACCCAGTATACGCCGACAGAAATGATGGCTTTTCGACTTATTGATTACAACATGTAACTCTCAGGGCGACAGCAAATCTTTCCCAAGATGATTAATCACAGCACATATATATGATTATAGCTTTATCACAGCGAGATGAGTTTGTCTGACATAAATTACCTCATCGTGTACAGCAATGTCCCGTCATCTTTAATCCTCAGTAATTTATTAGGCATGGTCATGTTATGAGCCACCGACTTTTTCCCATTATGGAAGAATGTGTCCGGGGTCCAGATTTTACTCGCCATCAGGTTGTTGAGAGGCAAAATCTTCATTGGGCCATGAAATTTTAATCTCTCATCCTTCCAGGCTTGCCTGAAGAAAACGTCGAGGGTGTATTCCTGAGGGAAGAGGAGCTCTCATCAGTCCCAACAGTTGCTGTTGAGAATGAAACAGAGTCCCATTCTTGGTTGAAAAAGGTGAACTAAAACACATTGTCTGTACTGTCCACTGACATTTCTAATCGTACTTCACCTGACACGGTCAACCTGAGCACTAGGTGACTTTTCGGATATGACAGCACGGTATTCGTTTGAGAGGTGAAGCCTGTGCTCTCCTTGTTCCTCATAGCTCTTTGCACTGGTGGTTTTCCTAAGATGGCTCTGAGGCAGAGAGAAAGCCTTGACCCATAATCCTCTGTTGTCAAAAGAAACCACACATACCAGCGCAGAAAGCCTTGCACTCTGAGATGTGTGTTTAAGTGTGTGTTTGCCTCATTCACACATAGCTAGTGAAGAAAAAGATAAACCCCTGGCTAGTTTGTCCTGTCTTTTTTTTTTTTTTTTGCACTCGAAAAGCCACATCAGGAGGCTGAGATCCTCCAATAAAACACACTTATGGACAAATAGAATGCCGGCAACCTGAATGATCACACAAACCGGTCTTATACAACGGCTCCAGGTCAATGTACTAATACAGTGATTTCCAACCGCTGTGCTTATCAGGTGCACCACAGAAAATTGCCACACAAAAAAAGTACTGTATCTTTGTTCAGCTAGCTATGCTAGTGACTATAGAGAGAGCAATTCAATGCTCTTCCACTAAATGGCAGAAGTTACACCTGCTGCCATTCCTATCAGTGAATAACAGCGAAACAGGCCCACATTTGCATGTAAATTGTGACAAGATCATCATTATATCTGTATAAATACAGTACTTTTGTAACAGTTTTGTTCGGGGTGCCGTGATTTTCGTGCCTTGACTCAATATAGGTCAGGAAACAGTGTATTAAGAGATTGTAATGGTTGTGAGGGGCAGCAACAGAAGAAAAATGACACAATCAGTCAGGCTCTAAACAAAATTGTTTCGCAACATAAATCAACCGTATTCAAATAAAACGTGTTTTTTTTTTTTTTTTTTTTTTAGGTGGCATTAATCCACACATATACACTACGGGTTACGACACTAACATTTCTGTGTACAGTAATATGGCACATTGTGTTCAAATTTATAATTCTGTGCCAAATTTTCTTCACTGCGGGTCTTATTTGAATCATGGAAAATATACTTTTGAGAGCTGCTAGTCACGACTGTGGATGTTTGTGTGAGAGAGTTTGAATTTGCATATGATTCAGAGAGGACAGAATGGAACAGACACATTGTCGCCGTTCAATCAACAGATCAATCACTTGGAAAATGGGTCTTCAACAAAGATAGGGACATTTGCGATATGAGGTGAAGTGGAGCGCACGTCTCAGAATGATAAGCAGGGAAAGCCCGGGATAAACAAAGGACTGACAGGAATAACAAGAGGAGTTTCAATAATTCATAAGATTATTGTCACATGAATTGACGTCGTGCTTAAGAGAGGAACAATCGTCCTTTAGTTCTGTGGCATATAGAGTGTGCGCAGGCAGCGTAATGATGTCGTAAATTAGACAAAGCCATTTCAGTAGTAGTAGTAGATTTATAGGACATTCATTCAAAAGAACAACTAAAAATGTATATCTGTTCTCACCATGTCTGTGTCTGAAACGGGTCCAAAACTAGTGACGAAGATGTCTGTCTTCACCTCAGTTACCCTGTCTGAAAGGCACAGAATAGTGGACATGTTCAATTGAGCAGCAAATAACCACAATGAGAGATGTGCACCTGCTAATTCACCAAGAGGACAATTGAATTAAATATAAAAGATTTTTAAAAAAAATGCTTGTTTTTAACTCTCTTTTTTTTCCATTTGATATCAATTGATTTGGGAGTGCACCAAACTACAGTATTCTCCATGACTGTCAATTGTGCTTTTTGAAAAATTCTGATTTCTCTTCCAATCAAGCCATCATACCAAACCACAACGATAATTCAACGTATTGAATTCTAAAACTGAACTAAAACTGCAGCTATCTTTTAAAACAATTGCTCAGATTATTTTTCCTGGTTGGAGCACAGAATTTTTCCAACCACTATAGTGTTTCCATAGTAACATGGCATGGCATCGGGCGACTGTGGCATTCCTTTTTGTTCCGCTTCACTTGGGCTTGGGCGTATCTGAAGCGTGCTTGTCATTAATTTTGGCCGCAGCGCAAGACAAAAGAATCGAGCGAGCAACGGCTCGTAACTCGGAAGACTCGTAAGTCAATACTGTAGATTGCATACGACCTTTATTTGACCTGAATAACAAGCAACTCTTGCAGGACCCATTTTTTGAAGAACCACAACAGTGATTTTAAGCATACAAAATGCCTTGTAAATGTTCACGCTGATGTGACGGATAGGACGAGCAAATCCTCATATGCTTCCAATTCAAGTGATAATGTACTCCCGCATCAGCACCGCAACATCAGGTCCATTTGCTTCTCGCGCACTCCGTCTCTTTCAATAATTACTGAAGCTAGATCTCTCATGCTCGGTCAATTTAAAAAGCTTTCTCTTTTACTTGAACACTAGTACAATCTTAAGAGATCAGTATTCCAAACTAAAGTGCTCTGATGCATTACAAGGCTGGCAGTCCCCCCCCATCGATCCACAAAGACATAACGGCTTTCTTATTTAAAGGGTATGTGAATCAAAGGAAATGGACAGTTGCAGGCTAACAGGCATGTATACCTTTAAGTTTGACGTAATGTAAGGAAGGTACATTTATTCATGTAGACGCAGCACTTAGGCCCTCCATTAGTTTGACGTTTGAAATATATATCTTTGGCATTAAAAGCATGTTTTCCACTAATTGTGTTGTTGTTTTCGTTAGACGGTTTGTATCTCTTATTGCATGAGAAGATTCAGCCATTCCTTTGATAACTGACTTGGTCCGCGAGTTGAGGTCCGCCCCGTGCCTTGCTCAAGGTCATTTGGACAGTGCTCAGAAAGTGCACTTGCATCTCTACTGCTCCCAGTCACAATTTTCCAATTTCCCTTCGTTCACCAAGCCTGAAAAGACCTGATCCTTGTGTATTTAGTTGAATCTGTCTACGTTTCCGCATACAACAACATAAAGAGACGAGACAAAACCAACAGTGCGCCCATCTAACAGCAAACTTGGGACAGCACAGAGCCCCTGGAGTAAAATGTTTTACCCAGAGTGCATTTAATGCCTCAGGACGACAGTGTAGTTATTAATAGGAATATGAGGACAATACCTAAAGTTCATTTATTCAGAAAGATCGGCCAAATGTTCTTTCCATAAAATCCTAGTACCTTGTTAGAGATGGGCTTGCTGAACCATGAACCATTATCAGGAAGCAATGTTTTCAGGTCCAACATTTACTGGACTATACCGTATTTTTTTTAAACTACAAACAACATGGTGCGATTATCAAAGAAAAAGTACAGTACTGTGAAAAAACTATTGGCCCCCCCCTCTCAAATTCTTATTTTTGAACATAGTTTCCCCACTTTAAAGGCATATTTATATTTGGATATGGATATTTAGAGCTCCATAGAGTGACTCTCTAATTTCAATTTCATGTAAAAAAAAAAACCTTGGTTTCATCATATGGGTGTCCAGAAAAGGGCCCTCTAACAGCTACTTCTGTTTGACCCAGTTTTGTATTCACTTTGTCCATATTTGGCTAAGACCGACGCCTTTCCTCCGATCGGTTGCCTCCGTGTAGAAGACCCACTTGTGAGAACACAAGTGTTTGTTTTGGAGACAGCGCTTGCTCGGAAAGCATGAAATATTGTGTTTTACAATAATACTTCACTATCTTCATCATGTATAATGTGCCTGTGGATGAAAAAGCGAAGCTTGTGACCAGAATGTACACAAACGTACGTACACGCTGGACACGTTCAAATATCCACACTCTCGCTTTTTTTCCTCACCAACACCCTCTCTCTTTAGCAACCTGCTTCTTCCTTAACTGTTAATCTCTTATCTTTTTATGGTTGAAGGAATGTGATAAGGTACAAGATACTGAATACACAGCATCAAACGCCCATACAGGCTCGCCGGGGATCCACTTGCTAGTGTTAGTGATGAGCACGGCAATTAATTTGAGTGGACTGAATCACAAGAACCAGTTTGTTCAAAAGATTCGTTCACTGGACCGTTGAGTTCTTTTTCACAGAATCATTCAAGTGCTTCCCCGGTTCATGATCCAGCTCTGAGGTACACGTTCACTCAACACGTTCACCGAAGGACGATGCATTCTTGTTGTCACGTATTGTAAACTAGGAAAGGCAGGGAGATTTAAAAGAACTTTAGCTAAGTTGTCACCTACCTATCTGTCGCTCAGCAAGCTCCGAACACCCCGCTTCGGTCGTGACGTCAGTTACCGCAATCAGAGTACAGTTACTTTTTCATAGTGATGCTACGGGTTGTGCCGAGTCTTCGAGCAATGGAGGGGGCGTGTCCGCAAAGCGCCTATCGAGGCTCGCTTGATTTAGGGGAGGAGCCCGAAGCGAGGACGTGTTCACCGATTGGGAGGCCCTCGTCCAGGAAACCGACCACGTCCCATCATTGCAAAGTTTGAACACTTTCAGCGAAAAGGGTTGGTGAAATCAAAAAGGTCGGGAGCTCAAAGGGACTTCGTTAGGAATGAACGACCAGTTTCCCGAGGAAATCAACAAGAGGCGTAAAATCTTACGCCTGAAAAAATACTCAATGGTGAAGAATTACCATGAGAAAGGCAAATGAGCGTGTCTCGTTGTCGACAAGCTATATGTCGACGGCCAACCGTTTCGTGATGCCAACATCACGCCCTGGCTCTTCTAGATAAGTACTCCTTTTGATCTATTGTCGTTACTGTCAAAAGCGTATTATATTTTGTCTCATTCTTCCCACTTTTGCTTCGACAAACAAAACAAAAAAACGGAATCACGCATGCCACCAGCATGAATTCTCACTCCTATCTCTGCTTTCCTGCTCTGCTTGTTTACACACACACTACACACACATCGCTCAAAACTCTTCTTGCGCACTGCAAACAACAACCACACACCATATTATCCCCTTGTCGCTGTTTGTTTTCTATGTTCAGTGTTTGTTCGTTGTACCCTGGCGTTGCGGTACTTAAATATGGCATCTCTATCACCCTCTCTAAATAACATTTGTCAACACAATACCAAAAAATCTCCCGAAAACTGTCAAAGAAACCGACAACAAAGAATACATACTACCCAATCTATTTAAAATGACTATACACGCACCCATTATATGTCACACTTAACTTTTGTGTCAGGGAATGCCAATGGCATTCGATCGCAGGCAAAGAGAATTAAGATTATGGATCATATCACTAAATTTAAAACAGACCTCCTCCTGTTACAAGAAACGCACCTTATTTATTGAGTCAGAAGAAAAATGCTTCATTGACTCTAATTTCACTCAGGCTATCTCGGCCTTTTATAACAGTAGACAAGGATGAGTCTCAATACTAGGGCATAATAGACTACATAATAGACTGCTTTTTACAATAGCAGTAGGAGATCTCTTTTCGCACTTGTTAAACAATTCTACGATTAACATGGGAGGTGACTTTAACCTTACACTAATCGATCGCTCGAATCTCAAAAGCAGCAATCAGCCACAATGCCCCAAGATACGAGAGCAGTGCATGGATGACTTTGGTCTCGTTGACATATGGAGGCTGAAAAAACGTACAAAAAGAGAATACGCATTGCGCTCTTTCTCAAGAATATTTTTTTTTTATCTCAAACAATTCAGCAGCTGAAAATAATTTCCTCCAAATTACATCCCATCATTATGAGCGACCATGCACAAATTGAGTCAAGTCTGAAACCCCCACCAACATGGCACTTTAACACGTCCCTGTTGAAGGACCCAAATTTTTATTCTTTCGTGAGGAAGAAGGAACACCAAACTCATGGACTCCTGCAGATCAAATCCCAGATTACCCCATTCCCATAGGAAACATTAAGTATTTAGGTATTCATATTTCGCCAAAACTTACAGAGCTAACCAATCGACACTTCTGTCAGTCTTTGTGCATGCGAAACGGCTTCTTCTCCTGTCCTGGTCCTGTTCTAGCTTGTCCTGTCCTTCCCTCACAGGGTGGAGCACTACAGCCCCATGCAACACTCATATTTCATGTTTCATTATTGTACAACCCCAATTCCAATAAAGTTGGGACGTTGTGTTAAACATAAATAAAAACAGAATACAATGATTTGCAAATCATGTTCAACCGGTATTTAATTGAATACACTACAAAGACAAGATATTTCATGTTCAGACTGATCAACTTGATTGTTTTTTTAGCAAATAATCATTAACTTAGAATTGCAGCACGTTCTAAAAAGCTGGGACAGGTGGCAAAAAAGACTGGGAAAGTTGAAGAATGCTCATCAAACACCTGTCTGGAACATCCCACAGGTGAACAGGCTCATTGGGAACAGGTGGGTGCCATGATTGGGTAGAAAAGGAGCTTCCCTGAATTGAATTGAATCATTCACAAGCAAAGCTGGGGCTGGGCGAGAAAATAGTCAAACAGTTTAAGGACAATGTTCCTCAACGTACAATTGCAAGGAATTTAGGAATTTCATCATCTACGGTCCAAAATATCATCAAAAGATTCAGAGAATCTGGAGAAATCACTGCATGTAAGCGGCAAGGCCGCAAACCAACATTGAATGCCCGTGACCTTCGATCCCTCAGGCGGCACTGCATTGTGTAAAGGATATCACCACATAGGCTCAGGAACACTTCAGAAAACCAATGTCAGTAAATACAGTTCGGCGCTACACCCGTAAGTGCAACTAGAAACTCTACTATGGAAAGCAAAAGCCATTTATCAACAACACCCAGAAAAACCGCCGGCTTCTCTGGGCCCGAGCTTATCTAAGATGGACTCATGTAAAGTGGAAAAGTGTTATGTGGTCCGACGAGTCCACATTTTAAATTGTTTTTGGAAATTGTGGACGTCGTGTCCTCTGGGCCAAAGAGGAAAAGAACCATCCGGACTGTATGGACACAAAGCTCAGAAGCCAGCATTTGTGATGGTATGGGGCTGTGTTAGTGCCAATGGCATGGGTAACTTACACATCTGTAAAGCCACCATTAATGCTGACAGGTACATACAGGTTTTGGAGAAACACATGCTGCCATCCAAGCAATGTCTTTTTCATGGACACCCCTGCTTATTTCAGCAAGACAATGCCAAACCACATTCGGCACGTGTTACAACAGCGTGGCTTCGTAGTAAAAGAGTGCTGGTACTAGACTGGCCTGCTTGCAGTCAGACCTGTCTCCCATTGAAAATGTGTGGCGCATTATGAAGCGTAAAATACGACAACTGAGACCTCGGACTGTTGAACGGCTGAAGCTGTACATCGAGCAAGAAATGGAAAGAATTCCACCTACAAAGCTTCAACAATTAGTGTCCTCGGTTCCCAAACGTTTATTGAATGTTGTTAAAAGAAAAGGTCAAATCATTGTTTTCTGTTTTTATTTATGTTTAACACAACGTCCCAACTTCATTGGAATTGGCGTTGTAGATATGTAATGATTTACTTTCCTCATCTTGTTTACAATTAGTGCGTTTTTCTTTTGTCTTCGTCTCTCACTACCCCTCTAGAACACAGGTGTCAAACTGGTGGCCCAGGGGGCCACATCATATTATTTGGCCCGCGAAAGCAAATCAAAATTGCTCATTGTGTTCTGGTGTAATACCATTGAGATATTTGCAAGCATTTTTTTGTTACCAATCCCACGTTGAAAAGAAATGTGGCTGTGCCACATGAATAGCATCCTCCTCTTTAAGCACTCTCATTCTGGAAAAGAATTGACTCAAATCATTGTCTGTTTCACTTCATTTTTCACTATTATCAACTGCAAAGGCTAATCCCAAATGCATCCTCCAAGAAAATATTAGGTACAGTATTTTTCTATTTTTATATATTTCTGAATTCGAAGTGAGTTCATTCTGTGTTGTGACATAATCCCTAACATCGCTCCATCGCTTAATACATTTAACATTAACATCCGTAAACTAATTCGATAATTGTAGGCGCGTTTCCTAATTAAGACAAGATGTACTAGCGGATTAACTCTTGTCGCCGACGTTACGTGTGCTTCGCGGTTCCGCTGGCACCGCAACGCGAAAATACAAAAGACCAGTGCAAGCTGATCTGATGAGCTAAAATGTTGTGTGAGGTCATGTGACTTTCTTGTGTCGTTTGATTGGTGAACTAGACTTAAACGTCACTGGCGCTTAAATTGGATTGGCGCAAACGGCGCCCAATGTGGAAGTCGAAGTTGTAGTTTCGGATCATTTATGCACTTGTATCTGCAGACTTTAAAGGGTAACACTCCTCATTTTTTAAGAAGTGTTTATGTCTTTCCCGTGATGCACTTTTGTCCTTGCCGTGACAAAAAGAAGTATATTTCAATGGGTCACCGCCATTTGCTCTGTCAATAAGGAATGCCTTTACTATGAATGCCTACATTTTAAAACCATCAATAACTTTTGGGACTTTAAGCGTGGCTGTTTCAGCATGAGAAAAAAAAAATGACCCATATAAAAACCAAGGCAGCAACAAAAATGGCTAAATTAGAATGTTAGTATCTTTACCGTTATTGATCAAATTATATGAAAATGACCCATACCGTTGTTTTTTTTGTTTGGTTTTTTTTCATTTTCAAGAATAACTAAGGTAACAGCACTTATGAATAAGGAGCAGCAGTGTACGCGATGTACATTGCTGCCAGACCAGAGAAGGTCTGTTTCCCATATGGGTGCTTCTCGGCCGATGGCCTCGGGGGTTTGAATTTCAAATGGGACCAAATCCTGAGGGAGGAGCTCGGCTTTGGGCTGAGGGGCCAGCTGGAAACGAGACGACCAACCATAGAAGATGACGGGAGCGGCACACTCGAGAAAAGCTGTTTGTCCTCAATTCTCCAAATTCACAGCCTTTTGCTTCCTCCGCAACACGGCTAAATGGAAAATAGTGAAGCTGGCCTTCACCGCAGGGGAAATATTCAATGTCATAAATGTTTTACTCGTGTTAGGTTTTCTTTTTAAACATGACTCAAACAATCATCAAATTTTAAATGTACCATTTTACTCAAACTGCTCCTGTAAAAATACAGAATTTAATAAGATGTCTCCGTTGAATGCAGAATCACTGTACAATACAAAAAAAAAAAAAAAAAGAGTCACATATAGTATCTTTCACGTGTTTGATAGTTTGACCATCAGCCGTTCAAAACACACGCACACGGTTTTATAACAGACTGGTGTTCAGAAGATAGGAAAAGAAAATTGGAAAATTAATATTGCTACACAATGGATATTGGTATAAAATGGAATGTTTTCTTACCTCCGAGACCAGGCCGGAGACGGTTATCGTAACCGTCGAGCAGGCTGTCCAGGATGCGCGTGAACAGGGTGATGTTGGTTTTGAAGGCATCAGATGTGCCGTCGGCATTCACCGATCTGCTCAACAGACATGATAACAACGCGTCAACTTGATTTGACGCGTACGCTACAAATTGCTGTTCATTTACGCTGGTGGAGACAAGTTAGGGTTCAGTGTCTCGTGTGATTTGCCCGTAGGTGTGACTGTGGGTGCAAATGGTTGTTTGTTTCCAAGTTCCCTGCGATTGGCTGGCGACCGGTTCAGGGTGTAAGATAGCTGGGATAGGCTCCAGTAGCCCGCGACCCTACTGAGGAGAAGCGGTAAAGAAAATGGGTGGATGGATATATATATCCATCTATACAGTGGGTACGGAAAGTATTTCGACCCCCTTACATTTTTCTCTCTTTTCTATATTGAAGCCATTTGCTAAAATCATTTAAGTTCATTTCTTTCCCTCATTAATGTACACACAGCACCCCATATTGACAGAAAAAAAACAGAACTGTTGAAATTGTTTTCAGATTTATGAAAAAAGAAAAACTGAAATATCACAGAGCCATAAGTATTCAGACCCTTTGCTCAGCATTTAGTAGAAGCACCCTTGTGAGTTAATACAGCCCATGAGTCTTTTTGGGAATGATGCAACAAGTTTTTTACACCTGGATTTGGGGATCAGCTGCCATTCCTCCTTGCAGATCCTCTCCAGTTCTGTCAGGTTGGATGGTGAACGTTGGTGAGCAGCCATTTTCAGGTCTTTCCAGAGATGCTCAATTGGGTTTCAGTCAGGGCTCTGGCTGGGCCATTCAAGAACAGTGACAGAGTTGGGCTGCAGGGATGGTTGACTTTCTAGAACTTTCTCCCATCTCCCGACTGCATCTCTGGAGCTCAGCCCCAGTGGTGTTTGAGTTTTTCTTTACCTCTCTCACCATGGCTCTTCTCCCCCGATTGTTCAGTTTGACTGGACGGCCAGCTCAAGGAAGGGTTCTGGTCATTCCAAACGTCTTCCATTTAAGGATTATGGAGGCCACTGTGCTCTTAGGAACCTTAAGGGCAGCAGAATTGTTTTTGTAACCTTGGCCAGATCTGTGCCTTGCCACAATTCTGTCTCTGAGCTCTTCAGGCAGTTCCTTTGAACTCATGCTGTTCATTTGCTCTGACATGCACTGTGAGCCATAAGGTCTTATATAGACAGGGCTGTGGCTTTCCTATTCAAGTCCAATCAGTATAATCAAACATAGATGGACTCCAATAAAGGTGTAGAACCACTTCAAGGATGTTCAGAAGAAATGGACAGCTCCAGACTTAAATATATGAGTGTCCCAGCAAAGGGTCTGAATACTTATGGCTTTGTGATTTCAGTTTTTCTTTTTTAATAAATCTGCAAAAACTTCAACAATTCCGTTTTTTTTTCTGTCAATATGGGGTGCTGTGTGTACATTAATGAGGAAAAAATGAACTTAAATGATTTTAGCAAATGACTGCAATATAAAAAAGGGTGTCTGAATACTTTCCGTACCCACTGTGTGTGTATATATATATATATATATCCATCCATCCATTTTCCTCTGCTTATCTGAAGTCGGGTCGCGGGGGCAGCAGCCTCAGCAGGGAAGCCCAGCCACTTCCTCTAGCTCTTCCAAGGGGATCCCGAAGCGTTCCCAGGCAAGCCGAGAGACGTAGTCTCTCCAGCGTGTCCCGGGGTGTCCCCGGGGTCTCCTCCCGGTGGGACGTCCCCAGAACACCTCACCGGGGAGGTGTCCTGGAGGGATCGTAATCAGATGCCCGAGCCACCATGTGGCTCCTCTCAATGCGGAGGAGCAGCGGCTCTACTCTGAGATCCTCCCGGATGACCGAGCTTCTCACCCTATCTCAAAGGGAGAGCATGGACACCAGGCGGAGGAAACTCATTTGTATCCGGGATCTTGTTCTTCGGGTCACGACCCACAGCTCGTGACCGTAGATGTGGGTAGGAACGTAGATTGACCGGTAAATCGAGAGCTTCGCCTTTCGGCTTAGCTCCTTCTTCACCACAACGGACCGATACAAAGTCCGCATCACTGCAGACACTGCACCGATCCGCCTGTCGATCTCCCGTTGCATTCTTCCCTCGTTCGTGAACAAGACCCCAAGATATTTATTATACAGTCGTGTCGCTAGTATCCACCGCTGCTGTGTTTGGTTGTAAACATAACGTTATCTGTGGGGCTCAGCGCGAGACCTCTCTGGCTTATTTTACGATCTGAAAACCATCAACCGATTCCTAGCCTCGCGATATAGCGAGAAAAAGTTGGCTGGATGTTTGATATTGGCCTGACATTCAGTTCTCGGCCTCATGACCTACATGTTTTACTGTATCACATGTAGCGTGTGGAGGACAATTTCGGAAAGTGTCTGTAAAAAAAAACAAAAACTCGCAGCTGGATATGTTGTCGCTAAAATTGCGTATGCAATAACAGCAAAATCGGCGCTTGACTCTACAGTTCGCTTACTGTCTGTAGTAGCCCCCCCCCCCCATGCGAATGTTCCCAATGTGCAATACAAATGCGCCGCGTGCGAAGTAAGAGGCTCGACTGCTGCCGATTTTTGATGAATATTTTTGACAATTACTTGCGCGCTGTTTCTCTACAATGCAAGACAGACCTCACAGTTCTGAGGACTGTGTGGAGTTCGCATGTTAATTGTGTGAATCATTTTGGCAATGGGTGCACCTTTTTCGGGCTCGAGCACCCGCCCCCAACAATGTCTGTGCACATGCGTGCTTGCACGCTTGGAGTGTGTTGTTTCAAAAATTGTCTCGGGATAAATGTAACATTTGCGCTGAGAATAGCGGCTGTGATGAATCAATTGCAGGTCGATATCCCAACCCATGTGGCTTCTTAGCAGGTTACGGCCAGGCTGAGGGCGCAGAGGGCGTAAATTGGCTCTCCTCCGTGCGCAATTTGCGCGTCCACGGACTATTGAGAGGAGGGAAGTCCCTCGCACGCACGCACGCACGCACGCCAACACTCCTACACACGTCTCCCTTTCGCAAAGTAAGGAAATCAAATGCAAAGCTCACCTG
This sequence comes from Phyllopteryx taeniolatus, assembly GCF_024500385.1. Classification (NCBI taxonomy): domain Eukaryota; kingdom Metazoa; phylum Chordata; class Actinopteri; order Syngnathiformes; family Syngnathidae; genus Phyllopteryx; species Phyllopteryx taeniolatus. Next base: position 1,628,691 of record NC_084511.1, read on the forward strand.
GTCATCCGCCAAGCCGCGAGCGCCAGGCAGGAGAGGAGCAGAGGCGCGCTGTTGCCGCTCCGCATCGCTGCTTCGACACCGACACGCGCAGGACGCCCACTGCAACGACAAGCGGGGGGGCTCGCGTGGATTTCAACAGAACATTCGGGGAAATCGGAGATGGACGAGTGACAAAGGGGAAGGAGGCGGGAATTAGTCTTCAGTGCTATCGTCCCAAATACTGGCTCATGTCAGTCGGCGCGTTTTACGCCGTGCCACCAATTTAGGCCGCGATCCTACTAGCGCACGCCTCGAATCAGTGTTAAGGAGACGTACTCGCGCAGAGAAACGAAGCGATCACCCCCCCCCCCCCCCCCCTCCCCCCGCCCTCCGCGCGCGTTTGCGGTGACAATTTGGGCTCAAAGCGCACGCACCTCGGGTGCGCAAAGTCCCCACGGCAGCCGCGGTCGTCGACGGCGAAAAGAGGAGCAACTTAAAGACGATTCGCGGCTCTCGGCTCCAGATGCGGCGGATGGAGGGAAGTGTGTCATGGGCGCAAAGCGATCGTGGTCCCAGTCGGCCGGAACGCTCGAGCTTCCATCGGGGCTCAAATGAGCCGATTAACTGATGGAGTGAAGCAGGGAAGAAAATCCAAGTAATAATAATAATAATAATAATAATTAAAAAAAAAAAAAAAAAAAAAAAGCGGGGGGGGGGGGGGGGGGGGGGGGGTCAAAACAAGCAATGCTGGCTTCAAAAGGTCTTGCGCATCATCATCATCATCATCATCATCTTGCGCTCTCGATGTGAATCGTGATAAGCAAGCAGCACATTGAGATCCGCGACACACACGCAAACCACAAAGGCTGAGGAGGACACAACCTGGGTCCTAGAGCGAGTTCCTTCTTCTCTAGCGCCTGCAGAGCACCCCCCCCCCCCCCCCCCCCCCCACACACACACACACACTCGCCCCTTGGAATAATTCACGTCGCCTCATATGCACGTATTGATGATGCATCCCGAACTTTGCTGTGCTGCGATGGAAGTGATGCTTAAGACAGTTCGATCAAACGCTCTAACTACTTGCAATAATGGAGGAATCATTCATCCAATCGGTTTACATCTCTTAGTTAAAAAAAAGATAAAGAAAAGGTAGAGCGAGAGAAAGAGAGAGAGAGAGAGAGGACTTTACTGTATATTAGTATCCTAATTGGTATTTTTTGGGGTCATATTTATGTCATAAAAATATTGTGCGAAAAAATATTGATCCCCGCATAAAATGTTCTATTTCTGTATAATATATATGAATATGAAGAGTTGACTTCATTCTCGACAGGACGTGTATCATGGGTCCGGCGTTCCCCCAGAGCACAGCTCTTTGGTTTTGCCGACATTCTGATCCAGCGAGCTCTCCCGAAACCAAAGTGCCACGGTGTCCGAATACTGCCTGGATGCGGGCAGGAAATGTTCATCTGCCAGATGTGTCTACATATTTTATTAAGGTCACGCCATTTTTTGTTGTTGCACCTCATTTCATTCGCGTACAAGGAGAAGAGGATGGGTGACGAAACAGAACCCTGCGGGATGCCTGCATTTTTTTACCCTCACATGCTGGTGTCGCTCCTTTAAGATTTTTGGAATCCATAAAACCAGTGTCGTGTTCACTTGTACTTCTTGGAGCCTGTGCAGAACGGTTGAAGGAGCTCCCTCAGTATTCGGCCCTTCCGCCCATCGAGACTTGAGGACTTCTGCGGATGCTGTTTGGAAAAGATGGAGAGTGTGTGTGTGTGTGTGTGTGTGTGTGTCTATTGATCCGTGCTCTAATCTATACCTCTGCTTGAGTTGCATTCTCTTAACAGCGCATCGTTGATTGCGAGGCATTGCATCACGGCACTCACGCGTGTCACGAGCGTGTCCCTTCTGGCGAGATGACTGACAATGAACATGGATCAAGTCGGTGCAGGGCGAGAGGAAGTGTTGCGTGGAAATTCCTGGTTGAAACAAAAGTATGCAAGGCTTTCTCTGCTGGCCTAAACGCTCGAAGAAACACTCGACCTCCTCCATCCACTGACTTCAATTCTAATATTCGTTCCATGAAATTGTATGAATTTATTCCCGACTATCGAGTGAGCGTGCGGATGAAAGTCAGGCTAAAGCTGGAAATGGCGCGCCATTGTCTGGCCTGTTTCCTCGGCAACGAGCGGCGAGCGGGAGAAGATCGATGTTGGGAGAGGCCGGAGAGATGAGCCGCCCGTCAAGGGGCCATGATACTCTTAAAGTGATAAATCACTCTCCAAATAGTACATCCACCTGTGGCTGATTCAAATGCAACCGCGGCCTTTCGTCATTTCTACAAAGAATCCCGATATCATTTGATTGTCAACGATCGCTGAGATCATCCGAGGGATCTCACACGTTTTGTCTCCTGCGGCTCACGGTCGTGCCGGGAAACGTCTCGAGATCACATGGCAACGGAAGGGGGAGTCGTTACCAAGGAAATGGAAGGATGGGTTACCAAGGAAATACCGCCTGTGGGTATTGAGAGAACTGAACTGGCATACTTTACATAAATAAGACCGGAGCATAGTTATCCATTTGGGAAGTGTATTTTTGTATTTTGTCCTTTCATGATTTGCCACATAGGATTGACTTGAAAAACGCTGATGCGGATGATTCTGCTGCAAAAAGCCACCAGATGGCAGAGAAAGCCAAATTAGTGTGCACACTCAAATTGACTTCTTCTTCTTCTTCTTCTTCTACTACTACAAGTGAGTCATTTTATTTTATGATTTTTTTTTTTGAATTTATGTTGTTGGGTTCATCTTTGTAATCTTTATTTATTTTCTTCTTTCTTGCATTCTGCAGACGGAGACAATGCAACAGTGTGATTCTTTAAACTGATGCATGAGCATCTCATTATGCAAATCCACATCAGCGAAGTGAAGTGACTGATGTGTGGGCGCCTGCGGTTTTACAATCAAGCCAATGTGTCAACGCAACGCAACTTAGTGCCAACAGCCTTCCGTCCCAGTGTGATAATTGTACGCTATGATCGCTGAGAAAACATGATGTGTTTCATTGTGTCAAGGAGTGATGGAGCTGGACATGTAATGCTTCACAGCATGTGGTGATTAAATGGCTGACAGGAGGCAGATGGTTAAGCTAGCAGGAGTTCATCACATGCTGATTTTTCTCGTTTATGTCATCCGCAGTCGCTCCGTTGGACTGTGAAGGTTATGCTTCCGTGATGTACACACACAACATTAAAAAAAAAAAAAAAACAGATGAAAATGGGAGGTGACGGGGGCTTTGGAGTTTCTTGGACTTGGGGATGCATTGGGGTCTGTAAAAATAAAACCTCAAAAGTCACTGTACTTCCCGATTTAGCCCAGAAGCACAAATTTGCGTTAAAAAAAAAAAATACAAATTGAAAGTGACTGACACTTTCCGAACTGGGAATCACCTTTCACAGGTAAGAATATTTTTGGGCCACAATGAAGGAACCGTGTTAGTTTTTTTTAGAAAGCTACATTGTTGAATTCTGGCTCGCTGGCAGTAAATCATGTCGCGTTAGAGCGTTGGCACGGAATACCTCCAACACATTTATTTGCCCACTGCCAAAACAAAACCGTAAAATAAATACATTCATAAAATAACTGAAAATAGCTTTAATTTGCTCATTCCCAACGTATTTTCCTCATCGCCCCCCCACACACCCTCCCGTTTGGCAGTGGGCAAATAAATATGTTTGAAAATAATAATGACCGCCACCCTCCACGCACAATCCCCAGCCCGCAGAGCTGACACAATGCTTATTATCATTTTGTTGGGAAACTTTCTCAAGAGATCCTAGATTCGGTGCTGTTCCTAGCTTCTGAATATTCTCATTCATCCAGGTCATTTCATTCTCAGGGCATTGAATCTATCGCAACTGGACTGTTCAGGTTGTCTTAGAAGATGTTTCGCCTCTCATGCAAGCAGGGGTCATCAGTTCATGCGCAAGGCGAGGACAAGACTAGCCTGTTTTGGTTTGGAACATCAACTAGAAACCCCAATACATTGCTTGGATGGCAGCATATGTTGCCTCAAAACCAGGATGTACCTTTCGGCATTATTGGTGCCTTCACAGATGTGCAAGTTACCTGTGCCATTGGCACTAACACAACCCCATACCATCACAGATGCTGGCTTTTGAACTTTGCGCTGATAACAATCCGGATGATCCTTTTCGTCTTTGGCCAGGACGACACGACGTCCATGATTTCCCAAAACAACTTGAAATTTGGACTCGTCAGACCACAGCACACTTTTCCACTTTACGTCAGTCCATCTCCCAATTCAGGGATGCCGCTTTTATACCCAATCACGACACTCATATGTTTCCAAGTAACCTGTTCACCTGTGGAATGTTCCAAATAGGTGTTTTTTTGAGCATTCCTCAACTTTCCCAGTGTTTTGTTGCCCCTGTCCCAGCTTTTTCGGAACGTGTTGCAGGCATCAAATTCAAAATGAGAGAATATTTGCAAAACCATAATAACTTCATCAGTTTGAAGTATTTCGTCTTTGTAGTGTATTCATTGAATATAGATTGAAAAAGTTTGAAAAGCTTTATGCCTGGATCAGACTACAAGACACACTCGTTACCATGGCAACGACAACAACAATGCGCCACGTCAATGTATTGTGTAGGGGGAAAAAAGAACTAAATAAGGAAAAACGGGTAGTGGTCATCACCGGTGCTCAGGAGAGGACGTTCATTGAAGGAATGCTTGAGGTATGTTCACATACTTTTAATAAGATACGGCTCGCAAGCGAGCAACAAAATGTTATGTAGCCTAGCAAGTTAGTGCTAGCACTAACGGTTGTGCGTAAACATGCCGGCGTTCTGTCGAATCATGCTCTAAAACTTCGGTAAACATTGGATCGTGCGCGTGAATAAATATTGTCAAGGGCGGTCAGGTATGTTGACAATGGCAAGCACGGGAGGCGATGAGGTGGTCACAATACGCAATCCTATTAGTCGACGTCAAGATGCACTGTCGGAGTGTTGTCATTCGTATGTCACACAACATGGAAGATATTCAAAACAATAAAATATGTCTATGCCAACACTGAGAGAGCGAACAAGGTAAAAGGTTGGTTGCACTTTTTCACTGATGGTTTTTAGCATTTATTTTAGTCTTCAAACCAACATAAGAGCCGATGACAGGGAAAAAAAAGCTCAACATTGAGCTAAAACGTCATCGTAGCAACTTTACATCACAACGAATTGGGGCAAAATTCACATAGACGTTCTCTCACAGTATCACAAACACTAACCTTGTCCCTCATTGGTGGGTAGGGAAAGGAATCAGTGTTTTATAGCATTTGGTTTCATCCATTAAAAAAAATTATAATAATCACCTGTGCCGTGTGAAGTTACTTTTCGTGCCAAAATGCTGCGTTCTGGTGCGTACCCTTCAAAATAAAAGGCTACGAGCTTAAAAGAGGAAGTCAAGTTAAAACTTGCACATATAAACCATTTGACGTGACAAAACAGTCCCAAATAACGATTTTAACAATGCTCTTTTTAACTTTGAGCTGAAACATTCATTCATAAATATTAAGTCAAATGGGTTAGTTCCACGCACATTGCCTTTTAGTTCATAGGTTCGAGTTTGATACTGGTTATGAAGAACCCCGAGTCAAAAGTTCATTTTAGTCTATGCTGCGGGCTGCTAAGAAAATGAATGTTCATAATTTGGACACCCTTTATTTAAACATTCTCTTGTGTTTTATTTTGTTTCTACATTTTTTTAAATAAAATCTACAGTGCTGTGTTTCTTTGTTGAAAACCTGTAACCAAGACAATTGTGGTTTTTGGGAGGCTCGAACAGATTAATGACATCTCAATTCATTTCAATGGGGAAAATTGATACGTAAATTGAGTTACGAGTGTAGTCACAGAAGAAATTAAACTTGTAAGTCAAGGCACCACTGTATTTCCACAATGGTACCTTGATTTACAAGAAACTAGATTAAAACTAAAACTCTCCATGGCGGCCGCAACAGCGGACGGAAGTCCCTGAATCCAATGAATGATTATCAGCATAGAAGACATGCATTTAATCCTACAACCACAATGTAAAAAGCCATTTACCAATTAAACGCGTGTCTCCGGGACAATCAGTAAAATATTTGAAAGAACTTCTATCTGCCACCCAGCAACATGTGTCTCAAGTGTGACCACTTTCCCCGAGCCTAATTTTGGAAATGGGTGGTTCAAGCCAATACAGCCAATAAATAACATCAAGTATGAACACTGTATTCATGCAAAGAAGATACATTAGCAAATGAAGTAAATAATAATGAAGAAAATCATAAAACGTAAATATTCGTGTTTCCCATTCCATACCAAGTTGCCTCAGGTAGTAATTTTTGTAGTTCCTGTTTACTCCTGAGTCAACATCTGCACTCATTGCTTCCCACATACAAGCTTATAAAATGTGCCATTTGCGTCATCTGACAGCTGACAGTGATAGTTTAAAGTCATCCTAATATCATGGCAGGGAGCTAAACACCAGTGACTGACTTAAGATACGGTCAACAACAGGACCAAATGATTACTGGCAAAGTTAAAAAATCAAGAAAAAATCAATGATAAGTTGTGGAACTGAAGTTATGGGAACAATCTTTAGTTATCCTAAACACCCTGGTTAAAACTGTGATGTAGTGTGAAAACCTGTTTGATTTTCAAGACGTCTCCCAAATAATCTACATCATAGCGTTTGTCTTATCTTGTCTCCCTTTTGATATTCGCTCGTAGCCTTTTACCTTGCTATTTTGCATCGTATGTTGTTGTTATTATTTTTGTTTTTGCGTGTGATCTTGCATCGAATAAGCTATCACCCCCTCAGTATGTTTGATTCCTTTTGGCGCATCCATTCGACACGCTCGCAGCGTCTGAGAGCTGAGACGTTTGGGGAGGTTAAGCCACCCCAAATGTCTCAACCTTGCAACGCTCCTGTATCAGTATACTGTATGTGCCCAAGCTGGTTCTCTTTCTGTCCCTTCATCTCTCATTTTTGTTGGGTTCTGAACCATGCTGAACTTCTTATATCTGTCTGACTGCCCCGTGCAACTTCTTTGATATGTTTGCAATACAGTACGCTGCAAGTCCATCTGTGAGCGTGTCATCCTACTCTCCACCCTGGTCTGTTTACCCTGCAAATAAATCATCCAATCTATATTTGTCTCACCTCTTACTCACTTTTCTTAAATGAATCCAGATGGTTGCAACGGTTGTGCTACTGCAGATTGATTCATTGTACTGCCTCATCCAGTTTCCAAAAGATTAAAATGATGTACGGTCTCTTAAAAAAAAAACCCGATGTTATTAAACAGTGCCATGAAAAACTACTGTATTTGCCCCAGGGTCGGCTCACCCATTCGGCAAGATTAGCACATGCTATAAATTTGATTTGAAATTTGAACTCATCTAATTATTATTATTAATAATATGAATACATAATTAATATTCATTCATTCATTCACCTTCCGTTCCACTTATCCGATCTTGGCCTCCTATAATTCATATATTATTTTATATTAAACTTCAATAAGAACATATAAATACATGGATTATTTACTTTTAAACTAAAAAGTTAAAACACAGTGACAGCCTCATTTGTTGTGGAGAAATGTGAAAAATGAATAAATCTAAGGATAGCGCGTGATATTATAGAAATTACAAATTTCTCTCTTGCTACTTAAATGTATATACAGTAACATATTTAAATGCAAATGCACCTATAGCACCTCGTTGTTAGAGACGAATATAAGGAACAGAACTTGATGTTGAACTGTCAAACTACTGAAAGTTAAAATAAAATGAGACAAAAGGAAAATATTGCTTGGTCATTGAAAAGAATCCAGATGAAATCTTCCTTTCAGGAATCTTTTTCAAAATGGGTAAGGTGCACATATTTGCATGTACTTGACAACTAACTCTTAACATGGAAAAGCTCAATTTGAAGCAACGGCAAATTATTATTATCCATCCATTTTCTGAGCCGCTTACCCTCACAAGGGTCACGGGCGTGCTGGAGCCTATCCCAGGAGGCGGGGTACACCCTGAACTGGTTGCCAGCCAATCGCAGGGCACACATAAACAAACAACCATTCACACTCACATTCACACCTACGAGCAATTTAGAGTCTTCAATCAACCTACCACACATGTTTTTGGGATGTAGGAGGCAACCGGAGTGCCCGGAGAAAACCCACCCAGGCACGGGGAGAACATGCAAACTGACAAATGGCAGCCTTGGCGGAGTCCAACTCTCACCGGAAATGAGTCCGACTTACTGCCGGCTATGCGGACCAAACTCTGACTCCGGTCGTACAGGGACCGAACAGCCCGTATCAGGGGGTTCGGTACCCCATACTCCCGAAGCACCCCCCACAGGAACCCCCGAGGGACACGGTCGTACGCCTTCTCCAAGTCCACAAAACACATGTAGACTGGTTGGACGAACTCCCATGCACCCTCGATGACCCTGCCGAGGGTGAATAGCTGGTCCACTGTTCCACGGCCAGGACGAAAACCACACTGCTCCTTCTGAATCTGAGATTCAACTTCCCAACGGACCCTCCTCTTCAGCACCCCTTAATAGACCTTACCAGGGAGGCTGAGGAGTGTGATCCCCCTGTAGTTGGAACACACCCTCCGGTCCCCCTTCTTAAAAAGGGGGACCACCACCCCAGTCTGCCAATCCAGAGGCACTGTCCCCGATGTCCACGCGATGTTGCAGAGGCCTGTTAACCAGGACAGCCCTACAACATCCAGAGCCTTGAGAACACCGGGCGAATCTCATCCACCCCCGGGGCCCCTGCCACCGAGGAGCTTTTTAACCACCTCGGTGACCTCAACCCCAGAGATAGGAGAGCCCACCTCAGAGAACCCAGACTTTGCTCCCTCATGGGAAGGCGTGTCGGTGGAATTGAGGAGGTCTTCGAAGTATTCTCCCCACCGTCTCACAACGTCCCGAGTCGAAGTCAGCAGCGCCCCATCCCCACTATACACAGTGTTGGTGGTTCACTGCTTCCCCCTCCTGAGATGCCGGATGGTAGACCAGAATTTCCTCGAAGCCGTCCGGAAGTCTTTCTCCATGGCCTCACCGTACTCCTCCCATGCCCGAGTTTTTGCTTCAGTGACCACCAAAGCTGCATTCCGCTTGGCCAGCCGGTACCCATCAGCTGCCTCAGGAGTCTCACGGGCCAAAACGGCCCGATAGAACTCCTTCTTCAGCTTGACAGCATCCCTCACCGTTGGTGTCCACCAACGGGTTCGGGGATTGCCGCCACGACAGGCACCGACCAACTTACGGCCACAGCTCCGGTCGGCCGCCTCAGCAATGGAGGTACGTGAGCAAAGTTCTGTCGGAGGTGGGAGTTGAAACTCCTTCTGACAGGGGATTCCGCCAGACGTTCCCAGCAGACCCTCACAATACGTCTGGGCCAGCCACGTCGGACCGGCATCTTCCCCCACCATCGGAGCCAACTCACCACCAGGTGGTGATCAGTTGACAGCTCCACCCCTCTCTTCGCCCGAGTGTCCAAGACATGCGGCTGCAAGTCCGATGACACGACCACAAAGTCGATCATCGAACTGCGACCTAGGGTGTCCTGGTGCCAAGTGCACGTGTGGACACCCTTATGCTTGAACATGGTGTTCGTTATGGACAATCCGTGATGAGCACAGAAGTCCAATAACAGAACACCACTCGGGTTCTGATCCCGGGGGGTGGGGGGGGGGGGGGGGGGGGGCGTTCCTTCCAATCACGCCCTTCCAGGTCTCACTGTCATTGCCCACGTGAGCATTGAAGTCCCCTAGCAGAACAATGGAGTCCCCAGCGGGAGCGCTCACCAGCACCCCCTCCAAGGACTCCAAAAAGTGTGGGTACTCTGAACTGCTGTTTGGTGCATAGGCACAAACAACAGTCAGGACCCATCCCCCCACCCGAAGGTGGAGGGAGGCTACCCTCTCGTCCACCGGGGTGAACCCCAACGTACAGTGACCACAGGGTTCTTGTTCACCTCTCTGACCAAGGCCCTTCTTCCTCAGTTACTCAGCTTGGTCAGACGGCCAGATCTAGGAAGGGTCCAAGTGGTTCCTAACTTCTTCCATTTCCGAATCATCGAGACAGTGCTTTTCGGGACCTTCAATGCTGCGGACATTCTTTTGTATCCTTTGCCAGATTTGTGCCCTGACACAATCCGGTCTCGGAGGTCTGTAGACAATTCCTTAGACTTCATTGCTTGGTTTCTGCTCTAATATGCGCTGCCAACTATGAGACCTTATATAGACAGGTGTGTGCCATTGCAAATAATGTTCAGTCAACTGAATTTATGAATGATCAGTGGAAATCAGATGCACCTGAACTTAAGTTTGAGTGTCATAGCAAAGGATGTGAATACTTATTTACCTTTTATCTTTGAATGTTTAAATTTTTTTATAAATTCAAACAAATATGTGAAAATGTTTTTACTTTGTCATTATGGGATATTTTATGCTATTTACGCTATATTATTTTGCACTGTAGAACCTCCCAACATTGAGGTGTTTGCACAACTGCTTTCCCTGTAACAGAGAAATGAGCTAATAAAAAAAAAATGCCATCACATTGGTTGTTCCTTTTTGAAATACACTATTAAAACTGTCACATTTGGGGTTTGGTCGAAGGCGAGGAAGGCAAGGCAAAAACATGGAGGACCCAAGTGCAGGGAAGCAGGGAGGCAACGCAGGAGTATATAAAAAATTATATGTAATTCCAAAAAACAAAGGACAACAAGGATCATGAAAAAGTCTAAATGTTAAATTAACAGAGTCCAAAATCTAAACAAAGTAACAAAGAAACACTTGCGTAAACCCAAAACAAGAAACAAGACATGACTGATGAAATAACTGAGCGACAACTGGTGACTATGACATGGCACAGACAGAGACAATGACCATCCAGGCCACCCGAGGTGAGGTGAGGTGCTTAGCTGAGCGGTTCAGGAGGTCGTCCAGGATACCAAGCACCAGGGCCTTTATAGGCCCATTCAGGTAGACGGCCACGGTGCCGAACCCAATGGTAATGCAGGGGCCAGGCAATAGGGTTGGGTGGCGGCCGCTGGACGAGCGGCTGCCGAGGAGCCGGAAGGGGACCCTGCAGTCGCTTCCTCAGCCTGCCGCCATTGAGGTTTGGGAGTAGAGGGTACGGGAGGGGCAGAGTGCACAGGGACTCGGGAAGGTGAACTCGGGAAAATGGCTGGTACTGAACACGGTGGCAGGTTTGAATAGACGTGACTTAATTGGAGCTGTGGAATAACGACGAGACCAAAAAAAACGAGAGGGCAAAATTTGACCTTTACTTGGGCGCCTCCATTGGCCACCACGCGGCAGTCCCGGGTAGATGGCCAAACGGGTGCCCAAGAAAAGGTCCGAGGGAAAGGATTTGGACTCACTGGGGTTGGAAACGGGGAGACGTGACAAAAACTGACGAGGACGGGATAAACTAGGGAAGGGACTGGAAAAATATAAATCTGTGTCAGAGTCAGAATCAGACAGGAGGTTAACTAAATCGGGGCCATCTTCACAATCAGAAAAAAAAACATGGATGTAAAATAGTAGGGCATGGTGAATAACTAGGAAAAGTGGGGGGCACAGATGAAAAGACTGAACGATAGGGTTTACTGGTTGGGAGGCTGAGGACGGTGGGAGGCAGTTTGGTGGTGTCCAGGGTGACGCCATGGTCTTCCCGCTGGGTCCTGTTCTGCTCGTTTCATTCTGTCATGTTTGGGGTTTGATCGAGGGCGAGGAAGGCAAGGCAAAAACATGGAGGACCCAAGTGCAGGGAAGCAGGGAGTCAACGCAGTAGTGCAGGAGTATATATAAAAAAATATATTTATTTCCAAAAAACAAAGGAAAACAAGGATAGTGAAAAAGTCTAAATGCTAAATGAACAGAGTCCAAAATCTAAACACAAAGTAACAAAGAAACATTTGCGTAAACCCAAAACAAGAAACAAGACATGACTGATGAAATAACTGCGCGACAACTGGCGACGGTGACGTGGCACAGACAGAGACAATGACACCTGACAATGACACACTGTGAAAGAAACCAGGGAACTAAATACGAGGAACACCTGGACAAGACACGAGCGGCTGGAGAGAGCTGATTGGTCGACACGAGGTAGACGAGAACAGGTGGACACAAAAACCAAATGAGCAAGCGACAAACATGGAACAAAACTAATCACAACCCAAACCAAAACACAGACCATGACAAAAACGGAGTTCAGGTTTTGAAACATCTACTGCAGAGTGTTATGCCATATAGTATTTAGTTTCTAATTCCCCATGAATGCTCCATTTTACCTACTTAAGATCACCAAGCACACAAATGTTCAAAACGCTGTAATGATAAGTGATGGGAAGCTCACACAATGATAAATAAAGCCTCAAAGCTTCTCTGGAGGAGCTTTGGAGGCATTTAATGTGAGAGGAGTAGGCATCTTTCTGGCATTGGGAGAGACATGCCTGAAAGAAAAATACAAAGAAAGGGGAAAAATCGGAAAAATGCAGCATTGGCAGCTCCGTCAATCATGTGCACACTTACTTGGACCACATAAACAGTGAACATCAATCTGTTGTTGACAAGCTCCTCATTAGGAAAAGCCTGTTCCCCGTTTTTGCGGTGGACGTAGCAGACAGAGCGGGAATGAGTGGGAGAGCGGCAGAGGAGCATTAACAGCAAAATCAATTTCGCACATGACTGCGTTGAGGAGAGATGAGTGGCAGCAGGCATCTTGATCTGTCTATCGGCCTGCATGTCTCTCAGCGGCGTGACAGCGTCATCCCTCGTGTTACACTAAGAGATCGACAGGGGCCAATGACGGCAACTACACGGATGAAGAAACAAGCCACCCAGCGCACGTTGAGTCCACACACACGATCTTTTTTTTTTTTTTTGCCAATTTGAGAATAGCTAATAACGGCCAATTGAATCAGTCAGCCGATTAAATCGATCGGCCAGTTAATCGGTTGGGCCCTCGTCTGCAGATCCATGTATGATAAGAGGGAGCTCATTCCACGGTTCTAGAAGAATCTACAACTAAAATTAGACTGAAAGGACAAATGTATTGGAACACCAGGAGCTCGAGTATGTCATTGAAGAAATTAGAGGAGTTGAGTGATTGTACACTGCAAAAACGCACAATTTTGTTTTTGGCACTTTACAAACATATGAAATGATGATAGCAGCTTTCATTTGCACTATTTGGTCCCGTTACGATCGTTAACGGGAAGTTTGGTCACGTCACTTGCAGGAAGTGAAAATGGAAGAAACTGGAGTTGGACTTCACTTTGCAGTTACAACAGCTTCCACTCTTCTGGGAAGAACTCATCCAAACATGGCTTTATGAACCTTGCTTTGTGCACGAGGAACAGAAAAGGACCTTTTCCAAAACTGTTCCTCTGACGTTCAAAGTAAAGCCCTGTTCAAAATGTCTTGGTAAGAGGAAGAATTAACATGAATCAGGAAGAAAGTGGTCTGGACCAACACTTTTTTCACTGTCTCTCTGCATCGTTGATTTTTTACAGTATATCATAATCTTCACTTCCACCATTCTCCCTGGTGGTGAAGAGACTACTGTAGTGGCGCCTTGAGATACGAGTGACCTGACTTACGAGGGTTTTTAAAAAAAAATTTTTTTTCAATCCACCGAATTTTTGCTTTGACATGCAGACAAAAATTTTATATCGGAGCAGTGTGTGGTGGCAGTGAACTGAGTCACTTCACAACAACCAGCAGTTCAGCAGAGAGGGAACAATTCTTCCAAAAAGAGGCTTCAATGAGAACGCCACTCCCAGTTGAAGTTTACTGTCAGATGAAACAAAGAGATTTACACGTTGTGTGTATTTTAAGCAAAGTGTATTTGAACACAAACAGTGGAGCGATGCATGTGGACAGATAATATAACAACACTCACAGGCATATACTCTTCATCAACAGCGAAGAATATTATATGACTGCACCTTACAAAACAGTGGTGACCATCATCATCATCATATATACATATATATATATATATATATATATATATATATATATATATATATATATATATATATATATATATATATATATATATATATACGTATGTCTGTACTATACTGTCCCCAGGTGGCCAAGGTGCGCGCACCAGAACGAGCAGCACAATGTCCATTAAATTGAAGTCAAGAAATGTGGCAAACACAGCTTAATTCTGTCCATTCTAACTAATTATGACAGTGTATGTTAGTATAAAGTACAATATTATGTGGTGCTATTTTTCTTATTAAAAACACATTACAAACATTTTTGTTGGGTTTTTTAGCCGGAGGCTGAAACGGATTAATGGCATTTACATTCATTTCAATGCGGGGCGATGATTTGTGATACACATGTTTTGAGTTACGAGCACGGCAAACAAACTAAACTCGTATCTCAAGGCACCACTGTACTGTTTCGATCTGTTTACATATGAATTATGTCTGGTATGATGGAGTTTCCAAATAAATACAATACATTCACCACCCACTCAGCTGACAACTTTATTGTTGCAGTGATCGACAACGCAAAAATCTTTTTTCCGGTGATATTTAATCATATGATGTGAGGTAAACCCTTGCACAATCCTTGTCGAGGAAAGAAGCTTATTGTGACGTTAATGAATAACTTGCCCTTACTGCTTCCTGTCTGCCGGATCCCCCCAATGATTATTTTCAAGTGCTCGCAATACATAGATTGAGTTAATCCATCTCGTATAAGAATGATGCTTGTTGAGTAAGTGCTGTACAAGAGGCTTTTCATAGTTGATCAAGGTCAGATCAACGCTCCTTTTTTTGCCTAAACAGAATTCAAATCTCCTTCACTTTCGAGTTCAGGGCTATTTTTGGACATGTTAACTTAAGACCACAGTTTACGGGATAAAGGCCTGCTTTCATGCCATTAACAAGGTCTTAATATTCAAATGTCAGTACACTGTAATTAACCAAATCAGTTTGTAGAAATAAGTCTATTTCCATAACGTGTACAATTTCCGAATGGCCGAGCACACAAATTGCCCGATGCAGGATAGAAAAATAGTAAATGTCATGCGTTATCTTGAGCCCGTAAAGACCTTTAAATACACATTGAGCGTGATCAAAAGAGAAGAAAACCATAATCCAGTGCGTTCGCTCTCATCCTGACAGTGAGTCATATATTTCGTGGTGTGGCTCATTTATTCCCATGCTTGCTGTTAATAAAAAAAACATCTCTCAGGATATGAAGGTACTTCTCCTGGTTTTGGCAACATCTTCCTCACGTCACTCATATTCCTGATTTGCTTCCCATCTGGGAAACAAAATGGTGCTTTAAGCTTGTTGCCCGAGTCTAGCCCCCTTGAGCCACCATGGTGTCCTTGGATAGGTAAACCACCCAGTATACCATGTTAAATGCCCCAAAGGACACTGGGAAGAGGATCCGCGCATACTTGTCAATTTTGCTGGTTCCGCCCATCCCAGCAGTGCTGGGCTGGGAGCACGGTGTCTGTTTTAGCTCCACTTTGTTCCCCATCATCTGGAGGCGTTCCAGTTTGGGCCCCAGCAGATGCTGCAGGGAAGCGGAGGTGGTGTTCTGCTTGCACGGTGTCCCCGTCGTCACGTCTGGTGTAGATGCTGCAGCCTGAGGGGGGGTTTTCACGAGCTGTTTTTCTTCTGAAGAGGAATCCACGCTGGGCACGCTGTCGGATTTGGGACTGGAGCGGGACAG
Organism: Phyllopteryx taeniolatus; assembly: GCF_024500385.1. NCBI lineage: Eukaryota > Metazoa > Chordata > Actinopteri > Syngnathiformes > Syngnathidae > Phyllopteryx > Phyllopteryx taeniolatus. The sequence continues at coordinate 1,644,493 of NC_084511.1, forward strand.
CGTGGAGGAGCTGCCGTTGACACCGCTGTTTAAAGGTCTCAGCGGTCGAGCTCTCCCCACTCCTGAAATGTTGCTCGTGGACTGGGCTCTCTGGTGATTGCTCGAGTCTAGGTGAGAAATGTAATTCATGCGCTTCCTCAGGTTGCCATTAGTGTCTGGGTTTTGCTGTAAAATCAAATACAACGTCAGTGGCACTGGAAGGGATGCATGTCTGTAATTTAACTGTACTCCACTCCAGACTAGAAACATTTGCATTGCTATCAGTATTATTTCACACTAATGGCAAGTTTAGTCGCTCCTGTACGGAAGCGTATTGCATTCACTTGGATAAAATAAATAAATAAATAAATAAATAAATCCTGTTTTTCTGGGTAATTCTTTTGAGGGCTTTGTTTTTTTGAATATTTTTTTCCCTTTTTCTGACAAATTTTTTTCCACCTGTTTTTCTCACTATATTTTTTCTGTTTTTCTGACAATTTTTTTTTCCTCCTGTTTATCTGATTATATTTTTTCTGTTTTTCTGACTAATGTTTTTCTGAGTTATCGGGACACATCGAACTCACGCAAGAACCTGCGAACTGCAAGTGACTCTTTGCGGACTCCGTAGTAAGCAACGTGACCGGCTTATTTAGTTTGATCAAGTTTTATTTTGATATGGGTTTAAGACACTGGGAGATATTCCTGTCTTTGAGTCACAAAGATGGTATTGTTATTAGTTTGTCGACATCACGCAGGCACCTGCGGACTTTGCGTTTGTTCAGGAGGAAAGCCCATTCAGATCTGATAGATACAGCAATGTTGCAATATAACAAAGAGTGAAAGATTTAAGGGGTTCTGAATACTTTCTGTACCCATGGTATATATATATATATATCCTGGAAACCGTCACCTAATCATGGTGGAGGGGTTTGTGTGTCCCAATGATCCTCGGAGTTAAGTTGTCTGGGGCCTCACGCCCCTGGTAGGGTCACCCTTGGCAAACAGGTCCTAGGTGAGGGACCAGACAAAGCACGGCTAAAAGACCCCTATGATGAAAAGTATTAATGGATTTAGGTTTCCCTTGTCTGGACGCGGGTCACCCCTCTGGAGCCAGGCCTGAAGGTGGGGCTCGAAGGTGAGTGCCTGGTGGCCTGGCCTACACCCACCTGTGATCTCCAACTCTCACTGGAGCGGTTCGGAGCTGAGTGTGTAACGGCTGGGATGAGAATCAGCACCTCCAAATCTGAGACCATGGTCCTCAGTCGGAAAAGGATGGTGTGCCCTCTCCAGGTCGGGGATGAGATCCTGCCTCAAGTGGAGGAGTTCAAGTATCTTGGGGTCTTGTTCACAAGTAAGGGAAGAATGGAACGGGGAGATCGACAGGCGGATCGGTGCAGCGTTTGCATTGATGCAGACTATGTATCGGTCCGTTGTGGTAATGAAGGAGCTAAACCGAAAGGCGAAGCTCTCAATTTACCGATAGATCTACGTTCCTACCCCCACCTATGGTCACGAGCTGCGGGTCATGACCGAAAGAACAAGATCATACAAGCGGCTGAAATGAGTTTTCGCCGCAGGGTGTCCGGGCTCTCCCGTAGAGATAGGGTGAGAAGCTCGGTCATCCGGGAGGATCGCAGAGTAGAGTTGCTGCTCCTTCACATCAAGAGGAGCCAGATGAGGTGGCTGGGGCATCTGATTCGGATGCCTTCTGGGCGCCTCCCTGATGAGGTGTTCCGGGCACGTCCCACCGGGAGGAGACCACCGGGACGACCCAGGACACACTGGAGAGACTACTTCTCCCGGCTGGCCTGGGAACGCCTTGGGATCTCCCCCGAAAGAGCTGGATGAAGTGGCTGGGGAGAGGGGAGTCTGGGCATCCCTGCTAAAGCTACTGCCCCCGCGACCCGACCTCGGATAAGTGGAAGAAAATGGATGGATGGATGGATGTATATATATATATATATATATATATATATATATATATATATATATATATAAACATATATTATTTTATTTATTTTTTTAACGAGTACAGTACATTTATTAGGCACAATTCAGTTGTATTTAACTTTTAAGTGCAATACATTAGCGTTCAATCTTAAGAATGGTTTCTTCTTAAACATTCATTTCGGTATAATTTTTAATTCCTTTTAATGTGGAATACATTGTACTTAAATCATTATTTTAGGACAGTTGTTTTTCTATATTAAAGTGCTGTGTCAATGTTCAAACAGTATGTTGAAGTAACGTTACAGTTGCCTACCAGACTAAATATGCTTTTTAGGAATAAGACATTTTTTTTGAACAGACACATAGGCCCAATATTGGTACTGTATTTTAATATTGACGATTATGGTGGCATTGCGGCCTTCGATATGGCCAACAATGCTCTAATTTTAATTAATACCGCCATATATTTTAGAAGGGCAAAAATCCCTCGCTTCTCCCTTCCTGTAAAGTGTGTTGGTGCGGTGTGAACCTTGTCACATTGATCTGATGACAGACGGCCTTCATCATGAAGCGGACGTCAGAGTAGGCAATGCAGATGTCACGTATGAAGGATTTCACTCATTTCACACAAGCTTAAGACCGAAGGTAGGTAGTACCGCACCACAGTGGTAATGCAGTATAGCGTCAAAGAAGCTTATCCTTTGGGAGTTGATGTTTCTGGGCAGGCAAGAGTGCGACGCTGCCTGCCTGGCACTACAGCATTTGCAGAAATAATCCACCCTCACCCAACCTCTGAAACTGAAAATAGTCAATGTTATTGTGTCCAATGCGGACATGGGAGTTGTGTGTGAGTGTGTGTTTTTTTTTTTTTTGCTTATCTTCATGCAAGGTGTTGAAAGGCCATAAAAATGGACCTATCACACAATGACCCTGATGTCAATCCTCTTCAAGGGTCAACTGCACCTGCTTTTGAGTAAAACCGCATTTCCCACGCCAGCACCAGGGCATCTCCGAAACCTATACAGATGCAACCAGGCTGTGTTGCCTTGGCAACCTACTAATCCACTGAAGTGCTGTTGTCACTCGAATGCATTCAGGCGCGATTACACCATCGTGGGATTTGGGCTGGAAGGGGCAATTTAAAGAAGTCAGTGAAAAAACTGCCATATGCATTGCTGGTTGCTGTCGGCTCGTAGTATGGACAGTGATGCCAGTAACGCGTTACTTTGTAACTTTGTAACGCGTAACTCCAAAAATGGGGTCAGGTGACATCGTAAGTAATCGAACGCGCTACTTTTTATATTGGAGTAGTCAGATTACAGTTACTTTGCTTTATCTGCCAATAGTTACTTACAATATAGTAGTAGAAGTATATATACAATAGTTACAATAGTTACTGTTCCTTGCTCACGAGAACCAGAGCTTAATATGCTTTTGAATAATAATATGCTATTTATGCTCAGGCAACAGATATTTATCATTAACAAACTACAGTGCTTGAGAACATGAGGCAAGTCAATAACCGAGACACTTGATTCCGCCCCTCGATTGATTGGGTGGGGTCCTCAGCCTCCGCGATGCGGGCACAGCAGTTACAGGACACTTTCTGTCAGTCTTCGTGCATGGAAAACAGTGTCAATTCACTTGCATGTGTCCGCAGGCACACACCCCTGGGACTCTTTTCGCTGGGTGTGTCTTTGGACCCTTTGTCCCATACATAGTCTTACTTGTACTCGCTTACTCAAGAATTTGTAAAGGTTTAAATCAAGAAATAATTTTCAATGCAATTATAATGGCAGTCAATGACCCGCAGGTTTTCGTTATTCGCGTCCAGTGAGGTCCCTGTCCCCCCGAATGGCGGACAAAGACAAAACATTCTTATTGGTTGTTTAGTGCTACCCTTTTAATGGTACATGCATGTGAACACTGAGGTTCTTATTACGTCCAAATCATCGAAAAGCTCACTTTAAGTAAGTTGTCTTGTTTTTGTGTCATTGGGCTCATCTCACGTCTTTAAATTGCAACGTTCCTTGCTTTTTGCTCCTCAGAAAATCGAAAGGCACATGGAAGTTGTTACGCCGCCATATTAAGGAGTGTCTCAATTGTCTTCAACGCGGATGGAGAAGCGAGGATTGAGCACCGAGGAGCTTCCACGAACTAGATTAAATCGAAGGAGCGCTGATGTAGCCTATGCGAAAGTCTCATAGCTACTCGATGGTGACGTACGAAAACAGGCGTGCAACAGCTGGATAGTAAATGGAGCAGAACTTCAAAGTAAATAGTTAATCTCCTGTTTTTGACATTTCTTGATTAGTTTAGTTTGAATAATCATATTTTGCATCATATCTGCTCTACTCGGGGTCGTGTTTGACACCAAAATGACTCAAATACACTGGCTCGTGGTTACTACACGTAAGTAAGCACCTATTTCTAAGGTTTGTACTTATTAGGCTGTCATTTTGTCAATAGCTTTTGGGCACATAAAGAAAATAAATATGTTCTGTTGGTTCTACATGCATTTGCATTCAGTGTAATACAACCCCAATTCCAATGAAGTTGGGACATTGTGTTAAACAAAAATAAAAACAGAATACAATGATTTGCAAATCATGTTCAACCTATATTTAATTGAATACACTACAAAGACAAGATATTTAATGTTCGAACTGATAAACTTTATTGTTTTTAGCAAATAATCATGAACTTAGAATTTTATGGCTGCAACATGTTCCAAAAAAAGCTGCGACAGGTGGCAAAAAAGACTGAGAAAGTTAAGGAATGCTCATCAAACACCTGTTTGGAACATCCAACAGGTGAACAGGCTAATTGGGAACAGGTGGGTGCCATGATCGGGTAGAAAAGGAGCTTCCCTGAATTGCTCAGTCATTCACAACCAAAGATGGGACGGGGTTCACCTTTTTGTGAACAAGTACGTGAGAAAATAGTCGAACAGTTTAAGGACAATGTTCCTCAACGTACAATTGCAAGGAATTTAGGGATTTCATCATCTACGGTCCATAATATCATCAAAAGGTTCAAGTACAACTTGAAACTCTACTATGCAAAGCAAAAGCCATTTATCAACAACACCCAGGAACGTCCCCGGCTTCTCTGGGCCTGAGCTCTTCTAAGATGGACTGACGCAAAGTGGAAAAGTGTTCTCTGGTCCGACGAGTCCACATTTCAAATTGTTTTTTCAAATTGTGGACGTCGTGTCCTCTGGGCCAAAGAGGAAAAGAACCATCCGGACTGTTATGGACAAAAAGTTCAAAAGCCAGCATCTGCGATGGTATGGGGCTGTGTTCGTGCCAATGGCATGGTTAACTTACAAATCTGTGAAGGCACCATGAATGCTGAAAGGTACTTACAGGTTTTGGAGAAACATATGCTGCCATCCAAGCAATGTCTTTTTCATGGACGCCCTGCTTATTTCAGCAAGACAATGCCAAACCAAATTCTGCATGGTTTTACAACAGCAAAGCTTCGTCGTAAAAGAGTGCGGGTACTAGACTGGCCTGCCTGCAGTCCAGACCTGTCTCCCATTGAAAATGTGTGGCACATTATGAAGCGTAAAATACGACAACTGAGACCTCGGACTGTTGAACGGCTGAAGCTGTACATCAAGCAAGAATGGGAAAGAATTCCACCTACAAAGCTTCAGCAATTAGTGTCCTCAGTTCCCAAACGTTTATTGAATGTTGTTAAAAGAAAAGGTTAGTGGTAAACATGACCTTGTCCCATCTTATTTTGGAACGTGTTGCAGCCATAAGATTCTAAGTTAATGATTATTTGCTAAAAACAATCAAGTTTATCAGTTTGAACATTAAATATCTTGTCTTTGTAGTGTATTCAATTAAATATAGGGCGAACATGATTTGCAAATCATTGTATTCTGTTTTTATTTATGTTTAACAAAATGGCCCAACTTCATTGGAATTGGGGTTGTACATTAAGCCTTATTTATGAGAGGAGGGGGCAGGAGGGTGGAGTCATCCTTGGGATAGACCAATCATAATCATCTTCGCATCTGCAAAGTTGTGAAGAGGAACAGTGTTGATTATATTTGACTTTAATGTAATCCCACTTGAAATATGTAAATAAGCAAAAAATTGGACATTTGTGGTGATAGTAATAATTCAGCCACACAAGACAAGTTCATTTGTGACATGCTTCATCGACGTGACATCATCTTTAGTAGACGTCTCCATGAAAAGATGTCATCGTGGGCCGATTGTCTCATTCCCTCCAAACATTCCTACCTCGCCCTGCGGACGCCTTGCTGTTCAGTCAATATCGTTGTCTCATCAATGGAATTTCTGGTGGGAGGAGCTAGCATATAAACAGAGGAGTGAGGAGCTAGGACCTCGGAAGTTGCAAATGTAAAAATGAGATGAGCCCAATATCTGCTCAAGGGTCCGTGCAGGTGTGTTTCCTGTTTTGGTGATTAGGGTTGATTGGTGTACGGACATCGGATTCCCTGATTGGCGGCATCAGAGGACCACCCATTCACATACACACCGACACGAGTGAGAACTGAACCAGAATTCAGGCGAATGAACCATGACAATGTCAGTGACTTCAAATGAAACAGATAAGGAAAAAATGTCCTAACCTCATCCTAGCTGAAAAAAGAGGATTGTTTGCCCATTTACAAATTACAAAATTTGAATTCAATCAAACTGCGGCTTGGCGGACACAGACGGTCATCTATGAAGCCAACATACCCCCAGTGTCTAAGTATCCATCCATCCATCCATTTTCGAGACCGCGTACAGTTCACTGTTTCAGGTAAAGATTCATTTGTTGACCAAAACTCTCATCCTTCCTTATCTCTGTCCTGGCCACTTCAGGTCATTCGAAAGTCCAGTAAGCACATTTTGCAAGAGATGTGCTGTCTAAGTGCTCCTCCAAGCAAAGAGCAATCAGATTATCTGTCACGCTTATCTTTGAGGGACACAACATTTACCTGCAGCATTTCCTCTGTGTCCTTGACCTTGACCGGCGTGCTTTGGGGTACAGGGGGGCATTTGGCCGGCTTCTTTTTGGTCCGCTCGATCTGCGCGTTGGTGAAGTAGTTGACGGCAGCAAACTCGATGAGGGCAGAGAAGACGAAGGCGAAGCAGACCGCAATAAACCAATCCATCGCGGTGGCGTACGACACCTTGGGGAGGGAGTGGCGAGCGCTGATGCTGAGAGTCGTCATGGTCAGCACGGTGGTGATGCCTTCAGGGGTTCAAAAAGAAACATCGTAAGTAAGCAAATGACAGAAGTAATGCGATGTCGGCTATTAAATTCTCTGCTTTGGGATTAAAGGAAGTGAACTCAGCGAACATAACTGACACATTAAAGCAAACACAGCAGCTTTGTAATGTACAGTGTATGTCTAAAATAGAAACTGCATCAACACCTTTCTCTGTGTTTTAAGTCCAACACAGTTTTTCTACAAATGAGTAACATTTTCTATGCCACTTATCCTCATTAGGGTCACTGGTAAACTGAAACCTAACCCACCTGACTTTGAGCACGATTTGGCGTACGCCCTGGACTGGTGGTCAGTCAATCATGAGTTCGTAACATAACAAGCCATTAAAAAAAAAAACTGTGGTATTTTAATACAGTAAAATACAATTTGCATTGTGCTTAACGGGGAACATTATATTGTTCGACACTGAGACAATTCATTTACAGAATCCTGTGTTTACATTAGCTTTATTAGAAATGTGTGGAATAACTTTGTGATTCAGCACCGTCAAATGAAAAGTAACATCCTGAACGATGACATAAATACCACTATGTTAATATACTGCCAAAACATTATTTTTATCCTCATAATTTCAGTTAAAAATGTTTTCATCTTTGGCATGTTAGTTTGCTTGAGTCCACAGATGGCAAACATGTTTTCTTCCTTTTGATTGTGCGGTGTAACGAAAAATGTGTGTTTTTAATAGATTTTTTTTTTATCATCCTAACATAGAAACAATATAGAGAATGTAAAGAAATAAACTGATTTTAAAAAGTGTAATTAGTCTATATACACTGTAAGTGTAAAAAAAAAACATCCTTACTCATCCTGTGATATACTGTATGTATAATGTAACAAAGCCGCAAGCACAGACTAACTAAAATAAAAAGGTGTGTGTGAGCGCACTAAAGGACACAATGTAATGAATCTGATGGAATGTCACATTGTCACTGTCACAGTGCCATGAAAAAAAATAGACAAGATGGGTGCTTATGCAAGAGTCATGTATACAAGGTCATGTGTGGCTCCTACAAAAATAGAAAGATGCTCTATATGCTAACAGTGAACCACTTGTCCGCTGTGTCTTCAACCAATAGCAATAACTGAATTACATTGGCGGTCTAGAACATTCTGTGTGCCACAGAGTCCTTCGTCAACTTAAATGCGTCTGGACATGATCGCTATATAATTGTGTGTCAACGAAAGGCAACCAAATGAGAATGGTAGGTGAAAAGTAGCTGGAGTACATTGACTTACACATATCAGCAAAATTATTGGTATCCTTTCATTAAAGAAAGAAAAACCCACAGTGGTCACTGAAATACCTTGGAATTTGCCAAAAATGCATTTTGACAAGTCACAAAGCTTCTGCCCCTCCTGGAGCCATCAGCTGATCGTGGTGGAGGGGTTTGTGTGTCCCAATGATCCTGGGAGCTAAGTTGTCTGGGGCTTCACGGCCCTGGTAGCGCCACCCATGGCAAACAGGTCCTAGGTGAGGGACCGGACAAAGCATGGCTAAAATACCCCGATGATGAACAAAACAAATGGATGTAGGTTTTCCTTGCCCTGATACGGGTCACCGGGACCCCCTCTGGAGCCAGGCTTGGAGGTGGGGCTCGAAGGTGAGCGCCTGGTGGCCTGGCCTGCACCCATGGGACCCGGCTGGGCACAGCCCGAAAGGGTAACGTGGGTCCCCCTTCCCATGGGCTCACCACCTGTGGTAGGGGCCATAGGGATCGGGTGCGGTGTGAGCCGGGCAGTGGCCGAAGGCAGGAACCTTGACGATCCGATCCCCGGCTACAGAAGCTGGTTCTAGGGACGTGGAATGTCACCTCTCTGGCAGGGAAGGAGCGTGAGCTGGTGTGTGAGGTCGAGAAGTTGGAGTTCCCAGCGGGAACTGAGGTGGTTAAAAAGCTCCGATAGAGTTCCCAGCGGGAGCGCTCTCCAGCACCCCTCCAAGGACTCCAAGAAGGGTGGGTACTCTGAACTGCTGTTTGGTGCATAGGCACAAACAACAGTCAGAACCCGTCCCCTCACCCGAAGGCGGAGGGAGGCTACCCTCTCATCCACCGGGGTGAACCCAAATGTACAGGCGCCGAGCCAGGCGGCAATAAGTATATGCACACCTGCTTGGCGCCTCTCACCGTGGGCAACTCCAGAGTGAAAGAGAGTTCAACCCCTCTAAAGAGGACTGGTACCAGAGCCCAAGCCGTGTGTAGAGGCGAGCCCGACTTGGAACTTCTCGATCTCACACACCAGCTCGGGCTCCTTCCCTGCCAGAGAGGTGACATTCCACGTCCCTAGAGCCAGCTTCTGTAGCCGGGGATCGGATCGCCAAGGTCCCCGACTTCGGCCACCGCCCAGCTCAGACTGCACCTGACCCCTATGGCCCCTCCCACAGGTGGTGAGCCCATGGGAAGGGGGACCCACGTTACCCTTTCGGGCTGTGCCCAGCTGGGCCCCATGGGTGCAGGCCCGGCCACCAGGCGCTGCGTTCGAGACCCACCTCCAGGCCTGGTTCCAGAGGGGGGCCTCGGTGACCCGCGTCCGGGCAAGGGAAACCTATATCCATTTATTTTGTTCATCATAGGGGTTTTTGTAGCCATGCTTTGTCTGGTCCCTCACCTTGGTAGTAAGTAAGTATTTTTTTGTCAAAGTACCTGTCTATTGTCGTACTCGAGCGGCTCCTACTACCAGAGACAAATTCCTCATGTGTTTTTAACGTAGTTGGCAAATAAAGATTATTCTGATTCTGATTCTATCTTCGAAGATTCTGTCTTCAAAGGCATATCAGAAAATTTCACTTTACTTCCAGACTATTTGTAACCATGCCAGCCCAGGACCTCCACATCCAGCATCTTCAACTCCAAGATCATCTGAGAGCAGCCACTCAGACAGCTGCTGAAACAATTACTTTGAATGACCAAATAACTTTGGCACAAATTTCTTTGTATACTCTCCTTCAAATAGAAGTGCCCTTTGGTCAAATTATTCTTAAATGTGGCCTCAGATCACGGGCAAACGTATTTAAATATAGAATTCAACTCAAAAGGAAATGTTTTTCTCTACTTGTATATGAGCAACTATGTAATGCATGAGAGAAGTCTCAGTGTGTTGAATCGCTTCACTTTGTTGTTTGAACAATGGAACTTCTATCTTCATCATTTTAGTTGGCTCCACAGTACTTAAAAGATGCACCAAAATGACTTTTATTCATGTCTAATCTTAGCTTTCAAAGAACACTGCTACAAGTACAGCAGCTCTTGATATTTGCCGTAATTACACAGAGAGAGGAGGCACTCCAAACAAATTAACAGCGAGCCAAAAGGTTGGACACAACGAGTGAGGTCTACATACCGAACACTGTGCGCGCTGGGACCGACTCTTTATTTATCCAGAAGGACACTTGGGAGAGGATTACTGTCATTATGCAGGGGATATATGTCTGAATCATGAAGTAGCCCATTTTGCGTTTCAAGTGGAAGAAGACCGTCATCACCACATATTCACCTGCAGGATCAACACAGAGGAATTAGCGTGATGAACAAAACATTCTGACACATTTCACTCATGAAAGCTTTGGACACTTGATGTTTTTATGTCAGGCTAAATAGCCTTAAAAATAAATATACAGGTATTTTCACTCAAGAAGATAGAGGCCAATCACATCATCTTGATGCTGCTAAAATGTTTTTGTTTTTTAAATTTGCATTTAACATTTACGTGTGCTGAAAGGTCCGAAAATACATCGCGGATGAAGAAAATACGTGAGGTTTAAATACGATGCGTGCAGACGGCTGAATATCCCTCGTGTCAAAGAAGAGAGTGCAGAAGAGCGCAATAAAATGCAACGCACAGTGGCAGCAGTCAGAAAGTGTAAAAATGGCAAAAGTCTGCGCAAGCCTCACCTGTGATGGACTTAATGGTTTCACTGGAGACCGTCTGGCCGATGAGATCATACTGAACCAAGCTAGATGACTCGGGAGGGACCTCCACGGAGTGCTCAGGTCCTTTGGTCCAAGTATAGATCATCTCTGTTTTCGGATAGGCGTCTGTGCACAGCAAAGCCACATCACTGTGAGTCATTAACAGCACAACATAGGGGCTTTCAATGTATTCTGGGCGTACATGGATATTTAGATGTAGTTTTTGTAGCGCCGATACGTGTATTTCTTTCGTATTCAGTACACATTTTAGTGATATAGTTGTTGTGTTGCAGGCTACATCAGAGAACACAACATTCCCAGATGGTTCCTTAACTACCTATATTTACTACTTTATTCTCTCAGAGGGCGGCTAAGATTTTGAAATCATATAAATATTGAATCACCTCCTTATATTGTTGCATAGACAACAAATTGATAGATGAATAGTTTGGAAATCAAAATTCAAGGGTAATACTTTGTAACTATTGTTGACGTGACTGTATTGTCAAAAGAGGTTTGGTAACAAAAACAAATATTTATTCCATATGACAATAAATTTTTTTTTCTACAGATTGTAACAAGAATCATGGCGGTTCAAGCACATGGTTTGCTTTCGCGGGCCACATAAAATGATGTGGCGGACCAGATCTGGCCCCCGGGCCTTGAGTTTGACACCTGTGATTTAGACGATACCAAGAAGAAGAAAAAAAAAAAACTGTGATTGTTTTGACTGTATGTTAGCACAGCTATCGCAATTACCGTTACTGAGGGCAAAGTGGCTAATGTGCAAGTATACGTTGTGACAGAAAACGGATGACTTGCTTGATGGAAGTAATGACTTGACTTGCTGGAAATTTAGTGGTGACCCAACTTGCTTGATTTTTTTTTTTCAATAGGAACTTGGCATTTGCTTGAAACCTGAAAAACACCATTGAAGTTTTTCCTCTTGTTTTGGGGATTGTAGGGTGAAAGCTGCAGCTGGCTACGAGTGTGGACTGAATGGGTGGCAACATGGGCGGGGAAATTAAATGCCAGTATTTTGAGGGGAGTAGCCCATCATCAACATATTAAAAAAAAAAAAGAAAGAACTATGAACTAGTTGCACCATTGCAATGTCGTTCTTTTCCATTATCGTGCAGCCCTAGTTTGAGCTCACAAAACCGAAGAAGAAGAAACACTTCTGGATTTGCGCCGCTCTTTGCCGAGTGTTCCCAAAAGCTGTCGGGAGTCTCGTAATATGGTCATGTCCTTCTTGCCGTCGAGGGAACCCACTTTTATACAAAAAAAACGCATCAGGTAAGACCTTGGTTTTTCTTTACAGCTGCTTCCTTGTTCCTCATTAAGTTCGCTTCTTTGATTGGCTGCATTCCATTTCACGTCACAGTTTTCTTCTCCCACACACATGAAGACCTTAGGTCGTAAATATTGAAATGGTTCACTGTTTAAGATTGTTGGCCCCGACCCGTTCGGGACACTAAAATCGGGACGAATCCACTCTTAACACCTCGGCCCGAACAACAAGCTTATCTGATGATCTTATAAGACATAAGCTTGTCTGTAATTTGATGTGCTCGGTCGGGAAGGGGCAAAATTGGGACAAAAATAACCATTCGCACTCACATTCACAGCTACGGGCAATTTAGAGTCTTCAATCAACCTACTCTGCATGTTTTGGGGATGTGGGAGGAAAAAGGGGTACCCGGAGAAAAGCCACGCAGGCACGGGGAGAACATGCAATTCGGCTAGTTTCAAATCTTGCTAGCATTTCCAAAACTTTGCGTACCTCGTGTCACTTCTATAATCTTTACATGTGCATGGCTGTTAAACAGTCTCTTTTGTTTTGTTGTGTTAGTGTTTTATCATGATGACATTGTCAGACTCTATGCTCCTTGTGACTGACTGGTGACCATCCCACCAGGCGAGTGTACCACTTCACCACCAGCCCACACTGACATCTCTGCAAAAACTAGCCCTTAATCCCTGCTGTGTCACTGACTTGTTTCATATTAAGACGATGTTTTATTTCCCAGCGTTTCCCTCAGAGTGCTTTGGCCGCTCAATAAATGCACAACAAAATGACAGCTGTCTATGCCTTCCACTCCCTATGGGACTCCGCACCAGCAGGATACCAACTGTGCTGCCGAAAATGAACTGACTCTGGTGTGTCATGGAGTGCGCACACAAGTCCAGATGGAGAAGCAAAAAAGAGAGCGCAGGGGAATGAAGGCAGAGGAGAAAGAGGGGGAAATGAGCACATGCACACACAAGACAGTTATGGAAAATAGCCGCATAGGTCTTTGCTATCCCGAGGCACAGAAAGGGATTCTGACCTTTTCTTTGCTTCAGGCCGCATCACATCCAGGGTCGTTTCCTCCTGACTGGAGGTGAGTACCAGGTGGATGAAGAGGGGGGGGGGGGGGGGGGGGGGGGAGAGAGGATGATAATAACTGAAAAATGGGAGTTTGTCCTCTACAATGTCATCATGGAGTGTAATTGACGTAGATTGGCCGAGAGCAAAGGCAAACGTGATTTCCATTCCCGGTTTCTCTTTTGCAGATATCTCGAAATCGTTGCTTCTCTCTGATAAGAATGCGCTCCTCTATTTGGGTAGCTACTTTCATTGAGAGAAGGCATTTTTTGCTGACCAGTAGACACGCCGTCATGGTGCTGAGTTGCGCTTTCATTGTTCACTGCTAAGTACCACAATGAAATACAGTATGTCATTATTTAGAATTAGCAGACTGACTTTTTGGGCTTTTCAGCAAAGAATCCATTTCAGTGCCAAAATGGGAAAAAGTCATGTGATTGAGGTTTTTTTTTCTGTGCACACACAGAACTTACAGCTTCCAAACTTGAGGGGGCACGCATGTCCATCCATGGGGAAGTCCACGAGCTTCATGGGACATTCTGCATTAATTGTCAATCTGTTACCATAAGATAAAAGAAAGGCAGACAGTGAAAGAATGACAAGAAACATGCGCACAGTTTCTGCAATAATCACACATAATCAAATTATACGGTGGCCTGGAAGTGCAAAGCACTTTTACATTTCAGGAAACAAATGACCAAAAACCAAAACCCTTTTATAAAAGACGAAACACCCGGAAAGGGAACGTCCCAGTTCCCAGAGATTCTTAGAAATCCCATGGCCTTTCTCGGCAAGACCCACCCCGCATCAACATGATTGGCTCCTGGCAAGGGTAGGCGACGCAGATGGAACGAGATGTTCATCCCAAATACCGATTGGATATATGGACGCCCTGAACAGCGAGCCCATATAGGCGTTTGATGTTGTATATTTCTGTTTCTTGTAAATTTGTAAAAGTGTTTCACAATTGGTTATATTGTTTTTCACTTCCAGCCCACCGTAAAATTAGCATTATCCCAAACGACAAATATTCACACTGCTACCATGCATCAAAAAAGTTATATTGTTATTGTAGAATGATCGATCGATTTCATAAATACATGTAAAAGACGCTAATAAATGAAATAAATGTACATTTTGGGAGAAACAGGTTTTTCATTAAAAAGTGCAAAATGTTGCTTCTTCCTTTTGTTAACATCTGTCATTGCTTAATAGACCGTGACTCAAATTCCAAAATTACATATCACAGTAGAGTGTTCCCCCGAATTTTTTGTTATTCATATACGGTATTTATTTATTTTATTTTATTTTAACAGACCATCTATTACTTGCTGAAAAACTCACCTAATCACTGGAGGGAAAAAAAAAAAAAAAAATAGATGTTTTTATGAAAATTCATAAACCTGTGAATCCGCACATCACGAACATGCATCCATGAATACACACCACCTTACCAATCAAATGAATTTTATGACAGAGTTTTTGACAATGTAAGTCATTTGCACCCAAGCCACTACAAGACTGGATGACAGAATGCTGATTAAGCCTATCAGCTTCTGGCATATATATTTTTCAAAATGTATTTTTTGGATCTTAAGTGACTATCCTATACATTCCCACGCTGGAAGTCTTGGTGGCGCTCGAAAATGACGTGTTTTACCTACGAAATCACAGTTAAAACTCTGACAAGCTATGAATTATGGATTTCCTTTCTGGATGCTCATTTAAATATAAAATCTCACGGAGGTTTTTGTCTCTTTGCTCATAATAGAGGTGGGCACAGGACCTCATTGTGTAGAGTATGGTTCCATTCTTCATGATACGGAACAGTTTGTTGGGGGCCGTCATGTTGTGGGCCACTGACTTCTTGCCGTTCCTGAAGAAAGTGTCTGGTGTCCAAACTTTGGTCACCATCAAGTTGTTCAGCCTTAAAATCTCAATTGGACCTTCGTACATCAATCTGCGGTCCACCCACGTCTGACGAAAGAACACGTCCATTGTGTATTCCTAACACATGAAAATGGACAAAACAAGGTAAAAATCCGTTCAGACATTTTCAATATATTTTATTCACTGAGACTAATTGTACACTGCTCAAAAATAAAGGGAAAAACTAAATTCCATGTTCCTGGGCTCCGTGAACACAATACGAGAGGCGGCCAAAAAGTAAAGAGCCCAATTTGATTTAAACTACTAATAATTTTTTGGTTTTTTTGTTTTAAACATTCATGGTTTGTAGTTTGAATACTTGTTTTAAGGTATTTTTCTTGTTGTTTAAGCCTGTCTTCTTCCTGTCACCCATTTTGGAATGAGGTCATTGTTGGATGCCTGAGTTCTCATTGAATTTCTTGCTTTGGAAGACATTTGGAAACATTTTCAAAAGGTTGCAAAATTTGTATGTATGGGGAAGCTGCAATAGGCTAGAGCACAGTCAAGAAGTGGGTGTCCAGGATCAAAGGCGAAGAACAAGAGCCTGATTTGACTGACCTCCATGACAGGCAAAGGAGCAGCAGACCATCCTGGGAATAGTGCTCGGGTCAAGGCACTGTTCAGAGAATACCGTAGAGTCACCATTGGTGACATCGCGCAATTTTTGGGACTACGCCATAGGAGTACCGCAAACATCGTGAAAGTGCTACGCTTTGCAAAGGTTTGTGCCAGTCGGGTTCCCAGACAACTCACCGATGCGCACAAGGCGGCCCGTTTTGAAGCTTGTTTGGAAATTCTTGAGTGTCACATAGGTGTTTCGAACAAATTTTCATAACCACGTTTGTCAGGAACTTATTTTGTAATAATAATACATTTAAAATAAAATAAGCACATTTTCTTGTCGCACATGCGCAAGTAGATAAAAAAGAAAATTCCTGGCATTGTCTCAAATCTTAGGGGCAAAATTCAACCATTTTGGGCAGTCTGGAGTTCTGCCACTGAGAACTGAATTCAAATTCATACTCTATATACTTCAAAGCTCAAAGTTGATGTGTCCGTATTCAAAGAAGTGCCCTCCCGCACGCTCTGGCACGTTTTGCACTAATTCTTAGTATTACACGCGACCAAGGACATGTAAAAACATGCAGAAACATGTACTACAAAGGCTCTTTTATACTAACGCGGGCGGCGACCGCGCTGACGTCACTGCGTAGTTTGCCTTTATACTCGAGCGCAACCCACGCACGCTGTTTTGAAAGTGTGCTGCAGTTCTCCTCCAAGTCGGGGGTGTCGCTACGGCTGATTTTGGCTAGGACGCCACAGTGTGGAGTTTCCTCTGCATTTTGTGGCCATTTCCGGTAGCCGTTTTTACTTTCCGGAACAAGGAACAAAGCAACAAAGCAACAACAATGGCGACCATGGAACAGAGTCTGCGAGAACAAACGGACCTAGATGACCAGATGATACGTTTAATTATGCTGCAAAATCGATCGAGAAGGCGGTGGCGTAGATGGTATGTAGAACCAATGGGTGCACTGAGTACGTCATCACAGTATGTGACTAAAACGGACCAGGAACGCTCAAAAAAAACGGTCCGGCTCCAGAAAGCTCCCTGAAAACGGACACCCAAAGTCTGAGCTTTAAGTATACAGATGTTGCCTAACGTGCTTGAAGCTATTATAATCACAGGTCCTTCTAAATGTGAGACAGCATTTCTACCCCGAATACCATTTTATAATGATTTACCAGTTCAATTCAGAAGGCTGGAGTTTCCAATATCAATTTGTTTTGCAATGAGTATCAACAAGCCACAAGGTCAGTCTCTGAAAGTTGCTGGATTGGATTTGCGTTCTCCATGTTTTTCTCATGGTCAGTTTTGTGTTGGTTGCTCAAGGGTTGGCAGATCGAATGATTTGTGTATACTGGTAAAGAATAAGATGACGAAAAATATTGTCTATTCTGAAGCATTGCAATAAAACCTTGAACTGTTTGATGTCTACAATATTATTGCATGTGCACTATTCATGAGGTTTTGGAGTATTGGGCTTTCCGCAGGAACTAGAGGGTTAAGGCTCGTCAAAGTTGATAAATGAGCGCACACTATTTCAGCTGCTGGGAATTTCCTCAAGACAAGTCATAATGAAGCTCTGTCATATGTACTGCCTTTATGTAACAGTTTTCTCTCACTACCACACCTATGCATGCTCCTGATGAGACGACAACGGTTCTTAGGGGATCTCCTCCCAAAACTGGATCAAGGCATCAGTCAGCGGGATAGTCTGTGGTGTGACATGGCGGCAGTGGGTGCAGTAAATCATCATACATCATCCCGAAGGTGCTCGTTTGAATAAAGGTCTGTGAAATGGATGGGCCAGTCAATATCATCAAGGCCTTTGAGTGATTGGTGAATTAAGAATTGCAGTAACTAACAGCAGTCAGGGTACCTTGGGCTAAGGTCTGGGCAACCCTCAAAGGACATGCTGCTTGACCTTCACTGACCCACCGCTAAACTGGCTCTGCATCAGGATGTTGTCAGCACATCTGTGACACACTTAGTGTGAACCGGGTCTGAACCGGAGAATCCTCTGATTCTGGTGTTTTCTGGCAAATGCCACCATCTTGGAATATATGTTTCTGACAGTTTGGGCAGAGGTCGGTTAATTTTTTTGGTCTCATGCTTCTCCTGTTCCTATTTGCCCATAGTGACCCTGTTTCTGCTGGGTAGTCCTTCTGGTGGACTGACCTGTCTTCTTGTATCGCTTCAATGCTCTTGACACTGTGCTGGGACATGCAAGAAAGCCTTCCGGCCTTGGTGTTTATGGATGAGCTGCATTAACTTCACAACTTATGTGGGCTGCTGATACCATCCCATGCTATCACTCGTTTGTCTTGCTGTAATTTCATCTCATTTCCTCTAGTTGTCCGTGCCATTTGCACAACAGCAGATGAAATACATTTGCCATCGTTATTGTTTCCTAAAGCAGGGTGCACTCATATCAATAATCGGACCTAATTTGAGCATTTTTCTCACTTCCTATCAGAGTTGGCAACGGCACAATTGTTGGATGTCTCTAAAAGATTATCCTGACCAACGGTGTGGGATGTATTAAGAGTAATTTCTCTCTCCAGTCTGCTCAGAAAACAGTTTGGAGCAACAATTGTAGATATTTAACATGCTTAATATTCCTGATGGCAAATCCTTATGTTTGGCCAAGCTACAGAGTTTGTGATTTTGACGTGGAAAGGAACGATAATCAAATAGGAAGCGACCTGAGCTTACACTGTTGCTGGGCATGAATAGAAGAGCAAAAGGTTGGGTGTCTCATCAGGGATGTATACATTATGGTATGGTTCTCAAAGGAGCACCAGAGGTTGCTGCTTGGTGCTCATCTTTTTCATGACCTAACTGGATGAACTTCAAAACTTACAGTATGGGACCTGCTGATTTGGCACAGTTTTCTAGTTCAGCGGTCCCCAGTATTTTTGACCTTCCGACATATTGTAACGGACTGCCGTAGCTACTGTGCAGCAAGAACGATGCGCCCACGAAGCTCAGCGCCTCGTTGCCTTAGCCACCGTTGCCACCCCGCGAGTGGTGACGTTTGCGAGGACGTTTCTTGTGCGGTACACAGTCGCAGCTGAACTCAACTAAACTGAGAAAGGAACGAATCATTTCATGAAGTGATTCCGTTCAGTACGTTCACTCAAAAGATTCATTGGCGAATGACAACACTACTCGACCACCACCTACCACTGTGCTTCATTTAAAAAAAATGCTTGGTACGCAAATGCGCAGTGACAACCTTGAATCTGCACTTTAAGTATCTTCACTGTACATGCAAGGCACTTATGTGCACTCCTGTGTATAATGTCTCTCCTAACTCATTCACTGCAACAAAAATGACGAAGAATTTGCAACTACCAAGTACTTACCATATAAGCTAACAGTCAGCCAAGTTTCTTCTATGCCTTCTCCTACGACTTTCTACAATGCCAATTCCAATGAAGTTGGGGCGTTGTATTAAACATAAATAAAAACAGAATACAATGAGTTCCAAATTATGTTCAACATATGTTTAATTGAATACACTACAAAGACAAGATATTTCATGTTCAAACTGATACACTTTATTGTTTTTAGCAAATAATCATTAACTTGGAATTTTATGGCTGCAACGTGTTCCAAAAAAGACTGAGAAAGTTGAGGAATGCTCATCAAACACCTGTTTGGAACATCCCACAGGTGAACAGGCTCATTGGGAACAGGTGGGTGCCATGATTGGCTATAAAAGGAGCTTCCCTGAATTGCTCAGTCATTCACAAGCAAAGATGAGGCGAGGTTCACCTCTTTGTGAACAAGTGCGTGAGAAAATAGTCGAACAGTTTAAGGATAATGTTCCTCAACGTACAATTGCGAGGAATTTAGAGATTTCATCATCTACGGTCCATAATATCATCAAAAGCTTCAGAGAATCTGGAGAAATCACTGCATGGAAGCAGCAAGGTCGCAAACCAACATTGAATGCCCGTGACCTTCGATCCCTCAGGCGGCACTGAAACAAAAACCGATATCAATGTGTAAAGGATATCATGGGCTCAGGAAAATCATCCATCCATTCTCTGAGCCGCTTATCCTCACAAGGGTCACAGGAGCGCTGGAGCCTATCCCAGCTATCATTGGGCAGGAGTCGGTGTACACCCTGAACTGGTTGCCAGCCAATCGCAGGGCACATATAAACAAACAACCATTCACATTCACACCTACGGGCAATTTAGAGTCTGAGTGCCTGGAGAATAACTCACGCAGGCACGGGGAGAACATGCAAACTCCACACAGGCGGGGCCGGGGATTGAATCCCGGTCCTCAGAACTGTGAGCCAGACGCTCTAACCAGTTGCCGACCGTGCCGCTTCAGAAAACCAATGTCAGCAAATACAGTTCGGCGCTACATCCGTAAGTGCAACTTGAAACTCTACTATGCAAAGCAAAGGCCATTTATCAACAACACCCAGAAACGGCTTCTCTGTGCCGAGCATATCTAAGATGGACAGATGCAAAGCGGAAAAGTGTTCTGTGGTCCGACGAGTCCACATTTCAAATAGTTTTTTCAAATTGTGGATGTCGTGTCCTCCGGGCCAAAGAGGAAAAGAACCATCCGGACTGTTATGGACGCAAAGTTCAAAAGCCAGCATCTGTGATGGTATGGGGCTGTGTTAGTGCCAATGGCATGGGTAACTTACACATCTGTAAAGCCACCATTAATGCTGAAAGGTACATACAGGTTTTGGAGAAACACATGCTGCCATCCAAGCAACGTCTTTTTCATGGACGCCCCCGCTTATTTCAGCAAGACAATGCCAAACTACATTCTGCACCTGTTACAACCGCGTGGATTCGTAGTAAAAGCTTGCGGGTACTAGACTGGCCTGCCTGCAGACCAGACCTGTCTCCCATTGAAAATTTGTGGCGCATTATGAAGCGTAAAATACGACAACGGAGACCCCGGATTGTTGAACAGCTGAAGCTGTACATCAAGCAAGAATGGGAAAGAATTCCACCTACAAAGCTTCAACAATTAGTGTCCTCAGTTCCCAAACGTTTATTGAATGTTGTTAAAAGAAAAGGTGATGTAAGACAGTGGTAAACATGACCCTGTACCAATGTGTTGCAGCCATAAAATTCTAAGTTAATGATTATTATTTAAAAAACAATAAAGTTGATCAGTTTGAACATTAAATATCTCGTCTTTGTCGTGTATTCAATTAAATATAGGTCGAACATGATTTGCAAATCATTGTATTCTGTTTTTATTTATGTTTAACGCAACATCCCAACTTCATTGGAATTGGGGTTGTATTTATTTTCCCTGTGGCACCTTGCTTGCTGCCTCTAACGAGTCAGTCTTGGTACTTTGACAGCGACAGACATCCAAACACTTAGCAGTAAGCAAACATTTGCCAAATTTTAAAAATCTGTTAAAATGTTATGTAGTGTATTTCAATAGTACTGAAACCAGACTTCCTTTGGGAGGGTCAAAGGGTGGAAGACCTGTATTCACTCAAACTATCTTTTCTTTGTACGTCTAAATCCAAGGACATTATAAGGATAGTGGGGTTTCCGGCTAATCCTTGACCGAAACCTGACTGGTATTTACAACCGGGGTCAGCTCATCAGAGAGGACTGGTTTTCATTATCGCAACCAAGGGCCCCAGGGAGGGGGGAAATTGACAGAGTAAAAGAGACACCCGCATGGGAGTGCAAGTCCAAATATGGTCATGAGGAACGGCCCTCTCACGGGTGCCCCAAGGAGGGGCTAATTCCACGCCCTGAGAATTAAACCTTGATAAACTGAGATCCAGGGGGTTTTTCGGGGGCTTTTTCGTCGTTCTGGCAACGTAGCAGCTGCTATGACACTAAGGCTTGTTTAATAAATCGAATTAGCCCAAACGCCAAGTGTCTCGAAGTCTTCATTCACCCCATGCCAGACGGAAGTCGGAGTTCTCCCGGGAGACCAACGGCTCGGAAGCACAGGTGCAAGAAAATTAACCACAGTTACAAATCAGATATGTGTGTACTCCGCTTAACTTGACTGCTGATATCCTGCAAATGCGATTGACTTGGAGTGACACTGATGATTCCCTGTTTTTTGAGCAGTGACTTAGAATGAATGACAGCATTTGAAGTGTTGACAATTTGGCTGCATACCATTTCAACATCTGAGACCGGACCAAAACTTGTCACATAAATGTCTGTCTTAACCTCAGTCACGGGACCTGATGAGACAGTGAAACACATGTAGTTCAACATTCAATTCCCCTCAAGTCAAAATCCATGAGTCTTATTCACACTTAGTATTTTGTGTAAACACCCTCTCCTTAAGCCATCAGTCTGTCCGGATGAAGTCAAAACGGATGCACTCTGCTGCATCTGACTAATGGGTGTTAAAAAAACAACAACTAAATAAATAATATAAAAATAAAACAAATAATTTTGTAAAACATAATCCTGTTTATGAATGCGGACTTGACTGAAGTCTCTACAGCAGGGATAAGCTCCAGTGTGGCTGTGCTATAATGCATTGACAACATTGCTTTCAGACATGCTTGAGAAACAAATCTGCACTTTTAGCACTTGAACTGCACATTAAGCGTTTGTTCCTGCAACGCGATTATGTAACCACATTGAGTATAAACCGGCGAGTTTCTATGGAATCAAAGTATGATACACCGTTTAACATTGTGTGGGTCGTGATGGAGGTCAAACCCACGGAGGGACGGATATGTCATCGTGCAGTTCCCCAAAAGATCACTGCGTCATTTGTTTGATTGATGTGAAGGCTATTTATGAACATATGCGTCATTAAAACAAAAGTTGGAAAATGCAATCTGGCTTTGCATTGATGTTGAGGGCTGTCACCAGGAGTTCAATGGTGCCTTGACTAAAAGTAGAAAGCTTCACAACTCAATATAAATGGATACGTAGCTACCTCCGAATCCAGGTCTCAGCCTGTTGTCGTAGCCGTCCAGAAGTCGGTCTAAAATCCGCGTAAAATTCTCCGGATAAATCCTTTCATCCTTCTTTGTCTGTCCTGCGGTGCTCTTGGCACTAGACACGAAAAGTGAACACTTTAGAGATTTTAAAAAATAATAAGTGGATGAATGAAGTTTCGGTGTGCTGAAAATTTGGGACTCACCAAGTCGCCAAAGAGAAAAAGTGAGAAAAGAGAGTCGTAATAATAATAATACGAATGGGGCGCATCGCCGTCACCGTCGCCTTGGTACTGACAGAAGGCATCTTGGCATGCCATACTTCGAGCTTCTTCACATGTCCTCACTTCCAGATGCCTCTCTGGGGGGGGGGGGGGAGCGGGGGGAGGGCCGCTCCTCAGAGGTCAGAGCGGCGCACAGATGGAGCAAGTTCTCCCTCAGCCTCCAACAGCCTACGCGCGCACCTTCATTCACCAGCAAACACTGCGGTCCAACTCCTGCTCCTCTTCTTCACGCTTGCGTCCACAGAAAGAAGACTTCTCCTCCACTTACTTTGCCTGTACTGCATGTGTCGCCCTGCTCCCTCCCTTACACTATATGTTGTTTCCCTGCTCGCATCTTTTTTCCCCTTCTCTCTCTCTCTCTCTCTCTCTCTCTCTCTCTCTCTCTCTCTCTCTCTCTATCTCTCACCCACTTGCTTCTAAATGAGCCTGACATTCACAACACCCAGGAAAGAGGCGCAGTTAACATGAGCAGAATATGTCCTCCTCACCGTCCCAGCATTTGGTGCTTCCTGACAGCGCGGCTGCATGTGACCTCCCCTGCTGCTTTTTTTTTTTTTTTTTTTTTTTTGGCATATTACACATAAGGCGTTCTCCCCTCGGTCTTGCTTTTCTCCACTTTATCCTGGTGTAAAAGGCACCCAGGGAGAAGCGCGTACAGCTCCTGGATTTTCTACTTTCAAAATCTTCAAAGAAACACAATTGGCAGCATCATATGTCGTTTCGAGCCCATTGTTGGGGCCCCTAAAATTAATAACAGCACCCCTTAAATTTAAGAGACCCAGAAAAACATTTAAATTGGATGAAAAGTGTAAAACCACGGTATCTTTGGAGTAATATTTTAACGACAAAAATACAGCAACCCCACCAAAACGGAAAAGTGCTTGTGTTCGCTCCACCAATCGCTCCCAGAGAGCTGTAACTATGCAGAGCCAGTGATAGGGTGTAAATATTCAGATTAATCCAGGACATGTGGCACATTTATTAACTTCAACCACTCAATAGCGACACAATTATCATTACCAGTCCTCATTTTTGCTACATTTTATCATAGGTCTTTGTTTAGGGTGTCAGGTGGAGGTTTTTGGTTTGTTTGTTTTCTACCTATAGAAAATGATTCAGGTGGGCAGACAGTACCACTCTCCTCTGTTTGAACTGGATTGAGAGAAGTAATTTTAAGTCAGAGCACTTGTGCTTTTGGAATCATGACAAAAATGTGTGTTTACATCCTCGTTTAGAAAAACATTGTCATAATAAACTGCGGTATAGTTAGTGAGGTGCTATGTGTACCTGGGAGATTGTGTAAAAACTCAATGTAAAGAAAACGGAAGGATGGATTGGATATTTAAATGATCTCCCATTAACACTAATCTGCAATAGCAAAGCCATATCTCTGCAGTCAGTCACACTGCCTGGTGACCGTTGAATACAGCTCCACCTCCAAAGCTGAACCACATTACAAATTGTATAGTTGAGCGGCACAGTGAGATTCAAATGGGTCAGTCTTGTCGCAATACACTGCGCACGCACGCACACATGCAGACACAAACACAGGTAGGGGAAGTGGGACAAGCCACATGCTGCTTCACACATTTCTCTGCACCTGGGACTTGTGTGTCTGTGTAAGGGGGGTGCTGTCGTGCATGTATGTGGTGAAGTAGCTGAAGCAAATTCCGCAATGTAAAAATATATACACGCACGTACACTGAAGTCATTGTTACGGTAAATTGAAACATCTCGTAGATTTCTTACACGCGAAGAACACACATTTCCCAGTTCCGTGCACAGCCGCCCACCCCAGTCCACCCACAACACACCAGAACAAGGCGGCACTGTGGGGGATGTGCTTCGTGGGAGCGGGCTCTCATCCAAGTGTGTTTATTGCTTCGTGTGTATGTGTGTGCGCGCGCGTGTGTGTTTACATTGGATTACTGGAATTTTGATTGGAAAATCATTTTTGAGAATTGTAAAAGTTGAGATTTGATTCGTTATCCAGCTGAATGTTGTGTGAAAAAAATAATATATATATATATATATATATATATATATATATATATAATACAGTAAGTGTCCTGTTATTGCAGTGGAGAGAGAGAGAGAGACACGGATGTAGTAGATAGATTTCTTGAAAGTCTCTCTTCCTGCTTTGTAAACTGTACTCCCTGCAGCAGAAATAACTGCTGCCATAACCTAGTTTGTTCGTGTTTGTGTGTGTGTGTGCGCGCACGCGTGCATGTGTGTGTGAGAAGGAGAAAGGTAGAAGGCGACAAGGCATGACTGCGTAACGTACAGGGTTGAGGGGGCAGATCTATACAGCGTCATCACGTTATCTCCTGTTGAATCCATGCAAGGCCTGATGGCCCACAAAAGCGCTTTCTCTCTTTTTTGTCTTTCTCGCTCTCTCTCGCACACACACACACACACTCACACACACTACTACAAGAGCTATGGTATCAGACTTGTTAGCAATTGCAGTGGAGCACATCGCAGGGTCTCATTAAAATGGCAGAAACTGTCTCACTGTCGAATCAGCCCCGTTGGCAAATGAGTTGTTTTCACACAGAGTGGAACTGCTGAATCTGTTCTGTGATGCAGGCCGAATGTTTTGAAATAAGTTCACCTCTGTAGTATTAATCATTTAAAGAAATTAGTACTCTCATGACTTCATTTAGAGAAATAAACGCTCTCATAACTTCAATGACAAATCAGAAGGGTGTTTTTCTTTTGTCAAACAACTTTTGGTAAGCATTACCACCGGCGGCATCAACCTGCAGGGCGCCGTTGGAAATTCAGCTACTGTGGGACGAAGTCGAAGAAGAAGAGGAGGTGGAAAGCGGGTTCTTTGGCAGAAAGAGAAGAGGAAAGCACAGAGCCGAGAACTGAATGTGGGGACTTTGAATGTTTGGACTGTGACAGGAAAATCTCAGGAGTTGGTTGACATGATGATTAGGAGAAAAGTTGATATATCGTCTGTCCAGGAGATCAGGTGGAAAGGCACTAAGGCTAGAAGTTTAGGGGCAGGCTTTAAATTATTTTACCATGGTGTAGATGGGAAGAGAAATGGAGTCGGGTTTAAAAGAGTATCAGATCGAGTGATGAGGCTAAAACTTGAAATTGAAATTATGTATAATGTGATTAGTGGCTATGCCCCAAAAGTAGGATGTGACCTAGAGGTGAAAGAGAAATTCTGGAAGGAGCTAGACGAAGTAGTTCTGAGCATCCCGGACAAAGAGAGAGTCGTAATTGGTGCAGATTGTAATGGACATGTTGGTGAAGGAAACAGGGGCGATGAAGACGTGATGGGTAAGTACGGCCTCCAGGAAAGGAACTTGGAGGAACAGATGGCGGTAGATTTTGCAAAAAGGATGGAAATGGCTGTAGTGAACACTTTTTACCAGAAGAGGCAGGAACATAGGGCGACCTACAAGAGTGGAGGTAGAAGCACGGAGGTGGATTACATCTTGTGTAGATGATGTAATCTGAAGGAGGTTACCAACTGTAAGGTAGTGGTAGGGGAGAGTGTGGCTTGACAGCATAGGATGGTGGTGTGTAAAATGACTCTGGTGGTGGGGAGGAAGATTAGGAAGACAAAGGCAGAGAAGAGAACCATGTGGTGGAAGCTGAGACAGGACGAGTGTTGTGCAGCTTTTCGGGAAGAGGTGAGACAGGCTCTCGGTGGACGGGAGGAGCTTCCAGAAGACTGCACCACTGCAGCCAAGGTGATCAGAGAGGCAGGCAGGAGAGTACTTGATGTATCTTCTGGCAGGAAAGGAGAGAAGGAGACTTGGTGGTGTAACCTCACAGTACAGGAAATCATACAAGGAAAAAGGTTAGCTAAGAAGAAGTGGGACACTGAGAGGACCGAGGAGAGGCGAAAGGAATACATTGAGACGCGACATAGGGGAAAGGTAGAGGTGGCAAAGGCCAAACAAGAGGCATATGATGAGATGTATGGCAGGTTGGACACTAAAGAAGGAGAAAAGGATCTATACAGGTTGGCCAGAGGGAGGGATAGAGATGGGAAGGATGTGCAGCAGGTTAGGGTGATTAAGGATAGAGATGGAAATATGTTGACTGGTGCCAGTAGTGTGCTAGATAGATGGAAAGAATACTTCGAGGAGTTGATGAATGAGGAAAATGAGAGAGAACGGAGAGTAGAAGAGGCAAGTGTGGTGGACCAGGAAGTGGCAATGATTAGTAAGGGGGAAGTTAGGAAGGCATTAAAGAGGATGAAAAATGGAAAGGCAGTTGGTCCTGATGACATTCCTGTGGAGGTTTGGAAGCATCTAGGAGAGGTGGCTGTGGAGTTTTTGACCAGCTTGTTCAATAGAATTCTAGCACGTGAGAAGACAGACGAATTTAAGGTGGAGGTGGGACTGCATCTGGGATCAGCCCTAAGCCCCTTTCTCAGAATCAGAATCAGAATCAGAATCATCTTTATTTGCCAAGTATGTCCAAAACACACAAGGAATTTGTCTCCGGTAGTTGGAGCCACTCTAGTACAACAGACAGTCAATTTACAGAACACTTTGGAGACATAAAGACATTGACTAAAAACAACAACAAACAACAATTGTGCAAAAAGATGCAGAGTCCTCAGTTCGAATGGCTAATATCGCAATAGTCCGGTGCAATGACCATTGTGCAAAGGGCACTGAGACTTCAAGGAGTGTATGCGGTTTAAAGTGACGAGTACTGCGATAATCTGGGACAATGGTTGTGCAAATGTTACAGATACTCCTCAATCAGTGTGCAAATGGAGCAGATGCTACTCTGGCATGAGTGGCCACTATATGCAAATAGTGCAGCACGGCGAGACAACTACAGTGAGTGCACGAGTAATACATAATACAGAAATGTGACAACGAACTCAAGTCAAAAAATTGCCAGCTTGTTGTAATGGAATTGTAAGTTAGCTGTTCAAGAAGTTGATTGCAAGAGGGAAGAAGCTGTTGGAATGTCTACTAGTTCTAGTTTGCATTGATCGGTAGCGCCTACCTGAGGGAAGGAGCTGGAAGAGCTGGTGACCAGGGTGGGGAGGGTCCGAGAGGATTTTGCACGCCCTTGTCTTAGTTCTGGCAGCGTGCAAGTCCTCAAGGGTGGGTAGGGGGGTACCGACAATCCTTTCAGCAGTTTTGATTGTCCGTTGCAGTCGGAGTTTGTCCTTTTTTGTAGCAGCACCAAACCAGACTTTGATGGAAGAACACAGGACTGATTCGATGACCGCTGTGTAGAACTGTCTCAGCAGCTCCGGTGGCAGGCCATGCTTTCTCAGAAGCCGCAGGAAGTACATCCTCTGCTGGGCCTTTCTGTTTGCAGTGGTGATGGATAGCCTGACAGATGAGGTTTGACTGGAATCCCCGTGGACCATGATGTTTGCAGATGACATTATGATATGCAGTGTAAGCAGGGAGCATCTGGAGGAACAGTTAGAAAGGTGGAGGCATGCACTGGAAAGCAGAGGAATGAAGATTAGCCGAAGTAAGACAGAATATATGCGCATGAATGAGAGGGTTGGTGGGGGAAGAATGAGGCTACAGGGAGAAGAGATAGCAAGGGTGGAGGACTTTAAATACTTGGGGTCAAATGTCCAGAGCAATGGTAAGTGTGGTCAGGAAGTGAAGAAACGGGTCCAAGCAGGCTGGAACGGGTGGAGGAAGGTGTCAGGTGTGTTATGTGACAGAAGAAACTCTGCTAGGATGAAGGGCAAAGTTTATAAGACAGTGGTGAGGCCAGCCATGATGTACGGATTAGAGACAGTGGCACTGAAGAGACAACAGGAAGCAGAGCCGGAGGTGGCGGAAATGAAGATGTTGAGGTTTGCTCTCGGAGTGACCAGGTTGGATAAAATTAGGAATGAGCTCATCAGAGGGACAGCCAAGGTTCGATGTTTTGGAAACAAAGTTAGAGGGAGCAGACTTCGATGGTTTGGACATGTCCAGAGGAGAAATAGTGAGTATACTGGTAGAAGGATGATGAGGATGGAGCTGCCAGGCAAGGGAGCCGAACAACAAACTGCGATATAACTGGGGAACAGTATATGCTGAACGGTAAAATTAGTTGTCATGACAATGACAGACAGGCTATTGTTCTTACTACAAGCTAATCAATACATTTCAAAGTCACTCTTCCCAGACCTACAAGTGACTCATTAGGTTAACAAATATGACGTGTTGTGAGACTTAATTACATAGTCAATATGTTATCCTCTGTGAATAACCTAAAGGGTATATCACAGATCAAAATAGTCTGCTTTGTGGGTGTTATTTATGTCCCTGCGGCGACCAATGACACAAGTGTGTACATAGTTTCTCCGAGCTATGAGAGTTGTCGGGCCAGGCGGCAAGAGAGCAACTCTTTGGCACCAGGGATCACAGTTGACCATGCACGTGGCGGCAATTCAGAACTAATGAATTAAAACCACTAGCCAAGCTCCTGGGAAAAGACAACGAGCATCAAAAACGTGATGCGACACCTTCACCACCAAACAAATGGAGAGACAGCTCTACTTACAATTACCGGTATACGATGCACCCTAAATTAGTAAATATATGCAGCTGTTCGTTCACCATAAATAGTCCTGTATCTCATTTAAGGACACGAGAAAGGAGAAGGGGCGTGGCCTTGTGAGTGACATCAAGAGCTGCAGTTCCTAGTTAGTTCAGTTTTAGTGTCTGCTCCAAGCTCCTAGAGAGTGTGTTCATTTTGTATTTGTGTGTTCACTGTTCGTCCCAGTCAATAAAACTGCAGAAGGTGCGCTGTATCTGAAGCTCCATTTTTGCCTCGCAACACAAAGCAAAAATTGGCCAAGCGATGGCTTGTAAACTTTCAAACATCGCAAATTGCGGCATTCGTAAGTCAAGGTACATGTACATTTTTACATGTGCGGTTTGATCACACAGCGCAATGTCACAGATGTCGCAAGTTCTGAGGGAGCGTGCAATTGGCATGCTGACTGCAGGAATGTCTACCAGAGCATTGGCTGTTGCCCGTGAATTGAATGTTCATTTCTCGACCATAAGCCGTCTCCGTAGGCGTTTGAGACAATTTGGAAGTAGATCCAATTGGCCTCACAAGCGCAGACCACGTGTAACCACACTAGCCCAGGACCTCCACATCCAGCATGTTCACCTCCAAGATCGTCTGAGACCAGCCACCCGGACAACTGCCGCAACAATCGGTTTGCGTAACCAAAGAATTTCTGCGCAAACTGTCAGAAAGCGTCTCAAGGAAGCTCAGCTGCATGCCCATTGTCCTCATCGGAGTCTCGACCTGACTGCAGTTCCTCGTCGTAACCCAGTGGGCAAATGCTCACATTCGATGGCGTCTGGCACGTTGGAGAGTTGTTCTCTTCACGGATGAATCCCGGTTTTCACTGTTCAGGGCAGATGGCAGACAACGTGTGTGGATCGAGTGGCCCATGGTGGCGGTGGGGTTATGGTATGGCAAGACGTATGTTATGGGCAACGAACACAGGTGAAGGAGATGTGTTGCACTGCGTGAGGAAAATGGTGGTCACACCAGACACTGACTGGTTTTCTGACCCCCGCAGACACCCACAATAAAGCAAAAGTGCACATTTCAGAGTGGCCTTGTGGCCAGCCTAAGGCACACCTGTGCAATAATCATGCTGTCTAATCAGCATCTTGATATGCCACACCTGTGAGGTGGGATGGATTATCTCGACAAAGGAGAAATGGTCACGAGCACCGATTTAGACAGATGTGTGAACAATACTTGAGGGAAATGGCCTTTTGTGCATGTCGAAAAAGTTTTAAATCTTGGAGTCCAGCTCACGAAAAATGGGAGCAAAAACAAAAGTGTTGCGTTTATATTTTTGTTCCGTGTATATATGAATGAATGTATGTAAATATGTCTTACACTGCCCCCTCGTGGCCAAGGCACACACACCAGAAGGAGCGGCACAATGTCCATTGAATTAAAGCACAAACACGCTTAATTCTTTACATTCTATTTAGTTATGTTTTTACTGTCTGATTTTATACATTACAACACTATAAAGCAATATTTTTTTTCCTCATTAAAAACAAAAATACTAAATTTAGAGAACAGATTAATAGTACAGTATTTTGATTCATTTTAATGGGAAAAGCAGTTATGGACATTATGTGCTTTGTTTGTGCATATAGGTTAATTAACGACTCTAAATTGTCATCAGGTGTGAGTGTGAGTGCCAGTGGTTGTTTGTATTAGTTTTGTAAAATACCCTCATCTTAAAACAATATAAATATAATAACATCATTATTATGTATTTATTTATTTATGCTTGTGACAGCTTCTGTCCGCAATATACAGTAATAATGTGCCCTCTCAATTACCCTAAAGTCCAACAGCCCTGGATTTGTGCTGTCCCAACTTCCAAATTTAGAACTTGGCCTCATTTGAAGGGATAGTTTGGTTTGGGAAGCAAATTTTTCCACCTTCCTGGACTGAGTGAAACACGTGGAAGGTGGAAAAACAAGGTTACGGTAGTGTCCATGCAATGCTTAACAAACAACATGGCCCTTTCTCAAAAATATGTGTGATGTTTCTGTAATGACTCTGCGATTGTCGTGGTTCACTCGCTTACTCACTTTACTATAAGTATCACTATCATTTGTATTATAGTTATCAGTGAGTTTGGAAAGTGAATGAAACAAATAGCAAAACTTTGACTTTGTTTACTCAGTTTTGTGCCGGTGATCAATTGTTAATTTAAGCAAAGGAGGAGCCGCAGAGTAATGAGCATTTTCGCCTGCATAAGAGTGTGCCGTTTGCAGGCGGTGCGTCTTTATCCAATCAACACAAGACACAAAAGAGGCATTCACACATTTATATGCTAATTCATGTGATGATTTGCAGTCGAATCCGTCGGGGACATGACTAGTGGCGGATCCAAGACGAAGCGTGCACCTAATGATGCGGACAAAATGTTTCCTTTCCATCAAATGGTCGACGCGGAGGAATGTTTTATGTCTGCTCTTTTGAAAAATGATGATGATATAAGCACTTATGACTAATTACATCACCTTTAATCTGTATTTATTACTCAAAAAGCACAAATGCTTTTTTTATGATGTGTCGAATAGACCAAATACTGTATAACATTAACCTTTGACACGCAGAACATCATACTGTTGACATTAGACATTTTTGACTGTGTGCGCGACCAAAAATAAAAATACTGTACTAACAGTGCAGCCAGTGCATCTGCATGACCCGATGATGGAAAGTGTTTCCTATTTTGTTTCTGCTCAACTCCCTCACTCTTCTCCGCTGCAGGCCAGAGTCGACCCTCCCTCCAGCAGCAACAGATGCAGCCTCAAGACTTCGCGGATCTGTTTTGGCTGAGCCGTGACAGCTGCGACAGAAACGCGGTGATTAACGGTCCCTTTTTAATGCCGTTTACACCTTAGCAGATGTTTGATCAGAAACAGAAAACAGGCCGGTGTAGCTTGCAGCAATTTAGCAGCAGTAGCCTGCAGCACACACTTTACCTCACCATCAAATAGTCCACCAATCAGGAGGGGGGGCATGCATCAAACACAGAGAATTAGGTCATCTTTACTATACATTTCTATACTGTGAACGTTTTTATTTGTGTTACAGTACATGATATTTGCAAGCAGTTTTTTTTTTTTTTTTTTTTTTTTTTGTGCCTGTTTTGAGGCATTCTAAAATGATCAAATTATGTTTATTTGAAGACAACGGGCCCTGTTTTTATGACGGTTGTACTGTAAATCCAGCACTGCAGGTGGCGCAACTGCGCACCAGAGGTTCGTTAGACCGGTGTTGGTAATTTCATAGACCGACAGTGGGCGGGTTGCGACGGTGTGGGTGTGTTTACAGCCGAATTCCTTCCCCACCAATCAAGGCATCTCCTCTCATTCCCTTTTAATGTCACGCAAAGTCAGTCTGGACGGACACATCTCTGTGGGGAAGATGACGATAGTTAATCGCAGTGATCGCACATACCATAATTTCTCATGTATAATAGTGCATACAAGTCAATAGTGCATATTATACATAGGTACAGTAAAAGTTTGAAAAGTCCTTCACGCTGAAATGAGGTATATCAGTGAATATGTCACGATACGTAATCGTATGTAATTGGACTCGACCCAAAAGCAGACTGAGGTGGAGGGAGTAGATGGGAATGGTGTATTTTGGAGTGACTCAGAGTTTGCGTATCCAAGGCGTGACAGTGGTCCGTGGGAACAAGGAACGTGCCAGAAGCGTGAGCGTGAAGAGGTGGAAGAGCTTAACGCCGTGGTTGGAGCTGGCAGCGAAGCGGGAGACACGGGAGGAGCACTGGAAGCGGAAGGGAACACAGTGGGCGAGTACAGGTGCGGGTAGCCAGATAATCAACGTACACACAACAATTGGAACACGAGAGTCGGCCTGCGTACCGCAAATGAGTCCGAATACTCTGGCGCCGGATCCCTGGATCAGGCGGACTTAAATATGGGCAGTGATGAGTGCTGATTGGGAGCAGGCGCGCAGGACAAGGAGGTGGTAATTGAGAGCGGGGGCACAAAGCGCCGCCCGAGCTCCAAAAGAGGAACTGCAGGGCACAGATCATGACAGGATACGTGTTTTACAAAATCCACCAACTGGTTTCAAATCCATCCATCTGTTTTCAACACCGCTTATCCTGTGTCTTATAAGTTTACATCATTTTTAAGTTCGCGAAATAATTTAAGAAAAAGATCATTCAAAAAGTAAATAGATCAAAATCAGTTTCGACACAACAAAAGCTGCGAGGGGGGGATAAACACATAAACGCTATAAACATTCATATGATTGCAACTATTTATGGTATTAGGGAACGAACTGACATAAAACAGCATTTTAACAACTATACAATGGCGCTAGGCACGCTGATCTTCTGATAGCCAGCCGGCCTGTTTCAACGATGACGTCATCGTCGACGTGGCAGCTCGCTGTCCTCAATCCGATTGTCAATGGGGGCGGGGGGGGGGGGGGGGGGGGGGGTTGATCGAATATTTACGAGCGGTGTGTGGGACATAGAGGCACATTGACGTATTTAAGTGTGTACGTGTGGGTGGGTGGGTGGATGGGGGGGTACACAATATTTGTCGGGGGCACTTGTCGGATGCATTGATTGCAACGTCTCGTGATGCCGCGATCACTTTCGGTTTTCTGATCTTGGAAATTTCGTTTGGATTTATAGAAGCGCTCAGTTTTCTGGCCTGATTGCTGGGAACTTATTGCTTCCTTCCCCCTCCCTAATGTGGCGGTGCAGTATAAATAGGTGCCCTTAAAATAGTGTTTCTCTCTCAGAGGAGCTCCACAAGAGAGGGCCAATGGCCAAATTCCCAACATTGAGATATAGGTCAGACTGTTAATTGGCTCTGATAGGTAATGTGGAATCCCTCCACTTTTCCACGAGTGTTATTTTATGACTTCATTTTGGCTTGGTGTTGTGCGTTCGCAACGGAGTACGATTCAGATATCATGTATAACACCAACTTGAATGCTGTGTCGTTCGCTAACCTTATGTACTTATGTTGCTTATGTGCTCTGTGAAAATGCAAAAAACATGGTATGGCAATAAAAGCGTTTTTTCTTTTCTTTGTGGCTAAACGCATTGTGCAAAATGACCTCTGACTGCAGACCTTGTTGATTAGGGAAGGGGATTTTCCTCAGTGACTGAAGTTGTGCTGCTTAATTGGAAGAAGGGGCAAAAAAGAAAAGAGACAACTCTCAGCAGAGTCAAATGCCAGCAGAAAGGAATCGAACACAAATCACCTTTTTTTTTTTTTAATCCATCCATTTTCCAAACCTCACGAAGAAATATCAAAAAGTTGTCAAAACAAATCTGAGCTTTTATGACTCTCCCAGTGTCAAAGGTTCCAGATTGAGGCTAATTAGTGGCTTCAAATGAAGCACATTTGAATGTCAAACTGACTTATTTCATTTGCTCCCAGAAAATTGTTATTCAGATTTACCAGCCGGGCATTCGCGTCTGAGCACCCTATATTTAGTCGTCGTTCCAATTCGCAATAATTAATTCAATTAAATGGCATCGGAGTGCACGCTGCCAATTATAATCAATTCTCCAACTTCATTACATTTGAAGGCTTTGCCAGACGCCATGAAATTGAGTATTATGGTGATTATTATTATATTATATAAAAAAATTGTGATAGTAAAGTTGTGGTGGTAGTGTTATGAGGAACAAATTCTCTCCCACCAAAGAAATACTAAAGAAACACTAAGGACCTACATACAAAGCTAAAAAACCATACTGCCTGCCAAATCCCCTTCTTCCTCTTCCTCTTCCTCATCCTCCTCACTGTGAGGTCACACAGGCCTCAATGTAATCAGGCTAAGTGACTGAATAAATGTCAGCAACACTTGATGCTCGAATATGCCGAACGAGGGGAGAAACACATTGATTTCAAATGGCTTTCACATTCCTGGGAGAGAAACAAACAAAAACAAAAACAAAAAATGAATTTTTAAAAAGTTCGGCAAATCCATGTGTCGGTTGGGAAAAGTCCTGCGGCTGTTTTGGGGAGAGCTGGAGCCTATCCCAGTTGACTTTGGGCAAAAAGGTGAGGTACACCCTGAACAGCCAATCACAAGGCACTTTGAGGCAAACAACCAATTTCACACTCACGCCTAAGGACAATTTAGTGTTCAATTAAGGTGACGTGCGTGTTTTCTATGGGAGGAAACTGGAGTACCCGGACGCAACCCACACGAGCGAGCACAGGAGCCGAGATTCAAACCCGGGATAATAAATCCATAAACGATATCATCCTTCAAATATGAGCAAATGCCAATTCTTGTCTCCTTTTGAGGGCCAACACTCCCCCGTGAGTTTCGCTATTTTAACCTGGGATTTCCTCCAAGCGAGTAGTGTGTGGGCTACTTTTTTCTTTTTTGGGGGGGCGGGGGTTGTTGTTGTTGAGCTGAGATGTTCAGGGTCATCAATCTGTGTATGCGTGGGAGGAGCAGGATGCTGTTCGCTTCTAAGTATACGCACTCCTGCACAATCCAGTAATATTTTCCATTTCATCTGAAAGCAAACAAACAAACAAACAAACGTACCTATCGATATCGATCATCTATGCCTATCAGGAATTCATATGAACGAGACCCCAGCACGCCAGCGACCCTAGTGAGGAGAAGCAGTACGGAAGGAGAATGAAGAATTGTTTTTGAAACCTTTTTGTCTCTGCCTGTGTGACTCATTGACGCCATCTAGCGGCCACACCGAATTAGAGCCATCTGCTACATTTTTCGTCTCAAAGGTCTTTTTTTCTCCCAATGAAAGTGATTATTATATGTGTAAAAAAACGTAGTGTGTTTTTGTCTTTTTTTTTTTTTTTTTTAAATCTACTTGCCACAGTTGTAGTCTGTGAAGACGAGACAGTTACCATGACAACAGTACACAGAAGAAGCACGAAGCGTCGCTTGTTCTCCCATTCCTGATTTTCTGGTGGTTTCTGTCTCATTGCCAATGTCAAGCACGTTCTTCGGCATCATCGTGTAGTAGGTTGGATACACGTGGGCGCCATTTTGAAGCAACGTCGTGCTAGCGTGTTCAATAGTGCGATGCTAATCGTGTCGTGTCATGCTAACTTGTAGCTACTGTAGAACACAATTACAGAATCACGGAATAGCTTTCTGACCATTATTATTATTATTATTATTAAAACAACAGCGCTGTCGACACTTGAGATTTAGTTTTTTAAAGTGTATAAAGCTGTATAAAAAGAATTATGTCTTCACAACAAAACAAACAAACAAAAAAAAAACACATGGATGGAAAGATGGACTATTAATGCAACTTTCTCAACAGAACTTCCAGATATGTCCTCAAAACAGAATGGGGTCACCAAATCCGTTCAAGCAGGTACAGTGTTCCTTCGCTATGCTGTATGTAGCTCATCCATTGTGGATTTTAGTCTTATTTTTTTTTCACATATTGTATATCTGTAGATGTCAAGAGGAGAAGAATAAGGGGGGAGACACCACAGAGTCAACCCAATTCACCAGACAGTCAAAGCATTCTTCCACAAAGTGTAATTGAAAAAGATGGCCGACAAATGGCGCGGGACTGTTCCTGTATACAAATATTACCATCCTTTCAGTTGCTTACTCCTCCTGTCCTTCGTGTTCAGGAGATTCGCGACTTCCGGCGTCTCCCAATTCACAAGAAGGCAAGTTACGCCGCGCAAATGACGGCAGAGCAAAGGAAAGGGCTGAGAGCGAGAGAATGTAAACATGACTTAATCTCCACGGAGCGTCAGAAGGCCGTGTTGGAGGTAAAGAACTATTTTTCTTTACTTTGCTTTCACGTGCACGCAGACAATCATCTCTTAACAATCCCTCCGTCTCCCCTCTTGCTCAGATTTCACTGATGACAAAGCGGTCAGAGATTTGTAAGATGGACAAGGCCGTCGTAAAAGAGGAGCGACGTCTGAAGGAGTTGGAGAAGACCATTGAGAAGGATACTCAGAGCTTTGCGGTGTTCCTAAGGGAGAACGAGAAGAAGTCTTTGGAGGCCCAAACATTGTAAGAACAATGGAGCTATGCACGGGAACGTAAGGGATGTTTGGTTTTTAGTTGAAATGTCAGAATGAACCTAAAATGCTCTGTAACCGTTTCAAGCGAACTGAATCTGACCTCCTCTAAAATTTCAAATGCACACGGCAAAAGTGTTCCCGCACTTATCGCACTTGCTGTTCCCCAGCAAGGAGACGAACAGCAAAATCCACAACTGTCTCTCTTCTTGAAATCATATCAAACTATGAAATTATTGCAATGGTTGTTTCTGTTCTCAGTTTGGAACGAGAGACTGAGTCCAAACAGGAGAAAACTGCTGACATCAAGAAGTTGACATATGAAATATCAAAAATCAGGAGGTGCCTCTTTTCTACTTTACAACTAACTTGCTGTGACTGCGAAAATCTGAGAATATTTGTATGAAATCAAGTCTTCTCTTATTAGTGAAGTTGCCAACTATGACGACATATTGCAAGAGTACAAGAGATACAGGGAGCTTCTTTTCAAGTTGTCTCCTCCAGAGTGGCAGGAGGCCCAGAGGGCAAAGCTTCTCCGCAAAGTCCAAGTGGATAAAAACACTGCGGATGAGCAGAACAGGGAGCCAGAGGACTTAACAGTCAAGCAAGGTAAGGAGTACTTTATGAGACGTTCAGAACCGTGCAACCAAATTGCAATAAAGTCGACGACTACAAGAAGATCATCTGTGACTTTTTAAAAAAATTATTTTCATAATGTGCTCACAGATCTGGAGAACAACATGGCGCATGCGCAGCCCAGACACTCCTCTGCAGAGCTCGCCAGGTCTTCACCACACACCTTCTACACACTATTACTGCATGTACTAAGTATACTGTGGAGGATCTGATCTTATGAACAAAAAAACAAAAAAAGAGGTCAAGTTGAATTTAGTGTCCAAAATCCATTCATACTGGTTGCCCTCATGAGATGGAGCCTAGCTCAGCTAACCTAGGGCAACACCCTGGACTGGTCAGCAGCCAATTGCGGGCCACATGTAGACGAATAACCATTTAAACTCGCATTCGCACCTATGGACAATTTGGGGAGTGTGGAAGGAAGCTGGAGTACCCGGAAAAAAATCACGTTAGGAGGCTTTTCAGTGCCCAGTGCACATTGATGTATTTTAAAATCGGATTCATCAGTGTTTCTGATTTTTTCAAACATCCTTTCCTCAATATTTGTCTGAACATTTTTAGCAATCCAAAAGAGCATGAACCCGATGTCGACCGCTCAGAATGTGAGGTCAGTTTGTTTTCTGAAATTCACCACAGCTGATGCGGTTCAGTGTTGACAGATTTACAATGTTGAATCCACACAGGACAATCCAGAGTTGTACTTTACTGATCCCAAGCAACTTATTGCGCTGATGACAGAGCTAACTGAGCAGAACTTGTCCTTGATCAAGAACTCTACGAGGGCCGAGGAGACACTTGAGGAGCTCAAACATTCCATGGAGGCAATCAGGAAGAGAACGTAAGCACCAGCTACTCTCGTTACTGGTCTAGAAATGTATCACATTTGAAACACCCCATATGCTTTCGGGGGAAAAATCGAGCTACTCTCCTTAGCTTGCGTAAAACCGCCACTGGCTAATTTAGGAAAAAGGATGAGGAACTTATGACCCGGCAAATAGATGATCTGAAGAAGAGAATTGGAGAAGAGAAGACAAGAGCTTGGGAGATGAAAAAGAAGGTTCAGCTCCATGTCTTGCTGAGCCACAGAAGAGGAGGTGAGCAAATAGAACGCAGATTTCACCAGCTTTCAACAGATGTATAAAGAGAAATCCCATGACATTTCCTTCCATGCTCGATTGCAGGATGACGTGATGAGGGCACTTGGTGAGAAGGTTGCGGAGGTGTACAGGTGCTGTGTGGATGACGGGTTGAGCAGCCCTAGCACCTTGGAGAAGCTGGCCAGCATTGAGAAGCAGATGTCTTCGCTGTTGCACTGCCTTGAGGACATCCCCAAGGAAAGTTTGGAAATGGTGCAAAAGATCAAGGACAGCGAGAGGAGGACCAGGTATGTCTTTAGCAATTACGCCATGCCGTGACATTGTGCGAAACATGAAAAAATACATGATTGAACCTTGAAGTGTAAGTCAACTTACCATTAAACTGATTTGAACGGAATACGCGCCATCGTGCGTTTGCTGCGAGTGTCCCGTATATGTTTTGTCGTTCTTTTCTCCTGAGGCAACGGGAAGAAAAGGCTCAAGTTGCAAAGAGAGAAACAGATAGAAAGGATGAAGAAGTACTTGGAGAGGTCCCTATCTGATACTAAGAAAACTGTAAGTCGCTCTGATTTTTCTTAATACTTTTTTTTTTCTCACTAGTTATGCATTATATGTAACGCATACTGATTAAGTTTTTTAAAATGATTGTGTACAGTATAAGTAAAATGTTGAAGCGGTGTGGCGCAAAGGCCCAAGTGTACACCCTGCAACTGGAGGGTATCTGGTTTGAATCCCTGCCTGAGCACTTGTTGCGTCCCTGGGCAAGGCACTTAAGCCACATTACTCATGAATGGGTGTGGTTGGGTCTTTTGACGGTGGAGATCCAATTGTAATTTCCAAAGTATCTGCATTTTTCCATTCACTGATTGGTTGGTCGGAGTAAGCCAACTTTGATGAGCAAAAAAACGTCTGTAGTGATCTACACATAATAACACATTGAATGATAAACATTTCTGGTGAGTAGGATGTTGTTGTTTTTTTTTCATCCAATTTTTTGATGACAATGTTGAAGTTAAATTTGAGCTCCAGCTGTCTCCCTTTTCAGAGTGGACGTAAACTAATGCCCAGATGCATCCCTTTTGCTCAGAAGGTCAAAGTCAAAAAAGTGGAAAGTGCTCCTACTGATGATGGCTTCAGCGACTACTTCTTTACATCTTTAGAGATTGACTAAAAAAGAAAACTGAAAAAAGTGGAATGCATGCTACGACATTAAAAATACATGCAGCTTGATCCTACAGCAGCATAGTCAAGTCTCATTTTTATGGATGTGAATGGATGTTTTGGTGGGTTTTTGAATGCGCTTACAGTGTTAAGCAATGACCGTCATGGTGTCTCAAAGTGTACACGCGACCAATGTAACACTTGATCGGATGACATTAGATTGTACATCCAGTCGTCCATGATACATACCACTTGCAGTATTCTCATCAGTAGGGATAGACTGATTATTGGCGCGTCCGATTATCAACCCAGATAATCTACATTTTGATGCATATAATCTTTTTTTATTTTTTTATTTAATCCGACAGTTGATAAGAGATTACCTAATTTAAAACTAGGTAAAGTTTGGGGAACTATGTATGTATGTATGCATTTATGCGTGTCTGTATTTATTTATTTAACTGTTACGTTAACTTTATAAGAGATGCTGCTGACCCTGGTAACTCCCCGAACTGTTTTGTTTTTGTTTGAATTTAAAACACAGATGAGGGAAAGATTAACATTTCAGTTATATTTAAATTCTGTCAAACTTGATTTACTGCAGAAACTTTAGGGAGTGATAGTACATACAGTATATGTTTTTTTCAATCATAATGTTCCTCTGAGGGAAACTATAAGTACAATGTGGCCCCGC
Organism: Phyllopteryx taeniolatus; assembly: GCF_024500385.1. Taxonomy (NCBI): domain Eukaryota; kingdom Metazoa; phylum Chordata; class Actinopteri; order Syngnathiformes; family Syngnathidae; genus Phyllopteryx; species Phyllopteryx taeniolatus. The sequence goes on from NC_084511.1 coordinate 1,685,801, forward strand.
CTCAACAATGAGTTTGTCACCCCTGATTCAGAGTCTTTCATGAACGAATGAAGTATAAGAAATCTTCAATGAAGATAATGTGCATGTCTGTTTTTTGGGAAAGTGGGAGGAAGGCCACTTCTTACCGTGCTGTCCGCCAGATAGCGCCGGTGCGACTCCAAGGTCACGTGGCAGCGGGTGAAACCCAAGCGCGACAAAGAAGCCGGTAGGTGGCGCTAATGAGATTAGCGGTGTTGTGACCGAGCGAGGAAGAAGGATGAGGAAGTTCCAGCTTCCCTTGAGAAAAGGCAACACTGTGTGGCGGCGGTGGTGGAGATGCAAGCTCGTACTTTGATGCACAGTACCAGCAAGGCAACTAGATAATAGTAATATTTGAAAAAATGCCATGGGTAACTGTTGGGCCTTCTGCGCAGGGCTCTTTAGAAGAGAGGCTAACAGGATCCCAAGAGGAGGCGGGTAAGTGACACATGATCTCGGCTAGGTGTGCTAACCAAGCATGAAAGCGGTATTAAAATGGCGAACTGGCTTCCTGCTGACGTTAGCCCCAAATGAATGAGCCGACGTGGGGTTCCCGGTTGTCGTGCGAAGACTTTTTGATTCTCAAAATGGAGTGACCATGATCCCTCCCCCCCCCATGTCAGTGGGGTCTGAACCTGCAGTCAGCTCAAGACCCCACACGTGTGAGCATATTATTCACATTTGCGTTCAATAACTTGGCTGGAGTCAGCGCGTTCATTGGGGTCTTAATTGTGGTTCTTAAAAATGGGCACCAGCACACTTTTCCTCCATTCCTCAGGCATCTTCTCATGCGCTAGAATTCTATTGAACAAGCTGGTCAAAAACTCCACAGCCACCTCTCCTAGATGCTTCCATACCTCCACAGGAATGTCATCAGGACCAACTCCCTTTCCATTTTTCATCCTCTTTAATGCCTTTCTAACTTCCCCCTTACTAATCATTGCCACTTCCTGGTCCACCACACTTGCCTCTTCTACTCTCCCTTCTCTCTCATTTTACTCATTCATCAACTCCTCAAAGTATTCTATCTATCTATCTATCTATCTATCTATCTATCTATCTATCTATCTATCTATCAATCACACTACTGGAACCAGTTAACATATTTCAATCTCTTTGCTTAATTATCCTAACCTGCTGCACATCCTTCCCATCTCTATCCCTCTGTCTAGCCAGCCTGTATAGATCCTTTTCTCCTTCTTCAGTGTCCAACCTGCCATACATGTCATCATATGCCTCTTGTTTGGCCTTTGCCACCTCTACCTTTCCCCTATGTCGCATCAATGTATTTCTTTCGCGTCTCTCACCTTGGCTGCAGTGGTGCAGTCTTCTGGAAGCTCCTCCCGTCCACCGAGAGCCTGTCTCACCCCTTCCCGAAAAGCTGCACAACACTCTTCAGCTTCCACCACGTGGTTCTCTTCTCTGCCTTTGTCTTCCTAATTGTCCTCCCCACCACCAGAGTCATCTTCCACACCACCATCCTATGCTGTCTAGCCACACTCTCCCCTACCACTACCTTACAGTCAGTAACCTCCTTCAGATTACATCGTCTCCACAAGATGTAATCCACCTGTGTGCTTCTACCTCCGCTCTTGTAGGTCACCCTATGTTCCTGGCTCTTCTGGAAAAAAGTGTTCACTATAGCCATTTCCATCCTTTTTGCAAAGTCTACCACCATCTGTCCCTCCAAGTTCCTTTCCTGGATGCCGTACTTACCCATCACTTCTTCATCACCCCTGGTTCCTTCACCAACATGTCCATTACAATCTGCACCAATCACGGCTCTCTCTTTATTGGGATGCTCAGAACTACTTCGTCTAGCTCCTTCCAGAATTTGTCTTTCACCTCTGGGTCACATCCTACCTGTGTGGCATAGGCACGAATCACATTACACATAACACCCTCAATTTCAAGTTTCAGCCTCATCACTTGATCTGATACTCTTTTCACCTCCAAGACATTCTTAGACCGCTCTTCTTTTAAAATAACCCCGACTCCATTTCTCTTCCCATCTACACCATGGTAAAATAATGGAAACCCGGCCCCTAAACTTCTAGCCTTACTGCCTTTCCACCTGGTCTCCTGGACACACAATATATCAACCTTTCTCCTTAATCATCATGTCAACCAACTCCCGATATTTTCCTGTCATAGTCCCAACATTCAAAGTCCCCACATTCAGTTCTAGGCTCTGTGCTTTCCTCTCCTCTTTCTGCCAAAGAACCCGCTTTCCACCTCTTCTTCGACTTCGACCCACAGTAGCTGAATCTCCACCGGTGCCCTGCAGGTTGATGGCGCCGGTGGCGGACGTTGTTAACCCGGGCCACGACCGATCCGGTATGGAATTCTTTGGATGAACGCTCATATTTGTTTGGCAAAGTTTTTTTTGCCGGATGCCCTTCCTGATGTGTAACCCTCTGCATTTATCCGGGCTTGGGACCGGTCTACAGTTTGCACTGGCCTGTCCCCCCCACCCATCGGGCTGCATTGAGTCTAGAATGAAACCCATTTTACTGAAATTGTATGATTGAATCCAGTAAATAACATGGAATTAAAACTTTCATCCATTTAAATTTACAATTTTATGTAAACAGTATATTATTAATGACCCATAAAAAAAATGAAAGCTAAAAATCTGCAATATAGCGGAAGTGGAAAAGATGAACTGCAAAGAGGGTTCACTGTAATGTTACATTGGTTTATTCACTATTAGTGAAGATCGAGCAGCTGATGTTGCTATCATGGGACAACAATGACGTAATTAATAAACATTGTTCAAAAACCATTTTTCATTTGATGAGCGTAAATATATAGCCTTAACTATATAAAAATCCCCCAATAGTGATTAGGTAGTAGGGAATGAGTAAACGATTCCCAACGCCGGCTAGCTCTAAACTTGCACTTCTTGGATGATGTTACTTCTCCATTTCAGTCATATTTTAATCTTCCGGCAGTCTGGTGTAGTTACGCCCTCAATAAACAGAAGATAAACTTTAGGACATTTGAAAATAAACAGCAAGTGTTAAGTAAACCTCACACATAAGGATTTTAGTAACTTAAGGTTGAAAGTAGAACACCAATTCTACCACTTGTAATTCATCTCTTTTACAAAGCTCATCTGTTTTTTTTTTTTGTTTTGTTTTTTTCAGCCAAATGTCTGAGATTAGTATTTCTTAAGGAGGGTTTGGCATTTTTCATTGCTAATAACATTTGTGTCATTACAGGTCCAAATACTTTCGCAGCAGCACCACGGGGGAGCATTATACAATAGAGGTACAATTTATACTTTTGATCTGTTTTTGTCTTTACAGTACATGATTTATCTAATTGCTGTGATTGTGTTACTTTTACAGTTCGAAAATCTTGTCGAAAGTGATGAGGCAAGTGTGATTGTCCATTTTGATTGAAGTCGGAGGTTTGCAGCTGTGAAACATGCTGATGAAATTGTTTTTCTTTCATTGCAGGAGGAAAGTCCTCAACCTTGCCCAAGGTAGAGATTTGTTCAAATTGCATATTTCAAATACATACTTAAAATTGAATAATTGGATCCCTTCTTCTTCTGTTATGTCAGGCCCATCAGTGAGGATGAGCTTAAGAACCTCCGGGAACATCGATATGCTGACATCTCCAATAAGCAGGTCCTGATAGATCAGAAGCTACAAGCGGAGGTAATATTCTTACTCATATTTTGTTAATTTCCTGTTACGGGGAGTCAGTCCACTTTATTATTATTTCATGTTAGAGACCTACTTTTGCTTGTCTTATCATTTGCTGCATTGATTTATTTACTTATTTCTTTTCTGTTGGGTAATTTTCTGTTCTGTTTGTGTTTTGCTTAATGTTGTTGTCACTCAGTTAGAGGCACAAGAGGAGAGGTTGAGGCTAGAAGAGGAGGCTAGAAATGCTGCCCAGCGGGAGGCCGCCAAGTTGGCGCGTGAACGAAAAGTGAAGGAGGTGAGGCGACATTGAGCGCTCCTCCCTTCTGCCGTTTACTATACTACTTTGCTTTTACTGACCGGCATGCAAGCCCCCTTTGTGGCTGCTTTTCGTCTTCGTTAATGTTTGTCACCATTGTATTTTGACTGCCCTCATTTGTCTGGTGGCCTTCAGTGCCTGTGCACGTTTGAGAAAAACATGATTCCTGTCCTGTACAGATTGAGTATATGGGTTAAAAAGTATGAGACACGCAAAAAGGGAAAATGTAGCTTTTGGGCCTTTTCCAGAAGACTTAATTTCTTATCTTAAGTAAAAATATACTTGTGTACTATAATTTAGTCATATAAAAGAGAGATCACTTCTACTGAAATGCAATGAATGCCTCTTTCCACTGCGCTTCTGTTTGCACTTCATTTGCTTGTGTAGTTCTGTGATAGTGCCTAAAGTGAACAAATGACTGAAAGTATCACTATTTACCATTTTTGAGTCTCACTGACTATGTTAACATGCGGCACGGTGGCCGACCTGGTTAGAGCGACTGCCTCACAGTTCTGAGGACCGGGGTTCAATCCCCGGCCCCGCCTGTGTGGAGTTTGCATGTTCTCCCCGTGCCTGGGGTTTTCTCCGGGCAGTCCGGTCTCCTCCCACATCCCAAAAACATGCGTGGTAGGTTAATTGAAGACTCAAAATTGCCCATAGGTGTGAATGTGAGTGCGAATGGTTGTTTGTTTTAATGTGCCCTGCGATTGGCTAGCAACCAGTTCAAGGTGTACCCCGCCTCCTGCCCGATGATAGCTGGTATAGGCTCCAGCACGCCCGCGACCCGCGTGAGGAGAAGCGGCTCAAAAGATGGATGGATAGATGGATGGATGACTATGTTAACCACTCATGTGGGGTTCTTATTTTGCAGCTTTTTACGCAGAGGACGAGGGGGAGAGCAGACGGGTGCGGCAGCGATCCTCAGTCGAGAAAGTAAGTCGCATCCACTCATCGGACAACTGGATGATTTTGCAGCCGAGTCAGTGTTTTTTTTTTTTTTTTTGGTTGCTGTAAACCTCTCTTGGTGGAAACTGAGTGTCATGCTTTTTCATCTTGAATGTAAAGAAAGATTCGGAAATCAAGCTGCGATTGGCTGTCAACCAGTTCAGGGTGTGCCCCGCCTCCTGCCCGATGATGGCTGGGATAGGCTCCGGCACGCCCGCGACCCTAGTGAGGAGAAGCGGTGAAGAAAATGGATGGATGGAAGTTGCCCAAAGCAGCACTGTGACCTAGTGGTTAGCATGTCTGCCTCACGTTTGTGTGGGTCTTCACCTGGTACTCAGGCTTCCTCCCTCATTAAAAAATAAAAAATAAAAAAATAAAAAAAGCCCACATACGTTAGGTTATTCAAAGACTCTTAATTGTCCATAAATAGGAATGCATGAGTGTAAATGGTGGTTTGTGCATACTGTCCGTGCCCTGTGATTGACTGGCGACTAGTCCATAACAGTATTGCTTTGGCACCATCGAGTGGCATCTTGGTGCCAAGGAACTCTTGACGTGAGTTTAGGCGCTTCATTTAAACAAAGTAGTAATAGCTGGCCACAATAATCTCTGCCGATTAATTCACTTTTGAGAGTGGATAACCGCTGATTGCGGTAATACATTCGCCGGGTGGTGGGTACACTTCCCATGGGGTGAATATAAGAGTGAATGGTTGTCTGTCGCAATACTCTAGTCAGGAGGGATAGGCTCCACTTCTCCGTGGCCCTGAACAGGATAAGCAGTAATATAGAAAATGAATGGATGGATTGACATTGAGCTGGCTGACACTAAATGGAGGCTACCACCAGCAATGACGTCAGCTATGCCCTCCATCCATACAGACCTCCACCATGGTACAGCATGAATCTGCTCAGTAACAGAACCACCTTGAAAAAAAAGAATGATTCATTATTCATTTTTAATTTTCACCATTGTCAAATATTTAGTGGTATTCCCTTTTATTTATTTAGTCAATTTGTTTTGAAGACATATCAGTGTTAAGGCTGAGTACACGTGTAACACATTTGAACTTTAACCCCAGTTTTGTGTCTTTTCATTCCAAAGCTGTGAGGGAATGTTCTTATAATTGTCATCCTGACCTGTTTTAGACAAACCGGGGATGGCTTTGACACCTCCCTCCAAAATGTCAAAGCCCAGTCAGAGGCTTTCAGAAGCAATAGTGAGTAAACTCAACCACACAGTCTTATCTAATCTATTTGAAAGTACATAACAACGGCACTCATAAGTAACCTTGATTGAATTAACTGTACATAACAAGAATCTTATATGCTTATCATCGCTGCGTTTCCAGGACTTCCGTCCGACACGAACGCGGTAACGCCTAACACCGAGTGCAGCTGGGATTTCACCACCAAGACCCGCTCCACCAATGATGACGGCACTTCACTGGATCTCGAGTGGGAAGATGAGGAGGGTGAGAATACAATTATTTTGTTTAGCTTGGAGAACTGAGCTTATGTGTTTCCAGTTGATACATTTACACTGTCAGTCATCCAGTATAGGACATGGTCCTTAATAGGGCTGCACGATATTTGAAGAAAATATTTATTTTTGCAACCCTGCCATATGTATTGCGCTGTGCAAAAATACAGGGTAACACACTTGTGACATGGAAAAACCAGCACACGTTTTTCTTTTTTCCTTTGTATTTTTTGGATAGTTCCTATTAGCTTCAGTAGAAAATAAATATGCTCAACAGAGCACAGAAGTATACTAAGATATTTGTGTGAAGTCGACCTCTATTTACTGTAAATGCACTGTAGTATTGAGCAGGTAAGTGTCCAGCCAGACATGAAGTTAAAATCCTTTCTTTTCATTCCCAGTTATACTGTAGTCCGTACAGAACTATTGATTTGTTTCTGATCAAACTGTAATTTTACACACGTTTCAACATAATATGCATTATTTATTCGTTCATTCATTTTCCGTACCGCTTATCCTCACTAGGGGTGCGGGCTGGCTGGAGTCTATCCCAGCTGACTGTGGGCGAGGCGGGGTACACCCTGAAGTGGTCGGAAGCCAATCGCAGGGCACATATAAACAAACAACCATTTGTACTCACATTCACACCTACGGGCAATTTAGAGTCTTCCATGAACCTACCATGCATGTTTTTGGGATGTGGGCGAAAACTTGCAAACTCCACACAGGCGAGGACGAAGAATCGGATTACATTACACTCACAATAAAATACAAGAAAGATAAAAATATGAAAAATAATGCAAGTAACTGCTAAATGATCCATAAAAGAAAGGGTTTTGCCATTTAAATATCAGGCATTTATATGGAGACAAATACCCTATGTCTTTTTCTTACTCTGACTTAAAATGATGACAGACATATTTACAATGTCTCTGTGTTATTTTCATCACCTTGAAAAAAAATACGATGGGACAGTGCAGTTTACAAAACACAAGTAAGCATTTCCAAAGTAAAAACCATCATCATACTGTTGCACAGACAACGGCTTCAGGAAAAGGATTTCGAAGTTGTTTTTTTAATCTATTTTAATTTTGTTTAAATTACAAACTGGTCCGCTGTAAGGCTTTACACTGTCAGTTTTTACGGTGGCGTTGTACCTCGTGGCCTCGATGCGTACGACGAGTTTTGGAGTTTTCGAATCTCAACAGGCTGTTTCACAGATCCCCAAATTGAAAATTGAACAGTTCTCTCTTGAAACTGGCAGACGAGAATACAAATTCATCCCGGTAGCTTTTACATTTTGGGCAGGGAGTAAATCCCATAGTAAGTCAAAACGGAGAAATTAAGTTCCCTTAACCAAAACACATGCCACCCCTCCGTATGCATGTGCGTAGCCTGGTTCTCAATGTGGTGTGCAATAAAATATGCAGAGATACAGCGGTAAAGTCAAACATGATTTATTGATTGGCGTTATGGATTATTTGGGATCCTAGCTGGACCCAAAGTTTGACAATCCCTGTTCTAAACAGTGAAAGTAATCGCTAGAAATTAAGCACTGTGAGGTTTTCATGAGGAAAATCTTTTTGGAATAGTGTTAATAATACAAAGAGAGCGAAATAAATGAACAAACCTGCTCTTTGTAGCACGAACATGATCTTGAAACCGCGTCCAGTAGTTGACATTGTCGCTGGTTCTCCTCTTGTTCGCCTGAGTTTCCCTTGAGGGCACTCTGCTATCGTTGTTAGCGGCTAGCAAGCTAAACTAAGATGACAAGCATGGAAGGCTTCAAAGTGCACGGCGATTTGCCCCAAGTCACACACATGCATCCTTAATGCTAATTTCTCGCTAGCCTCCTTCTCATCTGCCATCCAGCACACAGACGGAAGTCTTTAACTTGGAAAAAAGTGCTTTAAAAAAACAACAACACACACACGTACTGTGGTGTCTCGTCCAACTGCTCGGGGCACTATGGAAGGGTGTGACTAGATGTGGGGCATAGAAAAGGAAACGACAACAGACAAAGAAGAAAGTAGCCTTGACAGTGGTAACTACTGTGTGCTCAGTGAAAAATCAAGCAAAGTAAAAGGAATGATCCATCCTCGTGTTTTTCTTGGAAATACAACACATACACACTTTCACGTAAAGCCTGCCGTGCTTAAATCCGGTGCGTTATTTCCGAGTACCGATTCAATCGATTGATTACCTTTTAAAAGGATTCATATCTACGTCCGGTAGCCTAGCTTGCCGAGCACAGATTAATCCATTTGGATCGTAGGAACATAAATGGATACATTGATGCTACAAGTTAGGATACTTTGGGATTGTAATGTGACTATATCCCTCTTTCCCTCTTAGGAATCAACCGAGCGCTTCCGGCCTGGCAAAGGTCTCGGACAGAAGAGGACATCCTGCGTGCAGCCTTGAGGCCCAGCGGCAAGCAAGCACACAGTGGCCCGACCTCAACCTCCGAGGACTCAAACGCGCTCGAGTGGGAGAATGATTTTGTGAGTTCCCACCTAGAGGACAATGCGGATCCAGAATTTGAAGGTTTTGTCAATCCTGTGCTGGATACTCCCTCAGAGGACGCCTCGGACTACGGACTCGGGTTGGACGGCCAGGACAGATAGTCTCCAGCACAAAATTAGACTTTTGCAACCTCCTCTCACATATTTACAGGCTCACCAGCTTTTTTTTTTTCCCTCTCATGAAATAAATGTAATTCCTTAAGGCCTCTTTATACTCCCGCGCTCGCGCGGCCGACAACGCCCGCATTGCATCACGTGACCGACGAATTGGCCCACGCGGTCCCGCTGGGTCACTTGACGCGCACACGGCAAAAATTGTTGCCGCCCATAGAACGCCGTGGAGATCATCTCTCGTGATTGGTCCGTTTTAGTCACATGCTGTGATGACGTACTCAACGTGCCCCTCGTTTCTACATACCATCTACGCCGCCGCCTTCTCGATCGATTTTGCAACATAATTAAACGTATCCTTTGGTCATCTAGGTCCATTTGTTCGAGCAGACACTGTTCCACGGTCGCCATTGTTGTTGCTTTGTTCCTTGTTCCGGAAAGGAAAGTAAAAACGGCTACCGGATATGGCCACAAAATGCAGAAGAAACTCCACCCCGTGGCGTCCTAGCCAATACCAGCCGTAGCGACACCCCCGACTTGGAGGTGAACTGCAGTACATTTTCAAAACGGCGCACGTGGGTTGCGCTCGAGTATAAAGGCAAACTGCGTGCGGGATAGCCGCAGTGACGTCAGTGCGGTCGCCGCCCGCGAGTATAAAGAAGCCTTGACTCTTCATATCGTGGAATATGATGAAACTGATGCTACCGTTGTTTTTAAACAAACATTCCTTTTTCAGTGCCTTCTTTGCTGGTCATATTAGAGTATGTTTTGTAGCTGAACAATTGCAATCCTTTACCATTTGCGGAAAGGTCTTACTTTCAGTTAACACTTCACACACAATCAAACAGAGTTGCCAAACTATTCAAAGGATCCTTGCATCTGAGCTGCAATTTATTATTCATTAAAAGTCACATCTTCTGCCCTTCTTTTTCCTACTATATCATACAAAAACATGCATGCTAGGTTAATTGACAACTCTAAATTGCCTGTAGGTGTGAATGTGAGTGCGAATGGTTGTTTGTATGTGCTCTGCGATTGGCTGGCAACCAGTTCAGGGTGTACCCCGCCTCTCGCCCGGCGAAAGCTGGGATAGGCTCCAGCACGCCCGCGACCCTTGTAAGGAGAAGTGGTGAAGAAAATGGATGGATGGATGGATAAACCTATGGAATAAATAATAAGGTGCCTGTCATACTGAAACGATCCCACTGAGCAGGCTACTGAAAATAAGTTAACAAAAGATAGCTTTAGGGCCAGGAAACATACGATAAACAAAATAGAAATACAGAACAGATAATGAACAGACGAAGCTCTTGCCAGTTATTCTAGCACAAATGGAAAATAACAATTTACAAATCAAATCACACTGTTCGCATCATAGCATCTCAAAAACATTGTGAAATTGTCCAGTCATAAAAGCCCACCTTTTTCAGGTTTACGCCCACATCTTGTAATTAATTGCACGATAGCAAGATATACACGATAATACAACCGTTTCTGACAATCTGCATATATACACATTTCATCCGTCCGTCATTATTCATTCATTCATTTTCCACACTGCTCATCCTCACAAGGGTCGTGGGTGTGCTGGAGGCTATCCCGGCTGACTCTGGGCGCCCCGAACTGGTCACCAGCCAATCGCAGGGCACATAGAAATAAACAACCATTGGACGTTGCTTAGCTTTGGTTTAATGTTACATTTCCCCCCTCCCCCCCCCCCAAAAAAAAGAAGATATACAGACACAAAATAAAACACAACAAAGTACAGTTGCCCAATTGATTCTTCAGCCACTGGACCTTTCTGAACCTTTTGGGAGGGTTAAAACAAAACGAATGCATATATATACTAAGTAGCGCATTGAAGCATCCCGCTATTATCTACGTTGCCCCCCACTGTCCGATGATGGCCACTGCAGCGTCCATATAACTTGTGAACCATTTCAGGAGAATCCAAACTTTCAAACTCCGACACGAGCGCTTTGCTCGCCGACGTGCGTGTGGGAGACTCGCCACCGGCCAGATGAATTCAAATGCAATTAACAGCACGGTCGCCAGTGGCGCTCGGAACAAAGGACAACAATATACAACAAACCGCAGATCCCCAGACAGAGTGGAGCCAGCAATTTATGAGGCGTCCCGGAGCCGAAGCACAACCCGCGGAAGAATTCAGACCTCACACGGAAACCTCGGAGATGCTTCCAAACGACTTCTTCCGTCGATATTGATAGACTTTATCCTATTCCACTATACTACACAAACGTGACATAGTGGTTAAAACTAGTAAGCAATTTACCCTATGTTATCATACACGGTAATATTTGCGCGTGAATGTTAGGAACTGACACATTATAAGCGAAAACTAAATACGTACACTTTAAACCATTCAAATCTTCGAACAGTTGCGTCATTATGTGGCACCGATTGATTCCGACGGTCTCGTTCAGCAGCCGCAGTGTCAATGCAGGGACTAGTTCGCCAGGACGGCGGAGCGATATGTACCCCGCCTCTTGTCTCCTTCATGCAACTTGTCTTCAGGATGTGGAGGGCATGGGGAGACTGACGGCAAAGGCGGCGGACAACTGCTGAAAAGTAGACTTTCTAAAGTTTGGACGTAATACGTGGACGGCTCTACACACTTGTCGAAAAGCCCTGCTTGTTTAAAGGTTCGTGACTCCATTTTGCAAGAGGGTATGGTGATGATAAAGGAGCGTCGCGTTGAGTTGCACGGCAGGCTAGCAGTTAGCGTAGCTCAACTCCACTCATGGAGTTGAAAAAGTTGGCAGAATGCGGGAATAGATGGACCTCGCTCGGGTATGCGGTTGTGCTCTGCTGCCGTTTACTAAAAGCGCGGAACGGTTGTAAAAGAAGACTGCGGCGTGACGAGTTTTGAGTTGTACGTTTGAACCAATTTCTTGGGGAGTTTAGTGATGTTAGCAGAGGTACGTTAGCAAAATAGCCTTCTGGCACTATGTCATCGTTGGTTATCTCTTCTGGGGAAAATGCATACACCGATGACTTTTTATGTTGTTGTTTTTTTTAACGTTACTGTAACTTTTGTGAAGATCCGTTAACAGCTGTTTCGGGATTTGTGTGAGGCGAGCTGCGTTTCTCTGGATCCATTCGCTCTTCCTCTGGGTGGGGGTGCTCACCACCAGTCACCGAATCGTTCTTTCATATTATTGCCTCTGAAAACTGCCCTAGTAGCACCAAACTAGAAAATACGGAAGTCTCTAGTCTTCTCGCCTGTGCGCCATCATTTCATAATTAATTCGTTTTCACATGTGTCTAGAAATCCGCAAGTTACGCATGGAGTTGACTTTTACATGCATACTGTAATGAACCTGAGTAACTATCGTGTGTGAGCTCATTATTTTAAAGAAAATTCTCATATTGCTGGTCTCTAATCGACCTCAAACTAGGGAATGTAAATTTGTAGTTTTCAGTAGACTTTACACCGATTTTATCGGCCTGATTGGTATCGGCCGATAATTAGCATTTTATGTCGTAATTCGCCGATCCGATCAATGACGACATTGATCGGCTCCGCAAAAGACATTGACTCCGCGTCACTATCGTGCACGATATATTTGAATCCAAAAGCTAGTTTATTTTTAGCCTTGTCGCATGTCTTTTTACTTAGTACTGTAACTATCTGACGGCCAATAGTTATTTAAAAAAAAAAAAAAAAAAACATGTTGGCGGTGTGGGACAGACAACATGTAAGGCCATCAGACGACAAGACAAATTTGCTCTTTCACGATTGCACTATGTCAGACTACTGCAATAAAATGTTGTATTCCGATACCACCGGATCCCGTTTTTACGATCATTGGGCTTTATCTTGTCAACTCAAATGCGACCGGATACCCTTGTTACCGTGGCGACGAAAACAAGTGTATCGCGCCGACTGTATTATAAGGACAAAATGGGGGGAGTTTTGATGTGGGTGAAGTAATTTAATTACAATAATTTAATTACAGTAAGTTAGCACCCATTATTTATGTCACTTTGTAATGTAGGTTTGACCTGACTGATTAGAATACACGATCTGACTAGAGCAGTGATTTCCAACCTTTATGGAGCCAAGGAACATATTTTACAAATGAAAAATCTCACGGCACACCAACAAACAAAATGTCACAAAAAGTGGATACATTAATTACTGTATTTACTTCCTGACATCTAATAGAAGACCATTCATTTGTTCTGTCACTACGCCTCACTGACATAAATATAGGAACAAAGATACATTATTTACTGTAAATATAATTTTTTTTGAGCAATTAAGTATGCAAGTATATACAGTAAATGGACAAGTCATTTAAATCAGAATCATCTTTATTTGCCAAGTATGTCCAAAACACACAAGGAATTTGTCTCTGGTAGTTGGAGCCGCTCTAGTACAACAGACAGATTGCTCCATCTTCTGATCGGATCGGTGGTCAGTTATCGTTTTTTTTAAACTCTGTGATCGGTCCCAAAAATCCTGATCGTGTAAAGCTGAGTTTTCAGCCGTACTCTTTGATGGTTCAAACACAAAGAGGCATCCAGAGATGGTGAAGAACACTGGTTCGGACTTTTGACACCAAGTATCACCTCAAAAGATTTTTAGCCCTTAAAGTACCGCAATCGTGACAAACATTAAGATACAGTAGTGTAGTAGGCCCAAGTGTTTATTTAAAAACAAGATTCTATTTAGGATTTAGTCCTTTAAACTCATTCACTGCCATCGACGGCTTTTGAAGTCAAATATCCATGTTAACTGGGAAGGCTGGTAGTGACTTTAGAAAGTGCATTTAATATCAATGTAAGCCACTGTTAGTATTTTGCACAGTTTGAACATCAATACTGTGTTTAAATACATGACAGATAAAAAAAAAAGATTAAATTCAAATGTATAGTACTAAAATGTTCAATACAACTGACTGTACTTAGGGAGTGATTATTTCACATACTACTAGAGATAATATGCGTACCACTAGTGGTACTCTGACAACACTTCAAGAATGACTGATCAAGAAGGTTGGTCATCAAGATGCAAATCACTGCCTGTACTTGTGTTAAGAGCGGTCGTATCAATTATCCTCATACAGGATGTTTCAAAGGGCAAAAAAAATGTACCCATGTTGAAATGTGTAATGTTGTAGCTCACTTATAATGAATGAATCAGGTATGAGTCACCAATGGGCTTGACATGAGTATAACTAACTGAATGTTAGAACAGTTTAGTGAATATCTGGAAATATCAACTTAATGGACCAGTAATGTCGTGTGTATGCCTACATGCCCCCTTTGGAGCTTTCACGTGCGTGTGTGTCTGAGTGAGTAACAATGAACCATGGAAGTAAGCGCTGGACAGCTGTAAGGGAGGGATTGAGGCAGGAAACAGCTTTTGATGGTGACATCCTTTTCTCGCTGGACTGCTTTCACACGCCCCCAGATAGCAGCTGAAGGCTACACATTAGATTGTTTGCTCCGAGTCTTCCAAATTGTTGTAATTTCATAACTCATTTTCCCACAGGAAATGATAAAGAAGTGAATGAGTTCTCTACAGACTCTATCTCTCCTATACATCCTTTATTAACGCTACAGGTGTTTACAGCTGTTAAATAACATTTTCTAGGGCGATATCTAACGATGTCCCGGATCTGGGTAATTAACCTTTCAGAATGCGTTGGAGCGATTCGCCCTCTGGATTTTGGCGCAACTTTGGCGGTGCATTTTTCATCAAGGATTTTACAACATGATTCTGGAGTTGTTAGCTATTTATATAAATGACTTATTTTTTTATGTTATTGTTATATGTTGCCTTCATTGGCATAAGTTAATGATTAGGAAAAACTCCTCAAATGAGTAAAAAAAAATAAAATTCAGGCCTCACTTCTTTTCTTTTAAATGAATGGATCACTTGTGATGCGTGTTTCAGAGGCAGTGAAGGCTTTGCGTGCTACTTTTAATATATCCATTCAACATGTTCTCATTTGATTTTAAGGTCTGCAAATGCAATCTGCCAGACAATTGTCTTTTTTTTTTTTTTTGACAAGGCTGTTGGTGATTATAAAATTTACACACAATGTATTAGGGTTGGGCATCGAGAATAGAGAACGGATTGGAACCAGGACTAATGTTCCGGTTGTCCCGGAATCGCTCAAATTTAAAACTTTCTGTTCCCAGTTTCGATTCCTACTCCGCCGACCCCAAAGAAGTGGCGAAAACCAATGAAGAAGCGACAATAACCAACAAAGAAGAACGCACACGAAGACATGCTTGTGACCAACGGCGGCGGCGAACAAAAGTGTATCTTAACTTTGTTAAAATTAATGACCACTCACCTCCGCTTAAAAAAAGCTAAACATTGAGCCAAAACTTCACGGTCTTAACTTTATATCACAATGAATTGTGACAAAATTCACATAAATGTTGTCTCACAGTATCACAAACACTAACCTTGGTCCTCAGGAATCAATGTTTTATAGCATTTGGTTCCATCTATTAAAAAACAAAAAATTCACCTGCGCCGTGTGAAGTTACTTTTTGTGCCAAAATGCTGAGTTCCGGCGTGTACCCTTCAAAATAAAAAGCTACAAGCTAAAACAGGAAGTAAAGTTAAAACTTGCACATATAAACCATTAGATGTGATAAAATGGTCCCAAATAACAACAGTTCTGAGGACCGGGGTTCAAATCCTGGCCCCGCCTGTGTGGAGTTTCCATGTTCTCCCCGTGCCTGTGTGGGTTTTCTCCGGGCACTCCGGTTTCCTCCCACATCCCAAAGACATGCATGGTAGGTTAATTGACAACTCTAAATTGCCCGTAGGTGTGAATGTGAGTGCGAATGGTTGTTTGTTTGTATGTGCCCTGCGATTGGCTGGCAACCGGTTCAGGGTGTACCCCGCCTCCTGCCCGATTGCTGGTATAGGCTCCAGCACGCCCGCGACCCTAGTGAGGCGAAGCGGCTCATAAAATGGATGGATGGATGAAACATTAATTAATAAATATTAAGTCAATTGGGTTAGTTCCACACACATTACCTTTTAGTTCATAGGTTTGATATTGATACTGGTTATAAAGAACCCCGAGTCAAATGTTCATTTTAGTTTATGCTGCGGGCTGCTAAGAAAATGGATGTTCATAATTTGGACACCCATTATTTAAACCATGCAAACCTTTTTTGACCCAGCCCCCTAAAAGGATCAGAATCAAGAAGCGTTTGGAACCGGAATCGAAATATGGAAACCGGAATCGCTCAAATTCAAACGATGCCCAGCTCTAACGCTAACTTTTGCATTAGTAGCACTGGTGTGACCAACTTTGATTGATAGTGACTCAGGATATAGTTGCAAAATATGTCACTGTGAACGAGACGTTTGTCTGCAACAAGCAGTAGCAGACAAAACAGGTCAATTACATTTAAAAAAAACAAAAAAAACACAGGCTTTTATTTGATCATTTGTTCTGCTCAGAGGGGCCAGTTCTTATTGTGAGGGCTCCTAACAGTCTTCACCTAGGAAAACCACTTAATTTTGAGCATTACCACAAACATATGATTGACATCCATTTAAGTGCTTGCATAGGTGTACCACCACCATATAAAAGTATTGTTAAAGATTATTCCCACTATTGTGCAAATTATTTTACTAGAAAAACAAATCAATTTACCTATTTAAACTCAATAGTCCCAAACAACATGGATAAATCATTATTATTGTAATTATAGCACTTTATTTTTGATAGTTTGTTTTCTACACAATCTGAGTCTGAGCTTTTAAAATTTGTCTTCATGTGTCTATGCTATAAACAGGGTTTAGACATATTTGTTAGCTTCATAGTTATTTAAACCTTTGCACGTGGTGCGCATGTATGCAACGGTGCTATGTGCAAATGTGACGATAAAATTTTTAATAGCACAAGCTGAAAAAAAGGTCACTTTGGTCGCAGTCTCGAGCCCTAGCATATGTGATAATGAAAATGAAAGGCATCATTTCACACGGTTAGTGTCGCTGTTTGAACTGATCGCCTTTTATTTTAATAGAAAATTGGGCTGATGGTCTCCTGAACTGTACTTGTTAACCTGAAATGCTTTGCAATTTGCCACGTTGCTGGCAGTGTAAATTATGAACCTGTGCTGCTCTCCAAAAGAGAAACACTCAGCCCTGCCTGCTTGTCCCCCAACATGCTACAATATGTTTAATGTTGCCATAAAAATACCTATATTAGGCGGTTTCTTTTGCAGTATTTGCTGAGAAACTTTATTGTTTTAGCAAATAATCATTAACTTAATTTGATGGCTGCAACACCTTCCAAAAAAGCTGTGACAGGGTCATGTGTACCACTGTGTTACATCACCTTTTCTTTTAACAACATTCAATAAACATTTGGGAAATGAGGACACTGGTTGTTGAAGCTTTGTAGGTGGAATTCTTTCCCATTCTTGCTTGATGTACAGCTTCAGCTGTTCAACAGTCCGGGGTCTCCGTTGTCGTATTTTACGCTTCATAATGCGCCACACATTTTCAATGGGAGACAGGTCTGGACTGCAGGCAGGCCAGTCTAGTCGCCGCACTCTCTTACTACGAAGCCACGCTGTTTTAACACGTGCAGAATGTGGTTTGGCATTGTCTTGCTGAAGTAAGCAGGGGCCTCCATGGAAAAAGACGTTGCTTGGTTGGCAGCATATGTTTCTCCAAAACCTGTAAGTACCTTTCAGCATTCATGGTGCCTTCACAGATGTGTAAGTTACCCATGCCATTGGCACTAACACAGCCCCATACTGTCACAGATGCTGGCTTTGGAACTTTGCGTCCATAACAGTCCGGATGGTTCTTTTCCTCTTTGGCCCGGAGGACACGACGTTTCTGGGTGTTGTTGATAAATGGCTTTTGCTTTGTATAGTAGAGTTTCACGTTGCACTTACAGATGTCGCGTCAAACTGAATTTACTGACATTGGTTTTCTGAACTGTTCCTGAGGCCATGTGGTGATATTCTTTACACATTGATGTTGGTTTTTGATGCAGTGCCGCCTGAAGGATCGAAGGTCACGGGCATTCAATGTTGGTTTTTGGCCTTGCCGCTTACATGCAGTGATTTCTCCAGATTCTCTGAACCTTTTGATGATGATATGGACCGTAGATGATTAAATCCCTAAATTCCTTGCAATTGTACATTGAGGAACATTGTCCTTAAACTGTTCGATTATTTTCTCACACACTTGTTCACAAAGACATTATAGTTTATTGATGTTAATGTTAAATGTTTTTAGCGACGGAACGATGTTAAGGATTATGTCACAACACATAATGAACTAACTCCAAATGCAGAAATGGCCAATAAAAACAGAAACATTTTGTACTTAATATTTTCCTGGAGGATGCATTTGGGATTAGGCTTTGAAGTTGGTAATAGTGAAAAATGAATTGAAACAGACTGATTTTAGTCAATTCTTTTCCAGAATGAGTGCTTAAAGAGGAGGATGCTATTCATGTGGCACAACTTGAAGCAGGCATCAGGTGCAGAGGGAGATGGGCCTGGCTCAAGTTCGAGGCCAAAATAAAAAAAGCAAAGAAATGAGGCAAATTAAATTTTAATCTTAAAATTTGTACATCACATGTACTTGAGCGGTGTAAATATGTTTTTCTGCGTGAAGGAATTTATTTATTTATTTGCCTTATTATACTCTACTGAGTCTTTCAGATTGCTTAATTTATGTTAAAATTACAAATAATTATCTTCAGGGATCCCCCTCAGCCCCCCCCCCCAAATGTTTTTTTTTCTTTTGTCACCTTTTTCATCCCTTTGGTGTTTGCATGTCTATTACAGTACATTTTCCGCTCACCTGAGAATCATGGCCTCCTGATGAGCCCATATTGATATACAGTCCTTAAAATCCAAAATGTTTGGTATTTCTTTCTGATATTTTCAGAGGTAGAACTGAGCATAATCAGCAATGTCCACATAAATTCTGGTGATGATTGGTTGCAATTTTGTAACGTCAAGCTTTTTTCTGGATCGTGAGTGCTTGGGGGAGGAAAAATGAAAAATATTAGATCTTTTGTTCTGGTATTTTCAGAGGTTGAAGTGGGCATAGGTGGAGATATCCACACAAATTGTGGTGATGATTAGTTGCAGTTTTGTGACATTAAGCAACATTAAGCTTTTTTTAAATTAAGCGTGGCCTGACCCGACATCGGGGCTGAGAATCATGGCCTACTTTGCGGGCCCATATTGATATAAAATCCCAAATATTTAGACTTTCGTGCTAATATTTTCAGAGTTTGAAGTGCGCATAGGTAGAGATGTCCACATAAATTTGGGTGACAATTGGTCGTAGTTTTAAGACCTTAAGCGACAATCTTTTACTGCATAATAAGCATCTAGGAGGAAAACTCATAACGTCCATAGAATAAAAAATATTAGGGATTTTGTTCAGATATATTGACATGGGGAAGGGGACATAGAGCTGTCCACATACATTTTGGTGACAATTGGCGGTAAGCTTTTTTATATTAAGCGTGGACTGTCCCGACATGGGGTTTAAAAACCCCAAAAACAAACAAAAAGCAGCATTATGTCAGCGCATGCACAAACAAAATATTTTATTTTAAAAACCTAATGAAATGCAGATAATACTTCATGTTTTGATTATATGGATGGCAGCAAATCGATGGTGCACATTATACATAGAAGGGTTTTCCTGCTATTTGGGGGGGGGGGGTCAATTTTGAATCATACTCGAGAGCGTATTATACACGAGAAATTACGATTAATCAACGATTAATTTGAGGAAATATTCCATAGTCATAAGGTAATGGTTTCCGGTGTGTTTTCCAGACATCTGATGGATTAAAAGCGTGTGGCAGGTGAAAAAGAGCTGGATGTTTACGAAGTGGTGAGAGCTGCTTCAGCCGTCTGTTGGACAGCAGTCCTCCTCTTCTCTCCTACTGACCACACCCCTTCCCTCCTTCCATCGGTGGTTGTGACCCTGCTCCGGACAGCTTGCTGCAGGGCCCTTCCTGAGCAGCAGCAGCTGCGTCCTGCTCGCTGACTCCTCTCCCTCCCCTCCTTCCTGTTCTTGGTCAGACAAGGCCAGAACCTCCTGTCTTCCCCATCTCACCCACTGAATACGTTGTTTCTCATTGAAAACACACTCACGAACACATATTGGAAGTAATCAACAAGGGCCTTGAAAACCTCTTGATCCCGCTGCAGACTTTCTACCCGTTGACCTGTCCTTGTCTCCAGCATGACTTCCATGTCCAGTCTCTTTTCCTTCACAAGTCCAGCGGTCAAGCGCCTGCTTGGCTGGAAGCAAGGAGATGAGGAGGAGAAGTGGGCGGAAAAGGCAGTGGATGCTCTTGTGAAAAAGCTGAAGAAGAAGAAAGGGGCGATGGAGGACCTGGAAAAAGCCCTGAGCTGCCCAGGGCAACCCAGCAAATGTGTGACCATTCCAAGATCTCTGGACGGCCGGCTACAGGTTTCCCACCGTAAAGGTCTGCCGCATGTAATATACTGTCGGGTGTGGCGCTGGCCAGACCTCCAGTCCCACCATGAGCTCAAGCCCCTGGAAGTGTGCGAGTATCCATTTGGCTCTAAACAGAAAGAGGTGTGCATTAACCCATATCACTACAAGCGAGTGGAGAGTCCTGGTAAGCACATTTTTATGTTCCCATTTCATTTAGAAATTCTAGAAACTCATAACAAAAGATTCATCTATTGTATTGTGTCCACGTGTGCAGCATGACAAATTGTAAACATTCACATTCCCTTTGGTGTTTAAATGCACAGAAGTCTAGAAGTAATTTGGCCCGCTGAACCGCTCCCTCCATTCCCCCTGCACAGAAAATCAATATGAGGAGCTCTTATTAGATTATGTGCCTCTGAGACTCTACAAGGGTGTGGCATGGGAGAATGTATTTGGAAATGTATGAACATCTCAGACTAAGTGCGTAGCGCATTACATTGTTCCGTTCATTAATCAGGAACCCCACTATGGAGTATATAATCAATATTCAAATATATATACCGTTTCATTATCCTCAGAAATTCAGGTTTATTCTTTTGTAGTTTTGTTTTCAACTCAGGGTTTATATTGCTAGATGAATTGAACTTTGTTGGGTCTACGCTGATAAGTTAGTTAGAAAATATGCAAATCACGGCTAAGTTTGCAATTTAGTAGCAAGGGAAGAAAAACGTGCAAATAAGAACGTTATTTTATTTATTTTTAAAAAGGCCCTACTTACGCATGTCTCATGAATTGTTTTACTGTACGTTGTGATGCATCTATCCATCCATCCATTTTTCTATACCGGTTATCTTCACGAGGGTCACAGTCGTGCTGGAGCCTATCCCAGCCGACTCTGGGCGAGACGCAGGGTACACCCTGAACTGGTCACCAGCCAATCGCAGGGCATGATGCATCTCATCTACTGTAACTGTAGAAGCAGTATTATGCACTTCACTTATTGCACTTCAAATTCTGTAGACTTATATACAATACCTGTATTTGATTTGCGGATGGTTGGTCATGTGTTAGAAAGTTAATAAATGTTTTTAATGGTATTTTTTTTAATTTTTATTACACAGTACTTTACAGTTTTTTTCCCCCGTCTCACACTTGACAAATACCCCGAATAAAAAAAACAAATAAATAAATAAAATCCTAAAACTAATAAAAACTCAACTAAATTAAGCATTTTTGAAAAATAAAAACTAACAAACCTGCTCTAAAAACTAAATTTAAACTAACTGAATTTGAAAAAGAAAAGTCAAAATGAAATAAAAACTCTAATTACAATGGAAAATCCAGAACTATTATTACCCTGGTTCTAGCACAGAGCTGACGCAAACAAATTAACATTATACTTCAACATTAAAATAAATCTTAACAATTGGAGATTAAACCATATACAAAATTCATATCACAATTATAGTGACCAAAATTTCCATGATTATTAGTATTATATGGATATGGCTAAATTAAAAATAACTGATGCACTGCCAAAAGCCATGCGTTTTATTTTGACTCCAAAAGATGTAAAATCAGCAGCACTACATTTTGCACTTTAAAAAATGTAAACCTTAGCAACTGAAAATGACTTTTCATGCATGCAAGACCCTGCAAAATGTTTACCAAAATGATCAATACTGCAGATATATAGTGTTTAACTGCAAATTTGCCTTGATGTGTAATTTTGGGTGGTGGTCAAGTAGATACAGTAAGATAAGATTTGGCACGTTTGCCTTCTCATTTTATTAACGATCAGCCAAGAAATGAGTTACAATAATATATAAATTAGTTTGTAAGTAAAGCTGTGTCCAAGATTAAGGATTTGGTGATATTACAAGTAGTGAGTTAAGGATGTGAATTTTATGGCTTGGCTTTAACTTCTCTTTCTTACATGTAAATACATTCATATTAAACTGTTTGCTGTGTAATCTTCCATGATTGCAAATGTTGTCTCTTACTTGTCTATCACAATAAACTTTCTCTTTGTTCGATCTGCCATCCAGTGCTCCCCCCTGTCTTGGTACCACGACACAGCGAGTTCAACCCACAGCACAGCTTGCTTGTACAGTTCCGCAACCTGACCCACAACGAGCCACACATGGCCCTGAACGCCACCTTTCCCGAGTCTTTCCAGCAGCCACACAGTGGCGGCAGCAGCACTGGTGGAGGAGGCTCTTTTCCCATCACTCCCAACTCTCCGTATCCTCCTTCCCCAGCCAGCAGTGGTACTTATCCCAACTCTCCTGCCAGCTCGGGGCCCTCTAGTCCATTCCAGCTCCCAGGTAAATGTGTGCTGAAATGTCTTCATTTAAAGAAGTATTAAGAAATTAATTTTTAAGCACTATACACTAGCTACAGTATCTGACAAAACAAAAGCACATTTGTTTTAATGTCACTCTTGGTACGTTATTGTATTCCTCTCAATCAAGGTGCACTTCAAATAGCCAGAGGTGTCCAAACTACAGCTCACTGTCAATATTTTAGCGGCATATACTAAAATTAAGTTAGCCCGGCCCTTGTCATTTGCCTTTTCTACTTACTTTCCACACTGGTGGAAATCACATACCGTAATTTCTTGTTTAATGCGCAATGTCAAAAGTCAATGTTGTGCATTATACATGGATAAAGGAGAAAATGAAAAAAACGTTCCTATTTTATAAATGTATGCTGCCATCTGGTGGTTATGAAAAAGCTGTAAACTTTCATTCCAGTATGCCACTACCACCTACAGGTTACGAGAAAGGTGTACACCTTCATTCTAATATACCATTGCCACGTTATGAAAAAGCTGTAGCCTACATTTTCCAATATGACGGGTACGTATGACTGCATGTCTGTACAGTTGTGCTCATAAGTTTACATACCCTGGCAGAATTTGAGAAATAGTTTGTTTTTTTTTAAATATGACTGATGACTGAACAACCATCATTAATTTCTTTATGGTTATGTTTTGTTTGATGATATTTTTCTGAAATGCTTGACAGTTTGAGTCTCATTAAAATAAAATAAATGTTTCGCCTGGCCCTTAATTTTTTCTTTAAAGAATTGCACCCATCTTACAAATTCTGCCTGGGTAATCAAACATGAGCACAACTGTGGTTACTCATTTACTAAATAAAAGTAGGGCTGTGAATTTCATAAGAGCAAGTAAATAAAAGTATTGTTCAAATAAAGTGTTTCAGAATAATTATTTGAGAAAAACTAACAAAATACAGATAATTCTTCGTCTTGATCAAATGGGTAGAAGCAAAATCATGCATTGTAAAAATGCATTATACATGGGTAGAAGGATTTTCCAAAATTTTGAGGTCAACTGGTGGTGCATATTATACATGGGTGCGCATTATACACGAGTAATTATGGTACTTGTTTTCCACCTATTTAGAACTACAAACCCGAATTTCAATCAAGTTGGGAAATTGAGTGAAACGTAAATACAAAGACAATACAATGATTTGCAAATCCTTTTCAACCTATATTCAATTGAATACACCACAAAGAAAAGATATTTGTTCAAGCCGCTAAACTTTTTTTTGTGCAAATATTCACTCATTTTTTAATTCGATGCCTGCAACACATTCCAAAAAAGCTGGGACAGGGGTATGTTTACCATTGTGTTTACATTACCTTTCCTCTTAACAACACTCAATAAGTGTTTGGAACGGAGGACACTAATTGTTCATGCTTTGTCAGTGGAATTCTGTCCCAACCTTGCTTGATGTACAACTTGAGTTGCTCTCACAGTCCGAGGTAGTGTTGCACCAAGTTCAGATACCAGTACCGTCCTGAGGTATTTTGACCCAAAAAAAAAAAACGAGTGGCGGCACGGTGACCGACTGGTTAGAGCGTCAGCCTCACAGTTCTGAGGACCCGGGTTCAATCCCCGGCCCCGCCTGTGTGGAGTTTGCATGTTCTCCCTGTGCCTGTGTGGGTTTTCTCCGGGCACTCCGGTTTCCTCCCACATTCCAAAAACATGCATGAATTGACAACTCTAAATTGCCCGTAGGTGTGAATGTGAGTGTGAATGGTTGTTTGTTTGTATGTGCCATGCGATTGGCTGGCAACCAGTTCAGGGTGTACCCCACCTTTCGCCCAAAATCATCTGAGATCCTAGTAAAGATAAGCGGTTCAGAAAATGGATGGCTGCATGGTACATACAGGTTTTGGAGCAACATATGCTGCCATCCAAGCAATGTCCTTGGGACAATGGGACGTTCCTGCTTATTTCAGCAAGACAATGCAAAGCCACACCTCCTGCCCGATGATAGCTGGGATAGCCTCCAGCACGCCCGCGACCCTAGTGAGGAGAAGCGGCTCAGAAAATGCATGGATGGATGAAAAAACCTAGGTTTTTTTAGTACTGTTAATAAAAAAAAAAAAAGAAGAATTCTGCAACAGCGCTCAATTCATGTTGTAAAGGCGAGTATGCAAAAAGCCGACAGTCAGCCAATGACTGCATGTCTTCCAACAAGTTGTGTGGGCGCGACTGTGTGGAAGCTAGGAGAATGAAATGGTTTCTAACTGCCAACTACCTCCTGCAGCCAACTTAGCAAGTTATCCTTAGCCACCATGACGTAACCTCAGAGGCCGCAGCTCACAAGGCTATGTGAGCAAGGCCAGTGTTATATGCATTGGATTCTCCTGTGCTGTTAGGGAAATTCTGCATGGATTCTGAGTCTGTGTTACCAGCAGCAGATCAATAGCATGAGACGACTTAGTGTGAGTGCGCGACACACTGAAGCCCAGCTTGGAGCGCTCCAACCCGGACAAATGCTATACTCGTCGTTGGAGACCACTCCGGAAATCGGGGAGTTCGAGAAGAATAAAAATCCACCTGAATGCTAAAGTAAAACCACTTATCCAAGCAAAGCAAAAAGGTCCACTATTTGAGTGTCGTAGCTACGTACGCAATAAATAACAGCAATGCACTTGAGTGGGTGCACAATTTATTGTTACAATGGGAGAAATCAAATGCTGTCAACTAAAAGAATACTGCACTCTAAAAGCTTGAAATGCACAGTATTAAGTATGACTAAACTATGTATAAATATAGAAATAATAAAGTCTTGGAAAAATATTAGACCCCTTGTTTTTTCAGTTTCTTTTTCCTTTCCAGGTGCAACTAAAAGTACGTTTGTCTGGACAACTATGATGACAATGAAAATGGTTCATAAGAGTTTAATATAAGAGGTAAAATCTAGCTCTCACCATTTTCCTTGGTTTTCTTGATCATAACCATAATTATATTTAAAAATAAAAATAAACATTTGTATTGTTCAGGTAAAATTCCTTAGTGGTACCAGATATAATGAACAAGAAATTGAAGAAACAAGGGTGATCTAATATTTTTTAAGATTGTATGTCAGACATATACTACTGCGTATAGATGTACAATTTTATGAACTGTACATGCAAACACCCACATTCCTCATACAGTATAATATGTATGATAATGTAGGGATTTATCTAATTAATTGACTAAGAATGGGCAAATTCCAGTATTACATAATTTTAAGTTTTGTTTTGAATTAATAAAAGTATTTGAAGTTGTCTTGTCAGCTATTATTTTGCTGCTTTTACTGTTTTAGATTTTTGCCGTGGTATAGTTTCAGTACCAGTATCAAGGTACTTTATGTAGGTATAGATTCGAAGTCAGAATTTTTGTATCGTAACACCACTAGTCCGGGTCTCTGTTGTCGTATCTTTCACTATCAAAATGCCCCACACAATTTCAATGAAAGACAGGTCTGGACTGCTGGCAGGCCAGTCTAGTACGCACTCTTTTACTACGAAGCCACGCTGTTGTAACACGTGCAGGATGTGGCTTTGCATTGTCTTGCTGAAATAAGCAGGAACGTCCCATTGTCCCAAGGACATTGCTTGGATGGCAGCATATGTTGCTCCAAAACCTGTATGTACCATGCAGCCATCCATTTTCTGAACCGCTTATCTTTACTAGGATCTCAGATGATTTTGGGCGAAAGGTGGGGTACACCCTAAACTGGTTGCCAGCCAATGGTAGGGCACATATAGACAAACAACCATTGGCACTCAGCATTATTGCTATCCATGCTATGGCCACTAACACTCCTCCATACCATCACAAATGCTGGATTTTTATCTTTGTACTTATAACAATCCGGGTGATCCTTTTCCTCTTGGCCCGGAGGGCACGGCGTCCATGATTTCCCAAAACAATTTGAAATGTGGACTCATCCGACCTCAGCACACTTTTTGCCAAAGTAAAAACATTCAAAGTGCTGATACACATTGTTGTATTGTTGGCGGTCTTCGTACATGGTCACATGAGACTTGGGGGACCCAAGTCATTGTCTCAGGAATTTTTATGCATCTGTAGGGAAGTATTTTATTGTTTCATTCACCTAATTGACTGAGAGTTGACTTCACTGAAGTTCCACGTAGTGTAGGCTGGGGCTCGGAACGCGTCAGACGCCACACAATGTGAAAGCCTCGTTTGCACAATACAGTATAATTCCAAGTGTTGCACTGAAGCGACTGGTCATTAATTTGAACAAAGTTAAGACACAATTTTGTTCGCCACCATTGGGCACAAGCACGTCTTTGTGCGAATTCTTAGTTTTCACCGTTTCTTCGTTGGTTTTCACCACTTCTTCTTCGGGGCCGGTGGACTAAGCATCGAAACTGGGAACTGAAATTTTTACATTTGAAAGATTCCGGGACAACCGGTACG
The DNA here is from genome assembly GCF_024500385.1 of Phyllopteryx taeniolatus. Taxonomy (NCBI): domain Eukaryota; kingdom Metazoa; phylum Chordata; class Actinopteri; order Syngnathiformes; family Syngnathidae; genus Phyllopteryx; species Phyllopteryx taeniolatus. The sequence continues at coordinate 1,713,072 of NC_084511.1, forward strand.
TTAGTGCCGGTTCCAATCGGTTTTCGATTCTCGATGCCCAACCCTTAGTCAAAGTGGCCCTTGCATTCTTCGATGTTTCTGTATGCGGCCCTTGGAAGAAAGTTTAGAGACCCCTAATCTAAGGAGAATGGAGTCAGATTACATACTGCATTTATATCTAGCACTAAATCGAGGCACTTAACTACAACAATTGTCAAAATGACTAAATTATCCGTTTGGTGAGAGAATCTCAGAGCGCTACTCGCCACGTGGCAAGTGAATGTGTGTACCCACAAACACAAACATACAAGGCCCAATCATAATGCAGCGGCGTGTGTCCTGGAGCCAGTAATATTGGAGCAGGGCGTGTCCTGCCAGGGAAGTGCATGGGATTCCTAATGCCGCCAATCTCTGTTATCAGCTGTGTGTGTATTTCCTTGAGTTAACATGATGGGAATGTGCATGACAACAGCCAATCAGAGATGTCCTTTTCCTGCTCCACTTCCGTTTGCAAGTAGCGGGAGTAAACAGAAGCTGCTGGCTCCCTGTAGCGAGATTGAGATGCCGATTTAGCCGTCCTCAGAGTCTGCTAAATTGGTGGCGGCCCTTCCTCGCCCTGGTGATGGAGGCAACGCCAGTTGTCGGCGTCTCCAAAGTGAGATGGAGCAATACTATTATATCTAGCCGATGTGTAAGGTATGTCGGCGCCCTCAAAAACAGACAACGCTGTTTATTCATTTGAAGAAGTACCACCCAAGTGATTATGTAGAAAGCAAAAAAATGTGATTGCAGTCAGTACACTCTCTGTTGCCACCACAAGTAGCATTAGCGGTTAGCCACCGCTAGTGCTTAGGCCATCTGCAAGAACAATCAATGGTGTCATCATTATTCAGGTGGTTTGTAAAATGGCGAAAGAAGTTAATTTGTATTATTAAAGATGATGCACATTTGAAGTAGCAATAATGTTAACAGTGTAAGTAACATCATAACTGGAGAATGATAATGTTTATAATCCAAGGTATCGTCATTATCCCTGAAGGGGCAGTTTGTTAATTTTGCATCTTGTACCTCCAAAAATACTCAACTTGTAGACTTCAAAACTAGTGTTATATTTTTCTACATTCGCTGCACTGTTGAGTGAAGTGTTCTTATATTTTCTGTATGCATTTTTTCTTCTTAGTATGCTAATATCATGTTGGGGTTACTATTTTATTGACTATGATGAGTGTTGTTAACAAAATGCATTAATAAAATGTTGAACTACTCTCTAGCTTCCTTAGTTTTCAGTACAGATGCTTTAACTGGCTATTTAAAAAAAGTTTTTTCATATATTTTTTTAAATTGCGATAATAGAGATTGGACAATGAAAAAATCTTTTTTTTTTTGTTTTAATTATTTTTGCCAGATTAAACAGCCCTACAGCAAATACAAAATAGGTTTGACAGTACCAGCAACTAGACTTTACACCGATCTGATCGGTATCGGCCGATAATTAGCGTTTTATGCTGATCGGCTTTAATGTCATAGTTCGGGAAAAGACATTTACTCTGCGTCACCATCGTGTACAGTATATTTGAATCCAAAAGCTAGTTTAGTTTTAGACTTGTTGCGTGCCTTTTAATATAGTACTGTAAATATCTGATGGCCAATAGTTATTTAAAAAAAAAAAACATGTCAGCAGTGTGGGACAGACCACACGTCTGAGACGGGCAACATGTAATGCCTGGATCAGACTACAAGACAAATTTGGTCTTTCACTATTGCACTGTCAGACTACTGCAATAAAATATTGTATTCCGATACCACCGCGTCCAGTCTTTCACAATCACTTGGCTTTATCTTATCAACGCAAATTACGTTTGGATGCACTCGTTACCATGGTGACAACAACAATGGAGCGTGATTATCGCACCGTGTGTATGACAACAACAAAATGGGGGGGAAAACATGTGGTGTTGGTCACCGGTGCTCGGGAGAGGATGTTCTTTTCGGGAGTGCTTAAGGTATGTTCATATACTTTTAATACGATACGACTCGCAAGCAAGCAACAAAACGTTATGTAGCCTAGCAAGCTAGTGCTAACACTGACGGTTGTAGGTGAACATGCTGGCGCTGTCGAATCATGCTCTAAAGTTTCGGTGTGTGTGTGTGTGTGAAGTAATTTAATTATGGTAAATTAGCACCCATTATTTCTGTCATGTTGTAATTGTTGGTTTGGCCTGACTGAGAATACTTTTGAAGATACTCAGTATACAGTACACAAGTATATACAGTAAATGAATGAGTAATTTAAATAGACACATTGGTCCATCTTATCAGTTTTTTAAACTCTGTGATTGGCCCCAAAAATCCTCATGTAAAGCCTACCAGCAACATTCCTAAACATTCATAATACATAAAAACATCCAGATAATCTCATAATGCAGCAATCAGAAGTTTTACTAAGCAAATCCAAACTATTTAAAAACCAAATTCAATGAAACATCGACAGCCTGATGGTTCAGCCACCAAGCTGCTTAAAAAGGCCTTTAACTTAGTATGGGGGATTGCTCTGAACACATGGTAAACAATACATTTACATCATTATTTATTAGTTTAACGTGTCTTGAGGCTATAATGACCGTCGATACAGCTACAGAGTTAGTGGGATACGTCACGTGCATGACTGCTGAGTTGTCTGCTAATCTACAAACGACTCTATCGATTTATGAGCACCATCTTGCTTGACACAAAATAATTCACACTCGATAAACTTCTATCTGGATTTGTCGTTTGAATGGATAGGCTGACAGATGAGGTTAGACTGGAATCCCTGTGGATCATGGTGTTCGCAGATGACATTGTGATCTCCAGTGAAAGCAGGTGAAGGAACAGTTGGAAAGGTGGAGGCATGGCCTGGAAAGTAGAGGAATTAACATTAGCCGAAGACCGAATATATGTGCATGTAGAGAGGGGTATAGGGGGAAGAGTGAGGCTACAGCGATAAGATAAGAGATAGCGAGGGTGTATGACTTAATTCTTGGGGTCAACTGTCCAGAGCAATGGCGAGTGTGGTAAAGAAGTGAAGAAATGGGTCCAAGCAGGTTGGAACGGGTAGAGGAAGGTGTCAGGTGTGTTGTGTGACATAAGAGTCTCTGCTAGGATAAAGGGCAAATTTTATAAGACAGTGGTGAGGCCAGCCATGATGTACGGATTAGAGACAGTGGCACTGAAAAGTCAACAGGAAGCAGTGCTGGAGGTGGTGGAAATGAAGTTCTCTCTAGGAGTGACTAGGTTGGATAGATTAGAAATGAGCTCATCAGAGGGACAGCCAAGGTTAAATGTTTTGGAGACAAAGTTAGAGAGAGCAAACTTTGATGGTTTGGGCACATCCACAGGGGAGAGAGTGGGTATATTGGTAGAAGGATGATGAGGATGGAGCTGCCAGGCAAGAGAGCGAGAGGAAGAAGGTTGATGGATGTAGTGAGGGAAGACATGAGGGCAGTTGGTGATGGAGAGGAGGATGCAGGAGATAGGCTTAGATGGAGGACGATGACACACTGTGGGGACCCCGAACGGGACAAGCCGAAAGGAAAAGAAGAGTTAACGTATACCGAACCGAAAACTGTTACTACAAAACCCAGATACGAAAAGAACCATGCGTTTTGTGAACTGTTCCACCCCTATTCTCAGTACTGTCAAGCAGTTAGGAGAAAGGTTGAATGTAAATGGTCAGTTGCTGAGATTGTTGTGAACCAAAACAATATTTGTCAGGAATTTTGTTCTGAAACAGGGGCATTTGTGAACCTCTTAAGTGTATATTTTGCATTCTTTCACATTTTCAGTACAGCTTTGTTGATGGTTCTGTCATTTGGTATAGACTCAAGCAGCTCATTTTGCATCTCTGTCAGGAATAGTTGTCATGTGGCTGCTCTGCAATCCTGGGACTTGTGAAATCTGACACCTTTCTGTGGGGCTGATAGTGTGATCGTTGTTCTCAGTCTGTGTGTGTCTGTCTGTCTGTCTCTCTCTCGCTGTGTGCACACCACCATTTACCGGTAGCAACTGGCGCAGCCTCACTAACCGCTCTTTCGCTCTCCCTTGCTTGTACCAGCTGACACACCACCTCCAGCATACATGCCTCCTGATGAGCAACTGGGCCAGGAGAGCCAGTCCATGGAAACAAGCACCAGCCTAGTGCCACAGAGTATGGCTAGAGGAGGTGAGCAGAACAGTACTTTGGGCCTGTTGATATAGTTTTTATTGTTCATTGATATTCTGGATTGCTTTTGTGTAGCCAAGAAAGAAAACATAATTTGTGTTTTGTTTAGGCTAGGACTCAATATTTAGTAAACCAGTATTGATACAAACCTGACACATTCATGCCACACAACTATTCTGAACACATAGATCAAATGTTATCAACACAAGAGCTGTATCAAAATATTCTGCCTTTACAAAGGTAATGCTCAGTCTTGATTGAAGTGGCTAGTGAGTGGAGTTGTCAACTCTGGCCAAGCGACTGTTAACAAACAAGGACGTCAGGAGCTGCAGAAGTAACAAAAGCACAACCATTACACATACCAATAACAGTAGCACATATGTGTCTGTCCTTGAACAAAATAGTAATAGATGTAATAGATGTGGTCTAAACTTCTCTCAAAGGCTCGAAATATATTTTTTCTTTGAGGACCAGTTTTGCTAATCATTTCTTCATTTGAGGAGCAACCTTCTAATTCTGAGGAGCAATTTCTTTGCAGGTTAATCTCGCAGGGACCTGAAGCCAGGGTTTCATTAAACAATAAAAATATAACAATATAACGGGGGAGTTGAACGTAGGGCTGGGGCTATTGACTATTTTAGTACTCGAGTATCCTACTGAAAATTCTCTCAAATAATTGAGTATTTGAAAGAGTAATTATGAACATGAAAGGAATAACACCCTTCACTTAACAAATGACCCATTGGTTTCCTTTTTTTATATATATATAATCACGTTTTTAGTAAAGGCCTCTTTATACTACCGCGGTCGCACAGCCGAGAACACCCGCATTGCATCACGTGACCGACGAATTGGCCCGCGCGGCCCATCCGCATAGCTTGACGCGCACACGGCAAAAATTGTTGCTGCGGGTCGAACACTGTGTAGATAATCTCTCGTGATTGGGTTGTTTTAGTCACATGCTGTGATGACATACTCAGCGTGCCCCTTGCTTCTACATACCATCAACGCGGCCATTTGTTCTAAATGTTCTCTTGCTTTATCTGTCATTTTCTGATGTTGCTCATTCTTTTACTCAACTTCTTTTTTTGGCTATGGTGTGGGTCCGTATGGGACTGCGTGTTTTAAACTATGTCGCCGTGATGAAGCAAGCCAGAGCAAGCTGTTTAGCTTAGCTCCGTAGCTTGCTAGCAAGTTAGTTAGCGAACGTAATAAATGGATAACTTTCCCAAAAGTGTCCCAGTTGTGTGCGTCTACAGATACAAAACCATTACGCCAGTGGGTCGCTGCGTCGTGAGCAGCGTGCCGGGTGTTACCACAAGAATGAACATTTATTGAGTCCGGAAAAAAGTCTCCTTTGTATTTATGGAACACACACGCACACACAGACACGTAGGTAAGCAATGATGTGCGTCAATGGATGCAGATTGATCATGTTTTATGAGTCCCTGTTCATTTTTGTGGGTCTCAGACACGGGACGACATCAAATAAAATCCTTCTACAGTAAATTCATGGCTGTGCGTTTATGAGCTTAGACCACCTGACTAGGAATAATGCAAATATTTGTTATACTACTAGAAGATTTGGAAGTGTTCAATTTCTTCAAACTAAAATGAAGAGACCTCGAGAGGAAGCATACTTCCTTCATTTAACTTCACCAAAACCCTCGTTTGGGTAAATGGCACATTTTACTCTTATTCCTCTCTGACCACCTTTGCCACGACGACTCAAAATGTAGCCACTTACTGATCAGATGTTAGTATACTTGCCATATGTCACACAGTGCCTACACTGAGCAAACTTACATGCACCCTGTATGAAGTAAGGTTATGGTTGCCGTGGTTGCGCAATATTGTACTTGTCACCTTCGTAATAAAGAAGCCACAAATTTGAAGGTAGTCATAATTAAGAGACCCTCCGCAGGGCTTACGCTATGATAGTAAGGTAGACTCACGTAAATCTCACTGATTTGCGGTGTTAATTTTACCTTGTCTCGGGGTCCTTACAACGCGGCTTCATACTGGGTGCCTTCGGTAGAGCGAGAGAGAGGTCCGTGTTAATGATTATACATCACGGGTGCATTTCAGTATGAAAAGCTCCTACACTTTGGCCATTTTCTATCATTTGCTCTTGTATTTTTTAAAATATTTTTTTTTTTCTGTATTTGCCATCTTCCCGCGCCACCAACCAAGGTTCACTTCACTTCTGCCTTGGTGATGTAAACGCATTGTCACATTAACACCCGTGGGTGATTTGAAGTTTTGTTTTTCAATGTGTTTTATGAAGCGCAGAATGCTAATTTTGACGCGCAAATTGCGATGTGAACCACTTATTTTGTGCCTTGCTCTATGAATTCTTGACTTTTTATCAACTTTACTATGAATTTCTGACAGGGTTTTTTTTACCAGTAGGCATGTGTTAATATCAAACCCATGACCTCCTTTGCACAATATAATCTTATTGCAAGAGGTCATTTTTTTATTTTTATTTATTTAATTTAAGCCTTTAAATTCCCGTCTCACATGCACTTCATGCGGGTTCTTTGTTGGTGTCCAGCGGGTTCTTTTTCAGGGTTGGTGGAATAGGCATCGAAACTAGGAACAGAAATTTTTAAGCATGAACAATTCTCGATACTGGATCTTGCATGACATGACGCATGACAGCGGTTTGATCTGTAAGGTTTTGTGACATCAGGGAGGTATTCTTTCCAAACAAATTGTATCTCTTTAATCATGTGTAGAGTAGGGTTGGGCGATTAATCGAAATTTAATCGTGATTTCGATTTTGGCTTCTCACTTCTCACTCAGAAAAGCGATTCATGTGGCGCAGCGCGGTTTGTGTATGCAAGTTCCTGCGTTGTAAACACACCCTGAACCCTGTGTTGCTTGTAGCAAGTGTGTGACGCATTTTCTTCTGCCCACCCTGAGTGTGCTTTAAGCTGTTTATTGACACCCAAGTTGGAGTTTACTGTAAAGCTAAACCCCACAGTAAAGATAATTACACTCATTGTATATTTAAACACACGAGACCCAAGATTTTAGAAAGTGCCAGCTTCTACTAACAGTCAATGGAAAACGCTATTGACGGGCTAGCTAACATTAGCATTAGATCACGGGAGGGATTTACCTTCAGATAACAAATTCACACACAAACGCTGTAGTAATACATATAGACAAACAGTATAACAATACTCACAGGCATATTTTCTTCATCTGTGAAAAACATGTTTAATAAAGTTTTATTGTGACTTTCTTCTACTTTTTTATGATTATCATACTGTAAATATGCAGCTTCGTGCATGCACCGCACCACACTGCCACTAAGAGGCCAAGGTGCGCACAGGAAGAACAGCAGATAGTCATGACTTTTTTATTTCCATTTTTTTTTTAAATATATTATTATTTTACGTGTTACGAATTTGTTTTCAGGTTGTTCTTTTAAGTTATAAAGTTTAGTTTTGGTAGTTAAATAAATACTAAGTTTAAAAATAAATGAATAATCGTGTCTATTAATCATGATTTCAATCTGAATCAAAATAATCGTAATTACTTTTTCCCCATAATCGTCCGTCCCGAGTGTAGAGGGTCCACTGTACACTAGGTTTAGTATTTTTCTTGTATTTGAAAGACCATATAAATGAAATGTAGTTAAATATCTCCACTTCTAAGTTTTGTGTCCGTTTTGTCAGATGTAGATAAGGAAATTGTATGCGTGTGTGTAACTGAGCTGTTTTTATTCAAGATGTGCAGCCAGTGGAGTATGAGGAGCCGAGTCACTGGTGCTCTATCGTCTACTATGAACTTAACAACCGTGTGGGTGAAGCTTACCATGCTTCATCAACCAGTGTGCTCGTGGACGGCTTCACTGATCCATCAAATAACAAGAACCGCTTCTGCCTCGGGCTGTTGTCAAATGTCAATCGCAACTCCACAATTGAGAACACCCGTCGGCACATTGGCAAAGGTATGACCAACGGTGGTCAACACATCACAGTTCGCAATCTTTTGGTTAAATGCTAACAGTCTGTTGTCTTCCACCAGGTGTTCACCTGTACTACGTAGGAGGGGAAGTGTATGCAGAGTGCCTCAGTGACACCAGCATTTTTGTCCAGAGCCGTAACTGCAACTATCACCATGGCTTCCATCCCACAACTGTCTGCAAGATCCCAAGTGGCTGCAGCCTGAAGATCTTCAACAACCAGGAGTTTGCCCAACTTCTGGCTCAGTCAGTCAACCATGGCTTTGAGGCTGTTTATGAGCTTACCAAAATGTGCACCATCCGGATGAGCTTTGTTAAGGTAGGACTGTCACATGTAGGTGGAACAGAAAGTTTAACGTGTAGCATTACAACGCATGTATGTTATCGATGGAATCAATATGATACATACTTGTGTTGGTATATTTATACCTCAAGTAACCTAGTCAAGGAATTTTGAATTCATTTTTAGACCTTTTTATTGTACAGAAATAGTCAAACTGGTGACCTTGACCAAAGCAGCAAACTCTGAAGTTAACTTAAGTTAGGGTACTAACCCCTAAGCCTACTGTTTTTAAGAAGTACTATCATTCAGTCAGCTGTATTCATGCATATTTATGAATTTGCTCATTGTAGTTTAATGCAAGCAACAGAAATTAAAAACAAGTCATCCCCATTGGTGAATTAAAATTGTATAGTAGATAATTGTTTTTATATAATTTTCACAATTTCAAATTTGTCCACAGGCAACTATGCAAGTATTATTTGAACATTGCACATCAAGTAGTGGTGTCTGCATTGAAATTAGTTGACTAGCGAATCAGCAATAATGTAGATTACTTCAGGGCATGTACTTACTTACCACAACCCTTTTAAATTTTAAAACGATTGCATAAGTGTACCACCACCATGTTTTTTTATTGGTAAAACTATTTTGAAATGTATATACTAGCAAAGCAAATCAGTTTAACTATTTAAAATCGTAGTCCTAAACAGAAATTGGACAAATCATTGCTACTGCAATTATTGCGCTATGCGCTTATCAGGTTTGGGAGGGTTACTTTAAAAATACTATGAATGGATTTATTCATCCCATGAGGGAAATCAGATTTTCTAGCTTCATAACAAAGTTAAAACCTTTACACATTACTTTTTTTTTTGTAAACTCGTGAAATGGGAACGACAGACATTAAGCAGGCTCACCAGAAGTCAGCTCACACTTGTCTTTGTAAATGTTATTTAAAAGGAATAAGTACTCCAGTGGACACGGTTGAAATAGTATCCACTTAGTTCATTCCCTCTGTGGTCTGAAACCCAAAAAGGCACTTTGTGGATATTTTCGACGGGCGGAGGTTTTCGGTGACGTAGAAATTTGTACTGGCACAAGCGGGCCAGCGTCAATAGGTACACGTAGTACAGCGGCGTAATGCCCCGTGGCCATTGAACCACAATTGTCAGACCCTGTATATAACTCATTATTCATCTTTGAGTTTTAAAAAGAATTTGGTGCACACCATTTTAATTTATTTTCTGAATTTTTCTGGAATCCACACAAGGTTAAATATATACAGCACATGCAGTCGGTACGGAAAGTATTCAGACTCCCTTTTAATTTATTTAATTTTTTATATTGCAGTCATGAGCTAAAATCATTTAAGTGCATTTCCCCCCCTCAATGTACACACAGGACCCCATAGTGACAGAAAAAAACGGAATTGTTGAATTTTTTGCATATTTATTAAAAAAAGAAATACTGAAATATCACACATTCCGTAAGTATTCAGACCCTTTGCTCAGTATTTAGTAGAAGCGCCCTTTTGAGCTAATACAGCCCCTGAGGCTTTTTGGGAATGCTGCAGTTTTTCACACCTGGATTTGGGGCTCCTCTGCCATTCCTACATGCAGATCCTCTCCAGTTCTGTCAGGTTGGATGATGGTTTCAGGTCTCTCCAGAGATGCGCAATTGGGTTTAAGTCGGGGCTCTGCCTGGACCATTCAAGAACAGTCACTAAGTTGTTCTGAAGCCACTCCTTTCCTATTATTTTAGCTGTGTGCTTAGTGTCATTGTCTTGTTGGAAGGTGAACCTTCAGCCCAGTCTGAGGTCCTGAGTACTCTGGAGAAGGTTTTCGTCCAAGATATCCCTATACTTGGCCACATTTATCTTACCTTCGATTGCAACCAGTCGTCCTGTCCCTGCAGCTGAAAATCACCCCCACAGCATGATTTTGCCACCATCATGCTTCACTGTTGGGACAGTATTGGACAGGTGATGAGCAGTGCCTGCTTTTCTCCACACATACCGCTGAGAATTAAGGCCAAAAAGTTCTATCTTGGTCTCATCAGACCAGAGAATCTTATTTCTCACCATCTTTGGAGTCCTCCAAGTGTTTTTTTAGCAAACTCCAAGCGGGCTTTCATGCATCTTGAACTGAGGAGAGGCTTCTGTCGGGCCAAATAAAAGACAATGCCAAACCACATTCTGCATGTGTTACAACAGCGTGGCTTCGTAGTAAAAGCTTACGGGTACGAGACTGGCCTGCCTGCAGACCAGACCTGTCTCCCATTGAAAATGTGTGGCGCATTATGAAGCGTAAAATACGACAACGGAGACCTCGGACTGTTGAACAGCTGAAGCTGTACATCAAGCAAGAATGGGAAAGAATTCCACCTACAAAGCTTCGACAATTAGTGTCCTCAGTTCCCAAACATTTATTGAATGTTGTTAAAAGAAAAGGTGATGTAACACAGTGGTAAACATGACCCTGTCCAGCTTTTTTGGAACGTGTTGCAGCCATAAAATTATAAGTTAATTATTATTTGCTAAAAACAATAACGTTTATCAGTTTGAACATGAAATATCTTGTCTTTGTAGTGTATTCGAATTAAATCTAGGTTGAACATGATTTGCAAATCATTGTATTGTGGTTTTATTTATTTTTAACACAATGTCCCAACTTCATTGAATTGGGGTTGTAGAACTTTCTCCCATCTCCCGACTGCATCTCTGGAGCTCAGCCTCAGTGATCTTTAGGTTCTTTACCTCTCTCACCAAGGCTCTTCTCCACAGATTGTTCAGTTTAGCCGGAGGGCCAACTCTGGGAAGGGTTCTGGTCGTCCCAAATGTCTTCCATTTAAGGATTATGGAGGTCACTGTGCTCTTAGGAACTTTAAGGGCACCAGAATTTTTTTTTTTGAAACCGTGGCCAGCTCTGTGTCTTGCCACAATTCTGTCTCTGAGCTCTTCAGGCAGTTCCTTTGATCTCATGATTCTCATTTGCTCTGACATGCACTGTGCGCTGTAAGGTCTTCTATAGACAGCGGTGTGGCTTTCCTAATCAAGTCCAATCAGTATAATCAAACACAGATGGACTTCAATGAAGGTGTAGAACCATCTCAAGGACGATCAGAAGAAATGGACAGCACCCGAGTTAAACATGAGCGTCACAGCAAAGAGTGTGACTACTTCTGGCTGTGTGGTATTTCAGTTTTTCTTTTTTAATAAATCTGCAAAAATTTCAACAATTCCGTTTTTTTTTCTGTCAATATGGGGTGCTGTGTGTACATTGAGGAAACATATGGACTTCAAAGATTTTAGCAAACGGTTGCAATATAACCAAGAGTGAAAAATTTAAGGGGGTCTGAATACTTTGCGTACCCACTGTACATTCTCCAAAATCTTTTGAGTGAGGCTGAAGGTTCTAGAATAACTGAAATCAAAGCCCTATAAACTTGTTAATAATAATGAACTGTAGCTTGTTGTTGTCTCCATAAAAAGGATTTGTTTGATGGCACTGATTAGATAGGCGAATATTAATAAAATATGGCTGGTGTTGTTGAATTAGTCAGGACCATTTTTTCCCTTTATATAAACGAATATTTTTTTATTCATCTTTTTATATTGGGGGGGGCGCGAATATGGTTTTATTTTAATGCCACATTGCCCACCCCTAAATCAGAATCATGGGAAATTCTAAGGGACTTGGTGAAGATCTAAGAAGGGGAATTGTAAAGTTACACAATTTGGGAATGTTTTCTTGAACCATTTCTGAACTATTGCTGATACCAAGATCAGTTAAACCAATTGTAAGCAACCGCAAGTTAGATGTGCGTGTCTCCAATTTGTCATGAGCTTGAAAATATCACCAGCAGATGAAAGGAAATTGGTTGGCATGTTCGAAAACTACCCAGGAACCACCTGGCCTTAAGTCCGCTATTGGCCTGCAGACTGCTGGAACAGAAGTGTTACTGTACACACCCAATCAAGTTATTCATTGCCATGGACTGAGAGGGTGCCGACCAAGAAAGAAGCCCCTGCTTGGAAATTGACACCTTCACATTTCATTGAAGATTGCAGCTGTCCACATGGACAAGCCACAAACAAACATTGTACAGTCAGACAATACCAAGACGTAGTAAGACGTCAAAGTAAAGTAAGGCTTTCAAACGCTACTAACAGTCAAGCATAGTGGGTGTTAGCATTATGCTCTGGGCCGGTCAGTGGTACTAGTGCACTGTGGATGGAGGACTACCACCATTTTTTTTTTCTTTCTCAAAACCGCCTCAAATCAACAACTTGGCCACATTGGGTTCACCTCCTGTTGAAAACCCAGACTGGGGATGAAATGGTTTAATGTTACACCATGATAACCTTTCACACAGTTCGTATTACTGTTTGTAATTGTTACCACTGCCGCTATATTTTGTATCATATTTTGTGCTGGGTGTGTGACATTGCATTGCCAATATGTTTAGTATTCAGATCCCTCTCGTGACTCATCAAAAAAGCGACTAGCAATACACTTTTTCTGGTGTTATTGGAGCCTTTTGAAAACCGTGACACTCCCACCCAGATGCAGAGTGTGCGCGCACAGACGCCAAGTGAAATGAGTTTTCCCCTACGTTGTAGCTAAGAAAATCACAACCAGATTCTGCTTCAAAAAAAAAAAAAAAGTCTGGTTTAAGTTGCTTCAAATATTAGTGATCTCTTAGCATTTTGACCCTGTATGCATTTGAGAACAAAAAATGAATAAAACTTTACTCGCACTTTGAAAAAATACAATACGATTTATTCTGTAGTCGGCGGCACGGTGGATGACTAGTTGGCACATCTGCCTCGCAGCTCTGAGGTAGAGTTTGCATGTTCTCCCCGTGCCTGTGTGGGTTTTCTGCAGGTACTCCGAATTAGGTAGGTATTGAATAAATATCTTCCCAGTATGACTTGCCTTCTCCCCTCCAGGGCTGGGGCGCGGAGTACCACCGACAGGATGTCACCAGCACACCCTGCTGGATCGAGGTGCACCTCCACGGGCCGCTTCAATGGCTGGACAAGGTCCTGACTCAGATGGGTTCTCCCCTAAACCCAATCTCTTCTGTGTCCTAATAATAGTGGATTTGGATTAGACTTTTTCTTTATTCCCCCCCCCCCCCCCAGCGGCAATTTTAATTTAAGGTGGTTTAAATGGCCGAACTGTTTACACTTGTTTGGGAAGGGATGTTGGACTGGAATGGCAGCAGCAGTTGAAATGTTTCATGTTACCCAGAGAGAGACGACAAACTAGCAGTGATGGAGTGGACGGCCACATCTGCATCATTTGACTCATTGTACACCTTCGATACATCCAATTTTTATCTTTTTCCACCTATTGGTTACTTCATCTGGTTATTTTATTTGCCTGTATGTTTAGTTCTGAATTGCCGCTCCTTAACTTTGACCGTTAATTCAGACTTTTATGGAATTGTTTTTTGTCTTGATGTAAAGAAAATAGACTGACAGACTCAGATGTCACAATCTTCCATTAGTCTATAATTGTAGAAAGAACACTGAGCTACTGCTTTTCTAATCTGATAGTTTTTGATGTGGGAGATCGATCACTGAATAAGTTCTTTTTGCCATAAGCTAACACCATTGTCAATGTTACATCTGCTGCAGTAGAAGTAGTCATATAAGAGCAATTTTGGCAATGGACATCTTAAGAGTGACTGTATTGTCCACACTCACTCTGTTAATATTGTGCACTTGAATTATGTGGATGCATATATTAAATGTTGCCGTGGGTTACAAGACCTTATCTTGATGAATGACTTCATTAGCTCCATTAATTAAACAGGTTTTTTTTTTTGGTTACCATGACTTCGATTTACTTTTTGTTCACTTGACACAAGATGGAAATTCAGTTGTCAGTTCATTATAAAATGGATCTTGAAGGAATCCTCAACTCACCTGGTTAACTATGTATACTAATAGAAACCCTCGATTCTTTTACTATCACATGACTCTACTACGTATTTTAATATATGAATCCATTACTGCTAGTTGTCTACACAGATTTATCTACTGATGTTCTATACTGCTAAATGTGACTATGGGCAGGGATTGCCTCTCCAACTGCTCATCAGCCAATCGCAGAGCACATATCGGAATTAGGAATAATTTGCCTCGTTATGCTATACATGCAGTAATAGGATTTTGTTTTTTGGGGTTGTGTATACACATCACAATCGGAATCATCTTTATTTGCCAAGTATGTCCAAAAAACACAAGGAATTTGTCTCCGGTAGTTGGAGCCGCTCCACTACAACAACAGACGGTCAATTGACAGAGAACACTTGCATACGTCTCTTTTCACGGGGCGGTGAGAACAACAATGCGCGCAGTGGTAATGGAAATAAGTGCAAGCGCTAAAGTGCAGTTTTAGTGGAGATTGTCCTGTCTGGCTACCCTTTGGGGAAGGAAGCGGTATAGGAGGAGGGCTGGTGGCTGATGGGGAAAAAGCTGAGTCTGTGCCAGGACTTAACAGTCTTCGGCAGCCGCAACCTCCTCCCGGAAGGGAGGATCTGCCATGATCTTCCTTGCCCTCCTCAGTGCTCTGGTGTCATGTAGCGACTTGAGGAAGGGCAGGGGGCAGCCGATCACCCTCTTGGCTGTACGAACCCCCCCTACTGCTTGGCCGGTGTGGTGGGAAACCATGTGAGGATGGACTCACGATGGATCATAACGGTATAGGAGTTGGTCAGCATGTTCCTCGGCAGCCTGAACCTTTGAAGTTGCCGGAGGTTATACTTCCTCTTTGCAGCCTTTACGACGGCCGTGGTGTTCAGCTCCCACTTAAGGTCTTGCAAGGTGAAGAGTAGGGGACACTGAACACAGCCCTGCGGGGTAGCCCGTACTGGTGGACCTGTAGCTGGATATACACTTACCCAGCTTCACCTGCTATCACGTCAAAGCCTAAAGATAAAATAAGCTTGGCTGCAGTGTTAGCACAACAGTGCTAAGAGTGTTACCTGCATTGACTTTTAGTAGCGTTTGGCTAAGTTGTGGCAGTTGGGGATATTTGTGATAAATTAGGCCAATAAGCAAGCTAAGCACACTCCGCTGCATTTGCCTCCGGTGATACTGAGGCCTATAAAAAAAGACAGATAGGACCTAGGTGTAGCTCCATTAGAGAAGCCAAGAGACAACACAGGTTGAGGCTGGAGCATTACTACAACCTCACAACACCATAGTGCCCCTCCCAAAGAAAACCTAGTAACCTGTCTAATTCACTACCGTCCCATTGCAATAACCTCAGCTGTGATGAAGCGCTTCGAGAAAGTAGTCAGGAAATGCATGAAGAATGCAGTCCCGAAAAGAGGTGGGTATGGCCCTCTTCGACCCCCTCCAGTTTGCTTATAGTCAGAACCGCTCCATTGAGGTTGCCGTAAAGACAGTCATCCGTGCAGCCCTACCTCGAAAAAAATGGACACTTAATGTATGTTCAAATGCTGTTTATTGATTACACCTGTCCCGGTGCTATGAAAAGAATCTCTTTAAATTCCAAGGAGATGATCATCGACCCGAGGTGGAGAAAAGAGCAACTTGCAATGCTTGTCTGTTAGACTCAGCTGGAGAGGGTGACCACCTTCAAAATCTGCAATACTAACATCAGCAATGACCTCACATGGAACAACAAAACACAGCACATCATCGGGAAGATGACCCAACAGAGGCTGTATGTACTTCTTTCTCGTCGAAGTTGATAGATTTTGGAAACTGAACTGCTTAGCCATTTCTAAAGCGACGTAGAGGAGAGCATCCTGGCCAACTCCATCACAGTATGGGAAGGGAAGTGTACCATAGGACAGGAATGCTATACAGCGTGTCATTAAATGATGACCCAAATGAAAATAAACAATTATGTAACATCTGTGATAATCAAATCACTCCCAGTATCATATGTATAATAAGGATACGGTACTGTGCTCCTGTGCGCTCTCTCTTGAGGCTGCTGTATCAAAATTAGTCTGATTTTGTTTCCTTGCAGACAAATACCTCAGCATCTGGTTGGACAGCAGTCTGGATTTGAAATATCATGTCAATGCAGTTGTCAAGAAACTTAAGTTCACCAACGATTTCTTTTTTTTTTAGGGTGAAATCATGCGGCAAAGAGGTGGGTATGGCCCTCTTTCCATGGGTGAAATGTGCTCCGCCTTCTTGGACAATTCACCCTCGAAAAAGAGAAACTGGTCTCGAAGGCTTTGATTGATTGATTGAAATTGCATGGCACGTGTGTAGAGCTTCTGTTGAGTGCAGATTAGTTTTCACAGTAGAGCCTGCCGCATAACTTATTCACATCACCCTGCTGATCGAAAAGAAAAAAATAGCATCTACACAGAAGATTGTTACACTTAACAGTTTATTTAAGTATGTTAACTTTAATGTGAAAAATAGCAGTATCTCTTTCTGCTTCACACATTTTTAAACAATGTAACAATATGCAACCTGCAATTATTCACAATATAGAATAAACAAAATAGATCATTTAAAAAATTTCATTTAAACGACATTAACTAACAATGAAGACATTAAAATGGAAGCACAATTTCAAGGTTATGATAGCTGTATTGTTTTTAGCAGCAGATATTGACCTTAAATACCATTTCAGTTCTTTCATAAAGACACAAAGAATAGGTTTTCCCTTAGCAAATTTCAATTTGTGAACATAAAACTTGGTAAGAAAGATGATGGGGTTATTTATTTGTATTTATATGCAGTAAATAATAAGATGAGGAGACGAGAACCAGCAGTCATGTCACTCGACTCTCCACATACAAACTGAGTGTTTTGACATCAACTCCAACTCCCTTTGACTCTTTCATCTCCCTCAGCGACCATGCACCAATTTCTCTCAATTTAAAAGTCGAATCAAGTTTGGGACCACCACCAACAAATAAAGGAATTGTTTTACAATTATTATAGCAGCTTATATGCATCTTTGAACAACCCAGACCAAAGTGAAATTGAAACTTTTATTAAGGACCTAAACATTCCTCAATTAAATACACAAATTAAGACAGCCTTGATATTCCTTTAACCATCACAGAATTACATAACGCATTAAAAAGTATGCAATCGGGACTAACAGCTGGCCCAGACGGAATCCCCGTTGAATTCATTAAACATTTCTGCCAAATACTAGCACCTCTATTTTTCAGAACAGTCAAGGAGATAAACGTTAAAGGTCAAATTAGTAGCCATATGAACACAGCTTCAATTAAATTATTACTAAAGTCAGGAAGAGACCCCACTCTCCCAGCTAATTATCGGCCCCTATCACTGATTAATGTAGATTTCAAGATTATCGCGAAAGGCCTCGCAGCGAGACTTGAAAAGGTACTCCCGTCGATAATCCATTATGACCAGACAGGCTTCATTAAAGGTAGAAGTTCCACAAATAATGTCAGACGTCTGTTAAATTTAATAAGCATGTCACAACGTAAAAAAACTAAACGCAATCATCATGTCACTTGACGCAGAGAAAGCTTTCGATAAAGTTAACTGGGCTTTCCTGTTCTGATTATCCTACTCCTAGGAGTTTGACACAGGGGTGTCAAACTCATTTTTGTCTGGGCCGCATTGTAGTTAAGATTTCCCGCAGGGGGCCATTAGAACACTGACACCATAAAAATGTTTAATCACCAAATCATATTATTACCATTACACAACAAATTGAGGGATAACTAGTTTTGAAATCAGAAGACAAGGATAATAGTTTGTTCAAGTATTGTTTAAGTTACTGTAGAAGAAGGGTTTGGTAACAGAAAAATGCAATCTCTCAACATTATTGTTTATTATTATGACAATTTGTAATTTGGGTCCAGATTTTAGCAAAAATCACGGAAGTTGACGAGCATGATTTGCTTTCGCGGCCCACATAAAATGATGTGGCGGACTGCATCTGGCCCCCGGGCCTTGAGTTTGACACCTATGTCCAATAGGAAACATTACGTATTGAGGTCGTAATATTTCACCAAACTCACAGAGCTAACCAATCTAAATTATACACCACTTCCGGAAAAAAATCTCATCTGATTTAAGACGCTGGAATAACTTGCCGATATCACAACTGGGAAGAATAGCGACAAAAAAATGAAAACTTACCTCCAAATAAATTATTCATTTTCAATGATTCCATTTAAGACCACATTCAAATGGTTTCAAACCTTAAGATTCTGCTGTAATAAATAGTTATTCAAAAATATATGTATGCTCTCCCCAATCTGTCAGAATCCAGATTTCAAAATTAATAATATAGCCCTTCATTTTAGTACATGGGAACAACATGGAATGAATGAACTGTTCCAAGAATTCCAAATAATAGCCAGAAACTTTCTTCAATACAATAAATTAAAAGCAGCAATAAAAAAAAGAACACCAACACTCCAGAGCACCCGCGAACTGCCGGAGTTCGTCAAGCAAATAGTGAAGCTTCTCCTGCAAAGTAAAATCTCTCAAAAGTTTATAAATTAACATACTAAATCAATGCACTTACCAATCACCAAATGGGAAGAAGACCTTTCCATGTCTGCTGACCGTAGCTACTGGATACAGATTTGTAACAATACGTTTAGAATGACAAAAAACACAAATCTACAGTTTATGCAATATAAAGCGCTCCATAGAACACACTTTACTTAGTACACTATGCATAAAATGGGCTTCTGTCCATCTAATATATGCGTGCCATGCACCAAATATATTTTCATGCAATAGGGGAATGCACACCAATTCAATGCTTCAATTTACATAGTGAATTCCACCGCAATTCAGTTGTACAGTCGGGTTCACGACCCTTGTCCTGTCCTTCGCTCCAACACTCATATTTAATGTTTCATTGTTGTAGATAATGTAATGACTTACTTCTCTCATCCTGTTTACAATTAGTGATTTGTCTTTGGTCTTTGTTTCTCTCTCCCTTCTAGAAACTTTGTTCTGTTCGACTGATCAACTGATCGACTCTGATTCTCAATAAACTTCCATGATAATACAACCCCAATTCCAATGAAGTTGGGACGTTGTGTTAAACATGAATAAAAACAGAATTTAATGATTTGCAAATCAAGTTCAACCTCTATTTAATTGAATACACTACAAAGACATTTAATGTCCAAACTGATAAAATTTTGTTTTTAGCAAATAATCATTAACTTAGAATTTTATGGCTGCAACACGTTCCAAAAAAGCTGGGACAGGGTCATGTTTACCACTGTGTTACATCACCTTTTCTTTTAACAACATTCAATAAACATTTGGGAACTGAGGACACTAATTGTTGAAGCTTTGTAGGTGGAATTCTTTCCCATTCTTGCTTGATGTACAGCTTCAGCTGTTCAACAGTCCGTTGTCTCCGTTGTCGTATTTTACGCTTCATAATGTGCCACACATTTTCAATGGGAGACAGGTCTGGACTGCAGGCAGACAAGTCTAGTACCCGCAAGCTTTTACTACGAAGCCACGCTGATGTAACACGTGCAGAATGTGGTTTGACATTGTCTTGCTGAAATAAGCATGAAAAAGACGTCGCTTGGATGGCAGCATATGTTTCTCCAAAACCTGTATGTACCTTTCAGCATTAATGGTGCCTTCACAGATATGTAGGTTACCCATGCCACTGGCACTAACACAGCCCCATACCATCACAGATGCTGGCTTTTGAACTTTGTGTCCACAACAGTCCGGATGGTTCCTTATGCACCCACCTGTTCCCAATTAGCCTGCTCACCTGTGGGATGTTCCAAACAGGTGTTTGATGAGCATTCCTCAACTTTCTCATTTTTTTTTGCCACCTGTCCCAGTTTTTTTTTTTTGGAACATGTTGCAGCCATAAAATTCTAAGTTAATTATTTTTTGCTAAAAACAATCAAGTTTATCAGTTTGAACATTAAATATCTTGTCTTTGGAGTGTATTCAATTAAACATTATGACATTATTGACTGTCATTTACAAAGATTTATATTCAAGTTTCAAAAATGTCTCATTTCAACAACGGGGTTCACGGTTGTAAATCAAACACACATTTGTTCAAACAGTAAAGTAGTATTTGAAGCCGCAACATTTTCACATTATGAAATGTGTGTGTACGAAATGTCACCTTCAAAACATCTACAGGGCTTCACAGGTCTCGATGACTATCTCACTGTACTGAAAGCTGAGAGACCAAGTTATGTATTTGAAATAGAATCATGTTTAAAATGATTTTTTATTTTTTTATTTGTATTCTTTATTCTCTTTGCCAGTAGCAAGAAATCTCAGTGTCACTGACGCACGCAGTCTGGCAGTGATGGCCTTCCTCATTTTGGTGTCCTTCTTGCAGATGAGCGGCTCCACTTTACCGAGCAGGAAGTCGAAGTCTTCCACATCCATCCTGAGGAGATCTCGGAAGGGCCTCCTATCACGCTCCAGAAATGACGTCACACTTATACTTTAGACTCAAGTTTCTATTCGATTGACGTGCAGTGCTAGCACTAGCTAGCTAGCTACGATGTTGTCTGCTTGCTGGCGGTATTAAAAGTGCATGAACGTTACATTCAAGCTCTCCTTGAAGAATGGCTAGACCATATCGTCGACGTTTTTTTTCTTTCTTTTTGTCGTTCTTTTCAGCACAATCATAAGTAGCGCCTGTTCCTCCATGATTATTGTTGTCGCTGCTATGGTAACGGGCTACATCCGGTAGCGTTGACGCGACTTCCGGTCCCGCCTCCGCCGACAGTTTGATTTCACGAGATTTAGCCCGGTGATTGGCGCACTGTAGCTCACATAAAGCACACGAAAAAGGTGGTTTGCACTGCAGCAATAATACCACATATACACGTCGAACAATACAATGTATACGGCACATTTCGCGTGACACAAAAAAACTTTCGAAGTGATAAGAGACCGATTATTACAGGAGCTTCTACTTACTGTTTCCACTCGAAGCAGCCGTCAACTCAGAAGAAGGAGCTCAAAAAGAGGCGTGTCGTATATTCCGATTCATATGTGTGGAGCGGAAGCGGAAGTTGTCGGGTTGATCTCACTAAGTGCCGGGAAAATCCTCCGCCGGGCTTCATAGTGACGACGGCTAACAAAGCATGACGCTTTCGGTTACTGTGATTTGGGTTGTCGTCTGCTGCGTGTATACGTTCGTATTGTTTGCAGTAGTAGTCACCTCAAATGAAAACGTAACAGGTTACAACGTGAGTTCGACAGCATTTCCCGACCGGTATTTCGTAAACAAGGACTCTGTGGCTACTTCAGCGTTTACTTCGGCGAAGCCCACTGACGTTGACGCGAATTACAATGTCACCGAAGCGACAACTCGGCAAGCATTTAATACTGACCCCCTGCCTGTCTCCGGTCGTCTACCGACTCCCGCGGATGACGGTAACCGAGACCTCCACGATTGATTTCAAACGACTTGCTCTGTCCTTAAGGCTTCGCTGCTTCGTACAGTACGAGCGTCTCATTGTATTTTTACTGCCTGAAGTGAATATTAATTTCGTTTCTGAAGTCATATACGTAGCAAATACAGACATGAATGGTGTGGCGTTTATTTTTATTTTTTAAGTACACCCCCCCCCCCCCCCCCCGCCCCCCTGTATAGTTCCACACGTATTGCAGATTTATGGGTAATTTCCATATAATTTGATCAATAACGGCAAAGAGCATTTCGCTCGCCACCAATTGTGCAAGTTCTCCCACTTGTAAAGGTGAGAGAGGCCTGTCATTTTCACCATAGGTATACCTCACTATGAGAGACAAAATGAGGAAGGAGAAAAAATACAGAAACTCGCATTGTCTGATTATTAAAGAATTTATGAGCAAATTATGGTCGAAAATAAGTATTTGGGCACCTCCAGACAACGCAGACAATTTCTGGCTCTCACAGATCCTGTAACTTCTTTAAGAGGCTCCTCTGTCCTCCACTCGTTACCTGTATTAATAGAACTTTTTCGGTAAAAACTCGACTTGTCATCATGCGTTGGGGCTGCTTTTCTGCAAAGGGACCAGGACGACTGATCCGTGGAAAGGAAAGAATGAGTGGGACCATGTATCGTGAGTGAAAACCTCCTTTCATCAGCAAGGGAATTGAAGATGAAATGTGGCTGGGTCTTTCAGCATGACATGGACCCCAAACACATCGCCCGGGAAACGAAGGAGTGGCTTCGTAAGAAGCATTTCAAGGTCCTGGAGTGGCCTAGCCAGTCTCCAGATCTAAACCCCATAGAAAATCCTTGGAAGGAGTTGAAAGTCTGCGTTGCCCAGCGACAGCCCCGAAACATCACTGCTCTAGAGGAGATCAGCATGGAGGAATGGGCCAAAATTCCAGAAACAGTGTGAAAACCTTGTGAAGACTTACAGAAAACGTTTGACCTCTGTCATTACCTACAAAGGCTATATAATAAAGTATTGAGATGAAGTGTTGTTATTGACCAAATGCTTATTTCCCACCATAATTTGCTAATAAGTTCTTTAAAATGTGATTTTTCTGGATTTTTTACCCCCGCCCCCTCATTTTGTCTCACAGGTGAGGTATACCAATGATGACAATTACAGGCCTCGCTCATCTTTTTAAGTGGGAGAACTTCCACAATCGGTGGCTGACTAAATATGTTTTTTGCCCCACTGTGGCCCAATTAGTTTCCTTTTGAAAATCAATTATTTTGACTGATTTGAATATTTTAATCATTGGCAGTTGTTATCCTTCAAACTATCATAAATATTAAAAAAATATATATATTCAGAAGTAATATTTTTCAAAATTTTAACAAAAATCATGAAACTTTGTTTCGGACACCTAATGGTGAAGACGGTAAATTAAGTTGCATGATTTGCAACTTTTTCTGAAGATGCTAATTATATTTTTGTATATACATGATATTTCCGTTATTCCGATATGCTTTTTTTGTCATGAAAACTAACAAATTCAGTGTCTTTGTAGTGAATTTTTTGGTTCTTGTAAAAATGGTCCTTTTTTTGTCACGCAAGCTGTCTTTACCGTTAATGTCACAGGAGATAGACTCATGCTGTTGCAATACAGCATGAGGGCACTGTGAGTGCCAGGATGAGACGGGCATTTTGCATTCACATAATGGCAGACAGCAAATTATAAGGTTATTTCCGAGATATGTATGAATTTTTCAAAGTGTCGGAACTATTGCATGTCGTCATTATTGCAATTTTATAAAGATGAGTGCAATGTGTTTAATGAGAAGTTAAGATCAAGAATGCAATTTCATTAATTTTATTTATTTTAAGTTTGAAGGGCAACGTAAATTGTGTAACGCACACAATTTTTATGAAGCCGTTTATGTCTTTAGCGGTATGCAAGTTTGTCGTTACTGTTATAAAAAGACATTTACTGTCAAACGAAGGCGGCATAAAAGAATTGCTAAATTAGATTTTTGTTTTCTTCCCCAAGTGTCTTTACCAGAATTGATGAAAATTATATGAATATGACCCTTATACAGTATTTCTGTGTGCTAGTTGGCAGTGTATGTTCCTGTGATGAGCACAAAGGTGTCTGTGACATCAATTGCTGCTGCGACAGAGAGTGCAGTCAGGAGATCGCCCTGTTCACTGGCTGCTCAATGGTCACCGTCAGGCAAGTGTCCGCACACGTTTGTGGTGGTGCGGGTGAGACTGAATGTATTGCTAATTGTGGGTTGCTAGTTTTTTTCCACCATTTCAAACTGTTGCTTTTCCCACTCAAAAATGATTTTATGTTACCATGTGCTTGCACGCAAGAGCTCCAGTCTATTCACAACATTTGATCTGCATTCCTCATTGAGACCCAGAAATGTTGCAGACCATTCATTGAAAACAAAACAGAAAACTGGCTATGTCATGATACATTATTAGAGGATGAATACACAGCAGCTTGTGTTTTTTTTCTTTTTTCTTTTTTAATTGTTCTTCTTACAGTGGCAACAAGGAGTTGTGCAGCCATGCTGCAGCATCATATGGTTTGCAGTATACTGTAGAGGGCTACTCAGAGCTGCAGTCCTTTGTCCAGAAGGAGATTCGTCATCACAGTTTATGCATTCAGTCACATTATCGTAAGTCGAAATCGTCTTTGTTTTGATTAGAAATGATTTCGACATTTGTAGGTCTTCAACCTTAAAAACACAGCGTTCACATTGCATAAACACACTGACTATAGACAGCACAGTGGGGAATGTGGCTAACACATCTCGCTGAAAGTAAAAGGTTTTGGGTTTGTATCTGAGCTCGACCACTCACTGCGGATAACTGGTTTCCTCCCAAATTCACAAAACATGCATACAAGGTTAAGTGGACACTCTAAATTTCCAAGAGGTATGAATGTGAATTTGGATGACTGTATGCGCCCTGTAATCGACCGGTGACTGACTGCGACCTAGTTAAGGGTGGATCCCGTCTTATGCCGGAATTAAGCTGGGCTAGGCTCCAGATTCCTACAATAGAAAATGGATTGATGGATGGATATTAATACACATCAATCTACACCTTTTTTTAATCTTATATGAATCGTCAAAACTAACCTCCCCTCAAAAGTCTTTCAAAACGTGAGGCCAGTTCCTTTATTTGTGCTGTAAACCTGAACACATTTGTGTTTGGCATCAACCTTGAATATGAGATAAGAGATCAGCATTTGTGATTTTTTATTTCCAGGTATTTACATCTGGCTCTGCACAATTTAGAAGATTATTTGTAACAGAACAATGGATGAAGTCGTTGAAACAGATTTATGACTACTGTCGTGAACAACAGAGCTTTGAGCCCAAACTCAAGGCAAAAAGAGTTAAAAAAATATATATATAAAAAACAAATTAGCAATAGGCTGGGTTTAGTGCACAACCAGCCAATCAGATAAGGGAGAGGTATCCTGAAGATGTGAGGCAAAAGGCATTGTCGAGAAACAAACACAATCAGATGATATTCCATTCATTCAATAGCCAATATTTGTGCAATGGGTCTGTTATATTATTTTTGCCGCCATCTCTGAGCTTCACAATTGTTTTTTTTCCCCCACCCACAGACAGCACTCTGGTTTTAATGTTGGTTCCATCTAGTATACACATCTGGGGCAATAAAACACTTCTGTCAGTCACATGTTCTAATGCTTTTGCTCACATGAAACAAGCATATCTGCGGTCTCGCCGGAGACTGGGGTGCTGGGTGTCATCTTTTCATGGCGTGTCCGCTACACCTGTATTCATCTTTTGATTTTAAATAGCCCACATAAAAAAAAATAAAGGAATTGGCCTCACCTTTGGAGGGGATTGTATGTACAATTACTTCATGTAATTTGCTTCATGTCCAAATTTGTCTAGATTGCTAATCTAGTTATTTGTTTTAGGTGTTGATGGATTTTATTTTGCGGCCCCTACTCTGCCACTGGCCAGAAACTTTGACTCGCTCTTCAAACAGTTTAATAGGTTTGCTTTCAGTTCACCGGAGAATAATGACATGTCTACACGTACTCCTGCTGTGCTCCACAAATTTTATCAGGCAAGTATGTTTAAAGAAGTGAGAGTTTTGTATTTTCTGTCTTGACTTTTAGACACAATGGGCCTCATTCACTAACTGTGCGTACGGACAGATTTGTGCTTAAATTGTGTGTACGCAGGTTTGACTTACAAATCTGCGATTCATCAATATGTTGATACAGTGGCACCTCCATTTAACGGACCCTGATTTTACGGCTCTCGGAAGTAACGGACCGTCTGGACAGTACATCTGTCCAAAAATTGTTTCCAGTTGTCACGTAAACCGGCGCTGACAAAGTTTTAGTTCCAGAATTAGCAACTGTTGTTTAATGGCACTGTGGCGCAATACAGGCAGAGACTGGGATGCACGTATTTCCGGGTCTCAGATATACAACCCCTATTCCAATGAAGTTGGGACGTTGTCTTAAACATAACTAAAAACAGAATTGAATACACTACAAAGACACGATATTTAATGTTCAAACTGATAAACTTTATTGTTTTTAGCAAATAATCATTAACTTAGAATTTTATGGCTGCAACACGTTCCAAAAAATCTGGGATAGGTGGCAAAAAGTTGAGGAATGCTCATCAAACACCTGTTTGGAACATCCCACAGTTGAACAGGCTAATTGGGAACAGGTGGGTGCCATGATTGGCTATAAAAGGAGCTTCCCTGAATTGGGGCCAGGTTCACGTCTTTGTGAACAAGTGCGTGAGAAAATAGTCGAACAGTTTAACAGTTTGAGTTGTTCCTCAACGTACAATTGCAAGGAATTTAAGGATTTCATCATCTACGGTTCATAATATCATCAAAAGGTTCAGAGAATCTGGAGAAATCACAGCATGTAAGGGGCAAGGCCGAAAACCAACATTGAATGCTCGTGACCTTCGATCCCTCAAGCGGCACTGCATCAAAAACCGACATCAATGTGTAAAGGATATCGCCACATGGGCTCAGGAACACTTCAGAAAACCAATGTCAGTAAATACAGTTCGGCGCTACATCCGTAAGTGCAACTTGAAACTGTACTTTGTAAAGTAAAAGCCATTTATCAACAACACCCAGAAACGCCGCTGGCTTCTCAAGCTCATCTAAGATGGACTGATGCAAAGTGGAAAAGTGTTCTGTGGTCCGACAACTCCACATTTCAAATTGTTTTTGGAAATTGTGGACGTCGTGTCCTCCGGGCCAAAGAGGAAAAGAACCATCCGGACTGTTATGGAGGCAAAGTTCAAAAGCCAGCATCTGTGATGGTATGGGGCTGTGTTAGTGCCAATGGCATGGCTAACTTACACAACTGTGAAGGCACCATTAATGCTGAAAGGTACATACAGGTTTTGGAGAAACATATGCTGCCATCCAAGCAAAGCGTAAAATACGACAACGGAGACCCCGGACTGTTGAACAGCTGAAGCTGTACATCGAGCAAGAATGGGAAAGAATTCCACCGACAAACCTTCAACAATTAGTGTCCTCAGTTCCCAAACCTTTATTGAATGTTTGTGTTTAACACAACGTCACAACTTCATTGGAATTGGGGTCGTAAAATATGACTAGATGCAACCAACAGACGTTCCTCCTGTGGCTACGTGGTGGTCATTTTGATATTGGCGACATTCCATCCAAGGCAATGCATTGACATTTGGCAGCCATGTTGAATGTGATAAAATTTACAGGCTATGCATGATGGCAATGCTATCTGTTGTCACATAGTGCTCTACGTAGTGAGAGCGCACATGGCTGCGTGTTAACTTATCAATGTGCATGTGTATTTGTGTATTTGTGTGTCCTCGCTACAGCTCTCTTGTGTGCAGTCTGACGTCACTCAACGAGCAGAAAGTGTGATCAGACCGCTCGCATTTCCTAGTTTTTGCCAGGCTTCAGTATTCTTTCTAATCCCTGTGATATGAGTTATATATTTTTCTGTGATTCTGGATGCACAAATGTGATATGAATTGATCTATTTACACACACACTGCCACTGGCGTGGTTGAATTGTGACGTACTCCGTTCGGCGTATATGGCTCGTATTTTTTCTTTTGCTTCCAATGCTAATGTCATACATTTTTTTGAGCTACAAATGCTTATTTGCTGTGTTATATTTATTGATGATCATGTATTTTAACAGCGTATGCTGTGTTTGGTGCTCCTCTGCTCTTAAATTGTTTTTGTATATGTATGTTTTGTGCCACATTCCCTGATTTAACTTTGGAATTAATTCAAAATGATTAACATAAGGCGATATGTGGTCAGCTTCTATGTTTAGAAAGCTTTTCGATAATAACAAATTTTTAAAGATAGGATAAAGATTAAGAAAGTGATTAAAGTTTTGGATCAGCCGTCTCTTGTGACATAAACTTCCCTCATTGGCTGAGATGCACTTGACGGATGTCCGGATAGGGGATTAGGGGTGCAGTTTATGCAGATTGCAACTCGCAGTCACAAGCCCATCATATAGAATGCATTCTGATTCATTAACATCCGCAAGGTGGTGTGAAGACGGTGCTGTTGCGTGTACGCTCACCTTGTTCGCAGGGTGAGAACATTTCTATAGTACTACAGTAGTATAGTTCTATTTATTAGTGAATGGGGCCCAATATTATTTAGGATAATCTATGTTTGATTAGCAAATTGTTGGTTTCTTTCTTTCAGTATGGAGATGCAATGATGTCCGCTCAAGTCAATGGAAAAAGAGGAATCTTTTGCCTGCCAGCTACCAGTGTTTCTTTCCAATGCGTTGACCAGAGTCCTGCAGGTAGTTAATACTATTCACACTCACACTTGTATGAACATACTTGACAGGATTGGTTTGGTTAAAATAGTTCCGGTAGTGCTATTTGTTTGATCAAGTGTGAATGTTATTTTTCAAAGTGCACAAAAAGTAGAGCGAAGTGGGAATGTTGGTGAGGGTTGGGCCCATTCAGATTAAATGTGAACACTACACGGCCCAGTGCTCAACATGAATGAGTGCATCCACTTTAAAACGTTGCCTTTTTATCCATTTCACAGTGGTGAAAAAAACTAATTTCGGAATATTGATGATAAGACTCACCTGTGGATGAATTCTTGTGAATCACCAGTTCAGCTCGTCATCACAACTCAGCAAACATCAACAGCTTATATAGCACTAGCAACATGTTTTTGACACCAATAAAACAAAACTTTGTGTCTGTGTGTGTGTGTGTGTGTGTGCGTCCGTGCGTGCGTGTGTGTGGGTGTGCGTGTGCACGTGTGTGTGTATGAAGTGTGAAGGTATTTAGAGATGGAGAAGTAGGAAAAATGAGAAGACAGATGAAGCTGAAAGGTAGAACTTTGTTAATTAGAAATATTTGTGCAGGTTTTTCCCTCTACAAAACCAAATTGTTGTGTTGTATTTAAATATTTAATTTGATATTCGATAACTAAAAAATGATGGCAGTGCTTTCACTGCATAATTGAAAGATATTGATATTACTGTGGTAGTAAAAAAAAAAAACATGACTATCTAATGATTTTAGATACGCTCCACTGGTGCAGTTAAGAATATAAATAGAATTAGTTTTATTTTAAAGATGCTGCACCCAACTAAAGTACATTTACTGTAGTTCAGCTACTTTTGCCGTTCTATTATAGTTTAGCTTGCTACATTTCTCTGGTGGGCATCTTTAGTGGAGTGAACCTGCATGTAATGTAGAATAATTTATGGCTTAGTTCACTATTTTTTTACAACTAGTTTGTCCAAAACTGAGTATGGCATATTTAATAATAATTCTGAAAGGTATGGTAATTTCTCGTGTATAATGCAAATTGTTTTCCCTCCCAAAAATTGCCAAAAGTCAATTGTGCGCATTATACATAGGTATAGGGGGAAATGGAAAAAACCTTCAGATTTTGTAATATATACCGCCATCTAAAGGTTTTGAAAAAGCTGTACACTTTCATTCCAATATGCCACCGAGAGGTAATGAGAAAGGTGCACACTTTCATTCTAATATACCACCGCCACCTAGAGGTTGTGAAAAAGGTGTAGCCTACACTTTCATTCCAATATGACAGGGGTACGTATGATTGCATATATGTACAGTTGTGCTCCTAAGATTACATACCCTGGCAGACTTTGTGAAATATTGTTTTTTTAAAATACAACTGATGACTGAACAATAACCATCATTAATTTATTTGATTGTTTTGTTTAATGATCATGCTTTTCTGAAATGCTTGACAGTTTAATTTGAATCCCATTAAAATAAAATTAAATGTGTTTCGCCTGGCCCTTCATGTTTTCTTTAAAGAATTGTACCCATCTTACAAATTCTGCCAGGGTAATCAAACATATGAGCACAGCTGTGTGTTTTCTCATTTACTAAATAAAAGTAGGGGTGTGAATTTCAAAATAATTGCAAGTAAATCAAAAGAATTAACTGTTCAAATAAAGTGCTTAACTTCAGTATAATTCTTTGAAAAAACTAGCAAAATACAGATAATCCTTCATGTTTTGAGCATATGGGTAGAAGCAAAATCATGCATTGTAAAAATGCATTATACATAGGTAGAAGGGTTTTCCAGAATTTTGAGGTCAACTTTGGAGGTGCGTATTATACATGGGTGCGCATTATACACGACAAATTACGGTTATTATTTTCATTATAATTGCATTATTTTCACGACCATAAGGCGCACTTAAAAGTCTTAAATTTTCTCCAAAATGGACGGGGCGCCTTATAATGCGGCACGCCTTATGTGTGCACAGAGTTCCCAAATCTGTAAATGTTGTTGTGTGATGAGCGCTCCGCTTGACTGACTGGGAGCATTTCCTGCCGGCACGCTGCTTGTATAGACGAAAGGTGGACGTGACTGAGGACAGCATGCGGACGTTAAAGGCTGCGTGTGACAGGACGCTAAAGTCACGGCCCTGTAGGTATATAGCGCCGGTATGTGCATTGCGCAAAACAACATCGGTTTGGCTAAGGACCCCCGAAAATGGCACCTACGAAGCACAGTTTAAACTGCAAGCTATCAGTTACGGGGAGGAACATGGGAATCGAGCAGCTGCAAGAGAATTCAAGATCAATTAATTCATGGTTCGCAAGTAGCGGAAGCAGGAAAACGAGCTTCGCCAAGAAGACGAAGCTGAGTTTCCGCGGAACCAAGGCAAGGTGGCCCGAGTTGGAAGACCAATTCGAGCAATGGATTAATGTTCAAAGAACAGCCGGGAGAAGCGTCTCTAAAGTCACGATTCAACTGAGTGCAATAACTCAAAGCTTTCCATCATTCCGGGAGGCTTGACGAAGAAACTCCAACCGCTGGACATCGGTGTAAACAGGGCGTTCAAAGTGAAGTTGCGAGCGGCGTGGGAGGGATGGATGACAGATGGCGAACACAGCTTTACTAAGACTAGGAGGCAGCGCCGGGCGAGTTATGCCACAATTTGTGAATGGATTCTGGATGCTTGGGCTAACGTGTCTGCTTGCACTGTTGTTCGAGCTTTCGTAAAAGCCGGCATTATTGCCGAACGGCAACGAGACTGACTCCGACAATGACGAGAGGGAACCTGGCGTGTTTGATAGAGAACTTGCCCAGCTGTTCATTTCGGATACAGAAGATGAGGACTTTGATGGATTTGTGGACTAGAGCAGTGATTTCCAAACTTTATGGAGCCAAGGAACATATTTTACAATCGGAAAATCTCACGGCACACCAACAAACAAAGATGTCACAAAATGTTTCACATTAATTTCTGTATGTACGTCCTGGCATTGAATAGAAAACCATTCATTTGTTCTGTCTGTCACTATGTCTCACTGGCATAAATAGATGAACAAAGATACATTATTTATTGTAAGTGTAATTTTTTGAGCAATTAAGTACACAAGACCGAGACTGTCTGTTGTCGTGCAAGAGCGGCTCCAAATACCGGAGATAAATTCCTTGTGTGTTTTTTGGACATACTTGGCCAAATAAAGATACATATAGGCAAGAACTTAAATGCACGGTGAAAACAGGGAAAAAGTGGACCACCGAAGCAAAGATAGAACTTCAAAGCTGTCTAGACTGCACAGACTAGAGTCTCTTTGAAAATTCAGCTGGCAGGCTGGATGAATATACGGACACTGTCACATCCTGTAACAGTTTCTGTGAAGAAGTGTGTGTACCAACAAAGTCATTTCGCACGTTCCATAACAACAAACCGTGGTTCACTGCCAAACTTAAGCAACTTTGGCAGGCTAAAGTATCGAAGTGGGAATAGGGCCCTGTATAATCGCGCTAGAAAGCAGCTGACTAAAGAAATTAACATTGCAAAGAGAATCTATGCAGTAAAGTTAGAAAAACTGTTTACCGCTAACGACTCTAAATCAGTCTGGCATGCATTACAATCGCTAACCAATTACAAGCGACCTATCCTCCAAGCTGAAAACAATAAAAGACTAGCTGACGACTTGAACCCCTTCTACTGCAGATTTGAAAAGGACACTTTCACAACCCACACCCACCCAGCCGCACCACCGACCACCATCACACCTCTGACTTCTGCGTTGACCATCCACAAACAGGATGGGAGATGTATCTTCAAACAACAAAAGATTAACAAAGCGGCAGGCCCAGACCTTGTGTCCCCATCCTGCCTCAAAGTCTGCACGGACCAGCTCGCTCCAGTCTTCACACAGATCTTCAATAGATCTCTGGAACTGTGCGAAGTACAATCCTCTTTCAAACGCTCCACCATCATCCCAGTCCCCAAGAAACCTGCAGTATCGGGTTTGAATGACTACAGGCCTGTCGCCCTGACATCTGTGGTCATGAAGTCCTTTGAGGTCAGCTCTGCGGATGATGCAGTCAACATGGGACTGCACTTCATCCAAGAACACCTCGACGGCGCGGGGACCTATACGAGGATACTGTTCGTTGACTTCAGCTCTGCGTTCAACACCATCATCCCCAAACTCCTCTTCTCCAAGCGTCTCCAGCTCAGCGTCTCGCCTGCCATCTGCCAGTGGATTTACAGCTTTCTCACGGGCAGGACACAGCAGGTGAGGCTGGGGGAGGCCACCTCATCTACAGGCAACACCAGCACAGGGGCGCCCCAAAGTGTGTCCTCTCTCAGCTGCTCTTCTCTCTGGACACGAACAAAGACGGGGACGAGTCTGCGTATCGACAGGAAGTGGAGCGGCTGGAGCTGTGGTGCGGCCGACACAACCTGGAGCTGAACACCCTCAAGACTGTAGAGATGGTTGTGGACTTCAGGAGGCATTCCTTTGCACAATGATCATTGCACCGGACTATTGTTCTATTAGTCATTTCAAACTGCTCTAATTGCTCGGGGACTCTGCATCTTTTTGCACAATTGTCCAAAAAAATAAAAACTCTACGAGCTTTACCTCATTACTGGCAACCTTTTATTGCTCAGTGACAGTTTTTTTTTCTTTATGTCTCAAACATATTCTCTGTCAATTGACTGTGGTGCTAGAGCGGCTCCAACTACCAGAGACAAATTCCTTGTGTGTTTTTGACATATTTGGCAAATAAAGATGATAATCATTCTGAAATCAGGAATTCAAAAAAATAGAATACTGTGAAGAAATCAGCCCAAATTTTGCAGGCCATAAATGTTTTAAATGGAGTGTCACACACTAATATTCTACTAAACTCAAAGCACCTGCACAGGTTTCCCCAGGTGTCATTAAATTGCTTCAGTTTGGTTCAATTGTCTCAGTTGGGTTCAATATGGGGAAGACTGTAGACTTGACAACTAGCCAGAAGATATTATTGATACCCTCCATAGGAGGGGTAAGGGACAAAAGTTCATAGCTGTTCACAGAATGCTGTGTCCAACCATATCAATGGAAAGTCCAGTAGAAGGACAGAATATGGCAGGAGAGGATGCACCAGCAAAAGAGATGACCTGGGGCTTCAGCGGATTATCAATCCGAGAAGATTAAAAAATCTAGCAGAGATACAGAAAGAGAGGAATGAGGCGGGAGTCACAGCTTCAAAAACCACCACAATCAGACGCATCCGGGAGATGGGCTACAACTGTCGGGTTCCTCGGGTCAAGCCACTTCTGAGCTTGTGCCAACGTAGGAAGCTTCTGGACTGTTGGCCAGTGGTCCAAGGTCCTCTTTTCCGATGAAAGTAAAGTCTGCCTTTCATTCGGGAATCAAGGTCCAAGGATTTGGTGGAAGACAGGTGAAGAACAGAACCCAAGCTGCTTGAGGTTCAATGTGCCACTTCTGAGCCTGAGCCAATGTAGAAAGTGTCTCAACTGGGCCAAGGAGAAGAAAGACTGGACTGTTGGCCAGTGGTCCGAGGTCCTCTTTCCCGATTAAAGTAAAATGTGCCTTTCATTCGGGAATCAAGGTCCAAGGGTTTGGAGGAAGACGGGTGAAGAACAGAACCCAAGCTGCTTGAGGTCCAGTGTGAAATATCCACAGTCAGTCATGATTTGGGGTGCAATGTCCTGTGCAGGTGTTGGTAAACTCTGCTTTCTTAAATCCAAGGTCCCAGCAGCAGTCTACCAGAATGTTTTAGAGGACTTCATGATTCATTCTGCTGAGGATCTGTATGGAGATGCAGATTTAGTCTTCAAGCAGGACCTGCTTCAAAAATGTCAACAATTGTTTGTTTTTTTCTGTCAATATGGGGTGCTGTGTGTACATTAATGTAGGAAAAATTAACTTAAATGATTTTAGCAAATGGTTGCTAAATGAAACATTTAAGGGGGTCTGAATTCTTTCCGTACCCACTGTATATGAAGCAGAACATTTTGCATGAGGTAATTACAGCCTTAAAAAAGTCAACGTCATAACATATGTCAGATATACTTGAACCAGTATGACAGATATACTTGAACCAGTGACTGACCTGCGGCCTTGCAGGTTGGTTCAAAATGACCTTGTTGGGAAAAAAAAAAAAAAAAAAAAAAGGCTGAATGCAGTCTCAGGCATGGCTGCTGGTGTGAAAGTGAGCTCACCAAACTGATGAGCTTTTAGTGGACCTAAAGGCCCTCAACCGATAAGAGGGAGATAAATTCAAACCAACCAATCAGAGTAGAAATTCAAACATCAATAACAACAACAATTTTTGAATTTGGGGCAGACCCTCCTTTGATCCATGCACAAGCACACACGAATACACGCTGCATGAAGTTCATGAACGCTGATCTCTCGACCAATTGAAGTGCAGGATTTCAAATAATAACACTTAAAGCAGAAATGTTGAATTTCACAGCCACACAGACACGTAATACATTCATATCTGCACACACATACTTTGTATTTTGGGGAAGTAAAACTTAGTAACATAAAAAACACGTTTTGTCAGAATGGTCCCATTGAACCCGCGCACACAAATGCACGCACACATACAACTCGTATAACAATCCCAACTCGCCAACATATTTTTTTGTGGCATAAAATGTGTGAAATTGCATCACGGTGCCATTTTGAAGTTATACATGTGAATAACCCCTTCTGCATCCTTTGAGTTTATCTTGGGCCATTTTCTCAGTTTGTCTCTAAAATCTCTTTGGATGTTAACGTTGGTAAAGCCTTTGCTATCGATCTTTATATGCCTCTCCATCAGTGCAATAAAATGTGCCCTCAAGACATGTTTGTGCTCAGCCTGCGCGGTTCCTTTTTAGCAAATTAATTTTATCAGCAGGTGAAATGCCTTTGCAGTCTACAAGTGAAGTGAATGAGGCCTTCCATTCAATGTAGGTGATTGGAAAACTGAGCATTGGCACTGGGATTCCGTTTATAGCTATGTTGTCTTAGATTGCTTGGGTCAATTGGGAAATGTCTGTTGGAGGTGCTTGTGTGGCAACTTGAGGGTCCGGATAATACACATTGGGATGGCTATGTTGCGATGAATGGGGGAGCTAAACCACTAGGGGGTGGTGGTGCCTCGTCTACTGATTGGTGTTACACAGTGAAATGCATATTGTTCTGCATTTGCTATTTGTCCATGTGCAGGCTCATTTCTCAGGTTTAGCACGAGCCGCTTAGTGAGGTGTTCTGGGCTTGTGCCCCTGGGAGAAAGCCCCTGGGATGACCAAGGACACGCTGGAGAGAGTACAGACCCTTTCCAAAAAATTGGAATATCATGGAAAAGTTTATTTATTTCCATAATTCCATTCAAAAATTTCAACTTTGATAGATCAAAGATTCAGGGCCCACAATTTAAAGAATTTCAAGTATTTATTTGTTTATTTTTACATAATTTTGGGCTTCTACCGCATAAAATCCATGAAAAGATTTTGAATACTGTGAAGAAATCAGCCCAAATTTTGCAGGCCATAAATGTTTTAAAGTGAATGTCACACACTAATCATCTACAAAACTCAAAGCACCCGCACAGGTTTCATTAAGTTGCTTCAGTTTGGTTGACTATGCTGAGGATCTGTATGGAGATGCAGATTTCATCTTCCAGCAGGAACTGGCCCCTGCCCATCCCGCCAGAAGCACCAAAACCTGGTTTGATGCCCATGCCATCACAATACTTGACTGGCCAGCCAACTTGCCGGATCTAAACCCCATTGAGAATCTTTGGGGTATTATCAAGAGGAAAATGAGGGGCACCAGACCCAAAAACAAAGAACAACTGACAGCAAGCATCAAGGAAATCTGGGCTTCCATAACTGATTTCTTCACAGCATTCAAATTTTTTGATTCCTGATTTCGTGGTTTTTATGAGCTGGAATAAACTTTTCCATGATGGTCAAATGTTTTGGAAAGGGTCTCTATGTCTCCCGGCTGGCCTGGGACTGTCTCGGGATGCCCCCCAGAAGAGCTGGACGAAGTGAGGGAGCGAGGAAGGAGAGGGAAGTCTTAAACTGCTGCCACCACGACCCGACCCCGGACAAGTGAAAGAAGATGGATGGATGGATGGATTATTTTGACAGAGAGATATTTGTCTGTCAGTGTAACTAAATTCCAGTGTCCTTTTTTTTCCCGCAGCGTTCCTAGTGGACAGGAGAAGTCGTTGTTCCCGGCGTGTAGTTCTGAAAGAGGACTGCGGCTCTCTACAAGCCCTCAGCCTAGATACCTACACGAACGTCATGCTCTATGCTGTGAGTGTCATTGCTATAGTGTGCTTGTCAGTTATTGTATTGCACTGAGTTAATAATAGTTTCATACATTAGTGTCCCTTTTTGGGTTACTGGATATGTTGACCTTCCAGCACTACATCCTGTGGCTGCAGTTTCCAGCTTGCTGGTGTGTGCGTGACTGCGTGTGCGTGCAAGCGAATGAGAGAATGTCATTATTTCATTCCTTATTTTTTATTTTGTTGTTACAGGGGAAGGATGAAGATGCCACTGTGAGTATGCCCATTTTGTGTTCTAATGAAAAATGACACAGCAAAAGTGTGAGAGCAAATTGGTAAAAATGTTGCTATATTTGGAGTGCGTAGCTTTTTTTTTGTGTAAAAAAACCAAACATCCTTCATTATCCTTCATCCTTTGTTTTTTAAGCAAAATTCCAGCTCCTGGAAGGGTTCTGGTCGTCCCAAACGTCTTCCATTTAAGGATGATGGAGGCCACTGTGCTCTTCGGAACCTTAAGTGCAGTAGAATTTTTTTCGTAACCTTGGCCAGATCTGTGCCTTGCCACAATTCTGTCTCTGTGCTCTTCAGGCAGTTCCTTTGACCTCATGATTCTCATTTGCTCTGACATGCACTGTGAGCTGTAAGGTCTTATTTAGACAGGTGTGTGGCTTTCCACATCAAGTCCAATCAGTATAATCAAACATAGATGGACTCCAATGAAGGTGGAGAACCATCTCAAGGATGATCAGAAGAAATGGACAGCACCCAAGTTAAAGATATTAGTGTCACAGGAAAGGGTCTGAATACTTTTGGCCCTGTGATATTTCAGTTTTTCAGTTTTAATAAATCTGCTAAAATGTCAACAATTCATTTTTTTCTGTCAATATGGGGCTAATTGTGATTAGCCACAATTCATGATTTAACAAGGCAGGTAATTACTTTTTCACACAGGGCCGTGTAACTTTCCCCCCTCCCCCCCTAAGAAATCACCATTTAAAAACAGCATTTCAAGTTCACTTTAGTTATATTTGTCAGATATTTACATTTTTCGATCATAAAGTGTGGAAAGTATGCACAAATATAACAATTTGAGAAGGGGGGCAATACTTTTTCTCAGCACCGTATGTGAGTTATTGCTGCCACATTTACCTCAATTAGTCTATAAAGGTGACTGTATCAGAGATGTGCAGGTGACTAACTGGACCACACTGACCTTCAAACAAAATCTGCAATGCACTGAATCCGCAATAACAAATGAACCGCAATATAACAAGCCAGACAATGAAAAAAATTGCATTCTATGAAATCATGGTTCAAAATAGTCAAGAATTGAGACATTCTTTCAGATTCCAGATGCTGTTGGTGTGGCACTGAGAGCATCTAAAAACCCCGACTCACCCTGTCAATCAAAGACACGCACGTCCGGCACCTCTGCCTCGTAGCACAACGTGTCAGATGCAAGACACGTCACCCAAATAACAGAAAACACATGAAACTTCAGGGAAGATGTATTTGTGGGCGAGTTTCATGGCCAGCTGCACGCTATACTGGTCGAACAGAGTGCAGTTTATGTATGAACAAAGATGTGGAAAATGGGGTGCCGGGAGCCCCCGATATGTGCGGCAGGCAACTGTGAGGCTAATGGCAACCCGTAACGCTGCGCCGGCAACTTCTCTAACTGCTGTCTGGCTTTCGATGGGCTCGGTTCGCCGGTGGCAGACGCAAGACACGTTGCCCAAATAACGCCAAAAACACAGTACACTCCATGGAAGATGTATTCGTCAACTGCGCACTTTACTGGTAGAACTTCGTTTATGAACAAGGAAGTTGCAATTCTGCCGAATTTTTAAGCCATAGCTCAACAATTCAGTACTATATTGTTCTTAGTCTTTGCACAGGCTTTCAGCACTTATCTTCAAACATTGAATATATTTAGAAACAAAATATTGGTTTACATTTTGGGGGTCTTTAAAAGAGGGTGCTGGCTGCCGAGATACTATATCAGCGACTTGCAGGTGATTGGTTGTCAACTTGTTTGGAAATGTCTCTGAGGCATCGTCAGGGTGAGAGCGCAAGCAGTATTTTGGTCTCCCAGGCGACCGATCAGTCTCGGCAGTTGCAGCGACGTCTCCACCAGTGAGATGGGCTGTTTACACACAGGGACCATTCGGCCTCTGTTACAGCTCAAATACTACCTCCGGAGGTAGAATATTTGCAGGAGGACTTTGTCACCCCGTTCTGTGTCAGTATCATTTATATATAGAACATTGACACAGTAACGAGGCAGAAGAAAAGATGGTATTTACAGGCTAAGTCAAAAGGAGCTCTTAAGGAAAAGATGGTACAGCTTCACAGATCATTGGTACTTTGAAATAATACACTGATACTTAAGCCTGTTTTAAAAAAAGGACAATACATGATTGACCTTCGTATGTGTGATTCCCAGCTTGTTCCTATGAAGATGGCTTCAGTCATATTGCAGTCTTTAGATGGCACCCAAAATGAAGTCAGGATCGATGGAGAGAAAAATAGGAGGCCATATCTCATTAATTCAAATGTGTGCGCAAATGTTGTGTTGAAGGTGAGCATCACACAACGTTTTGACTTTGACAACTTCTCCAGTTTAAACATTTCTTTTTTTTGTTTTCTCAGGTTATATATTTGGTGACGTACAATATGGCAGGCCAAATAGTGAATGCTGCAGTCCGTCTGCTGCTTGGGAATTTTCATGTCACACCACTTACCCTGGAGCAAGAGTTTTCTGTCCAATTTTTTCAGGTATTATTTTTGTATGTTTTTTAATTTTTCAGCTTATCAAGGTGTTATTGTTCTAATATGGGATCTGATTGGCTTTTGGTTTAGAAAAAGAATTGCTGATAGGAGATGAACAAGATTTACCATCTATTGCGTTATAATTACTAAATTGAAGCACATACCCTCAAACACATCGAAATGACGTTAAATGGTGCTTTTTGCTCAAACAAGCCTTGGAATGGAACAATTAGTGTATTAACATATGCAGTATTTACCCAGTATTTATTCAAAATAACATAAATGTTCATCTAATTAAAGCTTGTAGGATCCAAAATCAGTTGGAAAACACTGGAAAGAACCTCAGATGAGCTGGCCACCATGCATACATTTTACATTTTTACTCATTGGTGTTTCTCAAGGGGCGGCACGCCGGCCGACCGGTTAGCAAATCTGCCTCACAATTCTGAGGGTTCAAATCCTGGCCTCGTCTGTGTGCAGTTTGCATGTACTCCGCGGGCCTACGTGGGTTTTCTCTGGGTACTCCAGTTTCCTCCCACATCCCCAAAAACATGCGTGGTAGGTTGATTGAAGACTCTAAATTGCCCGTAGGTGTGTATGTGAGTGCAAATGATTGTTTGTTTATATGTGCCCTGCGATGTAAAAAACTAAAATAATACCGTTAATACGGTAAGTTTTGTCCGAAAATTTTTATACGTATCCTGAATTCTCTTCTTCAAAAAGTCGTTCGTAACCCAAGATTCCACTCTGCTCACCTCAGTACATTTCTGTTCGGTGTCTCCCACAGGACCGGAATGTGAATGGCATGAGCGGGGGAGGGATAAAGTTCAATGAACACTTACCGAATGTAATAAAATTCAAATATTTCAATAAAAAAAATACAGTCGCTTAAATAAATAAATAACCAGAACTCTGAGGAAGATGTGCTCAGCAGTCACCCACTGTGCCTCAGTCTCAAGTCTCAGAACACACAACTGAACTGTTTTCGAGGTTATGTTTGTTTCATGATGGCATTTCACATATATGCACTATTAATAAGTGCTCCCAGCAGGATTTTCCCACTGAGAAATACAAACAACAATGACTGTGGCCGTTCCACTTTAAGCGCCATTTGTTCCAAATGTTCTCTTCCTTTTTTCGGTCATTTTTCTGATCTTTCTCTGTCTTTAACTCGACTTCCACACTGAGTCTCTTTGTCTCTCCCCTGTTGCGTTTCTCCTCGTCTCTGTCTGGGAGCGCGCAGTCGGTGATGCTGATTTGATTCGCTGAAGGGGTGGCTGAACTCGCTCGCATGTGATTTGTCGGTACAGTTCGGCACGACCGTAAAGCCTGTAATATGCTGCTGTGCCGCTTAGAATAGAAGTGCCCCGTATGTCTTGAATCATAATCATTCTTTTTTGGCTATGGTGTTGGTCTGCATGGGACTGCTTCTGGGTCCGGACATGGACTGCTATCCGCCAGTTATTGACCTCTGTTTTAAACAATGTCGCCTCGATCGAGCGAGCCAGAGCGAGCTCTTTAGCTCCTTAGCTATGCGATGCTCGGCGCTGTAGCTTTGGTTCGCTTCTTGTTTTAGTCTTTTTGCAGCGTAATCCTGAACTCAAAAGGTCCTGAAGACTGTACTTTTGCCCAACATGGAGTGGCGTTTCCAAGCGCAAATACAGTACACACAAATGCAAAAAAAAAAAAAAACAGCACTGTGACATAATTATGCCGACTGGAGCCGCTTCACTGATGTGGGTAAGGATCGATACGATATGTGGATACATTTTATCTTAAACTATCACATTCAAAACAATTCTTATTCACTAAAGCTTCCTAGTCATTAAATCCTAATCTTTTACATTTTCACATGGATGGCATGTTTCTAGAACATTCATAGCATACAAGAGCTCCCACAAAGTAACGCTTTGGAATCGTAAGTGCGTCACACAGAATGACGCCGTTGGAACTTAGAAAAAACAAACTTTCTGTGCCCTTTTTATGCATATTTAATAGTTGACTCCAACACCTAATACAGTCGTGCTCACCACTCTTGGCACCCAGGAAGTTCACAGGTAAGTACTAAATGTGGAATATCTCCTGAAGAAAATGAATCAACGGAAGCAACATTTTTCGATAGAGAACTTTTGTTTGATACAAAAGAGCAAATGATAAACCATATTTTATGGAAAGATAAAACAAAAATAGAGCTTTTTAGCAATGCACACAAACAGTATGTTTACAGACAGCGCAATGAAACCTTTAAACAAAAGTTCACCCTGCCAACAGTCTAGGAAGGTGTAGGATCCATAATGCTGTGGGGCTGCTTTGTTACATCTGGTACTGGAGGCCTTGACTGTATCACAGGTATCATGAAATAAGAAAATTATCAAGCCTGTGGGGCGGTGGCGGGGGTGGCATTGGGTCCCTGCGGCCTCCTCCAGGTGGACGATTGTGGCGGCTCAGTGGGGCCGGCGGACCGCCCTGGCTCCCTCGGTGTGGGACGTGTCCCGTCCGCCGGGCTGCTCTCGAGTGGACTCCTGGACCCTATCCCGCCTCTCGATCGATTGAGTGGGGTCCTCAGCCACCGCAATTAAAGAACACTTCTGTCAGTCATTGTGCATGCGAAACGGTGTCAATTCACTTGCATGTGCCCCCAAGCACACACCCCTGGGACTTTTTCGCTGGGTATGGGGCCACTCCCTTATTACCTGTATGACCAGGTAGGAAGTAGAGCAAATGAGGTCGATGCATGCTGCTCTCTCCCAGATTCTACCTCCTTACAGGTCCCAAGCCGGAACGACTCAATCAACTACTTCCGCCTCATATTTTTATTGCAAAGTCAATATTATTTACCTTATTAATGCAACGAAAATTATCATCTTGACTGCATCATAAATGTAAACAATAGCAATAATAATACAAATACAAATGTGATTACCCTACTTCAGGGGTGTCGCATGCAGTATAATTTGTGTTGCACACAACACCTTTAACCAGATCACACACATGCAGGCATGCAAGGATTGATTCAGATTTATCCATCCATCCATCCATTTTCTGAGCCGCTTCTCCTCACTAGGGTCGCGGGCGTGCTGGAGCCTATCCCAGCTGTCATCGGGCAGGAGGCGGGGTACACCCTGAACTGGTTGCCAGCCAATCGTCTGTCCTTTAAAAACTTTGTTCCGACTGAACGCCTGTAATTATCAATAAATATCCATCGGAGTAGAAACAAACTACAGCGGCAGCTTAAAAAGTCCCATGTGACACAGTAAAACTGTTCCGGCATAAAACGGATACAGATCTTCCTTTGCTTGACCTAATAGCTGAACAGGACAAAAAAGAGAGAGAGAGGTGGACTTGCTGGTGTGTTTTGGATCATTGTCCTGCTGCAGAACTCAAGTTTGTCTCAGATGGCCGGACATTTTCCTTCATTTTCCTTCAGGAATTTTTGGTTAAGCCAGCAGAATTCATGGTTCCATTTTTCACTGCAAGTCTTTCAGGTCCGGAATGGCAAAACAGCCCCACACCATCACACCACCACCACATTTTACTGTTGGTATGATGTTCTTTTTCTGAAATGTTGTCTTACTTTTACGCCAGATGTAATTGGACACACACACACCCTCCAAAAAGTTACACTTTTGTCTTGTCAGACCACAGACAGACCAAAAGTGTTGGGGGTTTATCAAGATGTCTTCCGGCAAAATTGAGATGAGCCTGAATGTTCTTCTTCTTCTGTTGCTCAACAGTGGTTTTCAGGGTTTGCACGGTCATGAAAAACTTGGAACGGTTATGGAAATTGAAAATGCATTTTCCAGTTCCATGCATGTTTTTCGGGCAAAACCTGAGTGCCCAGAGAAAACCCATGCAGGCATGGGGAGAACATGCAAACTCCACACAGGGTGAGCCCGGGTCCTCAGAGCTGTGAGGTAGATGTGCTAACCAGTCACCCACCCTGTTGCGTGGATAATATTTTAAGATGCATAAAACTTAAATAAAATGGTGTAACATTTGATTAAAATTAAAATGATTACAATTTAAAGGTGCGCAAAGAGTGCTGAGGTAGTGGGGTTGATGCTTTGCCCAAGGGCACCTCGACAGTAGCAGCAAGCAGACTAGTATCGCTCAAACAACTAAAAGACAACTAGTTGCCTTTTTCACATTTGTGTCCGGAGTGGGACACAAACCCGTGTCCTCCCACTCTAAGGGCCAAGTCCTTCCAGACTGAGCTAATGCTGCCCCATTAAACCTGTCACATATGCTTGCTTGAGCCTTATGTTTTATTATTATTTATGAGAC
This sequence comes from Phyllopteryx taeniolatus, assembly GCF_024500385.1. Lineage (NCBI taxonomy): Eukaryota > Metazoa > Chordata > Actinopteri > Syngnathiformes > Syngnathidae > Phyllopteryx > Phyllopteryx taeniolatus. The sequence goes on from NC_084511.1 coordinate 1,757,074, forward strand.
GTGAACATGACTATACAGTCCCCTCCAAAGGTATTGGAACAGCAAGGTCAATTCCCTTGGTGGTTGTTGTATACTGAAGACATTTGTGTTTCAGATCAAAACATGAATATGAGACCAGAGCACCTTTTGTTTGGTTCGATGTCTGTTGCTCAGTACACCAGTAGTTTCTTTCTTTTTCAGGACATTCCAAGTTGCTGTGTTGGCTATGCCCAATGTTTGTGCAATAGCTCTGATGGATTTTCCCTCTTCTCTCAACTTCAAAATGGTTTGCTTTTCTCCCATAGACAGCTTTCTGGTCTTCATATTTGCGAAACAGCAAATGCAGTTTTCACAGGTGCAACCCAAAGCCAAAAACAAGCGCTATCTAATTTTTAAGCAATCAATCTAAGAGGCAACACCTGAGCAACTAGAAAGACCCATCAGTCACATGTTCCAAGTGTTTGCTGACTTGAAAAGTCGGTTGGTTCAAACAAAGGTGCTTTGTCCTGAGTCATTTATTCATTTGTCATCGCTTATCCTCACTAGGGTCACGGGCGTGCTGGAGCCTATGCCAGCTGTCTTCGGGCGAGAGGCGGGGTTCACCCTGAAGTGGTCGCCAGCCAATCGCAGGGCACATATAAACAAACAACCATTTGCACTCACATTCACACCTAGGGGCAAATTAGACTCCTCAATGAACCTATCATGCATGATTTTGGGATGTGGGAGGAAACCAGAGTACCCGGAGAAAACCCACGCGGGCACGGGGAGAACATGCAAACTCCACACAGGTGAGGTGAGGCCTGACTTAAACTAAACAAAAATAAAGGAATTGATCTTGCTGTTTGAAATACTTTGGGAGGGAGAGATGCAAAATGGAGATCAGCAATGGTATCTGCACTTACAATATGTTATGTTACAATTGTTTGCGTTACCAACTGTCTTGTATCGTTGATTAGGAGAAGAATAAGAACGTGCCAGTCCATAAGAGCGGAAATCCAGGTTATGTCGTCGGACAGCCTATTTTGTCTGGACAAGTAATTTCGAAATATCCTTTCCGAATGATATTATTGTCTGTAACGACGACTTGTTTCATTTGCTTTCCTTCTTTTATCCTTAACCATTGTCCTTACAGAAAGGGTGCTGACCATCAACCCTGGAGACACACTGTCTCTTCTCCAGAGTTCCGCAAACCACAACTGTATGAACGGTCTTCATCAGCGCTCTCCTGTCTTGTTTGGTGTAGAATCGATGTCTGGCTGCACATTAAGGCATGACTTTATTCGCACAAACCCCACAAACTCAGTCTAGTGAAAAGATTTGTAAAGTATGTGATTGAAGGTGTTCTGTCTTCTGCAGACTGGAGGATGCAGAAGACTGCTCCCTTGTTTCCCAAATCATTCTTGATGTTCTGCAAGGACAAACCTATCCCCAATATGTTGCTACATTCGGAAACTCGGCATTAGACAATGACCTTGACTGGGTGCCCATCAAGCACAACTATAATCACAGGGTAAGCACAGTCTGAAGACTGCTTCCTTTAGTCCACCATACGAGATAGGGCCAGAGAAGAGCTGATTTGTATTTCACAGATCATTTTTCTCATGTACTACTGTCACCTTATATTGATAGTTTGAACAAAAAAGTGTTGTTTTTTTTAAATTGAAAACTCCCCTTTAATGTTTGTGAGAGTGAGAGAATTGTGTGAACATTTCTTATTTAGATTATCATGACCAAAATTATTACGACTATCGGTGTACTGTCGCCACACCGTTTGGACAGTCACCTAAACTCATCTATTACACTAAGACTCTGAAGACAACTCTTTGTCCCCAGGATTAATGATGCAGAAAAGGGTGAAACTATAACATATATTGCCAGGTGTGTGTGACTTGAATTTCCCATTGAGGGAAACCAATGAGTATAATAAATACAATTTCCAAAATCGCCGGATGAATTTGACCTTACCATCCAAAAGCCAGCTAAACAAACAGGTCCTTCCAAAAAGTGACACACTTAATTGCAGACTTGTTTATGCTATGTGCGGATTTAAATGGACTGATCAAAAGAGTCTTCTCGCTAAAGGACATGGAAGAGGGTGCGCTGAACTCCTTTAACGAAACAGCTCCAAGTCACTGGTAGGGATGGGAATTGATAAGATGTTTCCGATTGCATTTTCGATACTGCTTAACAATTCCAATCTTTATCGATTCTCTTGTCGATTCTTGAATTTGTAGTTTGGGGGAGAAAAGACATCCAGGGGACTTTGAATAATGAATACAATTTAATTGAAAAAGCCCGCAGGATATAGGTCTGGGCGATTAATTGAAATTTAATCGTGATTTCGATTTTGGCTTCTCACCATCAGAAAAGCAGTATCATCAAAGAAAAAGGATTAGCATGTGAGATGTTATTCTGATGTTATACTCACAGGCATATAGTCTTCCTAATGAAAAAATACATAAAATCCCGTTTTTAGGAAGATAGGCTTAATGCAAAAAAAATATTTAACTTTTGGTAAATGCTCAGATTAAACAATGGAGGAGGCCCCCTGTACTTTGTAGTGTGAATTGGTTATTCAATAAATGGGCTTTATTTGTGGTAACATCACAAAAGGGATCGCCAGCAGTACCTCCCACGACCACGAGTCAGGTAAAGTGAATCTGTGTGTTGATATTACCGAATACACAATCTTTATCGTTAAAAGCGGCACCACATTGCTTTGTCGTTATGAACAGGTTCGAGCAACGACAAAACCTCGACAAATCAGTTATTTCTAAAGTTTTGCTGCACTAATCTAATTTGAGTAGTTCTCCGACTTTAGAGGTTCAAATCTTTGGTTCAAGAAATACAAAGAGCTCAATCCACGCATTTTGTCAGGTTTAATTTCTAATTCTACACGTACAGAGTAAAATGCAGGAAAATCTATATTCGACTTGAAGTACTAAGTACTTTCATGAGCCAAGGGTGAGATTTGTGAGACTTTCCCACTCGTAATATTAATCTAATATGTGATGCACCAGTTTGTACTTAATTTGGTACATAGCAAAGTTTGACTCATGGTTTGGCGTGGCAGCCAAGGATGCTGCGCTTCATGAGGAGGAAGTTTGCTCTGAGCGCTAACTTGAAGAAGAATGTTTAAGCATTGTCAAAAATCCATTTTTCTGAGACCAATTGTGCTGTGAGGTCTGGCTGGCCAGGTGGGTCACACTGCCGTGGTTCTGTTTGGGAACAAGCGGCTGCTTTGCTGGCAAATCTTGGCAAGTGGGTAGCCAGTGGTTTTGCCTCACGGCCAAAACCAGGGTTCCACTTTTGTCTTTATGGCGACGACGGCACGCAACGCCAGCCAGTGGCACGGACCTAAAAATGCGACAGGGAAAAATAAGAGACAAAAATGGAAAGAAAAGAGAACTTGGCTAGGTCGAAACAAAGCACCCAGCGCGGTCAGGAACAAGAACGTCTCCGAGATGGGTCGAGAGCTTCTCGTTTTAAACTTCCCGGGAGACAAACGAGAAGAGGAGGGGTGGACCCACCCAAGTTCATGATGGGTGTGAAGGTTTCTTTATGTGCTCATTTTCTTGAAAAAGAATTTAGGGTCACTAAACTCTTTCGTATCTCACACTTGGCTCATAATCTTTACCTTGTCTTGAGGTACAAGCAATGACTTTGTCCTGAATTGTGGTTCATTTCAATCAAAACATGACTTATTGTGTAATTATTGTCTGGGGGTCAGCACAGGGGTCTCTTGCGGTTATTGATAACAGAACCTTCAGAGGGATGAATTCTCTTTGATCTATCGGTGTGTGGCTTCGTAGTTCCAATTTATGAAGCTCGTACTAATTAAGTTAGCCCAGACTTTCTCTCTTTTGTTGGTTGTACCGAGTAGGGGGTTTGGATTGTTGAGTTACTTCTCTTTGTCTTGAGGCGTGACAGTATTACTTACAGCTGTCCTTTTTGGGGAGTTGGCAATATTCGTGACTTTGTCCACCCCGAGAATAGACTGGCCCCTGTCTGAGCCGCAGTACGTCTGTCCTGATTCACCCATCCATCTTCTGATCCGCATCTCCTCACTAGGGTCGCGGGCGTGCTGGAGCCTATCCCAGCTATCATCGGGCAGGAGGCGGGGTACACCCTGAACTGGTTGCCAGCCAATCGCAGGGCACATACAAACAAACAAACCATTTGCACTCACAGTCACACCTACGGGCAATTTAGAGTCTCCAATTAATGCATGTTTTTGGGATGTGGGAGGAAACCGGAGTGCCCGGAGAAAACCCACGCAGGCACGGGGAGAACATGCAAACTCCACACAGGTGGGGCTGGGGATTGAACCCCGCACCTCAGAACTGTGAGGCTGACGCTCTAACCAGTCGATCACCGTGCCGCCTGTCCTAATTCAATAAGACATAAAATATGTTTAAATTATTTCTACATCAATCACTTTCAATCCAATACAGTTAACGGCCATTTAAAGTGGACATATTTTGCCAGACCAACTTTTTCTAGTATTTGGTGGTGCCTCAGTAAACCTGAAAGGCGTTTTTCTGCCGAGTGGCCTGAAATCAGGTCATTTGAATTTCTCAAACTTACCTACGTCACTAGCAAAGATCTCCGTCGTCCCTTTCCGCTCCCGAGTCAGCGCTGTCAACATAACAAACACGTGCTCTTCTATACGGAGGTAACCAATCAGAAGAAAGGGAGCAGTCGTACCCAAATATAGACTAAGCGGATACAAAAGTGGGTTGAACAGAAGTAGCTGTCAGAGGGGCCTTTTCTGGACACTTATATGACAAATCCAAGGTGTTTTATTATTATTATTATTTTTTTTTAATGAAATTGTCACTTTTATACTGAGTCCATGTTAGACAGTCACTCAATGGAGATCTAAAATACGGGACCTTTAACTGCGACGGTGAGTTTTCTCATTGGCAGACAATCATTGCACAAAATTTGCACCAAGGTCAGTGCAAATCCCCAATGTTGACCAAGTATGAAAAGGAATCGTTTTCAATCAGAAATTATTTTGGGAACACCAGCATAATAATTTAGATTTAGTTGTGCCTCAATATTGATGGGAAAACGGCAAAACAGACAAGTTATGTTTGCTTCAGGTGGAAGGAAGACAAGAAGAAAGTCAGGATTGAGCATACCCAACCTGCAAGCGTGGTGACTGAGTCTGAATTCTTCTTCCCTACCTCTTGGAAACTCATTGATCAGGGTTTCCCTCATCTTAGGTTCTAGTTCTTCCGAGTTTTCACATAACCCGCTTGCTGGAATACCCCCCCAGGCCAATCCTGGCAGGACATGGGTGCCATGGATCGGTGGAATGGGGAGCCTCAGGCAGCATCCTCAACAGCTGGAGGTTTACCCTGTGCTGAGAAAGCTGAGGAGGACGGTTGCGGTGGGGCTTGAGTTCCTCAGATCAACGGTAACAAGTACCGGGCAGGCATCTGATTTAGGAAACCCCAGGGTGTAATAACACGAGGAAATGTATTCCCTCACGGCCATGTTTCCATGGGACACAAGTGGCTGCACTCTATGTTCGCCAGAGCCGTTAGGTCATCAGTTAGCTCGTCCATTTTGTTGGCGAGATTTGACCATCTGTTCTGCAAAATGACCCAGGGGAGAAACTGTTCAAATCACCTGGCCTTCTCAATCCTCTCTCTAACTTTGATGCCAGCTCTTTTCCATTGGTATGTTTTTCTCCATTTTCTTTGGGGGGTGCGTACCAAGGGGACGCCAGCCCCGTGTTTGAAGCGAATTAGATGGCTTTAGATGAGCATGGTAAACGAGCATTGTAGAAAAATAGCAACAGAATCTGAATTCCCAGGCAAAAATAGCACTGTCAAATAGTACTGCAATAGTGCAAAAAGAATGCTAAATAGCGCACAAAAAAAAAAAAGTATAATTTAAGGAGAAAAGTCGATGGCGCTAATGTAACAGGCTGCCAATTCATATCCGCCTCTGATACAGAGACATTGATTTCCACATGTATGTAATTTATTAATTCAGACATGCAATCTTAACAGTTCATACAACATCGCACCCCTAGAGTGACAAATACTGACAAGAGATTTTTCCGTAACACCAGCCACACAAAAAGGGGACTTGGTTGTGGGGCTGGAATGGATGAATTCTATTTACATTAATTTGACAAATTTTGGTTCAAACACTGCTTAATGTGTGTGTGTGTGAGTGTGTGTGTGTGTGTTTATTACACATAACCTTTTAAACACAACATTCATTTTCATTTGCAGGACTCACATGTTTGCAACATCCCATTGGCACTTCACTTACAAATTGAATGGACCAAATATGGACACTTGTGGAATCCCCAAGCTCAGATTGTGAGCATCGAGCAAGTTATCCTAACCGGTGACACCAGTTTGGTAGGTCATACAATGAACATGTATGGTAATATCCTGTACACTTAAACAGGGCTCTCCAAGCATTGACAAAAAAAATAATAATAATAATCAGGAAATACATTTATTTGTGTTGAAATCCAACCCATGTCCACCTCCATCAAGGAGTTGACAGTACATGAAACACAGGAAGCAAGTTTATTGGAGGAATTAAATCTGTCAACAACCTCTCACATGATGCCAATTGGATTGCCAACATCTTTGAGGTAGCGTTATGATAGTTGGGATAGCAAAATGCCAGGGACTTGCACAGATTCTTTTACCATGTTGGAGGCAGCCTGCACTAAAGTCTAATACTTAACCCAAAAAAACTAAATATGCATGCCTTCTTATGATCTTTCCTGTGTCTTTCTTAGGCTAGTCTGACCAGAGGCAGTGATGTGTCAATTCAGAGTTCAGTGAGCTTCAAAGAAATCGCCACTGCTGCTCTCCCTGGTTACAGAGCTACACCGACCATCAACGCCAAGCTGCCTATTGACTTCTTCTTTCCATTTGTTTGATTCAGCAACTTCTAACAGACTGTAAAAGTCCGCTCACCAAAATGGTAATTGTAATTACAATACAGGACAAACTATTGATTGGATGAAGCAATACAGCCTGAAAGAAGTTAGTAACATATTTTGATTATTAAAATTAAAGAGCAGATCAAACAAACAATTCAGAAAGGATGCATACATTGACGCATACAAAAAAAAAATACAGAAAGTTGCATCATAAAAATTCAAATTTAAATTAATAAACAATCAGATGTCAATGCCATGCCTCTTGAGAAGTGTCTGAAGATTCTGGTTGTCTTGTTGCTAGGACAGATTAGAAGAAACCAATCACTTAATTTGATGTTTGAGTCATCAGGTTATCAATATTTGTGTGGATACATTGGCTGAAATGAGTAGTTAACACGTCACCATTTTTCTCACTAAATATACTTCCAAAGGTGCTATTGACTTGAACATTTCACCAGATGTTCCACCGGAACAACCCAAGTAATCCATACACACAAAGAAAGAAGAAGAAATACGATCAGAAATTAAGTTATGTGTAAAAATGTGAAATGACAGGGAAAAAGTATTGAACACATGACGAAAAGCGAGGTGCAAAAAGGCATGGAAAGCCACAACACCTAAAATGTATTACTAATCAAACAGCAACCCCCCCCCCCCCCCCCCTTGTCAGATGGTTCAGTCCTAATTGATGGCCTTCAAAAAGGTCTCATTACCAAGGTGTGAGTCAAGACACATCTCATGAGGAGAGGAAGTGGCGCTGGGTGAGCATGCTGTGACAACGCGAGAGATTGCGTGATTTCCGAAGACAGAAAACATGGCGGCGCCCCTTGCATAGACTTGGAAAAGCAGCTATTACAAAACAAAAATGATTTTCTTTTTTCAGCGGCGGATGGTCGCTTCGTTCTTTTGTCTTTTCCTTCGCCAGCAGCGGTAACTCTACTATTCAAACTGTACTTCTTTGTAAAATCCCATCTGGCCTTCCGATTCTTTTGGCTGATGAGTGGTTTGCATCTTGTGGTATGGCCTCTGTGTTTCTTCTCTCAAAGTCTTCTTCGAACAGTGGATTGTGATACCTTCACTCCCCTGCCCTGTGGAGGTTGACGAACCATTTTGTCTGGTCATTTAAGTAAAATGCACCCAAACTTATCAGGAGACGCTTCATCATGCAACAAGACAATGACCCAAAACACACTGCCGACGCAACAAAGGACTTGATCAGGGGGAAAATGTGGAAGGTTTTAGACTGGCCAAGTCAATCACCGGACCTTAACCAAAATAGAGGATACATTTTACCTCCTGAAGAGGAGACTAAAGGGAGAAACACCCAGAAGCAACAAGAACTGAAAGAGGCTGCAGTAAAGGCCTGGAAAAGCATTTGAAATAAAGAATGCAACAGTCTGGTGAAGTCAATGGGTCACAGGCTTGATGCAGTTATTGCAAGTAAGGGTTATGCCACCAAAAATGTAATGTTCTTCACTTAAAGTTAATTTAATCATGTCTGTACCAGTACTTTTGCTCACTTGAAAAGTGGGTGGCTTCGAACAAAAGGTGCTCTGTCCCGAGTTGTTTAACACATCGAGATGCAAATACCATGAAAGGAAAGCTGGAATTCTGAACTTGTGTCTCATATTCATCTTTTGATCTGAAACTCAAATGTCTTCAGTATACAACAAAGGAATTTACCTTCTTCTTTTCCTTTGGGCTTGTCCCTTTAGAGGTCCCCACAGCGCGTCATCCTTTTCCATGTAAGCCTACCTCCTGCATCCTCCTCTCGAACACCAACTGCCATCATGTCTTCCCTCACGACATCCATCAACTCTCTTGCCTGGCAGCTCCATCCTCAGCACCCTTCTACCAATATACTCACTATCTCTCCTCTGGACGTGTCCAAACCATCAAAGTCTACGCTCTCTAACTTTGCCTCCAAAACATCGAACCTTGGATGTCCCTCTGATGAGCTCATTTCTAATTTTATCCAACTTCGTCACTCCGAAAGTGAACCTCAACATCTTCATTCCCTACACCTCCAGCTTTGCTTCCTGTTGTCTCTTCAGTGCCACTGTCTCTAATCCGTGCATCATGGCTGGCCTCACCACTGTTTTATAAACTTTGCCCTTCATCCTCGCAGAGACTCTTCTGTCACATAACACACCTGACACCTTCCAACCTGCTTGGACCCATTTCTTCACTTCCTGACCACACTCACCAATGCTCTGGACGGTAGTATTTAAAGACCTCCACCCTTGCTATCTCTTCTCCCTGTAGCCTCACTCTTCCCCCACCACCCCTCTCATTCATGCACATATATTCTGTCTTACTTCGGCTAATCTTTATTCCTCTGCTTTCCAGTGGATGCCTCCATCTTTCGAACTGTTCCTCCACCTGCTCCCTGGGTTCACTACAGATCACAGTGTCATCTGCAAACATCATGGTCCACGGGGATTCCAGTCTAACCTCATCTGTCAGCCTATCCATCACCACTGCAAAAAGGAATGGGCTCAGGGTTGATCCCTAATGCAGTCCCACCTCCACCTTAAATTCTTCTGTCACACCTACAGCACACCTCACCACTGTTCTGCTGCCCTCGTACATGTCCTGTATTATTCTAACATACTTCTCTGCCACTCCAGACTTCCGCATGCAGTACCACAGTTCCTCTCTGGGTACTCTGTCATAGGCTTTCTCAGTCATGTGTCTTTCTCAAAGACACAATGTAGCTCCTTCTGACCTTCTCTGTACTTTTGCATCAACATCCTCCAGGCAACTAATGCATCTGTGGTACTCTTTCTAGGCATGAAACCATACTGTTGCTCGCAAATACTCACTTCTGTCCTGAGTCTCGACTCTACTACTCTTTCCCATAACTCGTGTGGCTCATCAACTTTCGTCTTCGTTCGGTTTTTGTCCACCCTCGATCTGTTGGCGGGACTCCAGAAAGCCGCTCCTGGCACTCATAACGGTTACACCCGCAGTTGAGTTCAAATGGCAGGAAAAGTTCAGAGCGCACCCCATCGTGAAAACAACTTTCTTTTTGCATCTTTTTTGTTCATCTTCTTCAACTAAACCTGCCTCCTTTCCTCCGGAGATGCTCAGAGACAGAGCATACCCAGGGCCAACTGATCTCCGGTCGAGAGTAGAGCATGGCAGTCTTTGCCAGAATGTACAAAATGAGTGCCTAATAATTTTGGGGTCAAATACCAGCTTCACACAAGTTCCGACTTTGTACTAGCTCAACACGCTGTAACCTTTTTTTTTGTCCTGTTCGGCTGTCATGCAGAATGGAAAATCTGTATCCCTTTTTTCACTGTGTTACACGCTGTAACCTATTCACGCTCATTTTTAGTCCAGCAACACACAATGTCCTATTTTTCTTTCTATTACCATTATTATTCTTTTCTTTTTGCGGAAGAGTCTCTCTGTATGTTACCCCGTAGTTCCCCCTTTTAGAGTTTATTAAATTTTCTATAAAATTCCACTTCCTGTTTTGTTTTTGTGTGTGTTTTGTGTTTGAGCCATTGGCGAGGTGGCGAATGGGCAGCGCAAACGCCGGAGTAATGCTATATCAGCTGCGACAAAACTCATTTCAACTACGTTTCATTTCCGTGTGTCTGGGTCATTTCAGCGCACGTTGAGAATTGGTGCTGGCTAACACTAACACTTCCAATTGCACTATTTCAAATGTCATTTTGTGCTTGTGGTGCTCTCACAAAGGTTCCATTGGGAAAACCATCGGCAAAACCTACAATGCAAAACCAAAACCCCCTTTTAAATATGGCGGCTCCACCACTTTAACATCTGTTGCCAACAGTGCGCGCATTCCGCCCAATCTGTTCGAGTGAGTGCATAGCGCCGCTATTCGGGATCTTAGTAAAAGATGGCGGTCTTAGTAGATCACGCACAACATGGCCGCCAACAACCTGTTAGTAAACACTCGATTTAGCCCCAGCTATTTGGAATCTTAGTCTATCAAGCCTTCAGAGTAAGCAGTGAATACTTACTAGTTTATCAATCTGCTGTTGTAGTTCTGTGACTCTTTGCACGAGATGGTCATAGCTGCCCTTCAGCTTGTGCATCTTCTGGTCTGCACGGGTTTTTACAGACACTAGAATCCCTGCAATATATTCAATCATCACACAAATTAAGTGATGATAATCTAGAGAGGTACCATGCAGTCGTACGACATAATAGACAGACATGAGCAGCTGTTTTATCCATATCTGTGTCAACTGCCAAGAGCCAGGTTAAGTCAAATGTCATTTTTTTTTAACACTTGTGTTCCTGGCTATTCTGGAATGTCATCTGATGCATGCTTAACTAACGAGCAGAAGTAGTTCTTCGTCTCGAAAAGCAGTGAAACAACTGACACTAATGATAGCCTTCCAGATCGTGAATGCAAAGAAATATTGTATATGGCTCATTTTCAGATAATTTCATCAATAACGGTTAAGACACGCCCCAATGAATTTCCTTTTGAAAATCAATTTTACTGATATGATTATTTGAATCATTGGCAGTTGTTATCCATCAAAATGTCATCATTGTTCCTGAGAAAAAAAAGTATTATAAAGTAATATTTTTCAAACTTTTAATGGCAAATTATCTTTATCGTTAGGTGTCTGAAACAAAGTTTCATTATTTGCAAAACCGTTTTCTGAAGTTGCTAGTAATCACATTCCATGGGCTCTGTCAATAAGGATTGCCTTTCTATGAAGGCCTAAAATTTTAAATCACCAATCACTTTTGGAAAATACGTTTCAGCATGGGAGACATCTATCAACATAAAAGCAATTTACTGTTATTGATCAAATTACGTATATGAAAAAGACCCATACACCTTCCAAGGACGGGTTTAGTTCATTGTGTGGCCGTCCATGTTATGCTTGCTGCTCAAGTTGTACAGCCTCTTCAAATCATTATCTTACATTCAATACTTCAAACCTTCTGTTTTACTCACCGTTGATGATTCTAGCCACCCTCCAGAGACGCAGCAGGATGAGGAGACCCATTCCATCGAATACATCATCATGGAAGATGAATACTATGTCCAGCACAAAAGACAGCATCACCACCAAACCATCAAACACCTCAAACCTATGCTGGAAGAACTCCAGGCGATATGCGAACAGTTTGCCAGCTAGCTCCACCATGAAGAACGTGAGAAGTGCCAGGCTTAGGTAGTGAAACACCTGCCAAGTGAGTTATTGGTTACAATAAATTATTGTCTGGATAGTAGAGCTTTGGTACAGTGAGAAAAATCATTATTTGATCCGCTGCAGATTTTGTGAATTACAGTATGTATACATTTTAACAGAGGGGGCCAGATTATGTAATGTAAACTTTGGGGCGGGTGGGGCACTTTTTAGAAAAGTTGTGATTGAGGCAAACAAGTATTTAATACCCAAGCACTGAGATCAGACATTTCCTGTAGTTGGTCCCCAGGTTTGCCCACTTCGCAGCAGGCATAGATCTTTTCAGATCGTTCCCTAAATCCTTGATGTTTGAAGGCTATTGCATGGCAACTCAAAGCTTCAGTTCCCCCCTCAGATGTTCTAGTGTCTTAAGGTCTGGAGCCTGGCGAGGCCACTCTACTGCATGTGCTTACCCACTCCTCTGTTTTTGGGTCATTATCATACTGGAAGACGCATTCATTACCCTTCGTTCAGTATTCTGGCAGAGTTAAGAAAAAGTCCTTGAGCATCATTTCAAGGTACCTAACAAATCACTGGCGTAACTTGCAATGTCCAAATTTAGTCAATTTCATATTTGTTTTCACAAATCCATAATATTGGTCAGTCCCCACATGGGCAAGTTATTTTTTTACAAATCATTGACTGATATAGTGTTGAAAATGGCTTGCTCTCTTTGACAATGCAAAGTTAATGGCTCAACAAACCGTTTTTTTTTTTTTGGAGGATATACTGAAAAGTGAAGGTTTTGAAGATGCAAGGTTCCTGCCCGACGCCAGCTACTGTATATACTGTATGTTGCCACTTGTGGTGTGAGATATTGATTCTGTGGATAAGGTTTCTTTTATACATATCCCCAGTTAAAATGGGTCCTTCCTAAAATAATGTGACTAACTTGTTTGGAGGAGTCATAATTCTTGCTGGTTGATAGGGGGATCAAATATAATCCTCGATCGAACACAAATTCATGTCTACCATTTATGTAAAATAAATCCAAATAACTCCAACTTCTCTATCATTAGACTCGCAGGTGAGCTGGAGCCGATCTCAGCGGACCTTGGGCTGGCCAATCGCAGGGCATAATTTGTATGTGAACAAATCAAAGCGCAAAGGATCAAATAAATATTTTTTTTTTCACTATATTTAGATCAAACAAAAGAAGTCTCACCTCAGGTGCAACATGGCCATGTTCCAGCTTGATAATGGATAAATCTATAAGCAGCTCTGCCAGTACAAAAATGGCATCCAGGACAACTAAACACACCACCAATACCTGTCGGTAAAAATTAAAACAATTAATTTAAAAAAAAAAAAAAAAAAAAAGATTTTTTTTAATTCTCATAGAATCGTTGAATACAGTGTAATAATATAATTCAGAAAGCGAGAGAATGCCAGTATTCTATTTCCGCTCTCATATGTACCGATGTCTGTTTAAATATGTAGTTGGGCGCCACCTGTTTGTTTGTTTTTTTAACTAAAAAGGAAAGAAAAAGTGTTAGTGTCTATTAACACTCAGAAGGTTCGTTCTCTGATCCTCTTATCCACACATGAATCGTGTTTTATAACTATGACTAACAAAGGCTGAATGAGTTAATATGATGAAAATGATAACATGGATGAAGACAGTATGAAAAAAAAAGGTACGGTGGCTGGTATCAGAAGGCAGCTCAAGTCAAATGGGTATATTTCCTGCTACTTGTAAAATGAAAACCATTTAAATAATTTTGGGGGGGAAAAGAAACTCTCTCACTATTCCCAGGTTATCTATTTTGTTCCTCTAATTTAATTGCTTATATTCCCAAAAAAATAATAAGTTTATAATCATTCCCCAATCATTTGTTCTGCCAAAAACACCCAACGCAATAGTTTAAAAGGTATAAATCAGGAATCAATATGATCAAGAACACATCACAGATCATCATACATTCACACCAATACGTATTGTCATGTGAGCAAATATAAATATGAATGTGTGCCTTCCATGCGGAATTATTTTCTGGTGCTGTTGAATGCTGGAGAGGCACCAGCGCACACACGACCTTCGTTCGGGTTAGCAGTTGAGAGAATGGATGGATGTTGAATAGTGTGTGCGCAAGTGGAATGGGGCTTTCACAACTCCGGCTACGCGTGTGCACGATCGTGTATGAGACTCAGAGAGGGCGATGATTACATTTGTGTAAATGTGTTAGTTTGATGAAGCAACTACCATCGAAAACATTTTTATGAATGTATTCTCGACTAAAGTCCAAGCAAAACAGTTCCAATACGTTGCATGTATGTGGTAGATAGATATGGGAGTTTTCTTGCACCATTAAGAACAGAAAGAATAAAAACCTTTTGTCCATTTCCTAAGGTCATCTTTAGGGAATGTCCTGCTGAAGCAAACATAACTGGCAAAGGGGTCCAGAAAGTTGGGGTTTAAGGGTCTCTTTGTTTCAACTCGAGACTGTCATTGTGCCATGTCGAGGAAAGAGGAACAACTGTCAGGGGGACCTGCATTAAAAATGTCTATTTCAATAAATGGTCTGTGCCTGGTCTCTCTGGGGTCAGAGGTCATAACTAGGGAGGGATCCTGTTTCATGTTGTGCGATCGTCACTACATCAAGCAACAAAAACAGGCGGGAGTTTTCAAACGGGGGTCCCCGGACCCCTGGGGATATAAAAGCCGTATCATAGTGGTCCACAAATGTAAAATATGTCCGACAATGACCCCTCTGGATACACCTGGTACTGCAGCCGAACCAGCTGTCGGGACCAGTGGTCAGGTGACCCCTTTTCTTACTCCGTATGGCTCTAGTTCGAATCAACCCCTTTTTTGCCTTCCTTACGTTACTGGTGTTCGTTGATGTAGCTGCAGCTTTCATTACGTCTCAAATACCTTTTGTGAACTACATTGACAGTATGTGTATACTATATATTATTATTACACATGCTGTATATAGAGTGGCTGAAATAAGTATTTAACACGTCACCATTTTTATCACTAAATATATTTCCAAAAATTTCACCAGATGTTGGGAACAACCCAAGTAATCCATACAGACAAAGTAAGTAGAATAAATACGAAATTAAGCTGTGTGTGTTAATGTGAAATGACACAGGGAAAAAGTATTGAACACACCAACTGGTATTTATTTAATACTTTGTACAAAAGCCATTGTTTGCAATGACAGCTTCAAGGCGGCTCCTGTATGGAGAAACTAGTCGCATGCATTGCTCTGGTGTGATTTTGCCCAGTCCTCCACACAAGCAGTCCTCAAATCTTGAAGGTTCCGTGGGCTTCTTTTATGGACCTTTGAGTTTCTTTCCATAGATTTTAGATTGGATTACAAGTCAGGTGATTGGCTGGGCCATTCGAGCAGCTTTATTTTTTTTTCTTTGAAATCTATTGAGCGTTTCCATGGCGGTATGTGTTGGATCATTATTCTGCTGAAATGTCCACCCTTGTTTCATTTCCATCATCCTCGTAGATGGCAGCAGATTTTTGTCAAGAATGTCTCTGTACATTTGCCCATTCATCCTTTCAATAATGTGAAGTTTACCAGTACCATTTGCTGAAAAGCAGCCCCAGACCATTATGCTCTCACCTCCGAACTTCACTGTTGGTACGGTGTTTTCAGGGTGATGTGCAGTGCCATTTCTCCTCCAAACGTGGTGTCCATTATCGCATCCAAACAGTTCAATTTTGCTCTCATCAGACCAGATTATATTCTCCCAGTATTTAACTGGCTTGTCCAAATGTTGTTCAGCAAACTTTAAACGAGCTTTGACATGCTTTTTTTTTCTTCCCAGTAATGGGGTCTTGCGTGGTGAGCGTGCATGGAGGCGGGTGCATTACTCACTGTTTTCCTTGTCACAACAGTACCTGCTAATTCCAGGTCTTTTTGAAGCTCTCCACAGGTGGTCCTTGGCTCTGGGACAAATCCTCTGATTTGTCTTTGCACTCCTCGGTCAGAAATCTTGCGAGGAGCACCTGATCGAGGCAAATATATGATGGTATGATTGGCTTTCCAATTACGTATTATGGCCCCAACGGTGCTCACTGGAACGTTCAGGAGCTTAGATATGCGCCTGTCACCAATGCCATTGTTATTAGTTTGCGATGGTCTTGAGACAGCTCTCTGCTCTTACCCATCATGAGATGTGTCTTGACTCACACCTTGGCAGTTAGACCTTTTTGTAGGCCATCAATTAGGACTGACCCAGCTGATATTCATTTGCACCGACAAGGGGCTGAATTGCTGTTTGATTAATTGATACATTTTAGGTGTTGTCTTGGCTTTCCAAGCCTTCCATGCACCTCCCTTTCTTCATGTGTTCAATACTTTTTCCCTGTCATTTCACATTTTTACACAACTTAATTTCTGAGCTTATTTGTTCTACTTCCTTTGTTTGTATGTATGTTGTTCCCAACAGCCGGTGACATTTTCAGGTCAATAGCACCTTTGGAAGTATATTTAGTGAGAAAAACGGTGACGTGTTCAATACTTTTTTCAGCCGCTGTACATATCGCAATGCGCAATCGTATACAGAGGATTACTACAATATACCTATGATCATCAGTTGGAGAAGTTCCTTTCTATTTATCAGGTTATAGTGGGGCTAGCTAAACTATTGTTTATTCGCTTATAAAAGCATCACATTTGGCACATTCATTGCTGAATACAGTCTACAGCATCATGCTATGCGGATACTTTTCTTCAGCTTGGACGGGAGCTGGTCTGTGTTGGAAGGAAGCTGGGAAGTTAGTGTAGAAAGTTGCAAGCAAGCAACCCCTAAAAATGCTAAGTTTAGTTGAAATGGCCATTCAACCTGAGTACAACAAGAATTTTGAAAATCGGACGATGGGTTTTGGAATATTTAGATGTATTTTTGTGTCGTAACAAAAATGACCTTTTAGGGGAACGTTCTTGTTTGATATCCATGCATGCATCCATTTTCTGTACCGCTTTATCCTCACAAGGGTCGCGGGCGTGCTAGAACCTATCCCAGCCATCTTCGGGCGAGAGGCGGGGTACACCCCGAACTGGTCGCCAGCCAATCGCAGGGCACATATAAACAAACAACCATTCGCGCAAACATTCACACTTACGGGCAATTTATTGTCGTCAATCAACCTACCACGCATGTTTTTGGGATGTGGGAGGAAACCAGAGTGCCCGGAGAAAATCCACGCAGGCACGGGGAGAATGTGCCAACTCCACACAGGCGGGGCCGGGATTTGAACCCCAGTCCTCCGAACTGTGAGGCAGATGTGCTAACCAGTCGTTCACCGTGCCGCCTGATTTAGAGTCATTAGCGCTAAACTGTTTTTCTAATTTTACTGCATAGTTTCTCTTTGCAATGTTAATTTCTTTAGTCAGCTGGTTTCTAGCGCGATTATGCAGGGCCCTGTCCTCACGTCGATATCCGTCCTCTTTAGTCTGGCGAAGCTGCTTAAGTTTGGCAGTGAACCACGGCTTGTTATTGTGGAAAGTGCGAAATGACTTTGTTGGCACACACACATCTTCACAGAAACTGATATAGGATGTGACGGTGTCCGTATATTCATCCAGGCTTCCAGCTGAATTTTCAAAGACAGTCTAAACAGCTTTGAAGTTCTATCTTTGCTTCATTAGTCCACTTTTTTAATGTTTTCACTGTAGGCTTCGCGCATTTAAGTACTTCCCTGTATGTTGGTGTTAAGTGAATTAAGCAGCGATCAGACAAGCCCGGGCTGCACGAGCTATGGCACAGTATGCATTATTTAGCGTAGTAAAGCAGTGGTCTAAAATGCTATTTTCCCTGTTAGGACAGTCAATGTGCTGCTGCTTGTATTTAGGGAGTTCGTGGTTGAGTTTAGCTTTGTTAAAGTCCCCGAGAATAATGAGGGGTGAGTCTGGGTGTTTTTGGGTGAGTCTGAGCAAATGAGGGATGATGTCATTGATATCCTGAACAAGCGCACCTGGGTGACAGGAAGTGCTGTCTCTGCTGATCTCCACAAGTTGAATCATGGAGGTCACGACAACAAGCACGGGAACATCGTTGCCAGGAGTTTCCACAGCAGTCGAGATGTCGTGTGGTGTGAACATTGATATTGAAGAACAGCGTGCGCGTAGAACCGCGTGAGGTCCAGACACCAAAGAGACATGCCGCAACGATTACGATGACGGAGGCATGTTGGTACAGCTTGTGCATGAAGTTGGTGGAGGTGGAGAAGCCAATGGCGCAGGGGGGAGTCGTGGTTTCTCAGCAGGTGTAAGTCCAGGGGGAAGAATCTGTTATTCAGATGGATGTGGTGAATGGGAGAAGCGGGGTCGGCTCTTCTGCCACGAGTGACGACCAGCGACCAGGATTCATGTGCAGATGTGGTGGTAAAGTCCAAGCCGTACCCTTGGCAAATGCGGTGGTAGCTGTCAGAACCATTGTCCGGCGGTGCAGTGGCAGTGACTTCCAGTCGAGGGGGATTGTGACTGTGTCCATCAGCACCTCAGCCTCACAGATTTGATATAGATTGTAGATTCGTCCTTCCAGCTCAGTGACTTTCTCCGTGAGGCGGGAGCAATCGCCACAGGATGGAGAGGGGAGCGGGACCATGATTGCAGTGTCGAGCCACCTACCCCAAACTGATAGCAAGTTGACTAACTTGCAGCTTGCGTCCGAGTTCAGTCCATTCTCCAAGAATCAGCGTTGTAAACCAGGCGGGAGACAATTGGGAAGTAGTCCAAAGGAGTTATAAAAAAAATCCAACATGCAGACGTAGATTTGGAAGCACTAAACCTAAGTTACGTACCATGGTTCGACTTGCATCACGCAGTGTGCAGCAGGCTTAACCTAGAATTAAGTTCAGAATGGCTGGAAAAGGGGGATTAACTCAGTCCTGTCCGTGCGTATGTTCCAACGAAAGTGGGCGACGTATGGCAGGCTCTCAGATAGGTGTTTGATGCTGTATATTCAGTATATTGTACTTGATCACATTTCTTAAACCATAAAAATATAGATTAATAGTTAAGGAAGAAGCGGACTGCTAAAGAGAGAGGACGTATGCGAGAATAAAAGTGAAAATGTGGATACTTTGAAGGCATCTAACTGACTCCATTCGTTTGAACGTACCCAGCGTGTACGTAGCGTTCGCGTGCATTTTGGTCACAAGCTTCGCTTTTTCATCCACAGGCACATTATACATTATGATTATAGTTAAATATTGATGTAAAACACAATACTTGATGCTTTACTGAATGTACTACTTAGATAGCCTGAGGCGGATTTGCAAACCCGGAAATGTATTTTAAAGGCTTCTTCATACTCGTGCGGACGGCGACCGTGCTGACGTCACTGCGGCTGTCCCTCGCGTAGTTTGCCTTTTTACTCGCGCGCCACCCACGCGCGCTGTTTTGAAAGTGTGCTGCAGTTCTCCTCCGGGTGTTGCTACGGCTGGTATTGGATAGGACACCACAGGGTGGAGTTTCCGCTGCATTTTTTTTCTTCGTGCTGATTACTTGCATTCAACCAACCAATACGCTGACCGTCTTCAAAAGCGGAAGTTGTATGATGTCACATTAGCATCATACCACTTTCCAGAAATAAGATGTAACCCCCTCCGATAACTTCCCAAGGACTTATTAGCCATCATTTGTCACTGTTAAGCCATACTTGTGGTTGCAATGTGAAGACTCCAGTCATCCAGAATGGTAACCAGTACCCGGATGTAGTCACATGACAGTAAACGTTTATATATCGTATACTCATCAATTACATTTTTTCATGGGGTTGGGAGAAGGAGAGTCTGCTTTAGCTGCACTGTAATTATCAAGCCGGGAGGCAAGCTGCGATCAGCAAGTCGAAGAAGAAGACGATAGGAAGAACGTGGAAAGAGAAAGCAACACGGAGAAATCTCAACAGCTGCCGCTGGAAGAGTCTTTCTAGAACCAAACCAAATGGAAAGAAATCAAAGAACTCGTCACCTTCGAAAGATGACGATGGCGAGAGGTACCGGAGCAAAAACACTTGTTAGGGGTGAGCACACACGCATATGCACACGCGCATTCATACATACCTATATATAGTTCAAAGTTCACACAGTTTTGTCACGTGAAAACGGTAAATTGTTATATACTGTACCACAAATGCAAAAAATAGTGTGCTAGTGCACTATGTCAGACTACTGCCATAAAATCTTGCCCTACGTATAATATTTTAATACCTAATTCATCCAGACATCACAAGATTAATACAAGTTACCTTTGACCTCGACAATTACAAGAGGTGCTCAAAGTGGTGGCCATTAGCTTCCAGACATTTATGTATACAGCGAACTACTGCTTGGGTAACGCTGACCAAAGTGCCCAATGGGATTGCTGCACATGCATTTTCAATTTCTTGTCTTGTCTAGTCTGTTTCCTGCGATACACATCATCCTTTAGGGTGCCCATTAGGTAAAAGTCTACAGGTTTTAAATCAAGAGAACATGCAGGGAACTGGACTACACCTCTTCATCCGAGCCAGTGTCCTTGCAAATTCTCATCCAGATAAGCGCGCACCCCTCGGTGGTAGTGTGGCATAGTGTGCTATGATGATTTTTTTTTTCTTTCAACGAGACTGCACCGCCACACATCAGCGCATTCCATGTGTCTGGATGGCAAGGAAACCAAAAGACCAAGGATGCCAGTACATTGTGCCGCATGCGGTTGCGTGAAACGGCGTACAACTACCACAAGAGAAATGGGAGTCCCTTACACATATTTAAAAAATATATATATATGTTGTGTATTGATAGAATACACTTTGGCGTTGACAAAACTGTAACCCTCATGAAAACCGTTGAGAAATGAGAAAATTACGACTTAATTTCATTGTGCATGCATTGGCTCCTATGGAAACGACGACCTCCCCAACATGGCCGCCAGGTAGGTAGCTCGGTTAGCTGGGCTGCTGCAGCCCGCTGTCGTATCTACTGTTCAGACAGTATCAATGCCTACACGGGTATGTCATTTCCACTGCATCGTGTTCGGTGTGGCGACACGACTGGTTAGCACATCTGCCTCACAGTTCTGGGGACCGGGGTTCAAATCCCGGCCCCGCCTGTGTGGAGTTTGCATGTTCTCCCCGTGCCTGCGTGGGTTTTTTCCGGGTACTCCGGTTTCCTCCCACATCCCAAAAACATGCGTGGTAGGTTGACTGAAGACTCTAAATTGCCCTTAGGTGTGACTGTGAGTGTGAATGGTTGTTTGTGCCCTGCGATTGGCTGGTGACCAGTTCGGGGTGTACCCCGCCTCTCACCCGAAGATAGCTGGGATAGGCTCCAGCACGCCCGCGACCCTAGTGAGGAGAAGCGGTACAGAAAATGGATGGATGGATGGATGGATGGATGTTCGGTGCACCACCAAGTGGGCCAGCGTGGGAATGTCTCCGGTAGACAGGAAATGGAGTTTAAATGTAACCTTATTTATATGTAACTTTTAATTTTATTAAACAAAATGGTACATATAAAAAAAAAAACATACCTGGAAGCGTGCAGTGCTGTAGAGTCTTTTCAGCGAATTCCTGAAGGTCAGGGTTTCAGGGCACTGCCCAGTGGCAGGACCCAGTTCATCACTGTCTGCTTGCAATTCTTCCTCCTCCTCCTCCCACTGGTCAGGCTGCTCATCACCCACTGTGGTGAAGTGCCTCAAGTATCGGGCCATGACAATCTCTCAGAGGGGGCAAGGCTATACAGAAGGGAGTGCAGGTAATTCAAATTTTATAACTCAGAGAGGCAGTCAACTAGTTTATAGATGTTAGTTAATTGAAACAAATCAAACAAATTCTGGCAGTGGCAGTTTCAATTTTACTGGGGGTCGGGGGGGGTTCTGCTATGGCAAAGGTTAACTAATGTTAGCTCGAAGCAGGCTATCAACTCAAGCCGACATGAACGCCTGGCCTGAGAGACGCTGCTATGTAATTAATTCATCAAGTAGGCCAACAGCAAACTTTGACCAGAAGTACGTCTTCTGTCGTTCACAGCAATGTTTTCTTGCTTCTGATTGCCTCTTGCCAGGTGGATGGCAACTTTTGTGCTGGGGGTTTTCAGTAAAACACGTCCAAGTATCCCAGGAGGCTATTTAGCTTGAACGACAAGCATTAGTTCCTCTTTTTGCATCGTTGCAATACCACCATTTGAATATTGACAGTGCATACTGTAGCATTTGTAACATTTGCGTGTGGGCGTGCGTTTCCCCATAATAATCACTCACCTGCCCTTTTTTTTGTGTTTGTTGTACTGTTGTAGCATAAGTGTAGGTTGCGCTCTGTGCAGCGACTCCATCCGAGCGTTTTCATTGTGTGGCAAGTATTGTACGGAGTTGGTGTTCGCATGAGCTGCAGATGCTGCAGTCGCACTACACGACTGCGTAGGGAGTGGATGGAGGTGAGAAACACAAACACCACCGAAGGCTACAAAAATATATCTGAAAACAAACCAAAAAAAAAAAAAAAAAAAAAGGACCCAATTCCGACTTCCAGTTTCTTTTAATTCATCTCTTTGTTAACTGATTTTGGTCATCATTTCATCATGTCAGACAATCTGAGTTGACTTCCCCTTTTTTTTTTTTTTTTTAAATAATAATCTTGCAATATGTTATTGATGAAGCTGGAAGTATTTCACCCCATGAAGACAACCGGACATATATCACGAGTTTAAAGGGAGACAAAAGTTCGAAGGAAAAAGTCGACACATATGCGAAAGCAAAGTTCCGGCGCCGCTGTATTTGACAACATTCGACTCAAATGGACATTGAAAGCCTAAAGGGATTTAAAAAAAAAAACGGCTCACGTCAATTGAAAGGCGTCTAACGGTAACGTGTCGCGTTGAGTCGAAATGAAATTGTGCGTGGATTTGTCACGTCTGGAGTTTGGCGGTCACGGGACGAACCCAGCTCGAAAGAATCCTGACAGAAACAAGGCGCCTTTTAATGGGACCCCCCTCCCTTCATTCATTCCATGACATGCACGCCTCGCACTTTCGCTCCGTCCAATCAACAACAACAACAACAAACAACAACAACAATTCAAATTGTGCTCACCCTGTCGTCGCCGCCGATGCATTGACGAAGTTGCAAACCCCAAAACGGAAATCCACCAGTCGAGTAAAGTGAGCCCCCACTGACATCCGCTTACTTCCATTCCTTCCTCCCCACAAACGCTGGCCTATGAACAACTCCCGACCGTCTTACTTACTTACTTAGTTAGTCTCTGTTTATTTCGATGTACAATTTCTATTCAAATGAAAAATGAATCAAATAATACCAATTCAACAAATGATGTAAAAAATAATAATGGGGGTGGGTGGACAATAGCCTAAGTATAATGAAAAAGAAAATGCACATTCAAAAAGGAGTGGGAAGAAGTCAAATTTATATGCTCTCAAAACCGCATACAAAAATTTACATAAATTCCCAAAATAAAATAAAAACAGCTCCAGTGCTTAACGTTATCTGCAAAACAATGTCTCATTTTTTATTTTTAAAATTTGGTGATTATTACTTATAGTATATATATATATATATCCATCCATTTTCTTCACCGCTTCTCCTCACTAGGGTCGCGGGCGTGCTGGAGTCTATGTACCAGATTGCGTAACAACACATACTATCATTTACTACGACGATATTAATCCCTGACAACGCCAGTCAAACCCCACTAAATATATTTCCATAGGTGATATTGCCATAAAAATTTCATCATATTTTGGGAATAACCCAAGTAATCCATACATACAAAGAAACTAGAACAGATACGATCAGGAATTAAGTTGTGAAATAATGTGAAATGACACAAGGAAAAAGTATTGAACACGCCAACTGGTATTTATTTAATACTTTGTACAAAAGCCTTTGTTTGCAATGACAGCTTCAAGACGGCTCCTGTATGGAGAAACTAGTCGCATGCATTGCTCTGGTGTGACTTTGGCCCATTCCTCCACACAAGTAGTCGTCAAATCTTGAAGGTTCTACGGGCTTCTTTTATGGACCTTGAGTTTCAGTGATTTCCATAGATTTTCGATTGGATTCAAGTCAGGTGATTGGCTGCTAGCAACTTTTTTTTTTTTTTTATAAACCAATTGAGAGTTCCCTTGGCAGTATGTTTTTGATCATTATCCTGCTGAAATGTCCACCCTCGTTTCATTTTCATCCTCGTACATGCGAGCAGATTTTTGTCAAGAATGTCTCAGTACGTTTTCCCATTCTTCCTTCCTTCAATAATGTGGTTTACCAGTACCATTTGCTATGAAGCAGCCCCACACCATCATGTTCCTACCTCCGAACCTCACTGTTAGTATGGTGTTTTTAGGGTGATGTGCAGTGCCATTTCTCCTCCAAAGGTGGTGTGCATTACGGCATCCAAACAGTTCAATTTTGCTCACTTCCGACCCAATCATGGCACCCACCTATTCCCAATTAGTCTGTTCACCTGTGGGATGTTCCAAACAGGTGTTTGATGAGCATTCCTCAACTTTCTCAGTCTTTTTTGTCACCTGTCCCAGCTTTTTTGGAACGTGTTGCAGCCATAAAATTCCAAGTTAATGATTGTTTACTAAAAACAATAAAGTTTCTCAGTATGAACACGAAACACCTTGTCTTTGTGGTGTATTTGATTAAATATAGGTTGAACATGATTTGCAAATCATTGCATTCTGTTTTTATTTATGTTTAACACAATGTCCCAACTTCATTGGAATTGGGGTTGTATAAACAAACAACCATTCACGCACACATTCACACCTACGGACAATTTAGAGTCTTCATGTTTTTGGGACGTGGGAGGTAACCGGAGTACCGGGAGAAAACCCACGCAAGCACGGGGAGAACATGCAAATAGTTGAGGTCGGATTTGAACCCGGGTCCTCAGAACTGTGAGGCAGATGTGAACACTCGTCGTTCACTGTGCCACCTTCACTTATACATATGAATTCTTATTTTGAAACTCATGCTTTCATTTTGACACAAGCACCATTGACCCAAAAGTGCTGTGAGTCGCGTGACGTAACACGCACGAAAGGCGGGGTACGCCTCCAATCCATATGCAGTAGGAGAGTGAGACTTTGTGTGCCTATGTGTATCATATTATGTATTGTTTGTTAAGTAATATCATGCAAATGTGCACTTAAAAATGAACGTGAAATTCATTGGGAGATAGGATTATTAAAGCCCGGATAACAATGGTTGGGTTACATCAGACAAACAAATCATGCGAGTGACTCACCCCTGATCGGGAAAAGATGAAAGTCACTTCTTTAGTGAGATGTAGGCTACAAGCTAATATGATGGATGGTAACAGTTGGAGAGGGTTTGCTTATTGTTTGTGCAGACTAATGATAACCTCATACAGATTCATTGTTTGTGTTTTCAGCTTTTTATAGCAAACAACGGGGTGACTGTTCAATAAGCAGCTAATTTAAGCCTCTATTTTGCACTTAGATACAGATATGTACGCAAAAAAAAAAAAAAAGTGAATTGTCATTATTTATAGCTTATAAGGCCACAGAGATACTGGTCCGGCCCAATTAAGAACAAATTGGCACTTATTAATGAAAAGAAAGCAGACATGAATCAGAATCAGAATCATCTTTATTTGTCAAGTATGTCCAAAAAACACACAAGGAATTTGTCTCCAGGAGTGGAGCCGCTCTAGTACGACAACAGACAGTCAATTGACAAAGAATACTTTTAAGACATGTGTGATAGGTCTCCGTAAGTGCTGCAAAGTAGCAGATGAAGCCTTATTTTATAAAATTGCTTTTAATTTCAGATACTTTCTTACAACAGAGCAGTGAAAAGACAAAATGAAAAAACAAATTGTGTCAACACAAAGTGTCAACACAAAACCACATACGTCAGAAGTTCCTTCGAGCCATGAAGATGACACAACCTCAAAAGCCTTGTTTGAAGCTCATCTGTTAACAGAGAGGCATCATTAGCATGGCATATAGAGCAACAGTATTGCACTAATGAAAACAAGTTCTAGAGGTGAAGCAGTTTTAGTTTTGAGAATAAACAAAAATAACAAAAAACAATGCACACAGCACCAGCAAGGAGTGGGAACATTTTACTTTAAAGGTCCAAAATTTTGGCTGTTTAAAACTCCATAATGAGTGACTCTCTAACATAGACTTAGTTTAAAAGTGTCCATTTCATTTAAAAAAAAAAAAAAACACCTTGGTTTTGTGTCATTCGTGTCCAGAAAAGGCCTCTCTGACAGCGACTTCTGTTTGAC
Organism: Phyllopteryx taeniolatus; assembly: GCF_024500385.1. NCBI lineage: Eukaryota > Metazoa > Chordata > Actinopteri > Syngnathiformes > Syngnathidae > Phyllopteryx > Phyllopteryx taeniolatus. The sequence goes on from NC_084511.1 coordinate 1,783,396, forward strand.
CCAGTTGTGTATCCGCTTTTTCCATATTTGGCTAAGACCACCCCTTTTCCTCTGATTGGTAGCCTCCGCGGAGAAGACCCAACCCTCGCTACTTGTGAGAGCACACGTGTTTGTCACATTGACAGTGCTGGTTTGGGGGTGGAGAGGTCGGCAGAGATCTTCGCTCGTGACGTGGATGGGCTTGAGGAATTCGTATGACCTGATTTCAGGCCTCTCGGAAGAAAAACGTCTGCAACTCAGGAATGCGTGGACGATGTTATAATTTTACTGAGGCACCATAGAATTAAAAATGCCGATCAGATCCCCGGACTTTGTATCGGTCTGTTTTGGTAAAGAAGGAGCTAAGCCGAAAGGCGAAGCTCTCGATTTACCGGTCGATCTACGTTCCTACCCTCACCTATGGTCGCGAGCTGTGGGTCGTGACCGAAAGAACAAGATCCCGGATACAAATGAGTTTCCTTCGCAGGGTGTCCGGGCTCTCCCTAAGAGATAGGGTGAGAAGCTCAGTTATCCGGGAGGATCTCGGAGTAGAGCCACTGCTCCTCCACATCGAGAGGAGCCAGATGCGGTGGCTGGGGCATCTGATTCAGACGCCTCCCTGGTGAGGTGTTCCGGGCACGTCCCACCGGGAGGAGACTCCAGGGAAGACCCAGGACACGCTGGTGAGACTACGTCTTTCAGTTGGCCTGGAAACGCCTCGGGATCCCCCGGAAGAGCTGGATGAAGTGGCTGGGCTGAGGGAAGTTTGGGCGTCCCTGCTAAAGCTACTGCCCCCGCGACCCGACCTCGGATAAGCGGTAGAAAACGGATGGATGGATGCTGTGAGTCGCGTGACGTGACACGCACGAGAGGCGGGGTACGCCTCCAATCCATATGCAGTAGGAGAGTGAGACTTTTGTGTGCCTATATGTATCATATTATGTATTGTTTGTTAAGTAATATCATGCAAATGTGCACTTAAAAATGAACGTGAAATTCATTGGGAGATGGGTTTATTAAAGCCCGGATAAAAATGGTTGGGTTACATCAGACAAACAAATCATGCGAGTGACTCACCCCTGATCGGGAAAAGCTGAAAGTCACTTCTTTAGTGAGATGTAGGCTATAAGCTAATATGATGGATGGTAACAGTTGGAGAGGGTTTGCTTATTGTTTGTGCAGACTAATGATAACCTCATACAGATTAATTGTTTGTGTTTTCAGCTTTTTATAGCAAACAACGGGGTGACTATTCAATAAGCAGCTAATTTAAGCCTCTATTTTGCACTTAGATACAGATATGTACGCAAAAAAAAAAAAAAAAAAGTGAATTGTCATTATTTATAGCTTATAAGGCCACAGAGATACTGGTCCGGCCCAATTAAGAACAAATTGGCACTTATTAATGAAAAGAAAGCAGACATGAATCAGAATCAGAATCATCTTTATTTGTCAAGTATGTCCAAAAAACACACAAGGAATTTGTCTCCAGGAGTGGAGCCGCTCTAGTACGACAACAGACAGTCAATTGACAGAGAATACTTTTAAGACATGTGTGATAGGTCTCCGTAAGTGCTGCAAAGTAGCAGATGAAGCCTTATTTTATAAAATTGCTTTTAATTTCAGATACTTTCTTACAACAGAGCAGTGAAAAGACAAAATGAAAAAACAAATTGTGTCAACACAAAGTGTCAACACAAAACCACATACGTCAGAAGTTCCTTCGAGCCATGAAGATGACACAACCTCAAAAGCCTTGTTTGAAGCTCATCTGTTAACAGAGAGGCATCATTAGCATGGCATATAGAGCAACAGTATTGCACTAATAAAAACAAGTTCTAGAGGTGAAGCAGTTTTAGTTTTGAGAAAAAACAAAAATAACAAAAAACAATGCACACAGCACCAGCAAGGAGTGGGAACATTTTCCTTTAAAGGTCCAAAATTTTGGCTATTTAAAACTCCATAATGAGTGACTCTCTAACATAGACTTAGTATAAAAGTGTCCATTTCATTTAAAAAAAAAAAAAAAACACCTTGGTTTTGTTGCATTCGTGTCCAGAAAAGGCCTCTTTGACAGCGACTTCTGTTTGACCCAGTTGTGTATCCGCTTTTTCCATATTTGGCTAAGACCACCCCCTTTCCTCTGATTGGGAGCCTCCGCGTAGAAGACCCAACCCTCGCTACTTGTGAGAGCACACGTGTTTGTTACGTTGACAGTGCTGGTTTGAGGGTGGAGAGGTCGGCAGAGATCTTCGCTCGTGACGTGGATAGGGTTGAGAAATTCGTATGACCTGATTTCAGGCCTCTCGGAAGAAAAACTCTAAATTGAAAATGGATGGATGGAGGTGAATCCGCGGGTGCCAAACCACAAGTATGGGGGGGGGGGAGTCCACTGTAATTGACAAGCTAGTTAGTAGTAGCATGGGACTTTCTGCTGTTAGCTGGTGGCAGGAGCTAACAAATTGTTACTTCCAGCAATGATGAAGACTTGCTTTTTTGAAACACTTTTATATGTATGTCCATCCTTCGTTCTTTTACTCACCATGCTTTAAGTCAGCCCTGTATGATGAAGCTCCTGGTCGTTTACTTTGTGAAGCAACATCTTATCATTCATTGTGTAGCTCCTGTCTGTTTACATAAAGATAAAGGAGGTTTAAGTGTCATGACCTGTTCCCTGCAGTTCCGTTGTTAGAGCTTGGGTGGCGCTTTGCGCCCCTCTCGTCCTCACTCCCTCCCCCTCTCTCTCTTTTCCCAGTCATCAGCACCACCTCGCTCGCGCACCTGTTGTCAATCAGCCTTCATCATCGCGGGTTCTTCGGCAGAAAGAGAAGAGGAAAACACAGAGCCTAGAACTGAATGTGGGGACTTTGAATGTTGGGACTATGACAGGAAAATCTCGGGAGTTGGTTGACATGATGATTAGGAGAAAGGTTGATATATTGTGTGTCCAGGAGACCAGGTGGAAAGGCAGTAAGGCTAGAAGTTTAGGGGCAGGGTTTAAATTATTTTACCATGGTGTAGATGGGAAGAGAAATGGAGTCGGGGTTATTTTAAAAGAAGAGTTGGCTAAGAATGTCTTGGAGGTGAAAAGAGTATCAGATCGAGTGATGAGGCTGAAATTTGAAATTGAGGGTGTTATGTGTAATGTGATTAGTGGCTATGCCCCACAGGTAGGATGTGACCTAGAGGTGAAAGAGAAATTCTGGAAGGAGCTAGATGATGTAGTTCTGAGCATCCCAGACAGAGAGAGAGTCGTAATTGGTGCAGATTGTAATGGACATGTTGGTGAAGGTAATAAGGGTGATGAAGAAGTGATGGGTAAGTACGGTATCCAGGAAAGGAACTTGGAGGGACAGATGGTGGTAGACTTTGCAACAAGGATGCAAATGGCTGTAGTGAACACTTTTTTCCAGAAGAGGCACGAACATAGGGTGACCTACAAGAGCGGAGGTAGAAGCACACAGGTGGATTACATCTTGTGCAGACGATGTAATCTGAAGGAGGTTACCAACTGTAAGGTAGTGGTAGGGGAGAGTGTGGCTAGACAGCATAGGATGGTGGTGTGTAAGATGACTCTGGTGGTGGGGAGGAAAATTAGGAAGACAAAGGCAGAGAAGAGAACCATGTGGTGGAAGCTGAGACAGGACGAGTGTTGTGCAGCTTTTCGGGAAGAGGTGAGACAGGCTCTCGGTGGACGGGAAGAGCTTCCAGAAGACTGGACCACTGCAGCCAAGGTGATCAGAGAAGCAGGCAGGAGAGTACTTGGTGTATCTTCTGGCAGGAAAGGAGAGAAGGAGACTTGGTGGTGGAACCTCACAGTACAGGAAATCATACAAGGAAAACGGTTAGCTAAGAAGAAGTGGGACACTGAGAGGACCGAGGAGAGGCGAAAGGAATACATTGAGATGCGACACAGGGCAAAGGTAGAGGTGGCAAAGGCAAAACAAGAGGCATATGATGACATGTATGGCAGGTTGGACACTAAAGAAGGAGAAAAGGATCTATACAGGCTGGCCAGACAGAGGGATAGAGATGGGAAGGATGTGCAGCAGGTTAGGGTGATTAAGGATAGAGATGGAAATATGTTGACTGGTGCCAGCAGTGTGCTAGGTAGATGGAAAGAATACTTCGAGGAGTTGATGAATGAGGAAAATGATAGAGAAGGGAGAGTAGAAGAGGCAAGTGTGGTGGACCAGGAAGTGGCAATGATTAGTAAAGGGGAAGTTAGAAAGGCATTAAAGAGAATGAAAAATGGAAAGGCAGTTGGTCCTGATGACATTCCTGTGGAGGTATGGAAGCATCTAGGAGAGGTGGCTGTGGAGTTTTTGACCAGCTTGTTCAATAGAATTCTAGTGCGTGAGAAGATGCCTGAGGAATGGAGGAAAAGTGTACTGGTGCCCATTTTTAAGAACAAAGGTGATGTGCAGAGCTGTGGCAACTATAGAGGAATAAAGTTGATGAGCCACACAATGAAGTTATGGGAAAGAGTAGTGGAGGCTAGACTCAGGACAGAAGTGAGTATTTGCGAGCAACAGTATGGTTTCATGCCTAGAAAGAGTACCACAGATGCATTATTTGCCTTGAGGATGTTGATGGAAAAGTACAGAGAAGGTCAGAAGGAGCTACATTGTGTCTTTGTAGATCTAGAGAAAGCCTATGACAGAGTACCCAGAGAGGAACTGTGGTACTGCATGCGGAAGTCTGGAGTGGCAGAGAAGTATGTTAGAATAATACAGGACATGTACGAGGGCAGCAGAACAGCGGTGAGGTGTGCTGTCGGTGTGACAGAAGAATTTAAGGTGGACGTGGGACTGCATCAGGGATCAGCCCTGAGCCCCTTCCTTTTTGCAGTGGTGATGGATAGGCTGACAGATGAGGTTAGACTGGAATCCCCGTGGACCATGATGTTTGCAGATGACATTGTGATCTGCAGTGAAAGCAGGGAGCAGCTGGAGGAACAGTTAGAAAGATGGAGGCATGCACTGGAAAGAAGAGGAATGAAGATTAGCCGAAGTAAAACAGAATATATGTGCATGAATGAGAGGGGTGGTGGGGGAAGAATGAGGCTACAGGGAGAAGAGATGGCAAGGGTAGAGGACTTTAAATACTTGGGGTCAACCGTCCAGAGCAATGGTGAGTGTGGTCAGGAAGTGAAGAAATGGGTCCAAGCAGGTTGGAACGGGTGGAGGAAGGTGTCAGGTGTGTTATGTGACAGAAGAGTCTCTGCTAGGATGAAGGGCAAAGTTTATAAAACAGTGGTGAGGCCAGCCATGATGTACGGATTAGAGACAGTGGCACTGAAGAGACAACAGGAAGCAGAGCTGGAGGTGGCGGAAATGAAGATGTTGAGGTTCACTCTCGGAGTGACCAGGTTGGATAAAATTAGAAATGAGCTCATCAGAGGGACAGCCAAGGTTCGATGTTTTGGAGACAAAGTTAGAGAGAGCAGACTTCAATGGTTTGGACACGTCCAGAGGAGAGAGAGTGAGTATATTGGTAGAAGGATGATGAGGATGGAGCTGCCAGGCAAGAGAGCTAGAGGAAGACCAAAGAGAAGGTTGATGGATGTCGTGAGGGAAGACATGATGGCAGTTGGTGTTCGAGAGGAGGATGCAGGAGATAGGCTCTCATGGAAAAGGATGACACGCTGTGGCGACCCCTAACGGGACAAGCCGAAAGGAAAAGAAGAAGTACAGAGTTATTAGGTTATTATGCAAAATCTTATGCCCTGCCTGCGTCATATAGTATGGCGAAACAGAAAGCCTTGACTAATTGTTAATGTCCCAGGTCTGGAGATGCTAGACACCAAGTGTGAAGTCAATCATATGGAAGTTGGTGAAAGTATGAGCCCTGGGGATGTGGAAAAAATGGTCAAAAAAGGGTAACATTTCTGTTTTCAAAAAAATGATAGCTCACTTCCTGTTCATTTTAGGACATGGTTGCTGCTGACTTTTTTTGTACATCTTGGGGTGCTACATGCCCCTACCAATTTTGGTAGCCGTAGGTGACACGTAGTGTGGGGGACAAGTTTTTATTACGTTTTTAGGGGGCGCTACAGAGCCATTTTTCAGTAATCATGTATGAAAACTTTAAAATATGAAATTTTTCACCAGGCTCAATGTGTTTGCAAACCTTGGTTCGAATCGGGGCATGTTTAGGCCCTCAAAAATGTGATTGTTTAGGGAGAATAATAATAACAATGAAAAAGAATAATTCCTACGATTACAAAACGACCCTTGCAGCGGTCGCCGCTCAGGCCCTGAGCTGCGAGCAGCTATTAAGGGCCCTGGCCACGTTGGGGTACTGGCACGTTTGGGGAGCTGGCACATTGCTCATGCATTGAATAGAAATGTGCACCACACTTTTCAGATGTACAGTATCTTCGCATACAACCGTATATCATATTCATTCCACTTCACAATTATTCTCACATCCTGTGCATCTCCAGGGGGCTAGTGCTGCATTCACACTGGACGCTAAGCGGAATTTCGCCTTGCGTCACTCGCAGGAGTTTGATCCCAGATGTTCATTCACGTCACTCGCACCACTTCGATTGGAGAAAAGAAAGGCCAGTGGTCTCCACCGAGCTGCCCCCTGCCACCCCATTGATGATTAGCTCCTAACTCAGTTGCCGCCGCCACCCCCACCCTGGCCAGTGTCCAATTGTCATACAATCGGGAAGGCAGCAGCACCCTCCTTTATTGATCTCTCGTTACCTCATTTTTGTTATTTTTAATGCATCTCACTTTGTTACCGCCTACATTAGCAAGTACATGGATGTTGACACCACCACTAAGTCCATCACTGTTCGTGCTATGACTGACGGCTGAGGTCTACAGACTACTGAAGGTCCGCAATTTTAGGTCTGGGGATGAGGAGGGCCTGGGGACAGCCAGGGCCAATCTGTCCCGTGGCATCAGGGAGGCCAAGAGGGAGTACTCCAGGCAGATCGCCCACCACTTCGGTGACAGCAGTGACACCAGGAGTCTGTGGCGAGGTATTCAGACCATTACGGACTATAAACCCTCACCAAAGAACTGCAACAGCTCCACCTCCCTGTTAAATGACCTGAATGACTTATTTGCTCGCTTTGAGGGACACAACAGCATACCTGCACACAAGTCTTCACCCCCTCCTGGTGACCAGGTGCTGACCCTGACCCGGGACAGCGTGAAAATATCCTTTGGTAGGATCAACACACGTAAATCCCCGGGCCTACGTAACATCCCTGGTCATGTTCTGAGGGACTGTGCAGCTGAACTCACAGATGTCTTCACGGACATCTTCAACACCTCCTTCAGTCAGGCTGTTGTCCCTTCGTGCTTCAAAGCCACCATCATCATCCCGGTCCCGAAGAAGGCATCTCCCTCCTGCTTTGATGACTACCGTCCGATAGCACTCACTCCCATCCTGATGAAGTGCTCCGAGCGGCTAGTCATGCACCACATCGGGTCCCCCTCCTTGGACCCCTTCCAGTTTGCATATCAGTCCGACCGGTCAACCGAGAATGCCATCTCCACCGCCCTCCACTCTGCCCTCACATACCTTGACTCTAAGGACTCATATGTCAGAATGCTGTTCATAGACTTCAGCTCAGCATTCAATACCATCATCCCCCAACAACTGATTCACAAACTGGAACAGCTGGGGCTCAACACGTCAATGTGCAACTGACTGCTGGACTTTCTGACAGGGAGACCGCAGGCAGTATGGGTTGGCAGCAACACATTCAGCACCATCACCCTGAACACGACGGCTCCTCAAGGATGTGTGTTGAGACTGCACACCCATACACAGCCCCAGCCTCTTCATCGAGTTTGCAGAGGGCACAACTGTGGTGGGTCTTATCAGCAACGGGGACGAGGCAGACTACAGGAGTGAGGTGAGCCACCTGGCCGGGTGGTGCACAGACAACAATCTCTCTCTGAATGTGGAGAAAACCAGGGAAATTGTTGTGGACTTCAGGAGATTGCACTCCCAGCATGCTCCCCTGAACATCAACGGTGCAGCGGTGGAGAGAGTGCGCAGCACCAAGTTCCTGGGACTGCATGTCACAGAGGACCTCTCCTGGACCAGCAACATCTATTCACTGGCTCAGCAGCATCTCTACTTCCTGCGCAACCTGAGACGAGCCAGAGCCTCGACCCGCATCATGTGCTCATTCTACTGAGGGACAGTAGAGAGCATCCTTACCAGCTGCATCACTGTGTTGTACGGATCCTGCACTGAATCCTGATGCAAGACTCTCCAAAGCATAGTGAGGGCAGCTGAGAAGATCATTGGAAACTCTCTTTCCTCCCTGCAGGACATTTACAGCCCCCGCCTCACCCATTCGCACTAACACCGCCCCATACCATCACAGATGCTGGCTTTTGAACTTTGGGTCCATAACAGTCCGCATGGTTCTTGTCCTCTTTGGCCCGGAGGAGACGACGTCCACAATTTCCAAAAACAATTTGAAATGTGGACTCATCGTACCACAGAACACATCAGTCCATCTTAGATGAGCTCAGGCCCAGAGAAGCCGGCGGTATTTCTGGGTGTTGTTGATAAATTGCTTTTGCTTTGCATAGTAGAGTTTCAAGTTGCACTTACGGATGTAGCGCCGAACTGTATTTACTGACATTGGGTTTCTCAAGTGTTCCTGAGCCCATGTGGTGATATCCTTTACACATTGATGTCGGTTTTTGATGCAGTGCCTTTTATGTTTAACACAACATCCCAACTTCATTGGAATTGGGGTTACACATTATATTCTCCGGAAGAGCAGGTGGATGTAGGAGTTCTCGCTTGGTTGAGGGCTGTGTGGACCACTTATGGGGTTAGTGGAGTGTTTCTTTTTGTAGGCATACTGGAAAATCAATTATACTCATCTGATTCGAATCATAAGTGAGCAGATTTGACTTTGATCAAGAGTTAATCTAATGCCACTAAAGTAATGTAAAAACTAAGTTGTCTTTTCTTGTGTGCAGTTTTCTGTTTGGGGTTTATTGAAGTTGAATCCAAAGTCTTTCCAGATTTTTCACAGCTGAGGTTCGTCTTATGTGTATTGGAGGGGAACGAGGAATGAAAATTAATGGCGAGTGACAGCTGACAGATTGCTGATACTTTCAGCTCACCCTGAGGTGAGACTAGAAATAAACACCCTCTTTAAGCAAGGGAGGCAAAGAACACATCTGTGTATATGTGTAGACGGGCTGCAAGAAAAGTGAAGAAATTAAGAAGATACAAACGCCACACAAGACATATGCTAACCACTACGTGGTACCCTGTATAAATCCCCATTGCTACACGACACGCACACACAATTTTTGTGTAGAATGCAGGATGTGTGGGTGTGCGTGTCAGGCAAGGCCCTACGGCATAGGATCTGCTGTTGCTAAAAAGTGTCAGCTGCTGCCAGCAACAGACTGACAGAACTAATATGACCTGTGGAAAGGCAACATATGATGCACCAGAAAAATTTCATATCCTGTCATTAAAAATCGACAGTGATGAAGATGAAGTGGGGCCGCTGTGAGACTCAGGAGATAAAGCAGAGTATCAACTAATCTCTTTCTGTTGGTAATGAAATCCCAATATCCTCCTGGTGGTGTATCTGTATATCTTTAAGAATGACCCGGAATCTTAAAGTGAACGCAAGAGCCCTGGATGACGTCCAGCATCCATTTTCGTGGTGTGTGTGTGTGTCAGGGTTATAATCATTTTGGATTTTCCATTATAGTTAGTTTTTATTTCACTTTGACTTTTCTTTTTCAAATTCAATTAGTTTTAATTGTTTTTTAGAGCAGGTTTGTTAGTTTCTATTAGGTTTTATTTTTCAAATCCAGAAAAAAGCCGCCATTTTCTTTCAATTTTGTTGTGCCGGATTTTGGGCATGTGGATTTACCAGAGGTCCAGCAAAATCACATTTTCTCATTGTTTCATGCAGGGTTATCATCGTTCTCTTCAGATTACATTCTTGGGAAATCCTTTTACCACATCACTTTTGAAATGTTTAATTCAGATGAGATTTTTTGTGGTTCTGTCAAAGATGAAAATGTTCCTCGAGTTTGGTGTCGCAAATCACACATTCGTAGGATTCGGACACGATTGAAAATTATATGGAGGTGATCACTATTTTTTTTTCTGTTATGCACTTAATTGCTCTCAGTTGGAGCTGGAAAATGAGATGGCTTGAAAGGAAGTTGCCATTAAAAAAAAAAAAAAAAAAAAAAAAAGAATATATAACTACATATACTATTACATTTCAAGTAATAATACCAACATCTGGCCATTTTCTACCAGAGTCACAAATTTCCTTAAAGTAAGTAAAAGATGGAAGAAAGGATTGTTTCTCGGTCCACCCTGAGAAGGTGTGTGCAAAGAGACCTTTTTTTTGTGTCCTGTTCGGCTGTTAGGTCAAGCAGAATGGAGCAGAATCCCTTTTATGCCGGAAGAGTTTTACTGTGTCATAGAGTTTTTAAGCTGCCGCTGTGGTTTCTTAGTATTATAATGGGTATTTATTGAAAATCAGAGTCGATCAGTCGAACAGAACAAAGTTTCAAGAGGGGAGTGAGAAAATAAGGCTAAAGACAAAGCACTAATTTTAAACAAGATGAAAAAAGTAAATCTAGAACAATGAAACATTAGGTATGAGTGTTGTATGGGGCAGTAGTGCTCCACCCTGTTAGGGAAGGACAGTACCAGGACATGAGAAGAAACATGCAGGACAAGGGTCGTGAAGTTGCCTGTACAACTGAAGTGTGGTGGGAGTGATTATGTAAATTATAAAAGTCTATAGGACGAGAGTGTGAGTGAGGGGATACGCAAGCAATATGCATATTCATGAGTTATTTGTCGCAATAAATGAGTGGCCCCACACTCAGCGAAAAAGTCCCAGGGGTGTGTGCCTGCGGACACATGCAAGTGAATTGACACTGTTTCGCATATACAATGACTGACAGAAGTGTCCTGTAATTGCTGGGCCTGCACCGCAGTGGTTTAGGACCCCACCCAATAAATTGAGAGGCGGGATCAGGCCCAGGAGTCCACCCGAGAGCAGCCCGGCGGATGGGACACGTCCCAAACCGAGCGACTAAGGGTGGTCCGCCGGCCCCACCCAGGCGCCACGGCAACCGACCACCGCAGGGACCCAATGCCACCCCCCCAAGCGTGCTGAAACCCGGTCCGACACCCGCACCATCCCGACCCCATACCAGGCCCCCAGGAACCCCTGGATATGTATGTTTGCCCAGATGTGACTAGTGAGAAAAATATATACAGTGTGTGTCGTGAGTGTGTGGTAGGTGAGTGATTAAGAGTCATAGCTCCTGCAGGTCGGGCCCATCAGGCAGGACAACCACTGTCGAAGAGGGCCGCCCCATCCAGCCCCACAGCACCGACCCTGGGACCCCCCCCCCACATTCCAGCCATCACCCACTACCCGCCACCGAGTGTGGGAGTTCGAGTGTGGGAGGTCGACCCCCAAAAACCAGTGTGTGTACAAAAAGTGTACTGAGTAAAGTGTGTTCTATGGAGCACTTTATATTGTATAAATATGTAAATGTGTGTGTGTTTTTTTTGTCATTCTAAACGTATTGTTACATATCTGTATCCAGTAGTTACGGTCATGGTTACGGTCATGGAAAGGTTACGGACATGGAAAGGTCTTCTTACGATTTAATGATTGGTAAGTGCATTGATTTAGTGCATGAAATTAATTCATAAACTTTTATTTATTTATATAAGATTTTCTTTTCTTTTGCGGAAGAAGCGTCACTATTTGCTTGACAAACTCTGGCAGTTCAAAGGTGCACTGGAGTGTTGGTATTCTTTTTTTTAATTGCTGCTTTTAATTTATTGTATTGAAGAAAGTTTCCGGCTGTCATTTGGAATTCTTGGAACGATTCATCACGTGTCCTAAAAACACTGTTAAATAGTTGTTGTTGGTGGTCAATTCCATGTTGTTCCCATGTGCTAAAATGAAGGGCTATGTTTTAATTTCAAAATATGGATTATGACAGTTTGGGGAGAGCATACTGGGAGCTAATTGAGGTCTTGTAGATTCTAAACTTTTCCGATGCAATTATTGGGTTCCAGTGTTTAAAGTTGGGAGCATTGAGGCCTCCCTCCTGTTTTATCCCGCCTGGATAAAATAATTCTACTTGTCTTATTTTTTGAATAAAAATTTGTGATTGGGAGTATTGTTGATTTTGTCCAGTGGATGGAGTAATCTGATATTTGTGGAAATGTTTTAATGAGATTGAAGACTACCTGAAGAGAAGACTTGGGTTCCTGTAAATAAAAAAGAATATCATCAGCATACAGATTGATTTTGTGTTATGTCACTAGAGAGCAAATACCTTTAATATTAGCATTCTGACGTATAGCAGTAGCAAGAGGTTTGACGAATATTGCAAATAGCATTGGTGAGAGTGGACATCCTTATCTGGTTCCTCTTTGTAAAGTAAAACTTTGTGAAGTAATCCTATTTGTGGTGACTGTCGCTTTCGGCGAGTTATAATGTTGCTATCCAATGTATAAATGAGTCTACAAAGCCAAATTTGTGAAGAACTGCAAACAGGAAAGCGCAGTTAACTTTATTGAAAGCTTTCTCTGCGTCAAGTGACATGATTGCATTTAGATGTTTACGCTGTGACATGATTATTAAATTTAACAGACGTCTGACATTATTTGTGGAACTTCTACCTTTAATGAAGCCTGTCCGGTCATAGTGGATTATCGACAGGAGAACCTTTTCAAGTCTCGCTGCGAGGGCTTTCGAGATAATCTTGATATCTACATTAATCAGTGATAAGGGCCGATAATTAGCCGGGAGAGTGGGGTCTTTACCTGAATTTAGTCATAATTTAATTGAAGCTGTGTTCATATGGCTACTTATTTGACCTTTATCTTTTATCAACTTGACTGTTCTAAAAAATAGAGGTGCAAGTATTGGCCAGTAATGTTTAATGAATTCGACAGAGTGTCATATACTGCCCTGCATTTCCATGATTGGAGCCGGGAGGGCATTTTGCGTGAGCGTGAGGAGGCGATGGGTGCCTTCTTTGTTGAACTGGGTGATCAAATACTTTGCGGAGTTTGGTGGAAAAATAATCGAATGAATGAAGTACCAGAGAGGAGTTTTGCCATAAGAACGTGGACCACTTTGCTGCTTTGCCCCAGAGGAGGTTAGTGACATATGCTACCTTTGATCGTTCGGTGGGATAACTGTATGGTTGGAGATTGAATACGAGTGAGCGATTAAATAGGAACTGGGTACACGCACCTAGGTCCCAGAAGTAGGGCTCGGGCGGAGGGAAATGAGGTTCTTTGTACGGGAAGCGGGGTGGCTCGGAGGCTGTGGGCTCGGGAGGAGTACTTACAGGGGGTTGAATGGATTGCATCTGTTGGGAAAGGAGGGAGACCTGTTGCGAAAGGGAGTGGAGCATTTAGGTGATTTCATGCAGTATTTTGTCCTGTCGTCCAATGTGGGCGCCTTGGAGGGTTAGTGCGTTCTTCAGTGCCTCCGGAGTTGCTGTGTCCATAGTGGCCCAAGTATTCTGTCACGTGTGGGGAATAGCTGGACCCAAGAGCAGGCGGAGGCAGATGTAAAATGATGAACAGTTTATTGAGGAAAGGTTATGGAGGTGGTCCTGGATGTGTTGACAGGTGGCGGCATGGACAGGTGGCAGACAATGGACAGAACAGGCGACTGGCTTCGTGGCAGGCATGATGTGGGTTCCAGTACCTGGTCGACTGGGAAGGGTATGGGCCAGAGGAATGGTCTTGGATTTCCCGGAAGCTCATTCTCGATCACCTTTTGGACGACTTCTATGCGGCTCACCTGGGGAAGCCTGGCAGGATGCCATTGAGAGGGTGGTACTGTCATATACTGCCCTGGCTTGGGGACTTTAATAAAGCTAAACTCAACCACGAACTCCCTAAATACAAGCAGCACATCGAGTGTCCTACCAGGGAAAATAACATTTTAGACCACTGCTATACTACACTAAATATCACATACCGTGCCATACCTCGTGCAGCTCTGGGCGTGTCTGATCACTGCTTAATTCACTAAATACCAACATATAGACAATAACTTAAATGCGCGAAGCCTACGGTGAAAACAGTAAAAAAGTGGACCAATGAAGCAAAGATAGAACTTCAAAGCTGTCTAGACTGCACAGACTGGAATGTTTTTGACAATTCAGCTGGCAGGCTGGATGAATATACTGTCACATCCTATATCAGTTTCTGTGAAGAGGTGTGTGTACCAACAAAGTCATTTCGCACATTCAATAACAACAAACCGTGGTTCACTGCCAAACTTAAGCAACTTCGCCAGGCTAAAGAGTGTCACTATTTTGGTATATGGTCCTCCATCAAAAACAATAAAAGGTATGTTGTTCACATATGATTCAAACGGTGTGTCTGTACTGTTTGGGAACAGTCAATTTTAATTTTAACAGCATGTTGGCATCAGCCCTTTGTTCATCGCATGAGGTTACTGAAAACAAGTTCGAGCTGGTTCATTTTCATTCAACGTGTAAAAGTTATCGGCATGATTTATAGTTAATTTTCTAGCAATGCTACTTAATCCCCAAAGTGGCCGCTAATGTCCTGTTGATTTGCTTCATTTACAGGATGTTTCTTATAGTCCAGTTTTTGGATGCGAAGCAGTGTGTGTGTGTGTCGGTGGTACTACAGTCTTGGTACAGCAATAGATCAACATAGTGGCCGCTGTATAAAACCGAAAGGGGGGGAAACACCAAAGCTGCAAAATTAGTTGAAAAACCAAGTAAACATTGGACCAAACATAGTGTCAGTCTTAAAGACGCGTGGTAAATATTTTTCTATTTTCTATTTCCAATGTGATGCGGAGATTTGGTCTTCATATGTTAATACCCTAACATCTTTAGTTTAGGTGATTATGTGGGCGTTGCAGACGATGAAATCTTTGAACTGCCAGAAAGCAGAGCTCGACTCTGATAATGACGAGAAGTTGGCAATAGAACGGCTTAAAAGGAAACTTAAACCGATGTAACTCCAAACACTAATCTGATTTTAATGTTAAAATGTGACCATTTCTTTAGCGGTAATGCATATTTCCTTTGTATTAATAGCCATCGCTTTGGCGACACAGATGAGGAAAGCAGTGAAAAAGGTGTTCGTTCCTCAAAACAACATGCCCCGATCACCACCGCTATCAAAATCCAATTTGACTTCAACTAAAACTCAGCAGTCCCAGTCCTGCTCTGTGCCACTGCTGTCTAACTCAAGGCTCGGGGGCCAGATCTGGCCCGCCACATCATATTATGTGGCCCTCGAAATTCAATCATGTGCTTGAACTGCCATGATTCTTGCTAAAATCTGTAGAAAAAACTAAAATTGTCATATGGAATAAATATTTCCAACCATGTTTTGGTTACCAAAACCTCTTTTTACAATACAGTAACTTAAACAATAGTTGCAAAGTATTACCCTTGAATTTCGATTTCCAAACTATTCATCTATCAATTTGTTGTCTATGTAATAATATAAGGAGGTGATTCAAATATTTATATGATTTCAAAATCTTAACGGCCCTCTGAGAGAAACCATAACTACAATGTGGCCCGCGATGCAAATGAGTTTGACATCCCTGCTCTGTGCCATCAGTACCATATCCTTACCGATCATCACTTCGTGAGTCCTTACCGTCACTTCCCCCACCTGGGTCATCTCCTTGCTGGTCATCATCACGGGAGTCAGTTCCATCAATATTACTACCACTATCATCCCCTTGGACATATTATCCAAGGTAAATAAAACTATTGGTTGTACATAGTTTTACTGTCACAAAAAAGTTGAAAATTGTCTATTTTTATTGCTTGTTCATGGAATTCAACAGTTCATAATTTTCATTTCTTTAAATCCGTTATGGAGATGCCAAATTCCACCCTCACACTGGTCAACTCCGAATCCTCATCGTCACGCCCAGTGTCTCCACTTATCACCTTGCTCTCGTAATTTTCCACGACTGAACATTCAACTTCAATGTTTTTTGTATTGATCATCACTTCTGTCAGTTGCAGTTCCAGCATTCCTTTTTAGGTAATGTTGTATGGGACCATAAACAACTAACCCGCAAATACCATACTTGCTTTTCATGGTGAACCTTTGTTTTTTTAATCACTGACTGGCATATCATTTAGTCCTCAAGTAATGTGTATTCCTTATTTAATTTTTTTTATTTTTTATTTTTGGGGGGGTTACTCCTCTCTCTCGCCCTCTCAGCTTATGAACTCGACATGCTTACACTCATGGGACAAATGAAGCACCAGCTAACACATCTTACCGAACTGCCATGGTAAGCTTGATTCCTGGGAGGACGGTTGATGAAAGTTCACCTGAAGCACCCGATGGCATTCAGTTTCCTTTTGGCTCACTGGAGGAGGTGGAACACTTTAAGGAGTGCCTGAGAGAACCATCAAATTCCTCACAGAAAAACAACTTGGTATGAACTGACTTGTTTTAACCATTAGAGCAACCAGATCTTTAACACTATGATTATCCTTCTCAACACTCTTGATGATTAATAGCTAAAATGACTTGTCTTAATCCCCCCCGCACCCCCTCGATTTCTGCCCTAAGATCCATTGGGGGATAGGACACAAAACATATTACTTGGAACATCGTGTCACACATTTTTTTGTGGGAGTGTAGCCAAGAACATCAGTTGGAAGCGTGCCAATGGAAAGATGGCATTTAAACAGATGGCAGTGATGGCAATAAACTTGACATGTTTATGGATTCTGTACGAAATCCATAAACATGTCATTACTATCAATTTGGGGGAAAATGTTACGTTTTCTTAAAATGCTTTACATATCGTATGGAGCATAGGCAGATTTTAAAATAGGTTGGGGGGAATCACAAGCTAGGGGTGTAACAGAACCGATTATAATGGGAAAACCATTTTTATTGAAATGATGAGTGCTTGTTCTAAACGGTCAAAAGGTTAAAATAGGGTTTGTTGCTGAGTTTCATACTTTTTTTATCCTGTTCGGCTGTTAGGTCAAGCAGAATGGAAAATCTGTATCCTTTTTATGCCGGAGCAGTTTTATTGTGTCTCAGTTGAGTTTTTAAGCTTCCGCTGTGGTTTGTTAGTGTTCTAATTGAGGTTTATTGAGAATCAGAGTCGATCATTCGAACAGAACAAAGCTTCTCGAGGGGAGAGAGAAACAAAGACAAAAGACAAAGCACTAATTGTAAACAGGATGAGAGAAGTAAGTCATTACATTATCTACAACAATGAAACATTAAATATGAGTAGCGCCGTGGACGGGACACGTCCCACACCGAGGGACCAAGGGCGGTCCGCCGGCCCCACCGAGGCGCCCCGACAACTATCCACCCAGTGGGGGCCGCAGGGACCCAATGCCAACCCCCGCACCACCCCACCCACTGCCCCACACGCCCTGCCTCCTCAACCCCCCTCCACCCCCAGGAGAGACAAACGCCCCCCCCAACCCGCAGGGCCGCGATGCGGCTAGTCCCCGCCCAGCCCGAGGGCAGGAGAGTGTCCCTTGTTTGTTGGAACGATAAGGGGTGGGAACCCAAGAAGCAGCCGCGGGCTATAAAAGGGAAGCCTCATGGACAGCTAAGGAGCACCGCCATGCAACTAATTGAGAACCCACCTCCCCCCCTGTTACTATGACCGCCAGGTCCCCGACTGGCATTGCTTCCTAACAGCCAAATCATTTTTTTTAATATATTGTTTTTAAATATAAAGAGGTATTTACGGTATAAAAAAGAGGGAGAGGACAGAGAGGGAAAGATGGCCGGCTGTCCTCAGATTATGTGGAAGGGCCTTCAATCAGATTCAATAAATTTCCATGAGGAAAAGATGAACAGGCGGCACGGTGGCCGACTGGTTAGAGCGTCAGCCTCACAGTTCTGAGGTGTGGGGTTCAATCCCCGTCCCCGCCTGTGTGGAGTTTGCATGTTCTCCCCGTGCCTGCGTGGGTTTTCTCCGGGCACTCCGGTTTCCTCCCACATCCCAAAAACATGCATTAATTGGAGACTCTAAATTGCCCGTCGGCATGACTCTGAGTGCGAATGGTTGTTTGTTTCTATGTGCCCTGCGATTGGCTGGCAACCAGTTCAGGGTGTACCCCGCCTCCTGCCCGATGACAGCTGGGATAGGCTCCAGGACGCCCGCGACCCTAGTGAGGAGAAGCGGCTCAGAAAATGGATGGATGGATGGATGGAAAAGATGAACACACATCCCAGCCAGCTGCATCGTTATCAGGGGACGACAGACAAAACAATAGGTAGCTGGCTGTTCCTGGCTAAGCAACGTTATACTAAAAGAGTAACTGAGATATGCAACCATAATACATAGAAAGGTTATATAAAACTAATATTTGACATGTATATATATGAAATATAAATTTTCCAATTCAACATCCTTACTTTTGACATAATCAACTAATAAATAAGAAAGGAAAACTACTAAACACTTAACTAACCAAAAACATAAACGATAATATGGAGTAATCAAAATGATATAACAGTATAACGTATTTACTTTTGACTTTCAAATTTAAAATGTTCCACCAGTTGAGGACCACTACACCACTACAGTACAATATTATTGTCTTGTTCTTTTTCGTGGACTAAAAACACACAGTACAGTACAAAATTATTCTACATAAACTAACGTCTCTCACTGGCAGTGGCGTGCAAAGTGGCTGATACCCGGAGTGCACAGAAGAATGTATGCCCCCTAAACAAAATTGTCGACGGGAGGCGGGGGGTTTGCCATCGACGCACTCTGGCCGTTGATGCCCCATAAAGCCGATCCCTAAAGCTGATTGTCAACGAGAGGAGGGGGGGCGTCGGATGCCGAATGTCAGCCCGGGGGGTGTGGGGGACGCCCCCCCTCCGAGTGGACGCCTGGGGCCAACCCCAACACCCACCCCTTTGCAAGCTGCTGCTCACTGGTGCGTGAAAGGGGTTATTTTGAGTTTCAACTGGACACTAGCTTCTGTCTCTTACGTCCAAAGTCTATTCAATCGGGGTCCATTAAATCAAGGTTCCACCGTATTTGCGATATGTGCTAACACAGGTAATCATGTAAACAGAGCTAAACAATCAAGTCAGTCAAATTGAAAAGGGGAGAGGTTTTCTCAGAGCCATTTTAATTCCACTCAAACACACACACAATAATTTGGGAAATTATGCCAACACAAAATTAAACATTTGCCAGTCTGTGTGCTGAATAAGTCTCGAAACAAAAATAGCAACAGCCTGAAAAGCATCAACCATACCGTACCATCATCTAAACCAATGGCCTGTATTTACTTCACAGCGAGCCTTGGAGGGTCAATAAAGATGTCCTTTATGCAGATTTGATTGTCCTGAAAGAGTCACTGTCTGCTTATCTGCCACTCAGAGATAGGCCACAATAATTCACTTACTTTTCCGATAATTCAGATAAAATCTCTTCTGGGAACACAACAACAACTACATAAACAGGCAGAAAGAAAAACACTGTATCTGTGTACAATATTTAAAAACAAAAACCCTTCTATTCCACATTTCACATTTGTTTCTTCCCATT
The DNA here is from genome assembly GCF_024500385.1 of Phyllopteryx taeniolatus. NCBI lineage: Eukaryota > Metazoa > Chordata > Actinopteri > Syngnathiformes > Syngnathidae > Phyllopteryx > Phyllopteryx taeniolatus. The sequence goes on from NC_084511.1 coordinate 1,802,966, forward strand.
CATCATTCTTTCAAAGTGTAAGCACTTCTCCAAATTTCCATCCTATTTACAGGTTAAACTGTTTACTTTATTTTCTGTAACTACTCCTGCCACTTTATTCCTTGTCTCGCAAAACACTGCAAATTCCGTCTCTACGGTGTTCTATCACACAACAAAATATTAATATTATGATTTATTAAGCAGAACAACAATCAACCTTATTAAAAATAGGGGGTATAATTTAATATTCACTAAGCTATAAAAATTCAATTTTACAAACGTTTTCAATCGACACTATTGCACAGATACCTTATCAGAGTATAAATTATACTAACATACTATTGTTAATTCTTTTAAATCTATGGGGAAAATTGATTAATGGTAAAATATAGTCTGCCTATAGTCTTGTTTCCAGACCTTTGTTGAGACATCAGGAACTGTGTAGTTTTTCTAAGGAGGGTAAAAGGACAGCCAGAAAAGTCAGTCAGTGCTATCAAACAATGATAAAAGGACACCAGTAAGTCCAAGATGTTGTCCTCTCTGAGGACCCTCAGTAAGTTAAATCTGAGAGTCAGAATGTGCTGGACCTTATATCAGCTTTGTTAATAATGCGGGCAGGTCTTCCGTAATTTTGATCTTCCAAGAAACAGAAGATCGTGACCAGGGTTGAACTGGGACAAAAATTCGCCGCTGTTATTTTTGGATTCGACTGGCCCCTCATAATTAGTAGAACGCAACCGACTAGTAATCTACTCTCGGTACATGTTCAGGCCAAAGACTGTATTTTACTATTATCCCAAATCTGACTCTAATTATTGTGGTGTGTGTATATATATATATATATATATATATATATATATATATATATATGCATCCATTTTATTTACCGCTTATCCCCACGAGGGTTTCCGGCATGCTGGAGCCTATCCCAGCTATCTTTGGGCGGGAGGCGGGGTACTGCCTGAATTGGTCGCCAGCCTATCGCAGGGCACATTGAAACAAACAACCATTTACATTCACATTCACACCTACGGGCAATATAGAGTCTTCAATTAACCTACCTACCTAAATATATTTTCCTCCGCTTATCCGAGGTCGGGTGGTGGGGGCAGCAGCCTCAGCAGGGAAGCCCACTTCACGACACAGAGAGGGCACTCCACCCTTTTCCGACTGAGGACCATGGTCTCATATTTGGAGGTGCTGATTCTCATCCCAGCCGCTTAACACTCAACAGCCAACATAACCACCTCATCTGCAAAAAGCAGATATGCAAAACTGAGGTCACCAAACCGGGCCCCCTATACGACTCAGCTGCGCCTAGAAATTCTGTCCATAAAAGTTATGGAATCGGTGACAAAGGGCAGCCTTGGCGGCGTCCAACCCTCACCGGAAACGAGTCCGACTTACTGCTAGCAATGCAGACCAAACTCTGACACTGGTCGTACAGGGACCGAACAGCCAGTATCAGGGGGTTCGGCACCCCATACTCTAGAAGCACCCCCCACAGAACTCCCAGAGGGACATCTGTGGGACACGAACACCTTCTCCAAGTCCAAAACACATGTAGACTGGTTGGGCGAACTCCCATGCACCCTTGAGGACCCTGCCGAGCTGGGTGCATGGGTGTAAAGCTGGTCCACTGTTCCATGGTCAGGACAAAAACAACACTGCTCCTCCTGAATCTGAGATTCGATTTCCCAATGGACCCTCCTCTTCAGCACCCCTGAATAGACCTTACCAGGAAGGCTGAGGAGTGTGAGGAGTGTGATCCCCGTGTAGTTGGAACACCTACACGGGGTGTAGGTGTTTATAAAAGGGGGACCACCACCCCAGTCTGCCAATCCAGAGGCACTGTGCATGATTACTGACAAATAGCGTTGGCCACGTACACATTCATGCATGTCTGCAATATCCAATTAAATTTCCTCTCCCTGGTGTCTCGGCAATGGAAAGGTACTCTAGAGTGGTTTCATTGTTGGACAAATATTCAATAGCTGCCACACCTCGCAAATTTTCACCAAATTGTCAATTGCATCCTGGAAGTGAGGTTGCCACCGGTGAATAAGTGCTCGTGTCATTTGTGCCTTACCCACATGCGGCGCTCCATGAGCTTCCTCCACCAGGACCCGGAGCCGAACTGCCAAGGGAACAGGACGACCATCAGAATGGTGTCACACCTGTGGCAACTGGAAAAGCCTTATTGACCTTCCAAATAGTTTTCTCTTTTGGAGATGCATGTCTTTGATCGTCCAGCAATATCTCTAATGTCACCTTTGGAAAGTTTCCTTGTTCTATCAAGCCATCACTCCTGCTATATCCCTTGCACTTATGATAGCTACCTTGTGGGGCTTCATTAAAGCCTCCCAAAGCCAAATTACCTCATCCTGATGCTTTATCGGTGTTTCCGTGGCTGTCATAAAACCTGCTCTTAACCGTTGTGCCAGTTCTATGTGCACTACACCACAAATATATGCTGAGTCTGTATAAATGTTCACAATTGTTCCTTCTGCCAACTCCAAAACACTTACCACCGCTCTCAATTCTGCCAGTTCCGCCGATTGCTTCCCTTCCATCTACTCTGTGTCCTTCACCTCGACTTGACCACTGTCCTCTTGCTGCACCACTGCATCAGATGCCTGAAGGTCCCTCTCCGAATCCCTGAAACAACAACCATATGACAAACAACAAACCATCTCGACATCCAAGTAGGGCATACCTTGCTAATCCTGTCTGAGTCTAGATTGCTCCAAAGTCCTTACAGCACATTCCTGGGGTTCGCCCTCCTGAATAGTATCTGCCATATTAATGCCTTCATGTATATATGTGCTGTGTGGTGCATTCAAGATGTACTCTAAGCGGGTATGTCTTAAAGATGACATTATGAAAGCCGTTTAAGTCACGTATGTCATTACACCATGTGTCGTAAGTACTGTCAACGGGTATGACATCACAATGTGTGCAGTCTTTTGGATTATCTTGGCCAATCCAACCACATATCTAGTACATGGTGGGTGTCGTTTTTGAGTCTAGTCCAACTGTACACTTATATCCATAAGAATATGTCTGTCCCCACCCCCCTTTTGAAAAAACACACCGCAGTTAGTGGTTGATTTTTCAGAAATGTCCAAACAGAAAGGTTTGGAATAGTCAGGTCAGCGTAACGAATGGTAAACAAAACAACACGTTAGGTAAGTCAATAACAGTAAAAAAAAATGTGTGTGGTCAATTGCACTCAAAGCCGAGGGCTCCAAGACCCCCAATTCCTTCAAACCTGCGATGGTGTCCCGGATGCCCCCATCAACCTCCAGAGTACGTCAATACTGGTTCTGCAAGATGGGGTTTGGAAAAAAGCCAACATCAGTTGGACCCTGAGTCCACGGTGCCTCAGGCAACTGCGCCAGAACCTTTTCACCTTCAGGGTGATCCGTCCGCTATCTACCATTACCGCGTAAAATTTGGTGATATTCTAAAATAAAGGAATTTGTAACATGCCCCAAATTGTCATACCCTAACATAGATGATGAAGACTTGACATCGGGGATGACTGTCTGGACCCAATCAGTGACCTTTAGACACTTTTTAATCATGGTACCCAAATTTTCGATTGATGGTTACCTCCGACAACCAATGTGATGTGTGGCACAGCTGTCGTCTCCATCTCGTACCACTCACCCTGCTCCTGCGTGAGACACACATTGTGAGGCAATGCTAGTTGATGTGACATACAAATAGTCAGAAACAAGTGACCACTGATGACCTTCAACTTGAGCTGAGAAGTGGTCCTAATAAACTAAATCATATGACTTGTCATTATACAATGTACAATATAACGGGTCAATTGGCGAAGTGTAAGGGTGCAGGCTCGTAAGCCATGGAGACCAGAGTTGATAGAGGGTGTGCAAACCGCGGGAGGAGGGAGACGCAGGGTTCAGAGCCGCCCAAGCGACGTCAGCATATTGATCTTGATCTGCCGTGGGGGCAGTAAAAACCATGACATATGGTGCGCCTGATGAATAGTGACAGTCAATTTCATTCCCTTGCAGGAAGAGCCATCTATATGCCATCAAGTCCACCGACGATACTAGCTCCCATTTGACAAGCATTTCTGAGAGTGGAGTAGCGAGCCCCAGTGTCAACCATCAATATAATGTCCATCTGCAGTTACCAAAATGCAGGGGTCTGCCAAACCCTGCACGTCGAGGTTTCCTGGTAACCCCTTCTGATGAATGGGATACTGCTCTGGAGGTGGCGGCGCCAGGTCGGCCTTCGGTGGCATGTGCGGCGGTGGTAGTTGTTGCAGTTGTACATAAAACAAAAGTGCAACCCCGGTCTCACTCCACCCCTACCTCTCACTCCATGTCCACGCTCCTGCTGGCTGGTCTGGCGTGGTGGTTCCAATTGGTACAGCTGCGCTTCACAGGGAGTCCGACCCGGAGCAGGTGGAGCGGCAGTCATGGACTCTTGCTGCACCAGGCACCCTTTTTTAAAGAACTGAGAATTTCCTCTCTTTTAGGCCCCAGCACCTGTAAATATAATCATTCTTTTTTCAGTATAGCATCTTTATCTGTATGAGCCTTTTCTTTTCTTTTTATACGTCTGGTTAAGTACTGCAAAAAATGTATTCTCCAATCAGCAGGTGTAGCTGTTGTCATAGCCGTATTGTTTTTCATAGCATTGGCAACTGGGTGGATTGCTCCTCTGAGCACCACATCTCTGTAAAGCTGAGTCATCACTGCACTATCCGACAGATCAGCACCTGAGGCTTTGGTCCAATCTCGGAGCGTGCGTAACAAATAAGCAAGGCCTGTCTCCTCCCCACCATCCAAAAAACACAGTTGGAGAGAGAGAGAGAGAGAGAGAGAGAGAGAGTTAGAGAGAGAGAGAGAGAGAGAGAGACCTGGGTGGGGCCCTGAAATTGCCCATGTCTAAGACTTCCCTTTGTAGGGGGTAGAAGTTCTTCATTTAAGCATGTGCGACATATTGAAAGGGATATACATAAATTGCTGTGTATGAACATAACAAGGCAGGAGGGGCCCCAAGAATTTCCTATTTATGTTTTTATTCTTTATCTTATCAAAGCTCTACTCCTCCAACTGGAAAGTCCCCTCAGGGCACTCATCCGCTTCCTCCTCACCATCTGCCACCTTGTTAACTGATCCCCGACCAGTCATACAAACAATCACACAGACCCACACAAACTCTGAAACAACTCGCACGCTTACACACATTATTTCTCCTCTATCCTCAAATGGGCCACACTCAAATACATACGTAAACCATCCAAGTGTGAAATATCATTATAAATTTTTTTGTCCAACTCCCTTTTCAGAGTCATACACTGAGGTTGACTTCTTGGCAAACTAGATGGTTTCCTCTCATCCCTGGAAGCCACCAAATTGGCTTCCTGTGTTGTCTATCAGGTCGTGTTGTCATGGCTGTCTGGGGCCGCGCCTGAGTGAGAGAAGCCACACTAGAGAGGACATTAATAGCGCCCCAGTATAGCCAGCTACCTACAGTTTGATCACCATTGATTTCAACCATTACTGTTCCTCTAGCCGGCACGGTGATCGACTGGTTAGCACATCTGCCTCACAGTTCTGGGGACCGGGGTTCAAATCCCGGCCCCGCCTGTGTGGAGTTTCCATGTTCTCCCCATGCCTGGGTGGGTTTTCTCCAGGCACTCCGGTTTCCTCCCACATCCCAAAAACATGCGTGAAGACTCTAAATTGCCCGTAGGTGTGATTGTGAGTGCGAATGGTTGTTTTCTTCTGTGGGCCCTGCGAATGGCTGGCGACCAGTTCAGGGTGTACCCCGCCTCTCGCCCGAAGATAGCTGGGATGGGCTCCAGGACGCCCGTGACCCTAGTGAGGATGAGCGGTAAAGAAAACGGATGGATGGATGGATACTGTGCGTCTACTTATATCTGCTGTCGGTACCTGCACGGCGGGCGCAGGCGGTGTGAGGAGTGAAGGGGCGCGCAGTCCCCTTCCCCTCTGTTCTTCGCTGCTCTCTCCTCTTGCTCTCTTTTTTTTTTTTACTCTGTGCACTGTCTGATATTTTGCTATTTTATCAGCTCCTTAAACGCATTTTATTTTTGTTATTTTCACAATTTTCCGCAATTCTTACGTCGCAAGAAGCATCACAAATTCGAACCAAAACCTACAGTATATTAGATTTCTTCTCATTTTTAGGGAAGAACCCAGCATCCTGACATTCTTCCAACATACTTTTTGACCTTCCCTCCTTTTTTTCCCCTTCAAATACGGCCACATCATCATAATTTGTTCTCCTACTGTAATCTTTTCCATCATTAATACCGTTGAGGTCAATTTTAATATTTTCTCCTCTCCACAAAAACACCATTATAACAAATCAAAACACACAAACAAAAAAACCCATAAAATTAATTACATACATTTATTTTATTATATCTGTTGTTTGTTTGTTTTGTTTTTGCAATTTTCTGTAATTGTCTACAGGTCGAACCACGCAGACCTACCACCCGTCTCTGGAGTGATAGATTAGACTCCCGATGTAGGAGCCGCCTCTACCCTACAGATTAGCTTCAACGTAGGACCTTGACCACAATTGGCTGTCCAACTGCTTCTCTGAGGTTATTGCTGGCCTTTAATAAAACCTTGACGCGTTCGCCGACACGTTTAACTCTACGGATTCCAAATCTGACGCAATCTAACATCCGCTTTTACCAATACTAAATACCATAAATACAAAATACATATTACAATACAAATCTTTTCAACAAAAATTCGGTCCACACCTCATTCCGCAATATCCCAATTTAAATTAACAGCAAATCAGGAGAATTAAAATAAACAGGTTTCTCCTTACCTTTTTTGGACGGCCGGCCTGGATATTTTGGAATGAAAGGTGTAGCCACGGAGGTTCCAAGAAACAATCTTTCCGAGATCACGTCAGGGTCACCAATTGTTGGAGTGGTGGTGATTGTTATATCCTGCGCATGGCCCAAGGCCCCAGATTACAAATTAATAAACTACCACCACACTCACCAATTTGTTCGTTTTCTCTCCGGAAAAGAGTTTACTCCAATGACTCACACAGGTTGCCATTTTTATCCGTTTATGTTTCTCAAATATTCAACAAATTAAGTTGACAGAATTCTGGGCGTTTTCCTCCTGCCTAAAGCGTATGCTTTGCAGGCAGAGAGAAAATGGTGCATCTTTCCCTAGTGGCCCCACAATTTGTATACTACAACACAAGCAATGGAAGGGGGGCTGTGTTCCTCCTCGCAGCTGACTTTTGTCCCGGTCAGCTTGACCTGACATCTCCCCCTTTTTGGCTGATGGATGACTTGTTTTTCCCGTAGCTGTCAGCTGGAACATTCCACAGCCTTCCTCTTTTGCAATATCCTGAAAAGAAGTTGTCCAAACACACACACTGCAAGCATATTGCACAAGCTAAAATATTTTCAAAGTTACTGTGGGGCCACTACTGTAAGCAATCTCATACTAAATACTAAATCTAGGAATACTATGAGAATCGATAACATAAGAATTCTATTGTATGGTTTATACGACAATTCATAAGATATATCTTCTGTTCTATAACTAGTATAACACCACTTACCATGCATTGCTGAAGCTAGTCTGTATTGGGTCCATGTATTTCTGATGTATAATGTTTGACATGATGTTGGGTTGCTTGTTTTGTTATTATCACGTTTATGTAACTCCCCTCCTTGAGCCTTATCGTGGTGGAGGGGTTTGTGTGTCCCCATGATCCTAGGAACTAAGTTGTCTGGGGCGTTATGCCCCTGGCAGGGTCACCCATACCAAACAAGTCCTAGGTGAGGGACCAGACATAGCACAGCTCCAAAAACCCCTATGATGTTAAAAAATTAACCGGGGGCCCCCCTCTGGAGCCAGGCCTGGAGGTGGGGCTCGAAGGCGAGCGCCTGGTGCCCGGGCCTGAACTCATGGGGCCCAGCAGGGCACAGCCCGAAAGGGTAACGTGGGTCCCCCTTCCCATGGGCTCACCACCTGTGGGAGGGGCCATCGGGGTCGGGTGCAATGTGAGCTGGGTGGTGGACGGAGGCGGGGACTTTGGCGATCTGATCCCCGGCTACAAAAGCTGAGTCTAGGGATGTGGAATGTTACCTCTCTGGCAGGTAAGGAACCCGAGCTGTGCGTGAGGTTGAAAAGTTTCGACTAGATGCCTCCACACACGGCTTGGGCTCTGGTAACAGTCCTCTTGAGAGGGGTTGGACTCTCTTCCACTCTGGAGTTGCCCACGGTGAGAGCCGCCGAGCAGGTGTGGGTATACTTATTGCTCGGTGCCTGTACATTAGGGTTCACCCCGGTGGACGAGTGGGTAGCCTCCCTCCGCCTTCGGGTGGGGGGATGGGTCCTGACTGTTGTTTGTGCATATGCACCAAACAGCAGTTCAGAGTACCCACCCTTTTTGGAGTCCTTGGAAGGGTGCTGGATTGCGCTCCTGCTCGGGACTCCATCGTTCTGCTGGGGGACTTCAATGCTCATGTGGGCAGCAACATTGAGAAATGGAAGGGCGTGATTCGAAGACCTCCTCAATTCCACCGACACACCTTCCCATGAGGAAGCAGAGTCTGGGGTCTCTGAGGCAAGCTCTCCTACCAAGGTGGTTAAAAAGTTCCTCTGTGGCAAGGCCCCGGGGGTGTATGAGATTAGTCTATAGTTCCTAAAGGCTCTGAATGTTGGGGGGGCTGTCCTGGTTGACATGCCTCTGCAAAATCACGTGGACATTGGGGACAGTGCCTCTGGATTGGCAAACTAGGGTGGTGGTCCCCCTTTTTAAGAAGGTGTGTTCCAACTAGAGGGGGATCACACTCCTCAGCCTCCCTGGTAAGGTGTATTCAGGGGTGCTGGAGAAGAGGAGCAGTGTGGTTTTCGTCCTTGCCGTGGAACAGTGGACCAGCTCTTTTCACCCTCGGCAGGGTCCTCGAGGGTGCATGGGAGTTCGCCCAACCAGTCCACATGTGTTTTGTGGCCTTGGAGAAGGCATTCGACCGTGTCCCTCTGGGAGTCCTGTGTGGGGAGTATGGGGTACTGAACCCCCTGATACGACCCAGGACACGCTGGAGAGACTACGTCTCTCGGCTTGCCTGGGAACGCCTTGGGATCCCCTCGGAAGAGCTGGAGGAAGTGGCTGGGGAGAGGTAAGTCTGGGCTTCCCTGCTAAAGCTACTGCCCCTGCGACCCGACCTCAGATAAGCAGAAGAAAATGGATGGATGGATGGACTTTTATGAAACTGCTTCGTGTGCTGCCTTTTGGCAAGGTCGTCATTGTAAATGAGAACTTGATCTCAACTGACCTACCTGGTTAAACAAACAAACTAACTAACTAACAAACAGCATGTAATTTTCTTAATGGAACAGGGTTGTGACTCCGTTGAGTATGTACAGTATGTAAATATAAACATAATATTGAGTCACTGATCAAATTTTACAATTTGTAGGTGCCACGGACAAAAGCTTTCTTTCAGTCAATGTTCTGTTGTCGTCTCTCCAAGCTGGCTGATCACCTAGGATTCAGTTCAAATGTAATTTTTACTTGTTTATTAAGATTATTCAATTTCATTATTTTGCGGCAGACTGGTTCGCACATCTGCCTCACAGTTCTGAGGACCGGGGTTCAAATCCCGGCTCCGCCTGTGTGGTGTTTGCATGTTCTCCCCGTTCCTGCGTGGGTTTTCTCCGGGTCTTTCTCTCTAAATTGCCCATAGGTGTGAATGTGTGCACGGATGGTTGTTTGTTTATATGTGCCCTGCGATTGGCTGGTGACCAGTTCATGGTGTACCCTGCCTCTCACCCGAAGATCGCTGGGATAGGCTCCAGCACGCCCGCGACCCTGGTGAGGAGAAGCGGAACGGAAGAGGAATGAATTAATTTCATTATTTTATTTCTCCAGTAGTCAGAAAGAATCCTCGGCTTAACATTTGTCAGTGGATGATCATTGATATGACTGTGTGCAATTTGCAAGCAATTATGGCAATGACAAAAAACAATGCAATTTGCGTGTGTGTGCAAGTGTGGTTTAATGGGAGTGTTGAGTGTGTACGTGCTCTTCGTCGTCTTTGTGATTGGTTTCCCATCATAAAATTTCTTCTCTCCTCCTTTTCCAAAGTGGCATTAATTCTGTAGAGTGTACATACAGTAAGGGACTAGCTTACTGTGTCCACAAATTATACCATGTTTTGGTCACACAGCAGACCTGGAGTTCATATTCCATGCTTGAAGTTTACCAAGGAACCTTAAGATTAGCACTGCTGATGCAGACAAATCAAGTGACAATCCAATCAAGTCAACTAGCAGTACATACCCTAAATGCATCTAGAGGAATTCCAAGATGTTGTGACATCAAGTGTCTTCCTCTTAGTTTGTATTATTTAGTATTTTTTAAATCGCTTGTAAACTTTCGAGGTGTCACTCTGTTTGATTGAAGGACCCAAGTACAGGGACGCAGGCAAGACAGGGCAGGAGTGTGGGGGACTCAAATAAGCGAGAGAGAGAGAGAGAAAGAGATAGTGAGAGAGAGAGAGAGAGAGAGAGAGAGAGAGAGAAAACCCTATTTTGAGACTAACGACAAACAGGTGAGTAGAGCAAAACACAAGCGGAGCCAGGAGAACCAGAACTGATCAGGCCAGGTGTAGGCAATTAAATGATGAGCAGACAGGGAAGGGACGAACAGGGGGGTATTCCACCAAGCAGTTTACATGAAAACTCGGAGGATGTTGACCCTGAGATAAGGGAAAAGCGGGGTCATTCGTTCTACAGAGCCTCGGAAGAGGAATTCCACCTTAGCCACTGCTGTAACTGACTCCGTGAACCGAGGTTAGGTCTGCTCAAGCCAGACTTTCTGTGTGTCTCCTCCCACTGAAGCAAACACAGCTTGTCTGTTTCGCCACAATCCCATCAACATTGAGGCACAACTAAACCGAAAATGATATGCTTGTATTTCAAAACTAATTCCTGATCAAAAACCATTGCTTTTTCAACACGGCGGATCTGTGCTTATGTCGGTGCAAATTTTGTGCAACGATGTTTCCGCCTGTGAGAAAAGTGATTGTCGCAGTGAAACAGTGTCGGTGTCGGTACCAGATGTGATTGGGCTGGAAGATTGGATTGGGGTCCTGCGCCTGTTGATGATGTCATGCTATATGATTGGCTGGAAGTTGGCAGGATGACGTAGAATACTGTGATTGGTCCATTACACGGGATTGGAATTGTCGTTCTTATGAAAATAAAATGTAATCTAATTTTACGAAGAAATCTATCATTACTTATCGAAAGGGACTTACGGCAGTCAGAATACTGTCTAATGTTACATTCATATTTACTTCATTAATAAATGATTTAGTACGAATGAAATTAATTCATTGAAACTCCGCATTTACTCGCGGATCAATTGCTTCTCTTTCCTTCACTTCTGCTGCAGTGTTACTGGTTGTTGTTTTTTTTAATTAAATATATTTTCATTTTACTAAACACCTTCATTAGCACTTCAAATTCGTAGGGGCAAGTAAGTAACTTGACATGTTCTATAAATTTCCATGGTGAGCGTACTTAGACTTGATTGAGCTAATTCCGATCAGCTGTTCTGGACCTGAATGATCCCAGTTTTTGAGATAAGGAGAGCTCAAGTCTGAACTCAGGTTTAGATTAAGAGCATTTTGAACCTGCTTGCTGAAAGACCCCCCAAACACACACACACAAAACCAAGGTCCCATCATTTGCAGAGCCAAACCATAGGAGATTTTGTAATACCTCATGTTATTATCGTTTTTGTTACAGTCATCAATGTACATGAGCTGTAGATTTATTGTCATTGTACCACAGTATTAAATAATTAGGAGAAACTGCACAGTACGTTCTGCAAAATGCACACCTATAACACTCAAACAAGATATTCCAGAAACCCACAAGTGTTCTACTAAAGAAAATGTAAACAGGCATATGGTGTCACCCATAGCAGTATTGAACTTTTTTTATGATGATTTAGAGTTCAAAGTCCAGATGGCTCAGGAAATGAAACTCTTTGCAAATCTGTTTGTTCTACTTTTTATAATCGTTTACTACCAGTGATGGAAATAATCATTAGACAAGCCTTGTTTCTTCAATTTCTTGTTCATTTCAACGCCTGTGCCTTCAATGCAGTGCGAGTGGTTGGCCATGTCAGTATGTGCCCTGCGACTGGCTGGCGACCAGTTCGAGATGTAGTCCGCCTTTCGCCGGAAGTCGGCTGGGCTAGACTCCAGTGCCCCGCGACCCTGAACAGGATAAATGGTATTGAGAATGGAGGGATGGATGTATATGGGTCATTTTCATATAACTTGATCAATAACGGTAAAATACAGGGCCCACTGATTTTCCGTTTTGAAAACCAATTCATTTTACTGACGAGTATTTGAATTATTGGCCGATATTATCTATCAAAAGTTCATAATTGTTTCTGAGGGAAAAAAAATATTCTAAAGTAACATTTTTCAAACTTATAATGCAAAAATGTCTTTACCGTTCCGTGTTTGAAATGTATTTTCATGACTTGCAACATGTTTTCTGAAAAGGCTAATTCTATTTTTGGATATATAGGAATTTTTTTCTTCAGAGGTCCTTTTTTAAAAAAAAATCTTTTTTTCAAACGGTCCTTCTTTGTCATTCAAACTGTCTACACCGTGTGAATGCCATCGGAGAGAATTTTTGCAATACACTAGAGGGATCTGTGAGGTGAAGTGCCAGTCAGTCATTTTTACTGTCCCTCAGTGGGGAAATTTGCTTTGCAGAGCAGGGTGACATCGACAACAATCATACCAACAGACATATAAATACAAACCGTTAAAAACATATCAATAGTAACCACCAATAAAATGGGTAGAATAAAAGGAATACGTTTTTCAAACAGTGCATCTCGCCCAGAGTCAGCTGGGATAGGCTCCAGCACGCACGCGACCCTCGTGCGGATGAGCGGTTTAGAAAATGGATGGACGTGCGGTCAGGGTAGGCAAGTGAGGCTGAGCCTCACTGCCCCCTGGTGGTCTTTCCTTTTCACTGCATGTGAATAATAAATAAAACCTTACGATTACATTAAATTGTTCCATTTTAGTTCTATGGTCCGTGCTTTACATCAATTGTCTTTTTCAATCCAATAAGTTCAATGATTTCATCACTAAAATAGCTGAATTTTCATATTTCCTGTTCAAATGCATAGGAAGCGCAGCTCCGAGTCACGTCTTTACCATTACAAAAAGGAATGTATTTCAATGGGCTACCACCATTTGCTCTGTCGGTAAGGATTGCCTTTGCTATGAATGCCTAAAAGTTTCAAATCATCAGTAACTTTTTGAAAATAGGGCTTTAAGCCTCACTGTTTTAGCATGGGAGACATGTACTCATGTAAAACCAAGGTGGCATAAAAAAAAATTGCAAAATTAGATTTGAAAATGTGCATGGGTTGCACATGATTAAAATGAGTTTAACATATTACGAGGAAAAGAGGGGACAATTACGTCAGTTTGCCACATATGAATCATGTGCAACCCGGGAATTAAGTGTTAGTTATTTCAGTTATTCTCTATTAAATGTATTTTTTGTTGACATTATTGTTTTTGTCTGGAACAGAATTATTGGATTTACATTATTTCCTATAGGAAACATTGTTTTTTGTTTGTATGGGATTCGATTTTAGTCAGACTTTTTGGCACGGATTAATGATGAAAACCAAGGTGCCACTGTACCTCATTCTGGACAGCCTTGTAAAGAACTAACAAAAAGGGGAGGAGGGAAAGAGACGTCAAATCATAACCGCAGCCATTTGCAGCCAGTCAACATGGCTCGCACATGAGCACACTCATCAGAATAGTCGCGATGAGCGCAGGCAAGAAAAGGGTGATGCTTGGCCTGACGTCCGCATTCACTCATTGAAGTGTGCACGCAGCGTGCTGACTGCACAACCGAGGTGCAAGAGAGCGGATTTTCTCCGTCGCCTTTCTCAGGCTTCTTCTTCCTTTACGCTGGATGAACGAATTGAAGGGGCCACGCGGTTTTGTTTACGGGACGCACATCAGCGCTGCTGGAGCAGCAGAGAGCGCAACCAATTCCAGCGTCAAAAAGTCCGAGGTTTCCATCAAACACAAACATCATGCTTTTCTTTGGGACTGCCCTTGTTCTTTTCTCCTCAGGTAGGTTCAATGATTCGAGTTATGTTGAAGCACATGTATTTGCAACGTATCTCATGAAAAAGCGGACTTTTAGTTCATTTGAGCCGCAAAATGTGGATACTATATTTACTGGCTTTCATGGTTGTGGGCATTAATTCAGTATCAATTGTTACTGTTAAAACTCCTCAGTTCGTGTCACTTACTACTGTCAAAGCAGAATTATTTTGATCAAAGTAAATTAAATACATATATATATATATATATATATATAATTTTTTATTTTTTTTTATTATTTTTAAATTATTATCAATATAATCTTCCTAGCCATGGAGCGAAACTTTCTATATACGGTTTAGTCAACGAAAAATACGGCATGTAGGCTATAGAATAGACTTTGTGTTTACTGTATTGGGTTATAGCCCCATTTCTTTTTTCAAAAGGGTACAATCTGGAATTATAAGGAAGACACTTCTGTAGTGCAATTGATTTGAAATTAACTTTAAATTTAACTACATATATAGTCTTCATTTAATTGTCCATCCTTCCATCCATCCATCTTTATATCACTTATCCTAATGAACGTCAAGGGTGAGCTCACACAAAAAAGATTCTTCACTGGAAAAAATTAATTAATTTTCAGTAAACTGACATACTTTCCCTCTCTTTGCTTAAAAAAAAAATCTAATAATGTATGTTAATTAAATACATTTAAATTATGTGCAACCGATGTGCATGTTCAAATTAAGCGAGGACTTCTTTTTCAGTGTTGGTTCTAAAGAAGCATTTTTTCGAAATAAACTGTAATTAAAGGTTTACTTGATAAGAATAATGAAATGGTACAGTATGTACTTAAATAGGAATCTTGCATTAGACTTAATAAAATCACATGGAAAAACATAATTGAAGCACTTAAAGTCAATATTTTTTTGGGGCGCTGGAGCCCAAACCCAGCTGACGATGGGCGAGTGGTGGGGTATGCCTTGGAATGGTCGCATCGCACACATTAAATATGCAGTGCAAAAAAAAAAAGGTCTGAAATTTTAATAGAATCCAGCAATTTATATTAATTTCGAATTAAGACATGAAATATTCCTTGACATTTATAGCTTATTATACCTATGATTTATAGCTCACCCAAAATTAAAAGCAACGCAAGCTATAAGAATGGAATTATTGCCCATATAAAACAATATTTACTCTAAGTCTCAATATACAGTACGTCTGCATGTCAATAAAATATGAAGGAACATTATGAGTTGGATGAGAATTTCCCCACAAATATAATATACTTTTAGGTGGAGCAAGCCAAGGAGGTCATGTTTTTATCTTTTTGGTTCATTTAGTTGGATGAAGGTGCTGATCCAAAAATTACTCGGCACATAATATTGCCAGACATGGCATGTTATGTAATTTCTCACTGAATAATACATCTTAATGATAACATTTTATATTATTTATTTTATACTGTATATGCAAGAAGATTTGGTGGGGAAACCAAAATCCAAACATGCGCAAGATTCAGGTCCATTGATAGGATCGCACAAACCACCGCATTAAAATTTAAGCAGTTATACAATAAATGTTCTTAATGACTGCTGAGTTGATACATTTGAAGATTGATTGGTAATAGCGGTGGAGACTTACAGAGTGCTGTCAAAGCAGTCTATAAATTGAGAGACAACTGACAAGATGACTTAGCATTTTGATGAAAATTGAATGACGAGTGGTGCAAAACAACTTTCTTATCACCATCAATTAGAAGTCTGCGAGAATTCATATGATAAATTGTTCTGACTTTTAGCCGTTGGAGAGGTTTGTGTCTCTTAAGAAGTTGAGAGTGATTGGCCAATATTTTCAGAAATTGGCTCTGGCTCACCTGTGACTTAATAGGATGTGGTTGAAAATGTATCTGCTTTTGATAGTCTCACAGAAGATGCAATAGTTCTATTAAGTGTTTGGACAAAAATCACTCGAGCTCACTGGGTGAATTTTCTTCATGATCTACAATGATACACTGGGGAACACAATTTTTGTTGAGCTAGGTCGGACAGGTGTTTTTCACTAATTTTTGGGTGCAGAATCTAAAACGGGTCTCAGTTTTTCTATATCATGTCAAGTTTTTGAACAAAGTAAGAAGAAGAATCAGAATCAGAAGAATCATCTTTTTTATTGTCATGAACATGCATGCACGCACACGAAATTTGTTCTCTGCATTTAACCCATCACAGTGAACACATACACATGTTAGTGGAACACACTGGAGCAGGGGGCAGCTGAAGCGCCCGGGGAGCATTTCGGGGTATCAGTGTCTTGCTCAAGGACACCACAGCCGTGAGTCCGGGGGATGTTGGCGGATGGTCCAGTCGGGGTTTTGAACCTAGGTCCCCCACGGTGGCAGGCGATGATCTTAACCATTGGGCCACGGCTGCAAAGTTGAACAAACAATAGATACCTTCTTCTTTACCTTTGGGCTTGTCCCTTTAGGGGTCGCCACAGCACGTCACCCTTTTCCATGTAAGCCTATCTCCTGCATCATCCTCTCGAACATCAACTGCCCTCATGTCTTCCCTCACAACATCCATCAACCTTCTCTTTGGTCTTCCTTGAGCTCCCCTGCCTCGCAGCTCCATCCTCATCATCCTTCTACCAATATACTCACTATCTCTCCTCTGGACATGTCCAAACCATCCAAGTCTGCTCTCTCTAACTTTGTCTCCAAAACATTGAACCTCGGCTGTCCCTCTGATGAGCTCATTTTGAATTTTATCCAACCTGGTCACTCCGAGAGCGAACCTCAACATCTTCATTTCCGCCACCTCCAACTCTGCTTCCTGTTGTCTCTTCAGTGCCAGTCTCTAATCCATACATCATGGCTGGCCTCACCACTGTTTTATAAACTTTGCCCTTCATCCTAGCAGAGACTCTTCTGTCACATAACACACCTGACACCTTCCTCCACCCGTTCCAACCTGCTTGGACCCGTTTCTTCACTTCCTGACCACACTCACCATTGTTCTGGACGGTTGACCCCAAGTATTTAAAGTCCTCCACCCTTGCTATCTCTTCTCCCTGTAGCCTCACTCTTCCCCCACCACCCCTCTCATTCACGCACATATTTTCTGTTTTACTTCGGCTAATCTTCATTCCTCTTCTTTCCAGTACATGCCTCCATCTTTCTAACTGTTCTTCCAGCTGCTCCCTGCTTTCACTGCAGATCACAATGTAATCTGCAAACATCATGGTCCACGGGGATTCCAGTCTAACCCCATCTGTCAGCCTATCCATCACCACTGCAAACAGGAAGGGGCTCAGGGCTGATCCCTGATGCAGTCCCACATCCACCTTAAATTTGTCTGTCACACCTACAGCACACCTCACCGCTGTTCTGCTGCCCTTGTACGTCCTGTATTATTCTAACATACTTCTCTGCCACTCCAGACTTCCGCATGCAGTACCACAGTTCCTCTCTGGGTACTCTGTCATAGGCTTTCTCCAGATCTACAAAGACACAATGTAGCTCCTTCTGACCTTCTCTGTACTTTTCCATCAACATCCTCAAGGCAAATAATGCATCTGGGCTACTCTTTCTAGGCATGAAACATTACAGTTGCTGGCAAATACTTCTGTCCTGAGTCTAGCCTCCACTACTCTTTCCCATAACTTCATTGCGCGGCTCATCAACTTTATTCCTCTATAGTTCCCACAGCTCTGCACATCACCCTTGTTCTTAAAAATGGGCACCAACACACTTTTCCTCCATTCCTCAGGCATCTACTCAATTCTATTGAACAAGCTGGTCAAAAACTCCACAGCCACCTATCCTAGATGCTTCCATACCTCCACAGGAATGTCATCAGGACCAACTGCCTTTCCATTTTTCATCCTCTTTAATGTCTTTCTAACTTCCCCCTTACTAACGACTTCCTGGTCCACCACACTTGCCTCTTCTACTCTCCCTTCGGTCTCATTTTCCTCATTCATCAACTCCTCGAAGTATTCTTTCCATCTAGCTAGCACACTACTGGCACCAGTCAACATATTTCCATCTCTATCCTTCATCACCCTAACCTGATGCACATCCTTCCCATCTCTATCCCTCTGTCTGGCCAACCTGTATAGATCATTTTCTCCTTCTTTAGTGTCCAACCTGCCATACATATCATCATATGCCTCTTGTTTGGCCTTTGCCACCTCTACCTTTCCCCTATGTCGCATCTCTATGTATTCCTTTCGCCTCTCCTCGGTCCTGTCAGTGTCCCACTTCTTCTTAGCTAACCTTTTTCCTTGTATGATTTCCTGTACTGTGAGGTTCCACCACCAAGTCTCCTTCTCTCCATTTCTGCCAGAAGATACACCAAGTACTCTCCTGCCTGCCTCTCTGATCACCTTGGCTGCAGTGGTCCAGTCTTCTGGAAGCTCCTCCCGTCCAGCGAGAGCCTGTCTCAACCCTTCCCAAAAAGCTGCACAACACTCGTCCTGTCTCTTTCATCACACGGTTCTCTGCTCTGCCTTTGTCTTCCTAATCTTCCTCCCCACCGCCAGAGTCATCTTACACACCACCATCCTATGCTGTCTAGCCACACTCTCCCCTACCACTACCTTACAGTTGGTAACCTCCTTCAGATTACATCGCCTGCACAAGATGTAATCCACCTGCGTGCTTCTACCTCCGCTCTTGTAGGTCACCCTATGTTCCTGGCTCTTCTGGAAAAAAGTGTTCACTACAGCCATTTGCATCCTTTTTGGAAAATCTACCGCCATCTGTTCCTCCAAGTTCCTTTCCTGGATGCCGTACTTACCCATCACTTCTTCATCACCCCTATTACCTTCACCAACATGTCCATTACAATCTGCACCAATTACGACTCTCTCTCTGTTTGGGATGCTCAGAACTACTTCGTCTAGCTCCTTCCAGAATTTATCTTTCACCTCTTTCATCCTACCTGTGGGGCATAGCCACTAATCACATTACACATAACACCCTCAAGTTCAAGTTTCAGCCTCATCACTCGATCTGATACTCTTTTCACCTCCAAGACATTCTTAGCCAACTCTTCTTTTAAAATACATCTACACCATGGTAAAATAATGGAAACCCTGCCGCTAAACTTCTAGCCTTACTGCCTTTCCACCTGGTCTCCTGGACACACAATATATCAACCTTTCTCCTAATCATCATGTCAACCAACTGTCATAGTCCCAACTTTCAAAGTCTCCACATTCAGTTCTAGGCTCTGTGCTTTCCTCTTCTCTTTCTGCCGAAGAACCCGCTTTCCACTTCCTCTTCTTCGACTTCGTCCCACTGTAGCTGAATTTCCACCGGCGTCCTGCAGGTTGATGGCGCCGGTGGCGGACGTTGTTAACCCGGGCCACGACCGATCCGGTATGGAATTCTTTGGATGAACGCTCATATTTGTTTGACAAAGTTTTAAGCTGGATGCCCTTCCTGATGCAACCCTGTGCATTCATCCGGGCTTGGGACCGTCCTACGTTTTGCACTGGCATGTGCCCCCATAGGGCTGCATTAACAAACAATATGTCTGTGTAAATAAAACACTATGATGGACTAGTTACAGCCTTTGAAAACTAAAAAAACAGCATAAAACAAAATAGAACTTACAACCTTATGCCCATGGTTACAAGGTTAAGAGAAAAGCGAGCACAAATCCACTTAATTCCTACTATGCGAGCTTTCTGTTTGCAGATATTGATAGTACTGACCTGTGTTGACACGGTGACGTCAAATAGCTTCTCCAATGACAGCGGGGCTGGCGGAGTGATTTCTGAGTGCTATTTTGGTGGACTTGTACTGTAAACGGCAAGAGGGAAATGGAGGAAGGCTTGTGCGTCCTCAGACCACGTCTAACTATTGGCACAACTAGTCCAAAGCAATTTTGGTGAATTTCATTGAGGTGCAGGCAGATGGCTACGCAAGCTCAACTGACGTGTGGTGGATCAGACATTTCATTCATAAATATGTGAACAGCGTGCATGGAACCCTCTGAATCATTGGAGAAATCAATTAATTTAATGCATTATTATTATTGTCATCATCATCATTGTTATATTTCTAATATCATTCGGCATTGTGTGCTATTGTGTGCTATTGGTCCATGCTGTTGTTGCCGTCCTTGTATAGTTGTTGTCGTATGATTTAGCAAAGTCACAAGTGTTTATTGTGTGGCATTTGGTTGTACAAATGGTTCAGGCAGTGGAAAGAGTTTTTTTTGCCTTTTCAAGTGAAAAAGGAATACGTGACCAGTGGATAGGCAAAGTCAATCGACAGGGGAAGAAGGGTCCCTAGCAAGCATTCCAAACTCTGTGCTGATCACTTCGAACCGGTGTGTTTTGAGAAAGACTTAGCAGAAAGCATTGGATACAGAGGTAGAGGCTGAAACCAGCTGCCGTGCCAACTATTTTTCCTACGGCCCTCGGGACCTCAACCGCCAGCAAAAGAACTAAATCTCGCAGATGCCACGGTGCAGCAGCAAAGCGGCGCAGACAAGAGGTAAGCATTTCCTTGTATATACCTATGACTCTTTTATGGTTACTATGCACTGGGCAGTAGGGAAAAAAGACCCACGCAGTAGTTTTCAGTACTGACGTCTGTACTTTTGCCTGTATGACAAGCCAACAGACACGGCAAAGACTTTCTGTGCGGCGTTATAAAGCTACTCGAGCGTGGGGCACACAATATAGAGGAATACTTCATACTGTGTAAAAGTTTGTGCCGTGTCACTGAAACATTTATGAATATATAATACATATAGTCATGCTCAAAAATATTGGCACTCCCGGGGTGCTATTATTTCTAGCCATGGCTGTATAAAAAGACATGCTTTTGACATACCGTCACATCGACCCAGTTGTCGTTGTCGTCACTGTCAGATTCCGACCTCCTGATCGGTTAAAAAATGTACGGTTTGACGATGCCAAGTTCAGTTGGGTACTCCTGTACATTGAAATCCTCCTCCTCCTCATATTCCAACACGTTGCTCACCATTACATATAGTGTGTAGTTGCAACATGACTTCTGGTAGCCCTTGTGGTGGATAGAGTAACCACACCCCAGTGTCTTGAGCTTCGGGTATGTTCACGGAGTGCTCAATACGCCTAATAAAAACCTTTTATTTTTAGCTAAACTATAGTTGACAACTTGCTGGAAGTTACGTCCATGTTTGACATAACAATGGAAATATGAATTTTAAATGAGCCCATAACATCTTTGACGTCTGACCTTTAAAGGGAATGAGAGGAGCAGCTCCGATTGGACAGGTTTGAAGTTGGCTATGATGTGGGGGATTACGGCAGTTCACGAAGTTACTAATACTGGGTCTAACTTGCCTCCTCGCGGAGTTACGCCAAGCGCAGGGGTAGATTTACGCCAGTCACGAAAACACAGCATGGTGTCTTTGCTGTTCTCAGTGGTGTGCAATAATGCAAGATTTGGTATCAATCTGATCCCAATTAAATACAGTATTGCTAATATTGGTTCCTATAACATTTAATAATCAATGCTGATGCTTCAGGAAATACCATCCATCCATTTTTCATACTGCTTATCCTAACAAGGGTCGCGGGCGTGCTGGAGCCTATCCCAGCTGACTCTGGGCAAGAGGCAGGCTACACCCTGAACACCACCCAAGGAAGGGGAAGGGGATTACACGGGTGATTCGCTAGACCATGGCGGTGCCCTTTCCGATTGTTAACGCCCAGTGCCCCACGTGTCTTAGGTTGAATGGAAAATGCTTAAAAAAGCAAATTCTGAACCCCCAGTCCACCTTGGTCCACGGGTCTTTGTAAAAAAAAAAAAAAATTAAAGTTCAATCTGGGACACATGCTATTCAGTAGGAATTTGTTACATAGCCTTTCAAACTGCTTAAAATACTTTGGGAGGGGGGCTCTTTACCGGCAGTGCTCGTAATAAGTAATTGTAATTTAGGTGTGTAATTACATTTTATTACATCGACCATGCTACTATACCCACTAACATGTGTATGTGTTCACCGTGATGGTTTAAATGCAGAGAACAAATTTCGTGTGCATGCATGCATATTTATGACAATAAAAGGTGATTCTTCTAAAAAGGTTTTTCGTCGCTTTCCCTAAATTTTATACATACAAAAAGTGACGTGGTGCCCCTATACTGGATAAAATAGTTTGATTTTAAGGATTGAATTTAAAATTACACTAAACCGGTAGCTTCCGGCTTATTCTTTTCTCCTAAATTAATTTAATTTTTATTCAACCAATATACGCTACATGGCCATTAAGCAGATATTCGTCTGGCTACCGTCTCTCATCTTAAGTATTCCTTGAAAAACTCACAAAATCCATGAATGTGGGACAAAACCGACAACATGGTCGCTCGATCCTCTTCTTGGAATAATCGTTAAAGAACTGTTTTTAATCTTAGGACCTTGCATCATAAATAATTTAAATTTATCAGCCTCCTCTGGCACTATACCCGCAGCTTTCAAGACAGCCATTATTCGAGCCTTACTAAAAAAAAACAACAACAACCTCAAAGCTGAGAGTCTTTGCAATTATAGGCCGGTGTTTATTTTTTAAATTGTTGACTTAATGATTACATGGCCACAAGCAATGTATTTGAACTTTTTCAGTCCAGATTCAGGCTACTCTCCTGAAATGGCCCTTGCAAAAGTGACAAATTATCTTTTCCTTACTTTTCAACACTATTATTACTCAATCTCAGCGCTGTCTTTGGTACCGTCAATCATAACATACTATGAGATTGCCTCAAAACGTGTATCGGTATGACAGACAGCAATTTCTTGGTTTAGATCTTATCTCTCAGAGAGGATGCACCGTGTAATCCATGGTAATGTGACCTCTAAGTAATACAATGTCACTTGCGGAGTCCCGCAGGGATTGGTACTTAGCCCTCTTTTGTTCAGTATTTAATAATAAGTAATATCATATGTAAAAATAAGATTAGCTGTCACTGTTATGTTGACGATGCCAAACGCTACATGCCACTAAAATGAGTTTTGTAATGCTCAGCTTTTGTAATGTGCTGTTTTGTGGTCTTCCCATGTGTCGTATTAAAAGCCTGCACTTAATACAAAACACTGCACCAAGACACGAGGAAAAGAAAGTTTGATCACATTACTCCAACTTGCTTTGGCTCCTGGTCCACTCGAGAAGCGATTTTAAGATTTTGTGACTGACTCATAAATTATTACATGGCTTAACACCCTCCTATCTCGCTGACGTAGTGGCAATGTATGTACAGTCCCAAAACCTACGCTTGCGACATGCTGGTCTTTTGATCTTCAGTCTCTAGAGCATTTTTATTTGATCAACAGCACTCTGGAATTCCCTATTGGAGCTGCTGCCTCGGTAGAAATGTTTAAATCTCAATTTAAGACTTATTTACACACTGTGGTATTTTGTTAAAGTACACATAGGCCTGTTTTACTGCCACTGCAACCACTCCTCCCCCTTTCTCCCCTGCTCAGAGATGGGGATAGGTGGCGATGACCGAATCTGAGGCTGCTGCTGCGTGGGTTCTGCACCAACCAGCTGGGACAAGATCTGGGGTGGATCATTTATCTGGAGTCGTTGCTATGGAGGATTCTGCTCCTACCTACCGGGCCAGGTCCTGAATCAGAACCGCTTTACTGAAGGCATCTACCTGAGACGCTTCATCTCTTTAAATGGAGTCTTATGCCATCATAATTAACATTGTACAGCACCATACTACAACCCCAATTTCAATTAAGTTGGGACATTGTGTTAAACATAAATAAAAACAGAATACAATGATTTGTAAATCATGTTCAACCTATATTTAATTGAATACACTACAAAAACCAGATATTTAATGTTCAAACTGATAAACTTTATCGTTTTGAGCAAATAATCATGAACTTGGAATTTTATGGCTGCAACACATTCCAAAAAAGCTGGGACAGGGTCATGTTTACCACTGTGTTACATCACCTTTTCTTTTAACAACATTCAATAAACGTTTGGGAACTGAGGACACTAATTGTTGAAGCTTTGTAGGTGGAATTCTTTCCCATTCTTGCTTGATGTACAGCGTCAGCTATTCAACAGTCCGGGGTCTCCATTGTGTATTTTACGCTTCATAATACGCCACACATTTTCACTGGGAGACAGGTCTGGACTGCAGGCAGGCCAGTCTAGTACCCGCACTCTCTTACTACGAAGCCACGATGTTGTAACACGTGCAGAATATGGTTTGGCATTGTCTTGCTGAAATAAGCAGGGGCATCCATGAAAAAAATTTTGCTTGGATGGCAGCATATGTTTCTCCAAAACCTGTATGCACCTTTCAGCATTAATGGTGCCTTCACAGATGTGTAAGTTACCCATGCCATTGGCACTAACACAGCCCCATAGAAATTTCTCCAGATTCTCTGAACCTTTTGATGATATTATGGACCATAGATGATAAAATCCCTAAATTGAAAAAAAAAATATGTTGAGGAACATTGTCCTTAAACTGTTCAACTATTTTCTCACGCACTTGTTCACAAAGAGGTGAACCTCGCCCCATCTTTGCTTGTGACTAACGGAGCAATTCAGGGAAGCTCCTTTTATACCCAATCATGGCACCCACCTGTTCCCAATTACCCTGTTCACCTGTGGGATGTTCCAATCAGATGTTTGATGAGCATTCCTCAACTTTCTCAGTCTTTTTTTACACCTGTCCCAGCTTTTTTGGAACGTGTTACAGCCATAAAAGTCTAAGTTAATGATTATTTGCTAAAAACAATAAAGTTTATCAGTTTGATTCTGTTTTTATTTATGTTTATCACAACGTCCCAACTTCATTGGAATTGGGGTTGTATGTGATAAATGTTGCCCACTCAACATACATTACAGCCTGGTCCATTCTGAAAGGGGGATCCATCTGCAGTCCCTTCTCAGGGTTCCCTTTTTCCCAAATGGGGTTTTGAGTTTTTCCATGCCCGACAGTCGGGTTTAGATTTGGGGATGTCGTCAATGTTTGTCAACTGTGGGCCTGTGAAGCCCTTTCAGACTCTTTTGTGAGTAAGGGCTATACAAATAAAGTTGGCTTGACATTGATTTGACGTCCATGTATTTGTCCTTTTCCTGCGTCATTCTCCTGTTGCATCTCATTTTCTGTTCAGCTTCAGTCACCAAACAGATGGTCTTAAGTTCTCCTGCAAAACATCTTTTTAATTTGGGAATTAATTTTTCATCAATAATACCAATGCGTCCAGGTCCCGGGTTAGCAAGTAGCCCCAAACCGGAGGGGCCGGAGGAGCCATCAGACCGCCCGAACAACGGCACAAGGCCAGCTGGCAGCGACCCTGCGATGGCGGGTCATCGATCAATCGGTGTGGACAATGAAGGGGGGAGGAAAATATAATTTTTTTTGACCCAGGATGGCCCAGGTGCATCACGGTCAGCAGAATTATCAATGTAGAATCAAAGACACTGTTATATCGCTGTGATGTTGAATTTTTATTTTATACTTCTTATCACGAGTCTTTGTGTCTCAAGTGTTGGTACCTGCAGTGTTGTACCTGAAAAGGGGTTAATGAACAAATGTTCATGAACTAGTTCATATTTTGTGCGAACGTGAACTAAACTTACTTCATTTCTGCCTGATTAACATAATTCAGAACATGCTTATTCTGGTGTCAAAGAACGGAACTAAAGTTTATTTTCATTCAAGAGTGCCAGGTTTTGTTAGGGACTTCTAGGACAAAACCATCTGAACACACTATATACGAGCCTTCATAATTCGGCGAATAAATGTATTTGGCAACGGCATCGATATATTTGTTTCTTTTAACATCGATTGATCACAGGCACCTAAAGCAAAAGAGTGGTTTAGGCTGGTTATGACCAGGCCTAAAGGCCTGGCAGGTGGTCTCTGCCCACCCTGGACCCCAGAAAAGGGTTATATACCACTTCCTTGCTGCAGGTCCCTGTGAGATTAACCTGGAAAAAAATGCTGCTCAAAATTAGAAATTTGCTTCTCAAATGAAGTCATTGATGAGCAAAACTGCTCCTCAGAGAAAAAAGCCCATTTTGAGCCTAGGGTATAGTGTAGAAAATGGATAGATCGAAGTTCATTGAGCAAAATGTATATGACTTGAAAAATGTATGTTGTGTCAAGTATTTGTTTTGCTTTTTATTTATTGCAAAGCATCAACTTAATTTAACAATTTTTATTTATTGAATTGATAATTCAGTGTGTTCATTAATTGATTCACATCCCTACTTTAATACGTTATTGACGCTTTTTATTGTCTCTTAGGTGTGTTGCCATTCTCAGTTCCCAACGTCACTTTCTCTGCCTTCCCAACTGACTGTGTTGAAGCCCATCATGTGTGTACTGCTGACCCCCAATGTGAAGCGTTATACCAGGGGTTAGAGCTGTGCACAGATAAGTCTTCTGTGTCACCTATTGGGGAGCAGGCAGTGACCGACTGTCTGCGGAGACAGGATGCCCTACTGACCAAACACCCCTCTTTGTTGGCTTGCAAGTGCGACCGAGGCTTTCGCAAGGAGAAACAGTGTGTGCAAATATACTGGAGAGTTCGTCTGCTGTCAGGTCAGTCAGGGTCCTGGGGTGGGTGAAGTGGATGGTTACTCAGATCTGTATAAAAAGTAAAATATACTTCTGACAACACCCTGTAGTTTAAGTGGATTACTGTGACAGTCCAGGCAAGAGCTCCCTGCCTAATTAGTCACACATACAAAGAAATGGATGCATACAGCATCCTTAGCACGGGTGGTATGTATGCATTGTAAGTGAACAAAGTGGTGTTACACTACAGCGATTCACCATCAGAGCATTTATGTAATTACACACTGTTCAGTTTCTAACACCGCGGGCGACATTAGCATGTTATCAGTCAAAAATATCTAACTTCTAATAAGCTATTGTTCTTATATGATTGAGTTTGTAGTTTGGTGTGTGTTTGATTCATTCATGGAAACACAGTCAATCGTATCCACTGTCCTCGACTGAGAGTTTGTAAATGCACTTTTTTGTTTAAAAAAGACCCAACAAGAAGAAGCTGCTTCTTGGAGGATTGGAGGGATGGCCATTTACCTTAATTAACAAAAATAAACAAACAAATGCATATGCTGTCAGTGTAATCACTAAGAATATTGTTACTAGTAGTCTAAATAGGACATTTCACCATGACATCAAGTTCTAAAGTTTCGCAAAAGCCCAAGCTTCTCCAAAGACACAACAAGTAAACAATCCCTTCTTTCAATGGCTTGAATAAATCATTTTGTTCTTGGAAGCAGCCGTGGCCCAATGGTTAAGATCATCGCCTGCCACCGTGGGGGACCAAGGTTCAAAACCCCGACTGGACCATCCGCCAACATCCCCCGGACTCACGGCTGTGGTGTCCTTGAGCAAGACACTGATACCCCGAAATGCTCCCCGGGCGCTTCAGCTGCCCCCTGCTCCAGTGTGTTCCACTAACATGTGTATGTGTTCAATGTGATGGGTTAAATGCAGAGAACAAATTTCGTGTGCATGGATGCATGTTCATGACAATAAAAGATGATTCTTCTTCTTCTTCTTCAAAAGGCTCAGTTGTTCACAAGCAAGGATGGGGTGAGGTTCACAACTTTGTGAACAACTGCGTGAGCCAATAGTCCAACAGTTTCAAAACGTTTCTCAACATCAAATTGCAAGGAATCTATGGATTTCATCAACTACAGTCCACAATATCATCAAAAGATTCAGAGAATCTGAACAAACCTGCGCACATAAGCGGCAAGGCCAAAAACCAGCATTGAATGCCCGTGACCTTCGAGCCCTCAGGTAGCAATGCATTAAAAACCGGAATCATTGTGTAACATGCCATGAAACGTCTTTTTCATGGACACCCCTGCTTATATCAGCAAGACAATGCCAAGCCACATTCTGCTCTTTACAACAGTGTGGCTTGCAGTAAAAGACTGTGAGTACTGGACTGGTCTACCAGCTGTTCAGACCTGTCTCTCTTTGAAAAAATTTTGCGCATTACGAAGCGTGAAATGAATACGACAATAGAGACTATTGACCAACTCAAGTTGTAAATCATGCAAGCATGGGAAATAATTTCACTTACAGAGCTTCAACAATTTGTGTCCTCAGTTCCCAAACACTTATTGAATGATGTTAAAAGGTAAGTGATGTAACACAGTGGTAAGCACGCCCCTGTCCCAGCTTTTTTGGGACCAAAAAATTTCAAAATGGCATCTAATTAAAAAAGTGTAAATATTTGCAAAACAAAAGAACAGACACACAAGGTTTATTAGTTTGAACATTAAATATATTGTCTTTGTTGTGCATTTAATTGAATATAGGTTGAAAAGGATTTGCAAACCTTTGTATTCTAATTTTATTTACATTTTACACAACATCCCAACTTCAATGGAATTGGGCTTTGCATATGATGGACATTTTGTTATTATTTTATGGACATGGTTGAGTTTGAGTTGCCGAACCCTGTTTTCAACATTGAGACAATTAGAATTTTTATACATTTATCGTGAAATGTGGTCCCTTGCCTGGACCCAACCCTGGGGAAAGGAGAGCTCACTTCAGAGTCCCCAGACTCTGCTGCCTCATAGGAAGGAAATTGAAGAGGTCTTCAAAGTATTTGGCCACCAATTCATGACGTCTTGAGGTCAGCAGCGCCCCATCCCCACACAATGTTGATGGGGCACTGCTTGCCCCTCCTGAGACATTCGATGGTGGACCAGAATTTCCTCGAAGCCGTTCTCCATGGCCTTACCGATATCCTTCCACGCCCGTGTTTATGCCTTAGCAACCACGACAACTGCATTCCACTTGGCCTCCGGGAACCCATCAACTGCCTCCAGTATTCCACAGGCTAAAAAAAGGCAGATAGGACTCCTCCTTAAACTTGACGGCATCCCTGACCGCTGGTGTCCACCAACGGGTTTGGGGATTGCTGCTATGACAGGCACTTACCACCTTATGGGCACAGCTTCAGTCGACCGCCTCAACAATCGAGGTGTGGAACATGATCCACTTGGACTCAATGCCCCCTGCCTCCCCCGGGACATGGTCGAAGTTCTGCCGCTGGTGAGAATTGTTACTCCTTCTGACAGTGGTTGTTCCCAGTAAACCATCATAATACAGTTGGGTCTGCCGGGTTGGACTGGCATCTTCCCCCACCATTGGAGCCAACAAACCATCAGGTGGTGATCTGTTGACAGCTCCGCCCCTCTCTTCAGCCGAGTGACTGAAAGTCCGACCACAAAGTCAATCAACGAACTGCAGACTAGTGTGTCTTAGTGCCAAGTGAATGTATGAACACCCTTATGTTTGAACATGGTATTCATCCATCCATCCATTTTATGAGCCGCTTCTCCTCACTAGGGTCGCGGGCGTGCTGGAGCCTATCCCAGCTATCATCGGGCAGGAGGCGGGGTACACCCTGAACTGGTCGCCAGCCAATCGCAGGGCACATAGAAACAAACAACCATCCGCACTCACATTCACACCTACGGGCAATTTAGAGTCCTCAATGAATGCATATTTTTGGGATGTGGAAGGAAACCGGAGTGCCTGGAGAAAACCCACGCAGGCACGGGGAGAACATGCAAACTCCACACAGGCGGGGTCGGGAATTGAACCCCGGTCCTCAGAACTGTGAGGCAGATGTGCTAACCAGTCGTCCACTGTTCCGCCCATGGTAGTAGTTCACTGCTTGGCAAATCACTAATACCTCAAGCAGCGGTTCACTGAGTAGTACACATCCCTCTTTGGCAAATCGCAAATTGTGAATCACTCATTACGTTCAGTACATTCAGTAAGTACACTAATACAGTCCCAACGAGTGAGAGAACGCTGGAGTTCCGCTTCCTTGTTCATTGGTGAATCTTATTACAGTCTGTTTAGTACAGTTCCAGCCCCGCCTGCATGCTGGCTGCTCATTCGTTGATCGCCGGCGATTCAGAGCGAGTTAAAGAACAATAATAAAATATATATTTATTTTCTTCCTCATCCTCTTTAGGTATTTGGCTGCGGCTGTCCTTCGAGCTGTCTCCTCATGTTTGCAATTTGCCTATGGAATTCCTAGGTATTTGGACCGGCCTATAACTTGCCTCAGCACCAGATGGAAGCTCCTATAAGCCATCATAGCGGCTAAAATGAGTAGGCATATGGATCAATACATGAGCAGCACGTAGAAAGTCATTGGTAATAACACCAGTGGAGCCAAACACCAGCTACTGGTCAGCAGGGCAATCGCCCAAGACTGTAAAACCAGAAGTAGCAACCTGTGCACTGCCTGGATTCACTACAAGAAAGCCTACGACACGATGCCACACAGATGGATACTGGAGTACCTGGAACTGATCAACAGGATCCTAAGATAATTCATCAATAACTCCTTGAGGCTGTGGAAGACAACTCTGGAAGGCAACTTAAAGCCAGTTCTATAGGTCAACATCAAATGTGGGACACAGGCCAGGAGAATAAACATGATGTTCTCTAACAAACCAGCTAAGGTATACTCTCAGTGGCAAGGGAGCAAGGTTGAAAAAAAGACTGCCCAGGGTTGAGACAGAGCAATACTGGAAGAGTATCTGGGAGAAGGAGGCATCACACAATACCAACGCCCAATGGCTGGCAGACTTAGAAGCAGAGCACAGCAACCTCCCAGAACAAGAACCAGTAGTCATAACAGTGGCAGATATCCAAGCAAGAGTGTCTAAGATGAAGAGCTGGACAGCACCAGGGCCCAACAGGATTCACACCGACTGGCTAAAGAAGCCAACTGATATCTCTGAATGCCTGGCAGCATTAATGAATAAGCTCCCAACATCGTGATCCCATCCAGAATGGCTCACCCAAGGTCGGACAGTCCCCATTATTAAGGACCCCACAACGGAATAACACCATGAAACTACCGGCCTATAACCTGCCTCAGCACCACATGGAATCTCCTGTAAAGAATCATACCATCTAAATTGAGTAGGCATATGGATCAATACATAAGCAAAGCACAGAGAGGCATTGGTAAGAAATCAGGGGAGCCAAACACCAGCTACTGGTCAACAGGGCAATTGCCCAAGACTGTAAAACCAGATACCAACATGTGGACTGCCTGCAATGACAACAAGAAAACCTACAACTCGATGCCACACACATGGATACTGGAGTGCCTAGAACTGTATAAGATCAACAGGATCCTCTAAACATTCATCACTAACTCTCTGAGGCTTTGGAAGACAACTCTGGAAGCCAACTCAAAGCCAGTTGCACAGGTGAACATCAAATGTGGCATGTTCCAAGGAAATGCTCTGTTACCGTTGCTGTACTGCATAGGGAGGAACCCCCTCAGTCAGTTCATAACCAAGAGTGGTTATGAGTGGCAAACATCTGGTGATCATTTCATGTCAGTAGCACATTTGGAAATATATTTAGGGAGAAAAATGGTGACGTGTTAAATACTTATTCAGCCGCTGTATATAATATCAAAGTCCTTAAAAATCCTAGAAGTAGCTTTAACATAAATACAAGTACAATATTGCACAGTATAACTTATTAATATACTTATCAATCTTATACTGTACTTACCTTTGC
The DNA here is from genome assembly GCF_024500385.1 of Phyllopteryx taeniolatus. Taxonomy (NCBI): domain Eukaryota; kingdom Metazoa; phylum Chordata; class Actinopteri; order Syngnathiformes; family Syngnathidae; genus Phyllopteryx; species Phyllopteryx taeniolatus. The sequence goes on from NC_084511.1 coordinate 1,834,708, forward strand.
TATATTGTACTTTTTATATTTACTTTTGGCGATTGTACTTTTTTGGGAAAAAGAAACAAGTTTGATTGAATAATACAATTTTATTTTATTTCATTATACAGAGTTTACAAACTTTAAGTTGCACTACTTGATATTGTTATCGTGTGGTAAAGCAAAGCGCAATGAAAGCATAATAATAACTGTAACATTTTGTACTTTTGTACATCATTCATGCCAGAACCGCCACTGGAAAGAGGCAAATACTTTTTTAAGCCATGTTTATGTATATGAACGCACAGGTTGTAATTGTAGTAGATACCATGAGGTCTTTTGGATGTACAGTATCTTCCTAGCCATATTGTCAAATTACACAACGACTTAGTATTATGTGTTTCTGAATATGTTGTGAGCAACACAAATATTCATCCATTTTCCATACCATTAGGGTGCGCTTGGAACGTATCCCAGCTGACTTTGGGCGAGAAGCGGGCTACACCCTGGACTGGTCGGCAATCAATTGCAGAACCAAAAAAGAAAACCATTCCCGCTCACATTCACACCTATTCACACCAATCTAGACTTTTCAATTAACCTACCATCAGTTGCAAATTTAACCAGAGCCAATAAATGACAAAGCTTAAAAATCATATTTGATTATTTTTATTTTTATAAGACTAGGGATAATTGATTGTAATTAAAAAAAAATCACCTTACACTGAACATAGTGAACATACAAAATACAGTAACAGTTTTGTGAGATACTGCAAGTACATTTGTCACCCTAATATTACAACAACTGTATTCTGCACTTTTGGTGGTTTCTGGCAAACTGATCGCACAGGGGGTTCCAGACACAGTGTTGCAGCTATTATTATTATTATTATTATTATTATTATTAAAACAGTCATACAGGCTACAAATGGTCCTTGGGGGCTACCTGGCACCATATTGGTGACACCAAATGTACGTAAGAATTTAAATGAAAATAGTTTTTTTTTCTATTTATTTAATTGTTATTAATTATTATTCTTATTAGTAGTAGTATTAAAGCTTCTGTTGTGCCCTCCATTCTTTCTTTCAGTGGAACAGTTAAATAGTGCTTTACCATAAATCTCACCCTAGAAGTGCAACTTACTGTAGCTCAACATGATCTATTTGTTAATTTTTCCCATTTTATTATTTCCCCAGGGGAGGATGAGTTGGAAATTTCTCCCTATGAAAACACACAAATGGATAGTGGCACGGCCTCCTTAGTGGCAGGTAAAACAAATTTACATCTTACGTACTGTGTAACATGATTCCAGCGGTGATTGATGTGATTACTGTTTTACTAAAGTGGCTCACTTCACAGTTGTAAACTGGGTCAAACAGAAGTAGCTGTCAGAGGGGCCTTTTCTGGACACTCGTATGACCAAACCAAGGTGTTGGTATTTTTTTTTAAAAGAAATTGACACTTTTATATTTCAGCCAACATGTTCAAAATGCTCTGAATCTCAACCTGAATTCTTACTCGACTTCCCCTGAACTCAAAAACTGGGATCATTCTGGTCTAGAACAGCTGATCGGAATTAGTCAATTCTAAGTATGCACACCTTGAGCCAAGCTTTTTCACGGCCACAGCCAAAAGGCATCATCAATGGAGCCCCATATGTCAATTCACAACAGCAGCAAGGTCTCCATGCCTTCTGTTTTCTCTGTTGTGTTGCAACTGAGTACTTCCGAAATAACTCCACAAATGACCTTGCTTTGTCAAGGACTCTCTTGATACCTGCCTCCTTCTTCTTCTCCTTCTGGTTTGGTATGTTAAAAAGCTGCTACCATATTAGTCCACTTGTCACTTATTACTGTGATGATCTCATGTGATATTCCCCACTCTTGCATGCATTTATCCACACACGCTTTGATTGTTTGTATAGTGTATGAATGTGCAACTTGTTCAAGGACCAACAACAATATGCGTTGTAGTATTTGTTGTTAAACACAAAAGTACCATGAACTTCCATCTACTGCTGCTTATCCGAGGTCGGGTCGCGGGGGGAGCAGCTGAAGCATGGAAGCCCAGACTTCCCTCTCCCCAGCCACTTCCTCCACTTCCTCTAGATCCTAAGGCGCTACCAGGCCAGCCAAGAGACATAGTCTCTTCAGCGTGTCTTGGGTTGTTTCCAGGGCCTCCTGCCAGTAGGACGTGCCCGGAACACCTCATCAGAGAGGCGACCGGGAGGCATCCTAACCAGATCCACGAGCCACCTCATATGGCTCCTCTCTACGTGGAGTAGCGGCTCGTCTCTGAGCCCCTTCCAGATGACCAAGCTTCTCACGCTATCTCTAAGGGAAAGCCCAGACACCCTGCGGAGGAAACTCATTTCGGCCGCTTGTATGTGCGATCTTGTTCTTTTGGTCACAACCCACAGCTTGTGACCATAGGTGAGGAAAGGAACGTAGATCAACCGGTAAATTGAGCACTTTACGTTCCGGCTCAGCTTCTTCTTTATCAGAGCAGACTGATACAGAGTCCGCATCACTGCATTGATCCGTCTGGCGATCTCCTGCTTCATTCTTCCCTCGCAAAACCAAGAGATACTTAAACTCCTCCACTTGGGGCAGGATCTCTTCCTCAACCAGGAGACGGCATTCCACCTTTTACTGATTGAGGACCATAGTCTCAGGTTTGGAGGAGCGGCTTTTCATCCCACCCACTTTACACTCGGCTGCGAACCTCTCCAGTGAGAGGGAAAGATGGCGGCTTGATGCAGCCATCAGAACTACATTATCAAAAGCAGAGACGTAATACTGACGTTGCCAAACCGGACCCCCACAACACCTCGGCTGTGCATGCACCCTTGAGGACCCTGCAAAGGGTATATAGCTGGTCTACTGTTCCATGGCCAGGACGAAAACCACAGTGCTCCCCCTGAATCTGAGATAAAACTTCCTAATGGACCCTCCTCTTCAGAACCCCTGAATAGGAGGTTGAGGAGTGTGATCACCCAATAGTTGAAACACACCCTCTGGTCCTCCTTAAAAAGGGGGATCACCACCCTGGTCTGCCAATTCAGAAGCACTGTAACCGATTTCCACACGAGTTTGTAGAGGCATGTCAACCAGGACATCCCTACAACATCCAGAGCCTTCAGGAACTCCGGACGGATCTCATCCACCGCTGGGGCCTTACCACCGAGAAGCTTTCCTCCTGGGAAGGCGGCGAGGTCATCAGCTCCCCATCCCCACTATACATAATGTTGATGCTGCACTACTTCCCCTTCCTGAGATGTCAGATGGTGAATCAGAATTTCCTCAAAGTCATCTTGAAGTAGTTTTCCATGTCCTCACCAAACTCGTCCCAGGACCGGATTCAGCAACCACCAAAGCTGCGTTCCATTTGACCAACCAGTACCCATCAGCTGCCTCTGGAGTTCCAGAGGCCAAAACGACCCGATAGGATTCCTTCTTTAGCTTGACAACATCCCTTACCACTGGTGTCCACCAACGGGTTCGGGGATTACCACCACAACAGGCACCAACCACTTCATGGCCACAGCTCCAGGCTGCAGCCTCAACAATAGAGGCGTGGAACGTGGTCCACTCGGTGGAAGACTCGTTAGCACATCTGCCTCACACTTCTGAGTACGGGAGTTCAAAACCCGGCCCCGCGTGTGTTGAGTTTGCATGTTCTCCCCGTGCCTGCGTGGGTTTTCTCCGGGCACTCCGGTTTCCTCCCACATCCCAAAAACATCCATGCTAGGTTAATTGACAACTCTAAATTTCCCGTAGGTGTGAATGTGAGTGTGAATGGTTGTTTGTTTGTATGTGCCCTGGGATTGGCTGGCAACCAGTTCAGGGTGTACCCCGCCTCCTGCCCAATGATAGCTGGGATAGGCTCCAGCACGCCAGCGACCCTAGTGAGGAGAAGCGGCTCAGAAAACGGATGGATGGATGGTTTTCTGATGTGTTCCTGAGCCCATGTGGTGATATCCTTTACACATTGATGTCAGTTTTTGGTGCAGTGCCGCCTGAGGGATCGAAGGGCACGGGCATCAATGTTGGTTTGCAGCCTTGCCGCTTACATGCAGTGATTTCTCCAGATTCTCTGAACCTTTTGATGATATTATGGACCGTAGATGATGAAATCCCTAAATTCATTGCAATTGTACGTTGAGGAACATTGTCTTTAAACTGTTCGACTATTTTCTCACACACTTGTTCACAAAGAGGTGAACCTCGCCCCATCTTTGGTTGTGAATGACTGAGCAATTCAGGGAAGCTCCTTTTCTACCCAATCATGGCACCCACCTGTTCCCAATTAGCCTGATCACCTGTGGGATGTTCCAAACAGGTGTTTGAGGAGCATTCCTCAACTTTCCCAGTCTTTTTTGCCACCTGTCGCAGCTTTTATCTGTAAAAATTACATACAGTATTTAAATTCTATAGCCTCACTTCCAATAACACTGGGTTACAAAAAAAAAAAAAAACAACATTGTAAATTGTCAGTTTTTTTCTACTGATTCAGCTGAATCCGAAAATGACATCAGTTTCTCTTGTTCGGTTTTTCATGCCAAGCTGTTAACAGTTTATTAATCAAATGTTATAAATTATAAATTACTGTAAATTGAATAGTAGACATTGATCAAAATCACTACCTGTAAATAGAATGTTATGTCATCAAAATTATTATCCAAAACTCAAGGCACGAACCTCTGTTTATTTGAACTTCTTCGGCAAAAATACCTGTACATGTAAACAAAAATGTGGTCGTCATTCAAGACCTTGACCTGCCTTGAAAGTGAAGTTCTAACCATTATTTCGGTCATGTTTGACATCTTGCTGAGTCATTGGCTTCACATAATGCAGAGAAATTCCATTCGAGTACCAATCAGAGAACGGAAAAATTCCAATGTCACTGGGGGCCCGCGAGATACTGCTGTTTATTCAATCTGAAATCTAATTGGTTCAGATTTTTTTTTTTTTAAATGACATTTCTATTGTGTGTATTTGGCATCGGCCAGCAATCTTGAGTCTGAAGGCCCTTCGAAGATTACATTCATAAAACAGCAGACAGGCGCCCGGGAGGCATCCGAATCAGATGCCCCAGCCACCTCATCTGGCTCCTTTCGATGTGGAGGAGCAGTGGCTCATCCTCCCGGATGACTGAGCTTCTCACCCTAAATCAATTAATATAATTTTGTGTAAGATGTAAATTAAGGTCACTGTTTTTGATAAGGGTTAGGCCAGCAGAGAAGGCTCCATACCACCGAAGCAGCACTGGTCAAGATCACCAACAACCTCGTCCTGGCAGCTGACTCTGGCTTCCTCACCATCCTCATCCTCCTTGATCTGACTGCAGCTTTCGATACCATCTCTCACACCATCCTCCTGAACAGACTCCACCACATTGGCATCGCACAGTGATTCAGTTCTTACCAGTCTGCACCCATTTGTTCAAATGAAATCATTCAAATCCCATTCATCCCCCGTTTCTACTGGTATCCCCCAGGGCTCTGTCTTGGCCCCCCATCCTCTTTATCACCCACATCCTATCTCTTGGCAATATGTTCCGTAAATTCAATTTACACCTTTACTGTTACGTGGATGACAGCAAGCTCTACCTCTCCACCAAACCTCTTCCTCCTTCCTCCATTACTGACTGCTTCTCTGAACTCAAACACTGGTTCCCATCCAACTTTCTATAACTCATCAGTGATAAAACTGAAATCCTATTAATAGTTACTTAGTCCATGCTAGCCGTGTTATAAGAGGGTGTGCACACTTGTGTAACCCCATCATATCAGCTGTTTAAATTTACTTCCACTCTCTAAAAGTTTCATTTTTTTCAATTGAGTTGTACATGGTATAGGACACACTACTGGTGGAAAATATTAAAAGGATTTATCTTGGTCTCATTTTCTTTATATCACAAAAATCTGGCATTTGAATAGGGGTGTGTCGACTTTCAATATCCACTGTATCTAATCAACCGAAGATCTAAATACAGTAAGACAAGAATTGTTGCATGTTTCTCTACTGCTGAATCTCACACTTTAAAAACTATAGATAAAAGTTAAAGGATATAATTTTGGGGAAAAAGCTTTACATGACGTTTATCACTTATTTTTTTACAGCCTTGCCTGTCATTCAAGGTGATGTGGAAAACCAGTGCCTGAAAGCGGCTCAGGACTGTGGCCTATATGAGAAGTGTGGTGCTCTCCGATCAGAGTATGTTCTGGCATGCACCAAGAAGGTACCTGGAACCAATCGATGTAACCAGCACAAATGTCACCGGGCTCTGAGAAGATTCATGGAGAAAGTACCGAAGGAATATAGCTTTGGTGTCCTTTTCTGCCCCTGCACAAACACTCTGTGTGGTGAGAGGAGGAGGAAGACCATTGTACCCTCCTGTGCTTATGACGAGATGGAGGGCCTGCAGCCCAACTGCCTCCACCAACAAAGCTTCTGCCGCAGGGACGCCCTGTGCAGGTCAGACATGGCCCTGAAGCCGGGCATACACTGTGAGAATCAAACCCAGGTCAAGTCCAATGTGAAGCATCCATATCACGTGTTGGGTGTTGTGCAGTGTGCAGGGTACAGGCGGGAAATTAGGAGCAAGTCCTGAGTGGCCATCCAATGAGCAAATGATTCTCTGAGCAGTCTGAAATTTGGACAGCTGCTACAGCGATCCATAGAGCAGCAGAATAGCCATGAGATTTCACCATCCTTTTTTCCAACCCCACTGCCTGCATGAAGCAGATGAACAGCATTAACAAATTAAGGGTTTGTTTGTGAAGGATGTACAGTATGAACTTCTTCTTCTTCTTTTCCTTTCGGCTTGTCCCGTTAGGGGTCGCCACAGCGCGTCATCCTTTTCCATGAGAGCCTATCTCCTGCATCCTCCTCTCGAACACCAACTGCCATCATGTCTTCCCTCACGACATCCATCAACCTTCTCTTTGGTCTTCCTCTAGCTCTCTTGCCTGGCAGCTCCATCCTCATCATCCTTCTACCAATATACTCACTCTCTCTCCTCTGGACGTGTCCAAACCATTGAAGTCTGCTCTCTCTAACTTTGTCTCCAAAACATCGAACCTTGGCTGTCCCTCTGATGAGCTCATTTCTAATTTTATCCAACCTGGTCACTCCGAGAGCGAACCTCAACATCTTCATTTCCGCCACCTCCAGCTCTGCTTCCTGTTTTCTCTTCAGTGCCACTGTCTCTAATCCATACATCATGGCTGGCCTCACCACTGTTTTATAAACTTTGCCCTTCATCCTAGCAGAGACTCTTCTGTCACATAACACACCTGACACCTTCCTCCACCCGTTCCAACCTGCTTGGACCCGTTTCTTCACTTCCTGACCACACTCACCATTGCTCTGGACGGTTGACCCCAGGTATTTAAAGTCCTCTACCCTTGCCATCTCTTCTCCCTGTAGCCTCATTCTTCCCCCACCACCCCTCTCATTCATGCACATATATTCTGTTTTACTTCGGCTAATCTTCATTCCTCTTCTTTCCAGTGCATGCCTCCATCTTTCTAACTGTTCCTCCAGCTGCTCCCTGCTTTCACTGCAGATCACAATGTCATCTGCAAACATCATGGTCCACGGGGATTCCAGTCTAACCTCATCTGTCAGCCTATCCATCACCACTGCAAAAAGGAAGGGGCTCAGGGCTGATCCCTGATGCAGTCCCACGTCCACCTTAAATTCTTCTGTCACACCGACAGCACACCTAACCGCTGTTCTGCTGCCCTCGTACATGTCCTGTATTATTCTAACATACTTCTCTGCCACTCCAGACTTCCGCATGCAGTACCACAGTTCCTCTCTGGGTACTCTGTCATAGGCTTTCTCTAGATCTACAAAGACACAATGTAGCTCCTTCTGACCTTCTCTGTACTTTTCCATCAACATCCTCAAGGCAAATAATGCATCTGTGGTACTCTTTCTAGGCATGAAACCATACTGTTGCTCGCAAATACTCACTTCTGTCCTGAGTCTAGCCTCCACTACTCTTTCCCATAACTTCATTGTGTGGCTCATCAACTTTATTCCTCTATAGTTCCCACAGCTTTGCACATCATCTTTGTTCTTAAAAATGGGCACCAGTACACTTTTCCTCCATTCCTCAGGCATCTTCTCACGCACTAGAATTCTATTGAACAAGCTGGTCAAAAACTCCACACCCACCTCTTCTAGATGCTTCCATACCTCCACAGGAATGTCATCAGGACCAACTGCCTTTCCATTTTCCATCCTCTTTAAGGCCTTTCTAACTTCCCCCTTACTAATCATTGCCACTTCCTGGTCCACCACACTTGCCTCTTCTACTCTCCCTTCTCTATCATTTTCCTCATTCATCAACTCCTCGAAGTATTCTTTCCATCTACCTAGCACACTGCTGGCACCAGTCAACATATTTCCATCTCTATCCTTAATCACCCTAACCTGCTGCACATCCTTCCCATCTCTATCCCTCTGTCTGGCCAGCCTGTATAGATCCTTTTCTCCTTCTTTAGTGTCCAACCTGCCATACATGTCATCATATGCCTCTTGTTTTGCCTTTGCCACCTCTACCTTTGCCCTGTGTCGCATCTCAATGTATTCCTTTCGCCTCTCCTCGGTCCTCTCAGTGTCCCACTTCTTCTTAGCTAACCGTTTTCCTTGTATGATTTCCTGTACTGTGAGGTTCCAGTACAGGAAATCATACAATATGTATGACAGTATGAACATGGATGAATATCTATTTTTCTTTTGTTTTAGAAAAAGATCAAGGCACAAATGACAATAGAGGCAAGTTGATTTGTTAGAATTGTTTTTCACTTTAGCATTCCAAAGATATATGGACTTTTCTTTTAATCACTTGACAACTGACAGAATTTAATTTGAACAGTGCTGATTTGAATGTCAGTATGGCAGTCCAGTCATTGCTCTCGGGAGCGGTTAACATACGACATAAAAACACCCTTAAAACCGAAAAGCCTTTTGGCCTCTCGTGTACACGATAAGACTAAAAATGTAAATATTTCAAGAAGTTTTTACAAATTAAACCATTGGCATTTCCATCCAAAATACTGTATATGCTACTTTGCAAAAAATGGACAGCTGTTTAGTATGGACATTAAGTGTTCAATATCAACATGTGCAAGGTCACAGCCGAAACCTCAATGGTGCACCACGCTGTTGTTTTCGTGATCTTATAAAGCTTCTTCAGCATTTACTACAGCGCATGTCCAACTGAGACGCATAACTAGCATAATTCAAATTATGAAAGTCATACATACAGTACGTTAACAGCTTTTGGAATACGGAAGGGAAAATGGATGGATGGATCTTCTGTTCCGCTTCTCCTCACAAGGGTCGCGGGTGTGCTGGAGCCTATCCCAGCTACCTTCGGGCGAGTGGTGGGGTACACCCTGAACTGGTCGCCAGCCAAGTCTTCAATTTACCTATCAAGCATGTTTTTGGGATGTGGGAGGAAACCGGAGTGCCCGGAGAAAACACACGCAGGCATGAGGAGAACATGCAAACTCCACACAGGCGGGGCCAGGGATTGAACCCCAGTCCTCAGAACTGTGAGGCAGATGGTCGGTCACCGTGCCGCCCCACATTTAATATGAAAAACAAAAACAAAGCAAAGGGAGAGGAAACACACACAACACATCCCAAAACCTGCGCTACTAAACAATCTTGAGAGCAAGAACAAAGAGAATACTAGATAAAGTGTTAAAAAATATATATATATATATGAAACTTAATCTAAATTAATATGTTCGCAAACACAGCTATACGAGACAAATGTTCAGCAACATACAGTCTTTTGATTTTTGATGTACATTCTTTTATATTTGCAGGTCCAGATTAGCTGACTTTATTCAGAACTGCGAGCCATCGCCACGAACAACCAGCGGCTGTCTGAGAGACTCAGCAGGTCTCTGCCTCCAAGCCTATGCAGGACTCGTCGGTATGAGATGCGGAAGGGGGGGGGGGGGGGGGGGGGGGGGGGGGGGTTGACGGTGAAAGTGAAGTACAGAGGAAATGTTAGCTGAAATTGTCGTTCCACATTGTACCTCCTTCAGGACAAACTCTAGATTTCAATGCAGAAAAACACAAACTCGGGGAGATAGCCACCGGACCCAATGAATGTATTTAAATCTAGAAAAATGTTCAAAGACGACATGAAAATATGTTGTTGTTAATGTTCGATCGAAACATATTTTTCTTCATAAAATAGTCATCAAACTGAACTGAACACATTGTCTCATGACTTGGGGAAAGTTCAACGTTCTATTCATCTGTATTTATTTATTCTGTAATATATACTCATGAATATGATCTTTACTATTAAAACTTTACTATTTAATTTCCCTCACAGGATGAATACGTAATCTATCTATCTATCAGAGTCCCCCATTCGTCCACACCATTTTAACAACGACTGCCTGGTGCTAACCTTGGGTAATTCCCTCTCGACGAGGGTTTTGAACACCTCCTCCACCGAAACAACTGGAATACAATTTTGACATCAGACATCTGGAAAGAATAACAAAACAATTCCCAACTGTTTCTTGAGAACTAGAAGTATACACCTCTGTACCTGTTTTCATGGCAACCGCGTTGGACCCAGCCTAATATTGTGACAAATAACATGTCCAAAGTCAAATTTCGGTGACGAAACAATCTTTCTGATGTTTAGGTACTATCATGACTCCAAACTACATTGGTAATGACTCTGCAGCTGTGTCATTGTCATGCAACTGTAAAGGGAGTGGCAACCAATGGCAGGAATGTCTGAGACTCCGACAAATGTTCTCCCACAACATCTGCCTACGTAAGTCTGATCTCATTAGATTGTGCTGGTGGTCATAGTGCAGTCGGCATATATGACGTTATACAGTATGCTTGAGACTTAGCATGACTATCTTTATTTTCACACATGGACTAAATTGCTTTGACTTGTGAGCTCAAACTTGAGATGCGAGCGCCGTATGGTGGCCAAGGCGCACATACATCACAAGGAGCAGCATAATGACCATTGAACTAAAGCACAGAGTGTCACTAAACAATTTAACTCTTCTATTCTACATTCTATTTATGTCATTACTGTATGTTTTTATAGCGTAGGCTCTGTTATGTTCTGGAGCTTCTTTGCATTTGGCACAGGATGTCTTGAATCTGTGCAGAATATAATAAGAGCCCAAGTATCAAGGCATTCTGCAGTGAAATATGTTTATCAGTGTCAGAAGACTTGAGCTCAGCTGAAGGTCAGGGGTCCTCTACCAAAACCTTGGGATCATTTTTATGTGGTTGTTTCTTATTTGAAAGATTTGTCCATGTGTGTGCTTCTGAATATGGAGCTCAGGGCTTACTCAAAGTGGCACAAGAAGAGGAGAAGTGGAAAACCCTCCTTCTGCCACTCAATCAGCACACTGATCAACAAGGCATCATAAACCTGCATGTGCAAACTCTCAAGCCCGAATCTGCACTTCCCCATAAACCTTTGTAGTTTATCAAGCTGCTACAAAAGAGATCTTTAGGTTCACGCCAACTCAGGTTAAGCAGCGCAAGACACGGGCCAGGGAAACATTACCCCACTCATACCAACCACCCTTCCACGCACACACACGCATACACTGAAAGGGATGTTTCTTGTTCACGTGCAGGTAACTCGATTAGTTGGATGGGGAGCGCTGGCTCCCTGCCTGGAGAGATAACCCCTCTTCCCGCTCCTGGACCCTCCCCACTGGTTCAGGAGGATGCAATGCTGACCAACAACCACTTACCAGACCACGACATTGTGAGAGGATTCCTTGTTTGCTTTCTACTGATTATTTGTCACATTTGATTACCATGATCATTTGTATGTACAGTATGTGTATATTAAGTTTATAGATTCGAATCGCTAAGTGTTTCGATTGTGTCCATCAAGGTTATGTACCTGGGAAATTAAACCTTCTAAACTTGTTCGTACGACTGTCTCCTGCATGTAAGGCGGAGGAACACAAGGACGAGGAGGAATCCATCCAAATACAGGCGATTGATGAAGGCGGCCAATTTGAGGTCATCCCACAGTACTCAGAGAGGGCCACTGTCACCAACGTGGGACCCCCGGTAGCTAGGGGTGCTATATATATTGTTGCTGTCCCTCTGGAACTGCTACTTCTTTATTATCTTTCTGCTTTTTTCTGTCACACTTACTTTGGAATAGAGCATCTGATGAAAACATGGTGAGAGAGCAAACATATGCAACAACAAGTGTGCAGCAGGGCTATAAAAATTTTACTTGACCTGAACTTGATCCATGTTAATGAGGTGGACCTGTCAACCTGCTGGATTCATGACTGTAAAATTCAAAGAAACAGTAAAGACGTTTCTGTTGCTTCACAATATTTCCCCAGAACTTTGTTTCCAATGTCTTTTATTCCTAGCCTCCATCTAAATTCGAATAAAGTTGTTTGTTAAACATGACCCACTGTGCTGAGTGCCTCTGTTTTCATCCTCTCAGACTGAATCATCACATGCGCTCCTAAACTCACATTGCTGTCTTTTGTTGAGCTTGAGAATACAGTACACACAATGGGCCAACTACACCACTTTCAAAAAAAAAAAAGACTTTTTTTAAATATTGTGAAGAGAGAAATACCATTTCCTGCTTACACATTCTCACTTTTGTCCAAATTGCCATCGTCACCAACATTTATCGGGAGATCTCTACCTATGCCCACTTCAACCTTAGAAAATATCAGAATGATCACCCCAATATTTGGGATTTGATGGAAAACGTTTCCTATACACTTATATACTGTATAGAAATAGCTTGATGTTGCTTAAACGGGTCATGTCAAATAAAATAAAACAATTAGCAAAGTGTGGATACGACGCTGAAAGTCATCAGGAAAAACAATTTTGAAATTTTTTTATTTTTGCAATTTACCCAGTATTTTGGGAGTTTGTCCCATAGCAACCTGCTTGGCAACGAAGATCCCCCAAAATTGGCACTCTTCGGCTGTGACGTCATTTCCAGGAGACTCGTTGTAGACCACGCTGGTTATTATGAAGAAAGCTATACATTGTCTTCTTTTTTAATACGGTGTTTATCTGTGCTGCGCACCCATAAACAGTCAGTCGCCTCCACAAATAAACAAACAACAAACGCAGCTGCCTCGTACGTGTATGGCCCAACGAGCAGAACATCATAGAGCTCTTCTTCTTTAAACTCCTCGAAAACATCCGCCCCTTCCGCAATCAATCACCACCAAAGTTTATGTGGAAATTTCTACTTATGCCTACTTCAACCTCTGAAAATATCAGAACGATTGCAACCAATATTTTGGATTTTATAGACGTTAGTGTTTTCCTCATTCAAAGTCTGTCACGGCGCTGCACAGAGCACACACACATCACGCATACACAAAACACACATTTAATACATTAGATATTTATTTAAAGATATATATACAGTGGGTATGGAAAGTATCCAGAACCCCTTAAATTTTTCACTTTTTGTTATATTTGCTAAAATCATTTAAGTCCATTTTTTTTCTCATTAATGTACACACAGCACCCCATATTGACAGAAAAAAGTCTTTCTGGGAATGAAGTTTTTCACACCTGGATTTGGGGATCCTCTGCCATTCCTCCTTGCAGATCCTCTCCAGTTCTGTCAGGTTGGATGGTTAACATTGGTGAACAGCCATTTTCAGGTCTCTCCAGAGATGCTCAATTGGGTTTAAATCAGGGCTCTGGCTGGGCCATTCAAGAACAGTCACAGAGTTGTTCTGAAGCCACTCTTTCATTATTTAAGCTGTGTGCTTAGGGTCATTGTCTTGTTGGAAGGTGAACCTTCGGCCCAGTCTGAGGTCCCGAGCACTCTGGAGAAGGTTTTCTTCCAAGATATCCCTGTCCTTGGCCGCATTCATCGTTCCATCGATTGCAACCAGTCGTTCTGTCCCTGCAGCTGAAAAACACCCCCACAGCATGATGTTTCCACCACCATGCTTCACACTGTTGGGACTGTATTGGACAGGTGATGAGCAGGGCCTGGTTTTCTCCACACATACTGCTTTGAATTAAGGCCAAAAAGTTCTATCTTGGTCTCATCAGACCAGAGAATCTTATTTCTGACCAGGTTGGAGTCCTTCAGGTGTTTTTTTAGCAACCTCATGTGTCTTGCACTGAGAAGAGGCTTCCGTCGGGCCACTCTGCCATAAAGCCCTGACTGGTGGAGGGCTGCAGTGATGGTTGACTTTCTAGAACTTTCTCCCATCTCCTGACTGCATCTCTGGAGCTCAGCCACAGTGATCTTCAGGTTCTTCTTTACCTCTCTCACAAAGGCTCTTCTCTACCGATTGCTCAGTTTGGCCGGATGGCCAGCTCTGGGAAGGGTTCTGGTCGTCCCAAACGTCTTCCATTTAAGGATTATGGACGCCACTATGCTCTTAGGAATCTTAAGTGCAGCAGATTTCTTTTTTGTAACCTTGGCCAGATCTGTGCCTTGCCCCAATTCTGTCTCTCAGCTCTTCGGGCAGTTCCTTGGACCTCATGATTATCATTTTTTCTGACATGCACTGTCAACTGTAAGGTATTCTATAGACAGGTGTGTGGCTTTCCTAATCATGAAATGACATGCAGACATGTACATACACATACACACAGCCAGAATCGGTATAATTAAACACAGCTGGACTCCAATGAAGGTGGAGAACCATCTCAAGATGATCAGAAGAAATGGACAGCACCAGAGTTAAATATATGAGTGTCACAGCAAAGGGTCTGAATACTTATGGCTGTTGATCTGCCAAGACTAGAGTTTAAGCAATCATTCTATATGCTTGAATATATATATATATATATATATATATATATATATATATGCTTGAACTTTGTAAGAGTACAAAGTTGGGAGTATTCTCATGCTGAGGGTTTATCTAGGCACGGCTCCACTGTGCTGCCAACCCCCTCTCTCTTCCTTTTCCTTTGTCCTCTTTGTGCCACCATATGCGCGAGCGACAGGTGGACTAAGACGTCGGCGCTGCCTAAGGAAAGAAGCCGTTTTCCTAGCCCTGATCTGTTGACGAAGCCTCAGTAAGAAACTACCGGCATTCCGTACCGGTCACGCACGCAGCTGAGAGCAAGAGCTAGGCCCGCCACAAGTTCAAACAGCAGGAAAGGTTAATAGCACACCCCGCCAGCACAACTGTTCTTGTGGCACCTCTTTTTGTTTTTACTTGGTGGTGGTGCTTCTTCAACTAAACCTGCTTCGTTTGCCTCTTGAGACACGCGGAGAAAGGCCATTCCCAGAGACACCTGATCTACGGTTGTGAGTAGCACAACAATCGTTGACAAAATGTGCAAGATTAGTACCTAATAATTTTGGGGGAAATGCTAGCTTCACACAAATCCCAATTTTGCTCTCTTGCTCTGACTCAATGCATTAAACGCTCACATTTTCATTTTTAGCCCAGGAACACACGATGTCCTAGTTCCCTTTTCGTACGCCTATTTTTCTTTCTTTCACCATTATTCGTGTTTCCTTTTTGTAGTTAGACCCCTCTGCGTGTTTCCCTATAGATCCCTCGTAGATTTCATTAAATATTCTATAAAATTCCTCTCCTTGTTGTGTTTTGAGTTTAATAATGAAGCCTCTGTAATCGAGAACTCGTAGCTCATAAATGTAGCAACCTTCAGCTTATGAGAGTGATGAGGTTTTTCGTCACTTACGCTACAACACACGACATGTGGGCTTTGTCTCTTCTCAGAGACCTCAGACTTCCCGTGCGCTTCTTCTCTACACCTTGCAAAGTGCACCTCAGTGCCATTTTGCCCACGCCGCCCACCCTTTTGCTTCTCATGCTATATCTGGGACACGACTCTTCTGTTGCACCTGCAGTGCACTTGTGATGTGCAATTCCTTCTGTGCTGGTTCCGAGCCTCTCTTCTCCTATGCATTGTTTGTTATGTCGAAAGTGCCTGCTTTTCGTTTTGATCTTTCTGTGGCTCGCTTTGGCCGCCATTCTTTCCATTCTTCCTTCCTGCGTACTGCAGAATGCAGACTCATTTGCAATTTTGTGGACTTTTGTTTTTGCGCCGCCATGAATCGCACTTCACAGCCACCCGTGGCCTCGCGTAGCGAAAGGTGGGGTCACACAAGCATCCGCCCATGATGCACCAGGCACGAAATGAAGGAGGGTCAACACAGTGAGACCAGACCCGTCAAGCAGGTCCAACCTCCGTGACAGCATCCTCACTACACCAAGTCCGCCAACGCAGATGCGCAACTAAGGCACCGACAACACAGAACGCGCTGCTTCGCCGTAAACTGATAACATAACAACCAAAATAAAGCGCATCCACAGCGCCCTCACTGGTGACCCTTAAGGCCTTTTGATACTCCCGCGGCCGACAACGCTCGCATTGCATCATGTGACCGACGAATTGGTCCACGCGGCCCCTCTGCGTAGCTTGACGTCCACACGGCAAAAATTGTTGCTGCGCGTCGAACACCGCGGAGATCATCTCTCGTGATTGGTCCATTTTAGTCACATGCTGTGATGACCTACTCAGCGCACCTATTGGTTCTACAAACCATCTACGCCGCCGCCTTCTCGATCGATTTTGCAGCACAATTAAACGTGGCATCTTGGTCCATTTGTTCTAGCAGACACTGTTCCACGGTCGCCATTGTTGTTGCTTTGTTCCTTGTTACTGAAAGGAAAGTAAAAACGGCTACCGGAAACGGCCCAAAAAATGCAGCGGAAACGCCACCCTGTGGCGTCCTAGCCAACACCCCTGACTTGGAGGTGAACTGCAGTACATTTTCAAAACTGCGCGCGTGGGTTGCGCTCGAGTATAAAGGCAAACTACGTGCGGGACAGCCGCAGTGACGTCAGCGCGGTCACTGTCCGCGCGAGTAAAGAAGCCTTTACTACTATCAAGACACTACTTTGGGAATTCCAGTCCGAAATCCCCATCACGTGACAAAGCATGGCTCATGAAGTAACCAATTCCTGGTCGCTAAGCAACACGTGAAAAGTTGCCATTTTAGTTCACGATGCTGGTAGTGTAACTTTAGACCAAAATAGGCAGGCCTTAACCCCGTTGTTGTCTGTGCTCCTAATGGTTTATGCTCACACACAGATTGCTAACATGTTGATAAACGACAGGATACAGGAAATTGCTCCCTTTCTAGACAACTTCGCAATAGATAGAATTATCCCACATTTGGGACCCCTCGGCTTAATTAAAATTATTCGATCTACAGCCCATCTTGGGTTTTTCCTTACAAGCTCCACAGCTCTGCATGTCAACCCTGAGTCCGAGGAAAGGCCCTCCTTGTCGCTGGCTCAATCAGTGACGCCCTCAAAGATGCCACTTTGCATATTGAGGATGTCACTCGGTACCACCTGTCGTCCGCCAGGTGCAACAGCCAAATTGTGATTTCTACGTTTTTCAAACAGCACAAATTTGAATTTGACCCCAAAATGCTTGAACAAATTAAATTTGAAGGAACTCAGGCAACTGACATGACCAACGCTAAGACACCAGAACCCCTGTTTGCACATTCCTTCTCTGCTACGGACTTCAACTTAGTGGCTAGAACCATCCACAACTCTTGCCCGGTACTCGCGTCATGGATGGATGGATGTATATCCCTCTAGACATGTCTGTGGGATTGTGTTGCAATTCTACATGACCAAGAAGCTAAACAGTACAGGTTAAAAAAAAAAAAAAAAAAAAAAGTCTAAAAATCAACAAATTCTCCTGAATAATGCCGCATTGAATAATGCTGTTGATATTAGCATTGACTTTACATGGGACTTTTCGTAGTTCTTTAGAGACATGTATTTAGGGCCATATGTACTGGATTACTGCATACTTGCACAGTATGTCCATGAAGCAACATGATCCAGGTTTTTTTTTGTTTTTTGTTTTGTTTTTTGCAAGCAGACGTACAGCAAATGCCTTCCTTACCTGCAGTATTTCTTCCACTGTGCACTTCCCATAATACCTGCCAAGTACCTACTCTCTCCAAGTTCCCCTCCCCCTATTGCTCTTCCCACAGGCTTACCAATAACAAGCTCTAATTTGATTACTCACCGTGGTTATAGCCTTTCTTTTTGATCAGCCCTCATAAATATTTTAGGGTGCATTAGGAAGACACAAATGGCAAGATATACAGGGAGGATACTGCAATGCTTAAATGACCATTACGCTTCTCTAATTACAGATTAAAAGATGTACTTTCTGTTTCTGTACTTACTCATTATCAACATCTCCTTGCATTTATTCACTGGGGTTCAATTAGCAGGAAGCAAAATGGCAAAAAGAGTCACAGCAAGCACACACAAAAAAAAAAAAATACAAAGTATAATCAATGCATCAATTTCATAATTCAACATATGCTTGCTCTTCATGGTTTTTGTTTATTTGTTAAAATCCTCGACAACCACCTTGGCACCTTTACTTCATTTAAGTGATTATGTTCCATCTTCACCATGTGTTTAAAGTAAATACATTTGTAGATCTTTGGCCCTACTTCATTATTTTCACGTTTATCTAATTTAGCATAAATTAATTTGCATAATATTTAAAGAGCATATCATTGACTAAGTGAAGGTGAAATGGTAAATGGACTGTACTCATATAGCGCTTTAGCTACACCATCACAGTGCCCAAAGCGATTTACATAGCCTCACATTCACCCACACCCACTCTCACACACACACACACACACACACACACACACACACACACACACACACACACACACACACACCAATGGGCGACTGCTGCCATGCAGCCATGGAGCAAATTAGGATTCAGTGTCTTGCCCAAGGACACTTTAACATAGATACATAAAACACTGGAATAACTTGCCAATATCACTACTGGGAAGAATAGCCACAATAAAAACAAAAACCTTAACTCAAGTTATTTATTCTCAATAATTCCATTTAAGACCACATTTAAATGGTTTCAAGCATTAGATTCTGCTGTAATACATTTTTATTCAAAAAATAGAATTAGTTAATCCACTCTTCAGAAAGGTAAACAGGAGGGAGGGCTAAATGCTCCCAACTTTAAACATTATTATTTAGCTAACCAATTACAATACCTCATCAAATGGTTGCACCACAATGAGCAGCATCATTCTTGGCTACAATTGGAACAAACAGACTGCAACAATATCAAACTACCAAAACTCCCATTTATTTCTACAAGTCTTAAACGCCATTAAATGCTTCAAAAACCCAATAATCGCTTCCACCTTAACAGCTTGGTGGCAAAATTTAGAATCTACACAATCTCAATTAGCTGCCAGTATGATCTCCCCAATCTGGCAGAATCCAGATTTCGAAATTAATAATATAGCCCTTCATTTTAGCACATGGGAACAACATGGAATTGACCACCTACAACAACTATTTAACAATGTTTTTAGGCCACGTGATGAACTGTTCCAATATATCCAAATAACAGGTGGAGACTTTCTTCAAGACAAAAAATTAAAAGCAGCAATAATTAAAAAATTGAGTGGGTGGGGTCCTCAGCCACCGCAATTACAGAACACTTCTGTCAGTCATTGTGCATGCAAAATGGTGTCAATTGACTTGCACACGCCCCTGGGACTTTTTCTCTGGGTGTGGGGCCACTCACTTATTGCGACAAATAACTCGTGAATATGCGATTTGCTTGGGTATCCCCTCACTCACACTCTCGTCCTATAGGCTTTTATAATTTATAGTAAAAAAATATATATATATTGCTGATTAAACTATTACATACTGTGACAGTGTCTGAAGAGCCATGTATTGTAAAGGGGTGGACATAATTTTGGTCTGCTTCTCATAGGTGCACCAGAGGATGTTGCTTGATCATGACTTGAGAGAACTTTGACTGAACGTGAGAGACTAGGACCCAAAGGTGGTTGTCAAACTAGCATAAGAGGGAGCGACGTTCGGTGAGTGGATTTCGATAACACTAACCCAAGCAATAACTAAAGAAACTGGAGAAGGGGCGCAAAGGTACTTAGAAATGTTTCATTGCTTATTACATGCAAGGATGGAGGTCAGCAAGGACAAGCGATCAGGATGAACAAAATAAATGGACAAAAAGTACAGTGGTCCTTGTGGAATCGTAAAAAGCTGGTAAAGGGGACTAATATCGGGGATTCCGGTGAACATGGTGGTGGAGGGCATTCAAGACAATATAGCGAAAACAAATGTATATGATGTCAAACGGAAATAGGAATGGTATCAAATGCGACAGTCTATCAGTAATGATAAACTTTGAGGAAGATAAGCTCCCAGAAAAAAAAAATATATAGGCCATACGTGTTATATTGTGAAATGTTATATACCAGCGCTGCTTAGATGCTTTAAGTGCCAAAGGTTTGACACTATCTGCCTTTGTTTCCTGAAGACCTTGTGATGAAATCTCTCACCCATCCTTGCTCTTTGTCCTCAGCCTGCCATCTTTGCCTTTGCTCCCTGCAAACCTGCGCTCGCCTCCTGCTGGCCACTGACAACCAGGACTATAACCTGCCAGACTGCTCCCCCATGGAACCCTGCCAACACTGGATCTAGCTCTCGGAGTCCCTTTTTGTTTGCTTCCGACCAAGTGGCCCGCCAATAAACTTTCACTCACGAACTGCCCTCTCTCTCGTCTCTGCATCTGGGTCCAGTGAGTGCTGACGGTTTACTATAGAATGGACTATTAAATACTTTTTCACTGAAGTCCGGTCAAAGGCTGTATGTCTAATTTGTTAAGAAACCATTGCGGTTTTTGAGGAATATAACATCAGCCGTCACTTTTCTCCCAAGCATGCTGATTATGCTAACAGGCAATCAACGCTGGAACTGATGACTACAGTTCTGAGGTTAAAATCAAGCTTGCAGGCTCAGCAAAACACCTTTGTCTGACAAACTGCCATCCAAGATTCAGTCATACAAGACCCTGAAACAGCGCCACGGGAGCTGCAGACGGAACTGATTGATCTCCAATGTGATGCTGTCTTAAAACAGAAGTTCAACTCTCGCTCTCAAGTTTTACACTTCATTAAGCGCAGACAAATTTCCAAAAATCTAGAAGATGGCACAGAGGATGCTGCTGCTGGTGTTTGGCTCTGCTCTGAGAATTGCCACAACAAAACTGACACCAGACTTTGATGCACTGGCAAAAAAAGGTGATCAACCAAACAACACTGAAAATCGGAACTTCTGGATTTGTTCCAGTACTAACAAAGACCAAATTTCCCCTCAGTGTCAAGCCAAACATTGCTAAAATAAGGGACTAATACGGCTTTTGTCAATAAATTGTACCGTTTCTTGATCATCCCGGTAATTAAATGCATTTATTCCGGTGACATATTTGATACCAAGGAAGAACAACGGAGCAGGATTGACAGGGAGTAGTTATTAAAAAATAAAAAAATAAAAAAGTGTGTTTGGGGATAATCTCAGTAACAGCAGAGGGAAGCAGGGTGAGCAGCGGCTCATTTGCATGACACAGGTTATCCCCAAAACAGGCCGATTTCAGCGACGCTCTAAAGAGAGGGTGAAAAGTGTCTTCAACGGATTTCTTAATTACTGGAGTAGTTTGATGAAAGCTTATCAATTCTTAGTGATCCTTCAGTTGCAAGTTTTTTTTTTTCATTTCATATTTATTATTATAGATTGTTTTTTGAGATCGAGTTTGTAAACAGCAAGATTCGTACATCATAGAGGAAACACCATGCTCCCGATTTGCTAAGATCACAAATAGCAGAAGAGTGTTCGCTAGCCGATGAGCTGATGCAGTCTTCTGAAAGACATTTTTAATATCACATAATGTTTGCAGTAATATAACACAGTGATGTGCAATAATCCCCCATTTGATTGCATTTAAACAAGATGATATTTATAACGTCTGATAATCTGATTGCGTAAAAACTCACGTTTGGTGGGATCAACGGTTTTAGCCACGAGAGTTTACGATGCCTACTTCCACTCTTATGAGGCAACATAATCGTAGTCAGGCAGCTCTATGCTGGGCAATTTGGAATTCATTCGGTTGACTTCTTAATGCAGACGATGATAGACGGGCACAGACCGACCGAGACTGGTGCTCCAACGCCTGCCCTTCTGCCCTTTTGAGAAAAGCACCCTTTGTGCTGGAGCCCTTTTTTCATTCATTTGTCAATATTTTTAAAAATAAAAATGACCCTCTGTCAACAATTGTGTTTCGATAGAGGCATCCGCTTACATGATATAGTTTTAATACTATTTGTGACCCTCCAGCACAAAACCGATCAGAAGTGGCACGGCCGTGTTTTGAGCTATGTACATTTTCTGAGAAGGCATTACAAATGCTTTGCAATCATGTACAGATCATAACATTTGTTGCAGTCCCTTTAAATCGCCAGCGTTTCAGCTTTAGCCTAGCAACAATGTTTCGCTAACATCGCTGGGACTGTATTATGGCCTTTTGATCATAATAATGACATGCGTTGGAATGAAATCCGCAGCTGCAGAGAACCCCAAGCGTGTTTTTTCTTGTTTGGTGCACAGCAGCAGCCAATTACTGTTGATTTCTCATCCTTGGACTCCCCCCCCTCACTCCATTCCTACGAAGCGTGTAGGTCACATTATCGCGCCCGGTTGTAAACCAACATCTCTGGTCATTAGGACGTCACCTTAAATCGTTTATTCAGCATGTCACAAATGTTAAGTCACATCAGCATTGTTTTAAACACTTAACAATTTCAACATCTCCATTAAGAGTACCTTATAGACTCCAACAACAGATTTCCAAGAGATCCAAGAGTTGTGAAGCGGTAAATAATAGATGGACATTGATTATGATCCATGATGCATTCATCAAAAACATGAGGGCAGGGCAACAAAATAATAAAAAAAAACATAAAAAAGACCAGTAAAGGTGCAGGCAACCCATGATGCATTTGTGGCTGAATTAGGCCTCAGGTCTCAGGTCCTCCTCCTGATCTCGTCGACAAGATCGGCTCTTGAAATATCAACCTGTGAGAAACGAGCAAAAAGAGCTCATGGGCTTTAGACAGCAAAAAGCTTTGGTACAATCAAAATTCAAAATGCATGGCTGCGGACCACATTTTATCACATCAAGAATTGTCCAAATCTTGATGATACTGTAATGTAGACTATACAGTACACTTGTTCAAAAACTGTTTGCTGTGGTGTGCAACTGTATTGCATCATATTGAGATCTTTCTAAAATTTTAACCCTCTTGTGGAAATAAGTTAGAAACTGTTTTGTTTTAGATAAATCCCTTCAAAACTTTTTCCACCACTAGACCTATAACCGGTATAACTCAGAAGAAAAATAAACATAATATGGTCTTATAACTGGGGATGTGGCTGGGTTCAGTAATTTACCGATCACATTCAAACTCATTTCAATTGAGAGTTTAGCACACACCCGCCACCATTTAAATGGCCACATTATTGACAGTCTATTTTTACTACCCCTCTCTAAAAGATTTTATTTTTTTCCCCATTTCGTTGTACAGGTTAGAGGTCACATCAATTGTGAAAAACTGTTTTGAAATATCTGAATACTTTCAGGTCGCACCGCACAGTTACCTCCTCTCTCGTGGCCACAACACGGAGCTTGACAACACCATCTCGTAGCTCCTGTTCACCAAGTATGGCCACAAGGGGGATCCCTGAATCCTCGCAGTGCTGCAGCTGACTGAGTAATTTGGGGTTCTTCTTGTACATCACTTCTGCCTTCAGACGTGAACAGAAATAACAACATAGGCCCTATTAGTAGGGGTGTAACAGCGCATGTATTCATATTAAAGTGTTTCGGTATGGAACATTCGATACTATGAGAGGCATACCAAATGGTGCAAGTTCTGGACGTGTAACTGCCTCACGATCTACTCACATGCTACTCCATGCACAAGTTGCAGATGCCATGAGTAGCAACAAGCTTTTGGCAGTACAGTAGGACCGGGCTGGAACACTAATAGCGAAAATCTGCAAATAATTGACGCCCAGTATAATTGCATTGAAAAATTTGAACTTTTAACTCCCCAAAGAATGCTTGAACAAGTGGGGTTATACAGTGCCGTGTAAAAGTATTGCCCCCCTTCGCAAATTCTTGCATTTTGTTGAACAAATGTAAACAGACAAATCTAACCCAAGTGAACTTTTTTTTTTTACATGGTGATTTAATGCATTAAGGACAAAAACTATCCAAAGTTACCTGGTTCTGTGTGAAAAGGTTATTACCCCCTTGTTAAATCATTAATTATTTGTGGCTAATCACAATTTTTGACGGATCACAACCAACCCTGCTTACCTCCAGACAATTCAATGTTCAACCAAGAAATCACACAAACAGAATCTGTCCCGACAAAATCATGTGGGACAAAAGATCTAAAAAAGCTGAAGATGACACGATCCAAAGCAATTCCAGAACAGTTGAGAAATAAAGTAATTGACATCTATAAGATAATTGACTCCTTCTTACAGATAGGACACACACAATTATCCACAGCTTCGCATACACGCGCATCACAGACAGGCCAGTACGCCGTTGTGTCCGGCAGGTGGCCTCCCCCAGCCTCACGTGCTGTGTCCTGCCCGTCAGGAAGCTGGAAATCCACTGGCAGATGGCAGGTGAGACGCTGAGCTGGAGAAGCTTGGATGAAAGGAGTTCAGGGATGGATGATGAACACTGAGCTGAAGTCCAGAACAGGATCCTCGCGTAGGACTGTCGAGGTGGTCGAGGATGAAGTGCAGTCCCATGTTGACCATAAGTGCGGGGGTGCGGACTCACCCCTCATTATTCTCAGGGACTTTAACAAAGCTAAACTCAACCACGAATTCCCTAAATACAAGCAGCACATCGACTGTCCTAACAGGGAAAATACAATTTTGGACATTTTGAACATACAGGCAAGAACCTAAATGCACGAAGCTTACAGTGAAAAGTGGACCAATGAGGCAAAGATAGAACTTCAAAGCCGTCTTGACTGCACAGACTGGAGTGTCTTTGAAAATTCAGCTGGCAGCCTGGATGAATATACGGACAACCGTCACATCCTATATCAGTTACTGTGAAGAAGTGCGTGTGCCAACAAAGTCATTTTGCACTTTCAACAACAACAAGCCGTGGTTCACTGCCAAACTTAAGCAGCTTCACCAAGCTAAGGAGGACGCATATCAAAGCGGGGACAGGGCCCTGTACAATCGCACGAGAAACCAGTTAACTAAAGAAATTAACATTGTAAAGAGAAACTATGCAGCAAAGTTGGAAAAACAGTTTAGCGCAAACGACTCTAAATCAGTCTGGCATGCATTCCAATCACTGACCAATTACAAGCGACGATCCCCCCAAACTGAGAACAATAGCACACTAGCCGACGACTTGAACACCTTCTACTGCAGATTTGAAAAGGACACTTTCACACCCCACACCCAACCGCACCACCGAACACCATCACACCTCTGACTTCTGCGTTGAGCATCCATGAACAGGATGTGAGACCCATTTTCAAGCAACAAAGGATTAACAAAGCGGCAAGCCCAGACCTTGTGTCCCCATCCTGCCTCAAAGTCTGCGCGGACCAGCTCGCACAGATCCTCATTAGATCTCTGGAACTGTGCGAAGTACCATCCTGTTTCAAACACTCCATCATCATCCCAGTCCCCAAGAAACCTGCAATCACGGGTCTGAATTAGTACAGGCCTGTCGCCTTGACATCTGTGTTCATGAAGTCCTTTGAAAGCCTCGTGCTGAACCCCGTGCAGTTTGCCTACTGAGTAAACAGGTCTGCGGATGAAGCAGTCAACTGCACTTCATCCTAGAACACCTCGACAGTGCATGGACCTATGCAAGGATCCTGTTCGTGGACTTCAGCTCTGCGTTCAACACCATCATCCGTCTCGCCTGCTGTCTGCCAGTGGATTTCTTCCTGACGGGCAGGACACAGCAAGTGAGGCTGGGGGAGGCCACCTCATCCACACGCAGCATCAGCACAGGGGCACCCTAACGTTGTGTCCTCTCTACGCTGCTATTCTCTCTCTACACAAACGACTGCACCTCAACGCACCCGGCTGTCAAACTTCTGAAGTTTGCAGATGACACCACTGTCATCGGCCTCATCAAGGACGGTGACGAGTCTGCATATCGACAGGAAGTGGAGGGGCTGGAGCTGTGGTGCGGCCGACACAACCTGGAGCTGAACACGCTCAGGACTGTTGAGATCATCGTGGACTTCAGGAGGCATCCTTCCCCACAGCTTCCCCTCACGCGGTCCAGCTGCCTTGTGTCAACCGTTGAGACCTTCAAGTTCCTGGGAATTACAGTCTCTCAGGACCTGAAGTGGGCAATCAACTCCATCCTCAAAAAGGCCCTGCAAAGGATCTACTTCCTGCGGCTTCTGAGGAAGCACGGCCTGCCACAGGAGCTGTTGAGGCAGTTCTACACAGAGGTCATCGAATCAGTCGTGTGTTCATCCATCACAGTCTGGTTTGGTGCTGCGACAAAAAAGGACAAACTCCGACTGCAACGGACAATCAAAACTGCTGAAAAGATCGTTGGTAAACCCTTACCCACCCTTGAGGACTTGCACGCTGCCAGAACTAAGACAAGAGTGTGCAAAATCTTCTTGGACCCTCCACATCCTGGTCACCAGCCCTTCCAGCTCCTTCCCTCAGGTAGACGCTACCGAACAATGCAAACTAGAACTAGCAGACATTCCAACAGCTTCTTCCCTCTTGCCATCAACTTCTTAAACAGCTAACTTACAATTCCATTGCAACATGCTGCCAATTTGTCGAGTTTGTTGTCACATTTCTGTGGGGCCAATTATACATTACCTGTGCATTCACTGTAGTTGTGTCGCCACGCTGCACTATTTCCATATCTGTTGTTGACCAATACTGGCCACTCATGCCAGAGTATCAACTGCACCACTTGCACACTGACTGAGGAGTATCTGCAACATTTGCACAATCGACATGATCCCAGATTATCACACTACTAGTCACTTTAAACTGCATACATTCCTTGAAGTCTCGGCACCCTTTGCACAATGGTCATTGCACCGGACTATTGCTATGTTAGTCATTCAAACTGCTCTTATTGTTAGAGGACTCTGCATCTTTTTGCACAATTGTCCAAAAAAATTTAATTAAATAAAATTACCCCAGCATTACCAGATAACTCGCAACATTTTATTGCTCAGTGACTGTTTTTCTCAATGTCTTTGTGTCTCAAAAGTATTCTCTGTCAATTGACTCTTTGTTGTCGTACTAGAGTGGCTCCAACTACCGGAGACAAATTCCTTGTGTGTTTTTTGGACATACTTGGCAAAAATAAAGATGATTCCGATTTTCTGGTCTGATGAGACCAAGATGGAACTTTTTGGCCTTAATTCTAAGCAGTATGTGTGGAGAAAACCAGGCCCTGCTCATCACCTGTCCAATACAGTCCCAACAGTGAAGCATGGTGGTGGGGCAGAATCATCCTGTGGGGGTGTTTTTCAGCCGCAGGTACAGGACAATTGGTTGCAATCAAAGGAAAGATGAATGCACCCAAGTACAGGAATATCCTGGACAAAAACCTTCACCTGAGTGCTCAGGACGTCAGACTGGGCCGAAGGTTCACCTTCCAACAAGACTATGACACTAAGCACACAGCTAAAATAAACGAAGGGGTAGTTTCAGAACAACTCTGACTGTTCTTGAATGGCCCAGCCAGAGCCCTGACTTAAACCCAATTGAGCATCTCTGGAGAGACCCGAAAATGGCTGTCCACCAACGTTCACCGTGCAACCTGACAGAACTGGAGAGGATCTGCAAGGAGGAATGGCAGAGGATCCCCAAATCCAGGTGTAAAAACTTCCACCATTCCCATAAAGACTCATGGCTGTATTATCTCAAAAGGGTGCTTCTACTAAATACTGAGCAAAGGGTCTGAATACTTATGGCTGTGTTATATTCCAGTTTTTCTTTTTTAATAAATGTGCAAACATTTCAACAATTCAGTTTTTTCTGTCAATATGGGGTGCTGTGTGTAGATTAATGAACACATTAAATAATTTTAGCAAATGGCTGCAATATAACAGTGAAAAATTTAAGGGGGTCTGAATCTTTTCGTACCCACTGTATGTTTCAGTGACACGGCACAAGCTTTTACACAGTATGCAGTATTCCTACATATTCTGTGCCCGTCGCTCGAGTCGCGTTATAACACGCCGCACAGAAAGTCTTTGCCGTCTCTGCTGGCTTGTCATATAGGCAAAAGTACAGACGACAGTACTGTACTGTACTGTACAGTACCTGTCGATAACCCACTATGACCAGACAGGCTTCTTTAATGGTAGAAGTTCCACAAATGTCAGACCTCTGTTAAATTTAATAAGCATGTCACAGCGTAATAATCTAAATGCAATCATCATGTTACTTGACGCAGACAAAGCTTTCGATAAAGTTAACTGGGGTTTCCTGTTTGCAGGACTTCACAAATTTGGCTTTGGAGACTCATTTATACATTGGATCACATTATACAACTCGCCGAAAGCGACAGTCACCACAAATCGGACTACATCACAAAGTTTTTCTTCACAAAGAGGAACCAGACAAGGATGTCCACGCTCACCAATGCTATTTGCAATATTCATGGAACCTCTTGGTACCGCTATACGTCAGAATGCTAATACTAAAAGGTATCTGCTCGCTAGAACACAAAATCAATCTGTATGCTGATGATATTCTTCTTTATTTAGAGCAATGATTCCTAACCAGTGTGCCGGGGCACATTACTGTGCCATGTTTGTGCTGCGGGAAATTATCAAATTTTTAATTGGTCAGAAAACTATTTTATACAAAAACTAACGGATCTTTGCTTATCTGTCCATGCCAGCGATGTAGTGACAGACACAACAAATAAATACTTTTCTATTAGCTCGCAGAAAGTACATAATTGACAGGTGTATCCATTTTTTGTAGCGTTTTAATTTCAGACGTGCAAACGGCAAAGGCATGAAAAAGGTGACCAAAAAAAAAATATTTGAGGGTGAGGCAGAGAATTTTTTTTTATTTTAACATAAATTAAGCAATCTGGACGACTCCAAAGAGGCTAAAAGGCTAAAAAAAAAATTAATTCTTCACGCAGATGTAGCGTATATGGCTTAAATAAAAACTAATTTAGGGGGAAAGAATAAGCCGGAAGCGACGCCTGCGTTACTTCCGGTTTCGCGTAATTTTAAATTTCAGCGTTATAAATCAAGCTATTTCGTCTCGTAAAGGGGAACCACCTCGCTTTTTAGATGGATACAATTTAGGAGAAAGTGACGACAAACCTTTTATCAGTCCCGTAATCTGAAGGTTTCTAGATGAATTCGATAAGAGTTGTCGATAACCAGAGGTCTTTTGTCAAACCCAAGCACACACAAATGATACAGGTAGTGAATTACCATAATTTCTCGTGTATAATGCGCACCCATGTATAAAGCCCACCCCCAAAGTTGACCTCAAAATTATGGAAAACCCTTCAACCTATGTATAATGCATTTTTGCTACACATCTCAGTTGCTGAGAGATAATTTTATTTTTGTTTAAAATATTTATAATGGCTGATCTGGTGTGTCAAATTTCTACTTTTTTTAATCCAGTGGGAACAAATAATTTCCTATTACCACCTAAAATTCTTTTGAATTAATAAAAACATTTGAAGTTTCATGTTTTCGGTTTGCTAGTTCCATGTTTTGTCATTTATCACTACACTGCTTTTGATGAGTTTTAGGTTTTTGCAATGTATCCCTTTCAGTACTGCTATCAGATGCAGGTATTGTATCAAACTCATAATTCAAAATAACATGTCTACGTAAGAAACATTATTGATGTTGAACATGTATATATAACACATTTACTTTTATTTAACACATTATTGGCAGCAGACAGCACAGTAAAATAGAGCATGTCTGCTTCACAGTTGAGAGGTTCTGGGTTTAAATCTTGGCTACTCCCTCTTTTATGGCATTTGGATGTTCTCCCTGTGCGTGTGTGGGTTTACCCCGAGTGCAAAGGCTTCCTCCCACATTCTAAAAACATGCATGCTAGGCTAATTCAAGATTAAATTGAGTGTGAAAGGTTGTTTGTTTATATGTGCCCTGCAACTGACAGGCGACCAGTCTAGGGAGTACCCCGCCACTAGCCCAAAGTCAACTGGGAAAGGCTTTATTAAGAGGAATCAGCAATTTTTTCATGTTTCGTTTTAACATGACATTAAATCTGCTCCTGGTCACACAAAAGATTTTCATTTTCCCATCTGTACGGATGTCAACTGAACCATGGCCTCAAAACAATGGTAGACATCGACGTGTGCTTTTTGGCATACCGTCACACCCCGAATGATTATCGATCGTATCAGTTCCTGTATAGTCTGTTATTTGAGTCTCTCGACTCAGATAGTGACAAGGCTCCGGGTAGTTACATGTGTCTGTTTCGCTATAGATATACTGTATAAAACAATAGGTGTATTGTTTAAAGATGTATCAACAGCTCAACTCAACAATTCTTGCAGATGAAATACAGTAGAAAAGCCAGAAAATCCCAACCTTGATTCCAGCATTCCAAAGTTCAGTGACAAGTTTGAGCCTCTCCTCCATCAAGTTCTTCTGCGCAGATGCCACCATCACCTGCACCTCAGTTGTGCGTATCTTCAACGCTAAAGCCTAAAGAAAACCACTCCTAAGAAACTGACGGTATACCTAACTTATACTTGAAGCCAACAAAAATAAATTACATGAAAATGCATTTGGAAAAAAACAAAAAAAATGATAGCTCTGAAACTGACCTCATACATACCTCAGCTTTTTGCTCCATGAAAGAGAAGATTCTCTCAATGCCGATGCTGACGCCCACACATGGCACTTTCTTACCATTGGGGTCAAACATGCCAACCAATCCATCATAGCGTCCCCCTCCAGCAACACTGCCCACACTAACACATTCATCAGTAGGGGCACTATTTTGAACTTGAGTGGAGGAGGACTCTGCACCTGCCTGACACAGCTCTGCTTCATATATGACTCCTGTGTAATAGTCCAGACCCCGTGCAAGACTGAGGTCAAACACCACCTGGAAATGACAAGATATCAACATTAGAGCAGCGACAAAGATAAATAAAAAGAAGATGCACAACTGTGCGTACATAAACCAGAGTGACTGGTATTTTGTACCTTGTCTGTAACCTGAAAAAGTTGCAAGTAGCTGAAGAGCAGTTTTATGTCTGATAGACCTGCACAAGCTTGCTTACTCTGAGACATTTTCTGGTCCTGAAGGAGGCGCTCTGCCAAGTCCATCCCACCTATAAAAATAAGCAAAAACAGCTACCTCATAAAGGTGAAAGAACTTAAATTGTAACATGTACGTTTTGTTCTTTGCATTTCAAACATCCCACAGAAACAGTGGGCAGCAACTATGTAGCGCGCAGGGATCAAATGCTGAATTTGTGTCAGCACCTTGGCTGGGAGAGTTTGCATGTTCTCCCAGTGCTTGCGCTGGCTTTTCGCCTGAGAGTCCAGCAAAAACGCAAGTTAGGTTAATTCGTTTAGCATTTGCAAGCGTGTCAACACATCCTCCACAAACACCAGAGGCCTGCTCGCCCATTGGGCGAGATAAGCAAATGCTAACGGTGTCATGGCCTGTGAAAATGAATTATTACTGTTAACTAGCTACAATCTCCCCTAACATTACGAATTATTACTCTTAACTCTTAATTTCAGGTCAAAATGTTTCAACTTTAAGGAAAGGAAAATGAAATGAATATAAACAATTCATGAAATAAATGAGAGGATCCATGAGAAATATTTTTAGCATTCCTGCCTGCAGCATTCAAGCGACAAATCCAGCTACGGATGATTACAACTCAGACGGAAACAAACGCGCAAAGAGGCTTTGTAAAGTTTGCAAGGTTGTTGAAATGAAATACAGTATATTTTGTAGGACTGAGTCATCCTCAGTTCCACACGATGCTCAACAGTCAGGCTTTGTTTTGAGATCAAGAGATTTGTTTATTTTGCACATCTGCCTCACAGTTCTGGGGAGCGGGGTTCAAATCCGGCCTTGCCTGTATGGAGTTTTGCATGTTCTCCCCGTGCCTGCATGGGTTTTCCCCGGGTACTCCGGTTTCCTCCCACATCCCCAAAACATGCATGGTATGTTAATTGCAGACTCGAAATTGCCTTAAGGTGTGAATGTGAGTGCGAATGGTTGTTTGTTTATATGTGCCCTGCGTTTGGCTGGCGACCAGTTCAAGGTGTACCCCGCCTCTCGCCCAAAGGTTGCTGGGATAGGCTCCAGCACGCCCCCGCGACCCTCGTGAGGAGAAGCAGTACGGAAAATGGATGAAATGGCACCACTAAGTCTTACCCTGCATACTGACATATTCCCCAATCTGGTCAGCAGCCTCCTCTGACAAGCCTTTCTCATTCACCATCTCTCTCTTCACATCCTCCCATGGCATCTGATAGAGTAAACAAGCAAAGGAAGGGGGGGGGGGGTGAGTAAGAGTTTTAAAGTTTTATTTTACGTTTAAGGTTTAAAGATTTGTAAAAATATTCCAGTTGGTACAGTGTCAAGAAATAGTTTGTGGACGTTTTGGAATTTCACGGTTTTCTGAATAAATTTGTAAGTCAAGGGTTACTGACAAAAAACTGTCTAAAATACTAACACTGCATTTAAAAGAAAATGGACAAAAAACCCCCAAAACATCAACAAGCTAGTGGAAAAAGTATGTGAGCTCTTAATTTAATGACTTCAAAAAAAAAAAAAAAAAAAAGAAGTTTTATCACATAGTCTTAGTTTCGCAGTCTCATTAAGATACATTTGGAGGCGTTG
This sequence comes from Phyllopteryx taeniolatus, assembly GCF_024500385.1. Classification (NCBI taxonomy): domain Eukaryota; kingdom Metazoa; phylum Chordata; class Actinopteri; order Syngnathiformes; family Syngnathidae; genus Phyllopteryx; species Phyllopteryx taeniolatus. The sequence continues at coordinate 1,867,551 of NC_084511.1, forward strand.
ACGACAGCTACTTGGACTGATAAAAAAAAAAAAAACCTCAAATGTTTGGAGTTTTGGTTAAATGTTTTGTGGACTGATTGCTCAATGACTCTCCGTAGTGTACTTTGATGTATTTATGTCTCAAAAGTATCTCTTGTCAAAAGGGCTGTCTATTGTCGTACTGGAGCGGCTCCAACTACCACAGATAAATTCCTTGGCAAATAAAGATGATTCTGATGGTTCACATACTTTTTCCACAAGCACTATGAGTTTTTTGTGCTTGTTCTCAATAGAGGAAGATCTAATTTGTAAATAACCGTGACTTAGGTGAAGATCAGATCTCATTTTATGACAATTTTGTTAATTACACATCCTCATTCATCCAGGTCATTTTATTCTCAGGACACTGAATGAATCGCAACTGGACTGTTCTGGTTGTCTGAGCAGACGTTTCGGCTCTCATCCGAGCAGGCGTCCCATGAAGTTGATGCAACAAGGCTTAGTTAGGACTCACTAGCCTGGATTTGGTGTGGAAGAACTCAACTGTGTATGCCCAAAGTTAGAGGCACATCCCAAACCATGTATGGTGTCATTCTTTTGGAATGCAAAAAAGGAGTCGTTAGGTTGCCTGGTCTACAGGCCATGTCTGTTCACAAGGGGCGTTAGGGAGAAACTCCCTCATTAATATTCCAGTTGGAAAGTTTTAGTGAGGCTGCCTAACAGTCAAGATGGCCGTGCTATTTGTTGAAGGCAGAACGAGTTTCTATGGAATGGACGAAAAGATGGCATTGCAAAAAATAAAAGTATTTTAAAAAAGATACAGGCTTGATCCATTTGCAAATGGAACTCAGGCAGTGGCATGGTAAATGTATAATGCTCCTTTGCCAAGTCAACAGGTAGTGTATAAAAAGCAAAAAATCTGCCTACCTTGTCCAGCTTGTCGACTGTTGAACAGATGGTGCGGAACATGTCATCTGGAACGCCGCACACGGCAAACATCCCATCAAGGATGCGTCTGTCATTGACCTTGAACACAAAACAAGGATGACAGTTTCGTTCAATCGTTTTGCACATTTTCAGACGGTAATTAAATGGTCCTCTTCGGTGATGCTACCTTGACGCGGAAGTCCCCGAGGTCCAGCTCACTGAGGATTTCATGGACAATCCTCAAGCACTCAGCATCTGGAACCATGCTATCATACTGCCCGGCAATGTCAAAATCCTACAATGCAGAGAATTATTCATGAAATGCAGCAGTTATGATGTGACAACCACCCAAAAAATTCCAAGACCACTCAAGCAACCACAACAGTATACATAGGGCTGCATGGTCCGCCAGCAAATACTAAAGAACTATAAAAATTCAATACACAGCATGGCTGATGATGTCTCCAGCCGTTTCTAGAGCTAACTGTATCATGTTGTAAGCACTTATAAGTAACTAACTTATGACCAGCCTGTTTATTTTGTATAAATTTTTCAAATTTTACCACAATCCAACATTCTTGTGCTTTTATGCTTTGTCACAACTGTTTTCGAACCATTGTGCTTCTTGCACCCCAAAAAATTAAATAAATATTTTTTTTAAATAAATTAAAAAGAATTTCAATGTTAAACATTTGCGTCATCTGTCAAGTGCTAGGAAACTTCCAATTGAGCAAAACAGTACAAGGTTAAAACCAGAAAGTCAAAATTCACACTTGAACAGGACTAACTGAAAAGGACTCACACATTGGTAAAACTCTCGATAGCGTCCACGGGTCATAGCCGGGTTATCTCGGCGGTAGACCTTAGCAATATGATATCGCTTGATGTTGGTGATCTTGTTCATCGCCAGGTAGCGAGCAAATGGCACCTGAAAGTGACGCAATCAAGGCCAACATGTAGCTTTGTTGTGAAGAAAGATGTTGGCGAGTAGGGCTGCACGCTATAGCAAAAGAATATCATCACAATAATGGCACGTGCAATATGCCTATCGCAAAGACGTGTTATATATTGTACTAATACATTTAGAGAGTATTGCCTGCCCCAGTCTGAGGTCCTAAGCACTCTAGAGCAGGTTTTCATCCAGGATGGCGCTGCACACTGCTGCATTTATCTTTCCTCAATCCTGATTAGTGTCCCATTTCCTGCCGCTGAAAAACCTCCTCCCAGCATGATGCTGCCACCACCATGCTTTACTGTAGGGATGGTATTGGTCAGGTGATGAGCAGTGCCTGGTTTCCTCCAGACAATACGCCTGGTACATATATTTGCGCCAAAGAGTGCAATCTTTGCCTCATCAGACCAGAGAATTGTCTTCCTCACGGTCTGAGAGTCCTTCAGGTCCCTTCTGGAAAACTCCAGGCAGGCTGCCATGTGCCTTTTACAGAGGAAGAGCTTCGGTCTGGCCGCTCCTCAATATAGGCCTGATTGGTGGAGTGCTGCAGAGAATGTAGTTAAGCTACTTTCGTGGTAATAGTAATAAAGTAACGCTCCCCCAGGAGTTGTAAACATTGACACCTGGGCCGGCCACGAAATGTGAGCCGCAGATTGTAAACATGCAGACAATATGGCAAAGATAGGTACATCTCGGCAATTTCAATTTCGAATGCTTCTTCTCAAGTCCTCACGGTCCACTTATAGGTTTGTGAACGTACTGTGCGACCCTAAAAAGAAGCTACCGAGAGGAGACACAGCCAGGTATACCCACAAAGCTGACACAACAATCACCAGTTGACCTAAGCTGGTTAGCATGACTTAAAAGTTCAAAAAGTCAATCAGCACTCAGCAAAAAAAAAAAGTGCATGTGTGCCATTAAGAAACAATGCTAAGGGTTAAGGGCTTTTACTGTACATGTTTGAAAATAAGGTTAGACAAATGACATTTTATAGAATTAGGTTAAGTCAAGGTTCTTTATCACATTTTTTCTGCAATGAATCGAATAAAGAATCGTATCCCTCCCATACTGAATCAAATCGTAACGAATCGTTCCGCTCGTAATGAGATCGTTTATGAATCGAATCGCTACGGGTCAATCTAGATATGTATCGAATTGGCCTCATGCAAGAGATTCCCAACCCCTACCTAAAAGCAGCAGAAATTGTTTCTGTACCTACGTGGCAAACGCTGTGAACGCTGATGTATGGCATTTCTTAGTTTTTATTTTGAATACATTTGCAAACATTTCCAAAAATACTTTTTTTGACATTGGACATTGCGTGTTGTGTGGAAAAAAAAATAATAATTTTTAGGAAAAAAATGAATTTATTCCATTTTGGAATGAGGCTGTAAAATTGTGAAAAAAGTGAAGCGCTGTGAATACTTTCCGCATAGACTATACCCTGACAAAAAACTATGTACCGTATCACTGAAGCTTAATATTGAGTGATATTTAAATACGACAGAAATGTATGTCAGCCTTTGCACCCCTGGACTATGACCTAGGATAGTTGTGTATATTAAGGATACGGTGAGGTCATATCTGAGGGACAGCAGCTCTCCTCCTTGGTCTTTAAGGTCATAAATGAGCTTGGAGTCTTCTCCATACTTCCCTGTCAGGGTCTCCTACATACGAAAAAGGACAAAGTGTTACATCTCAAACACAAATAAATATATTGACATTTGTGTAAAACGGAATTTTTACTTTTAGTTCAAAAACTGGTGTGTCGATTGTTTCCGCTCCATGACGTTTGAAGCAACTGATGATGGTGTGAAAAACACTCTCTCTGATTGCCATCTGCTTTGGGTTGTAGTCTCTCGTTCCCTGAAACAAGGACAACGATTTGCCAAGTTTAATCAATTCCATCAATGTTCATGTGGATAATAATAATTGTTTCAAACTGCAGGATACACAGTGGAGTGGACCAAAACAGGACCATATATATCTATCTATCTATCTATCTATATATATATATATATATATGTTCGTGCAATAAGTTGACTGAAGCCATACTTTATTGATGATTACGATTACAGAGGAATGATCCTGCTGTGGAACTGAACAGTATGTACTATTTTTATCCTATAATATAATTTACTGCAATAACTGTCCCCAAAAATGTTTTTGACATAATTTTTAAAATATGGAAATTGAGACAAACTGTTCTGGAAATGAATTTCTCGGTCGTCAGCTCTACTTTACTAATATTTGGCATGGTAATTTCTTTCGGTGTTTCGGCTTTTGGTTTTCGACCGCCCTCGTTTTCGGTTTTGGTCAAGAATTTAGATTTCGGTGCAACACTAGTTACTGCTGCCAAAATTATGAAGTAGAACATCATATATATATTTTTTTAAACTTCATTAATTTGCTTAAAAGAATAAAACTTAACATGTTCACACCTCTTTTTCCCCCCCAGACTTCCATGAAACCCTGGGAAGGTTTTAATGATTCGTAAACGCTCAAGTCCGTTGCAGCACTGTGCACTTACCTTAGCCGTTTTGAGAACAAACTGATGTTTTCCATCATCTTCTCCCAATTGTGCCTTCAGCTTTAGAAGTTTGGCAATTTCTTTATCAACCTGTGAAGGACAAGCCAGTAATAGAATTTTGAACACATGGCATTGTCACAACCGTGCTTCACTTTACATAAGATGTGATGGCATTGCATTACAATAACAAACACACGCATGTGCACTAAATGCATACAATACATACCTGTGCCACAGTGTGTCCCATAAAAGAACATCGAGATTGGAGACAGTTTGCAAGTTGGAGGCCAACCATAGCAGAGCGAGTCCAGACAAATACGGCAAGCATGTTCATCCAGTAGCAGAGAGGACAAAAACCGTATCAAAAATAACAACCGAAGTTTAATTAGAGCGCATCACCCAGTGGTATCGTGGTCGCCAGCCCAAAAGCCATTCGAAGCGATGAATGTCGAGGAGCCAGCGGGTACAACGTATTCCGTGGATGGTCACGTGACGGTGATGTCGCCAACAGGATACCAAAGGTCAGGCAGGAAGAACAGGAGAAAAGTGGTAAGCAACCCTATCACTAGGGGTGGCGGTGTATGACGACGCATCATCATCATCATCACCCCAGTTGAGGAGAACAGAACATAAGATGTACCAAGTCAATCAAAGCATCCGTCCACATACAGACAGTCCTGCGCTAAATGTAATACAACAGCTGTACCATCGCACAGCAGCATTGGTGAGTACATTCGAGTACATTAACACTTTGTCAACAGTCCCCGAGCTTCAGTCTCTACAGCCAACTGCAGTCAAACTAAGTTGCAAAAGGGCTATTGGGTACAGATTGGAGGCTGGTTAGTTTAACCACTTTAGGTTATGGGTGTATTTTATGATGATGATGATGATCTCCGTATTTGAATGTGTGTATGCTGTATATAATGCAGCGTGATTCGGCTATTGCGTCAGCCGTCTGACTCGATTGAAGGCAACATTTGCATGCCTCCTATTTTGGAGAAGAAGAATCGATACTGCGAATATGTCTGACCTTTCGGCGCCAAGTGAGCAAAAGCCTCAAGGTAGCAAGCAATGCACAAGACGAACGAACGCCGTTTTGTTTGGCCTTCAGTCATGTACGTCAAATAAGCGACTCGCTTCCAATTTCATTTCTTCCCACGTTGTCATGAACTGACTCGGGCGACACGGCCACGCGGACCAAGTGTCCAACGAAAGACCACTTAGACGTGGCATAACATCGCTTACCTGCTCTTTGCTTGCCTTCTCAGACTTCATCTTCCGAACCACGTCACCTTGCAGTTTAATCGCTTCTTGGATCTGAGTTTTGCCTTCCATTGTTACTCAAATGTCTGAACTATACTACCGACACCGTGATGATGGACCATGGAAGACGCAACTCTCCTTCTTCTTCTTCTACTACTACTATTCTTCTTCTTCTTCTTCTACTACTAATATATCGGTGGATTACATCTCTTTCGTGCATACCGCCACCTATTGTATGGAAGCGCGCAATTTAGGCCCTTAGAACTGTGAGGCAGATGTGCTAACCAGTCGTCCCCCGGGCCGCTCTAAAAAGCTAAAAGACATTTCGAAAATGTGTGATTCTTTATCCTTTAAATTGTTTCATAAAGAAAATGAATTTAAAAATTCAAATCAATTCCTTCTTCCTTCAGGATTTTCTCAATTTCATTTTTTGCCTCCCTTTCACTCCTTGGTTGTTCTGTGGCTTTATTGCAATAAAATTGCACATGGTCTGCATTCTCGAAAACTTGCCAAACATAACCCATTGATCTTCCCTATTATCTTAGTGCGCTCTTAAGACGTACGTGCGAGCAAACCTTAATGTACTTACAACCACTTCCCTTCTACTTTGACCTCACCTGACTTAAGCCTCTTTCCCAAAATAATTTCGTAGCCGGAGATCGGATGGCCAAGGTCCCTGCTTCGGCCACCGCCCAGCTCGCACTGCACCCGACCCCTATGGCCCTTCCCACAGGTGGTGAGCCCATGGGAAGGGTGGCCCACGTTACCCTTTCGGGCTGTGCCCGCCCGGGCCCCATGGATGCAGGCCCGGCCACCGGGCGCTCGCCTTCGGGGCCCCGGTGACCTGCGTCCAGGCGAGGGATACTGATCTCCATTTGTGTTATTCATCATAGGGTTTTTTCGGAGCCATGCTTTGTCTGCCCTCATCCACGACCTGTTTGCCATGGGTGACCGTACCAGGGGCCTGAAGCCCCAGACAACTTAGCTCCTAGGATCATTGGGACACACAAACCCCTCCAGGAAGTACATCCTCTGCTGGGCCTTTTTGAGGATGAAGTTGATGTTGATCTCCCACTTCAGGTCCTGAGAGAGTGTAATTCCCAGGAAGTTGAAGGTCTCGACGGTTGACACAGGGCAGTTGGACAGTGTGAGGGGCAGCTGTGGCAAAGGATGCCTCCTGAAGCCCACGATCATCTCTACAGTCTTGAGCGTGTTCCGCTCCAGGTTGTGTCGGCCGCACCACAGCTCCGGCCGCTCCACTTCCTGTTGATATGCAGACTCGTCACCGTCTTTGATGAGGCAGATGACTGTGATGTCATCTGCAAACTTCAGGAGTTTGACAACCGGGTGCGTCGAGGTGCAGTCGTTCGTGTAGAGAGAGAAGAGCAGCGGAGAGAGGACACAACCTTGGGGCGCCCCAGTGCTGATACTGCGTGTGGATGAGGTGGCCTCCCCTAACCTCACCTGCTGTGTCCTGCCCGTCAGGAAGCTGTAAATCCACTGGCAGATGGCAGGTGAGACGCTGAGCTGGAGAAGCTTGGATGAAAGGAGTTCAGGGATGATGGTGTTGAACGTTGAGCTGAAGTCCACGAACAGGATTCTCGCCAAGGTCCCCGCGCCGTCGAGGTGTTCTTGGATTAAGTGCACTCCCATGTTGACTTCGTCATCCGCAGACCTGTTTGCTCGATAGGCAAACTGTAGGCTGTCCAGCAGCGGACCTGTGACGCTCTTGAGATGGTCAAGCACGAGGCGTTCAAAGGACTCTATAACCACAGATGTCAGGGCGACAGGGCTGTAGTCATTCAGACCTGAGATTGCAGGTTTCTTGGGGACTGGGATGATGGTGGAGTGTTTGAAACAGGGTGGTACTTCACACAGTTCCAGAGATCTATTGAAGATCTGTGTGAAGACTGGAGCGAGCTGGTTCGTGCAGACTTTGAGGCGGGATGGGAACAAAAGGTCTGGGCCTGCCACTTTGTTGATGTTTTGTCATCTGCAGATGCGTCTCACCTCCTGTTCGTGGATGGTCAACACATGAGGGGGAGTCAGAGGTGTGATGGTGGTCGGTGGTGCAGCTGGGTGAGTGTGGGGTGTGAAAGTGTCCTTTTAAAATCTGCAGTAGAAGGTGTTCAAGTCGTCGGCTCGTCCTTAATTCTTCTCAGCTTGGGGGGATGGTCGCTTGCAATTGGTTAGCGATTGTAATGCATGCCAGACAGATTTAGAGTCGTTAGCACTAAACTGTTTTTCTAACTTTACTGTATAATTTCTGTTTCTCTTTGTTTCTAGCGCAATTATACAGGGCTCTATCCCCACTTCGATTTGCATCCTCATCAGCTTGGCGAAGCTGCTTAAGTTTGGCAGTGAGCCACGACTTGTTATTGAACGTGTGAAATGACTTTGTTGGTACACACACCTCTTCACAGAAACTGATACAGGATGTAACAGTGTCCGTATATTCATCCAGGCTGCCAGTTGAATTTTCAAAGACACTCCAGTCTGTGCAGTCTAAACAGCTTTGAAGTTCTATCTTTGCTTCGTTGGTCCACTTTTTCAATGTTTTCACTGTAGGATTTGTCTGGCTTTTGCTCCCATTAGTCCAGAGCGAAGTTCATTTGCGAGTCGCATTATGAAGTTCCTCCGTGACATCATCTCATTGGTGCATTTTTGGAACAGGATCGAAGCATTTATGGCAGCCAGGTCAAGAATATTATAAAACACCGCCATTGGTGCTTTCGCTGAGTATTTCCGCGCCATTTGATCAAGCACATCTACTCCAACCTTGGTTCTGTTGTGGTATGTAACAGTCTCCGGTTTAGCCTTGCGGCCACGTGTGATTTTGTCAGCTGTGTGGACAGTGCTTAGAATGGAGACATTTTTCCTTGGTTTGCATTGATAAACTGTTAGGGTTGCACTGTCACATTTCAGCACCTCTGTAGTGTGCAGGGCCCTTTGCTCCTTTACAGATGGAGGAAGCTCTCTTCTGCTCATATTTACCGTACCAACCTAGCGGGTTTTCTTTAGTGCCTTGGCAAGTTCAAGGGAAGTAAAGAAGTTATCAGTGGTGATGTTTCTCCCCTTCCCCAGGAAAGGCTCAGCCAATTTCAACACCACACTGTCTCCCAGTCGCTGTCCTGGCCTTCGTGTCTCATCTTTTGCCAGATATGGCACAGCATTCAGTCTGTATTTAGTATCAACATCAGCAGCAAGCCAGACCTTTATACCACATTTATCAGGTTTGCTAGCTATGTACTGGATGAAGCTGCACCTTGCTTTTGTTGGGAAGAGCTGCTCATCAACAGTTATATCAGCACCTGGTTTGTAGCGAGTGATGCTGTTCTGGACAAATCTCTGCCAAACTTCAGATACTAGGGAAAAACTTGTTCTCCTGCAGACGTGTGTGTCTCGTCGCCCTTTTGGCAAAACGCAGGAATCGTAAGATTTCCTGGAATCTGTTTCGGGACATTGTCTCCGAGAACATTGCACAGCTGCAGTCAGTTGACCAAAAGCTCGCCAAGTCGAGGCCTTTTCCACCTTGTGCACCACGAATGTAGATTAGAGCAATGAAGGCCTTTAGCTCATCGACAGTCATATCCCATGAACTTTCCTCTCTGACTGTGTGCCTCAGCAACGGTGCAGGCCCTCATCTTCAATGTTGCGTTCGGCACGTGCTGTGGGGCCTGCAGCCTCTGTAAAGACATCGTGACTCTGACGCCTTCCGCTGTTTTCACCTAACTGTATTACAGTCCAGTCTGTGCCATCTTTTGCGGTTTCCTGCGTCTGTGCTGAAGGTTGTGGGACAGCTTCTTCACCCAATGGCTGGCTGAGTGCTGTTGTGGTTGGCACAGTAGCTGAAGTTTCAGGATGTTCCACTGTCACCAAACCATTATGGCATTACAGAAATATGCATTATAGCAAAAAAAAATAAAAAGCCTAATAATAATAATAAGGTGTCCTCCTGGAGGCCTCATACCTTGAAAATGATCAGATGGGATGTTAGCAAGTGTGGAATTTGATGCTTCCGCTCGTCTTTGTTTTTGCTAGCGGGCACCTCTGAAATGATTTCTGAGTCACTCTCAGAGCTCGATGATGCTTCTTCCGACAACCAAGAGACTTCACTCTCTGAACCTGCTCCTCCGTCAGATTCTTCCTCATCAAGTCTCTGAAGTGCATAATTAAAAAAAAAAAAAAACAATAGAGCAGGAGAACGAGCGGGAAAATGTAGCAAATGAAAGCGAGAGTGAAATATGACACGCCCTGTAAAAAGCATGCAGTCAATTTGACTGCAATGGTCATTTGAGGTAGTAATACTCAGATCGCCTTTGGGTTTTGACATTCTAATGATAAAACAATGTTAGAATGAAATATACACACATTTAGGAAAAGTCAGGGTCCTATTGGTACATCGTTTTTTTTCTTTTTTTTTTTTAAACCAAGTTATGACGTTGCAAAATTTGAAAGCAGTCAAAATGACTGCCTTGGTATTTCTAGTGTTTTAATGGGGTCCTTCACTCAATACATGCATTAGAGTGTGAGAAGTTTGTCGAGATATTTCAAGGTGCATCAGAGAAGGCAGACTCTCAACATTCCTGCCTGGTCAGGAGAAGAAACGCAAAGTGCCAGTGCGTTTTCTGCACAGCACAGCACAAAGCAACGCCATTGCAAATGGGTGATGAATTTGACTCTGTGGATTCGTACTTCAGGACGAATGTGTATTACAAATTTCCATCCAATTTGTCACTTCCGATCCGATGCAAATATCGCAGCCTTGAGATTTGGCCAATACCGATATCGGTCTGATCCGCTAACAGCAGTAATCATAAATACTTTACTTATTTTGCATTGTTAGAAAGTGTTAGAAAAGGCTTGCTCAAGTGATATTACTCAGAGAACAATAAACAGCAACAGTAGGTATGAGAAAAACTGACCCATTTATTGTTAACCATTGGGTTACATAAAGTAACTTTCAAAATAAGAATGTAGTACAATTGAATGAAATAAAAATTAGATTAGAAAAATCCTTAAAAATAACTTCAACAAAACCAGTAATGACAAAAATATATACTTAAATTGCAACATAACCACTGCTTAACTTAAACATAAGCATATTCTGCATTTGGATAGGTTAAATAAAAAATAAATGAGAAACTGCGGAATAGTCACATGATTTGTACACATGCATTTACACTTGACAGGTTTGACGCCATACTTGCTATATAAGATGCATCGTTATGCTTCAAAATGGGGTTGTGAGGAGATTTAGGCAGTGAGAGAGTGAATTTGTTGTGAATATGTATAGGTAATATGATAAACCAATTAAACATTTCTTTCCGGTCATCTGAGGGAAATCGTACCTACAATGTGGCCTGTGACAAAAGTGAGTTTGATACCCCTGCGTGTAAGTAAATAAAACGGTGGTAAAATCGGAGATTTTATTTTGAATCCAGTCAGATCCAAGGTTATTATACTGAACGGAAATTAACAAATTAATCTTAATTCTTTACCCTCAAGTAGTAATAATGATAATAATACATTTATTTATAAAGTGCTTTTTAAGGCTTTAAAAATAAAACAAAATAGTAAGATAAAAACAGAATTGGGAAAAAAACAAAGACAGGAATAAAACAAATGGCAGATTTACACATTGAAAGGAGTTCGGAAGAGGCGACACATCATTTTAACACATATAATATTTAGGCATTTAATAAATATATATTAAATGCATAAATATTATTCATTCATTTCGCGTACCGCTTCTTCTCACTTGGGTCGCGGGCGTGCCGGAGCCTAAACCGGTTGACTCCGGCCGAGAGGCGGGGGTACACCCTGAACTGGTCGCCAGCCAATCGCAGGGCACATAGAAAACAAACAACCATTCGCGCGCACATTCACACCTACGGGCAATTTTTGAGTCTTCAATTAACATATTTTTGGGATGTGGGAGGAAACCCACGCAGGCACGGGGCAGATGTGCTAACCAGTCGTCCACCGTGCCGCCTATAAATATATTATACGTTGAGAATCTTGGTCATCCGGGAGGGGCTCAGAGTGGAGACAGATGAGAGGAGACAGATGAGGTGGCTGGGGCATCTGATTCGGACGCCTCCCTGGCGAGTCGTTCCGGGCACGTCCCACGGAGAGGAGACCTCGGGGACGACCCATGACACGCTGGAGACGACCTCTCCCGGCTCCATCCAGTAGTGCCGCAGTCGAGCATCCTACTGGCAATTCTATAGAATAATCAAGTAATCAGATAGGCGGAACGGTGAACGACTGGTTAGAGCATTTGCCTCACAGTTCTGAGGATCGAGGTTCAATCCCCGGCCCCGCCTGTGTGGAGCTTGCATGTTCTCCCCGTGCCTGCTCACAAAGCTAGCTGCTAATGCTAACGAAAACAAGCATACGTGACTTCAAGCTGCGCGATTCCCACAATGCAATGTAGATTTTTGTTGTTGTAATAATTAATGTCCTTATGGTCACGTCAATAACCCTTGACATTTCTGTGTGAAATGCGTACCTTATGTAACGACAACATTTATTGTTGAGTTACGTTGCACTCTTTTTTAATAAAACCATTACTTTAAGTAGGGACTGAAGGAGTGACCTCCTGGTCAATTCTTCTACTGGAACATATCCAACACGCTGTTAACTGGTAAAAGAGGTCATTAACTTATGAATGAATTACTAACTCTCTGGGATTCTTCCACTTGAGGGATGTGTGTAGAGAACATGGACTTTATGATTACATCTTTGTGAAATTCCTGGAATAATAAACATTAGCATGTTGAGCTGTTGCAGTAATCATTTCTCGGTACTTTGGTAAAAGTGGCAAGTCTTCAAGTCAGTGGGCTCGAGTCTGAGTCAAGTCACGGTTCAAGTCCAAGTCGACTTGCAAGTCATCAAATTAATTAGAAGTACAAGAAGTACATTGCGCAAAATAGAAAGCAAAACTATTGTCCATTGAGTTGGGAACTTTATATTGAACAAATATATATCAAAATTACTTCTATTAGTTTGAGACATCTCCTTCACATTTGTGTGCGTAACACAAATGTGAAGGTGAAGATGACACAGTTATGTTTGACAACCTTCACATGCTTTATTGTTATACTGTTATGTTGTGACTACTCGCTCTGTGTGCGGAATACTTGTTGCAGCTGGACATAGATAACCGTTTTGTTTTCTTTCTCCGTTTGATATAACAAAGGGGATTTTAGTTTGGGCTTCAGTAAGGGGTAGCAACTCGGAAGACTTGTACCTTTTCCTCTTTTTGCAAAGACTGAAAGAATAAAAACCCACAAAGACAAGATTGTCGAGTTGGGGGGGGGGCGGCGTCTCACTCTCCTGTGGGTGGGGGGCAGCGGTGGCTGGGTGCGGGGGGCAGTGGGCGGGAACAGTGGGTCCCTGCATTGTCCTACGGGTGGCTGATTTTGGGGTTCTTTGGTGGGGCCGGTGGAACGCCCTGGGTCCCTTGTGTGGGTGGTGTCCTGTTTGGCGGGCCTTTGTCCCCTTTTCAGCTGGATTGGGTGGTGTCTTCGGCTCCTGCTGTGCTGGCACAGCAATTACAGGACATGTCTCGCATGCCTGTATCTCGGAGAATAAAATCACAACTCATGTTTATTTTGCACGATATTTATTAATTGCAGAATTCAGTGTGACAAAAAAACAGGTGCATCCTGAAGTCCATGGTGACCACCTGCAATGGGAAAACAAACTACGTTTTATTTTCTCATCCATTAATTACACACAAACACAAGTATGTGAACACTGGAATTACCTGAATTTTTGAATACCCTAAATTGGTCAAAAAATGTGACCTGATCTACAACCCCAATTCCAAATGAAGTTGGGACGTTGTGTTAAACATAAATAAAAACAGAATACAATGATTTGCAAATCATGTTCAACCTATATTTAATTGACGACACGACAAAGACAAGATATTTCATGTTCAAACTGATAATTGTTTTTAGCAAATAATCATTAACTTAGAATTTTATTGCTGCAACATGTTGCAAAAAAGACTGAGAAAGTTGAGGAATGCTCATCAAACACCTGTTTGGGACATCCCAGAGGTGAACAGGCTAATTGGGAACAGGTGGGTGCCATGATTGGGTAGAAAATTGCTCAGTCATTCACAAGCAAAGAAGGGGCGAGGTTCACCTCTTTGTGAACAAGTGTGTGAGAAAATAGTCAAACAGTTTAAGGACAATGTTCCTCAACGTACAATTGCAAGGAATTTAGGGCTTTCATCATCTACGATCCATCATCAAAAGGTTCAGAGAATCTGGAGAAACCACTGCATGTAAGCGGCAAGGCCGAAAACCAACATTGAATGCCCGTGATCTTCGATCCCTCAGGTGGCACTGCAACAAAAACCGACATCAATGTGTAAAGGATATCACCACGTGGGCTCAGGAACACTTCAGAAAACCAATGTCAATAAATACAGTTCGGTGCTACATCCGTAATTGCAACTTGAAACTCTACTATGCAAAGCAAAAGCCATTTATCAACAACACCCAGAAATGTCGGCGGCTTCTCTGGGCCCTAGCTCATCTAAAATGGACGGATGAAAAGTGGAAAACTGTTCTGTGGTCCGACGAGTCCACATTTCAAATGTTTTTTTATTTATTTATTTATTTATTTATTTTTTTAAATTGTGGACGTCGTGTCCTCCAGGTCAAAGAGGACAAGAACTATCCGGACTGTTATGGACGCACAGTTCAAAAGCCAGCATCTATGAAGGTATGGGGCTGTGTTTAGTGTCAATGGCATGGGTCATCTGTGAACGCACCATTAACGCTGAAAGGTACATACAGGTTTTGGAGAAACATATGCTGCCATCCAAGCAACGTCTTTTTCATGGACGCCCGTGCTTATTTCAGCAAGACAATGCCAAACCACATTCTGCACGTGTTACAACAGCGTGGCTTCGTAGTAAAAGTGTGTGGGTACTAGACTGGCTTGCCTGCAGTCCAGACCTGTCTCCCATTGAAAATGTGTGGCAGATTAGGAAGCGTAAAATACGACAACGGAGACCCCGGACTGTTGAACAGCTGAAGCTGTACATCAAGCAAGAATGGGAAAGAATTCCACCTACAAAGCAACAATTAGTGTCCTCAGTTCCCAAACATTTATTGATAATAAAGTTTATCAGTTTGAACATGAAATATCTTGTCTTTGTAGTGTATTCAATTAAATATAGGTTGAACATGATTTTCCAAATCATTGTATTCTGTTTTTATTTATGTTTAACAGAACGTCCCAACTTCATTGGAATTGGGGTTGTAAAATATAACAGACAAGCATAGTCTACTATTAATAACACAATTGTTTGGTTTTTATTGGACACACCTATTGCAGTATATACACAGTATATATTCACAGTGCATGGTGGAAAAGTATGTGAACTCCTAGGCTAATAACATCTCCAACAGCTACACTAATCAGTCAGTGAGCCTCAAGTCCCATCAATGTGATGAGAATGGAGGTGTTGATGGTGTTAAAACTGCACTCTCCTTCCAGTTTTGAGTTTTCTAACACTGCCCAATGTGAAACATGCCTCGCACAAAAAAACTCTCAAAATACCAAAAGACTTGTTGACTTGCATGTAACTGAAAAGAGTCAGTCTTACCATGGCGTCATTAACATCAAGTCTTTTAGAAACACTTATGTGACCGTCATAAATGGAGAAAGCACTGTTATTTCTCTCCCTCGGAGTGGCTATCCTGTAAAGATGACTGTTAAGAACAAGAATTTAAGACCGTGTCTGCCAACACTTCCTTGGAATTGGGGTTGTAAATAATTTTTTGCTTTGCTATTAATCTGAAACCCAAATGTCTTCAGAAGACAACAAAGACAAAGGAATTGACCTTGCCTTTCCAATACTTTTGGAGGGGACTGTACATACTGTACATATACATACTGTACATATACATACACAAACGTAGTCTGAATAATTAGGTATACAGTAGACTTTACACCGATTTTATCGGTGTGATCGGTATCGGCCGAACTTTTAATACAATACGGCTCACAAGCAGGCAATAAAACGTTATGTAGCCTAGCAAGCTACTGCGAGCACTGACGGTTGTACGTAAACATGCCGTCGTTCTGTCGAATCATGCTCTAAAGTTTCGGTGTGGGTAAAGTCATTTACTTAAAAATAAAGTAATTTAATTACAGTAAGTTAGCACCCGTTATTTCTGTCATGTAATGTTGGTTTGACCTGACTGATTAGAATACACAATCTGACTAGAGCAGTGATTTCCAGCCTTTCTGGAGCCAAGGAAAATATTTTACAATTGAAAAATCTCACAGCACACCAACAAACAAAAATGTCACAAAAGGTGGCTACATTAATTACTGTATTAACTTCCTGCCATCTATTAGAAGACCATTCATGTGTGTCTGTCACTATGCCTCACTGGCATAAATAGAGGAACAAAGATATATATTATTTATTGTAAATATAATTTTTTGAGAAATTAAGTACACAAGTATATACAGTAAATGAACAGGTCATTTAAATAGACACATTCCTCCAGCTTGTGATCGGATCGGTGATTGGTTATTGTTTCTTTTTTAAACTCGCTGATCGGCCCCAAAAAGCCTGATCGTGTAAAGCCTAGTATACAGTGGGCCCCTGCACGTTCGCAGTTCGGTAGCCACGGATTCACCTATTCTCAGATTTTTAAAAAATATATAGAGAGCTTACTGGCAGTATTTTCCCGCTTAGTCACACTTTTTTCTGGAGAAATTGTTTTTATAGCAATGATGATGACTGTCAATTATTCGCAAAGTTTTGCTTTTTGAGGTCAGACCCGGTCTCTATCCCCCGCAAATAGCGGGGTCCACTGTATAACACATACACATGAATTTGATCTACATACTGTACATCACGTTTAGCATCTACTGTCTAACAAACTAAATACAAATAAATACATAATTACCATAGAGCTGGGTTATTCTATGTCATTCCTTAGTTTTTCCTCAAGAACATCTGTGCTGTGCTGCTTGAAGAGCTGCATGAGGTGGATAGACAATTGTATGAATTAGACGAGTGATTCTCGACCAGGGTGTCGTGGCACACTAGCATGCCATGAGAAATCACACCAAGGGTACAGCAAGAAATTCTCCAATCACTTCATAACTTTCACTTAATTTGTCTGAAAATTATTTTTTTTGATTAATTGCAAATATATCTTTATTAATCTAGTGAAGCCAGCGATGTACAGTACAGGCAAACTAATCAAATGCCATTCCAGGAGTGCACTACAATTAGAGTGGGATTTTAAACTTGGTAAACGCCCACCTTGCACCATAAGCAATGAATGCGCTGGTTGACGGTGAACTGCGCTCTGCTAAGAGCCGTGCGAAAAGGCCTCAAGACTTTTTAATACAGTGGTACCTTGATTTACAAGTTCAATACGTTACATGAGCAAACTCGGAACTCAATTTACTCATACATCAACTAAATTTGACCTATTGAAATGAAATGCCACTCATCCGTTCAGGCTGGGGGGGGGGACATTTTAATAAAGCGTTTGCTTTATTTTAGCACAGTAGTGTATAAAAAAAAAACAAGAATATGAAGAAATAGACGTGTCATGAAGTGTAATTACAAGCCGAACATCACAACAAACCCTGTCGTGTTGTACTGTACGTGCGCCTTTAAGGGGCGTGAAGTAAGGAGCCTAAATTGGGTTGGTCCAGTCTTTTCATTCTGTATTTGTGTGTTTGATTCTTTTCCCGTTCCATAAATGGAACACTATTTGTTAAATAGTAGGTGGTCAATTCCATGTTGTTCCCATGTGCTAAAATGAAGGGGTATATTATTAATTTCGAAATCTGGATTCTGCCAGATTGGGGAGAGCATATTGGGAGCTAATTGAGATATTGTCGATTCTAAACTTTTCCACCAAGACGTTAAGGTGGATGCGATTATTGGGTTTTTGAAGCATTGATGGCATTTAAGACTGGAAATAAAGGGGCGATTCGGGAGTTTTATGTTGTTGCAGTCTAACTGTTCCAATTGTAGCCAAGAATGCTGCTCCTCATTGGGGTGCAACCATTTGATGAGGTATTGTAATTGGTTAGCTAAATAATAATGTTTAAAGTTGGGAGCATTTAGCCCTCCCCCCTGTTTACTTTTCTGAAGAGTGGATAAACTAATTATATTTTTCAATACAAATCTACTGCGGCAGATTCTAATGTTTGAAACCATTTAAATGTGGTCTTAAATGTAATCTTTGAGAATAAATAACTTATTTGAGGTAAGGTTTTCATTTTTATTGTGGCTATTCTTCCCAGACCCTCCTGGAAGCAGTCACCTTATCGTGGTGGATGGGGTTTGTGTGTCCCAATGATCTTAGGCGCTAAGTTGTCTGGGGCTTCACACCCATGGCAAACGGGTCCTAGAGTCGGACTCTCCTCCACCCACAGCTTGGGCTCTGGTACCAGTCCTCTCAAGAGGGGTCGGACTCTCTTCCACTCAAGAGTTGCCCACGGTGAGAGGCGCCGAGCAGGTGTGGGTATACTTATTGCCCCCCGGCTTGGCGCCTGTACGTTGGGGTTCACCCCGGTGGACGAGAGGGCAGCCTCCCTCCGCCTTCGGGTGGGGGGACGGGTCCTGACTGTTGTTTGTGCTTATGCACCAAACACGAGATCAGAGTACCCACCCTTTTTGGAGTCCTTGGAGGGGGTGCTGGAGAGCGCTCCCACTGGGGACTCCATCGTTTTGCTGGGCGACATGTGGGCAATGAATCCCTGGGAAGGTCTATTCAGGGGTGCTGGAGAGGAGGGTCCGTCGGGAAGTGGAATCTCAGATTCAGGAGGAGCAGTGTGGTTTTTGTCTTGGCCGTGGAAAAGTGGACCAGCGCTACATCCTCGGCAGGGTCCTTGAGGGTCTATGGGAGTTCGCCCAACCAGTCTACATGTGTTTTGTGGACTTGGAGAAGGCGTTCAACAGTGTCCCTCGGGGGGGTCCTGTGGGGGGTGCTTTGGGAGTATGGGTTACCGAAAACATTTGCCTTCTATTGTTCCCATCGTCATTTATCCAATTTCCAAGCAAAAAGTTCCACAATATACTGTATGCTGTCGGACTGAAACAAGTTCTTAATTCAAGCATCTTGATTAAGAAAAAAAATGCTGACGATGCCTTGGAGAAGCATTTTTTTAAATTTGTAAAACTCAAAAGAAACACCCATGCTAACTTTAAAGTGTCAGCGCGTTTCTGTCACCTAAGCAAGGGAAGAAGGACACGGATGCACGACGCATATTTTTAAAGTAAATACCTTTATTTGATCAGTCAGACGCTCTCAAATCAAAGATTGAAGCGTTTATTTCGCGTAACTTGAAAAGAGCGTGGATTGATAACAGAAATGAAAGCCGCATGTCAGACAGAGGACAACAAAATGCGACGTGTCAAGCCATGTACGGTTGGAACACGTGGCTTAATTTTACGGTCGAAGAGAGTGCACTAGATTATATGCATTGTTCCCTTTGTCACCATCACAGAAATAATTAAATATTGCCGAAATTAGTCGCCCAAGTTTGTGGAAGGTGTTGCATGCACCAGGCTAAAGCAAGGTAATGTTGAAAAGCACAACTGTGCGGAGGCACACAAGAAGGCGGTAAAATTTGGATACAAATCCTGCAACATTATCTGAATTCTACAAAACTATTCAGATTGGAGAGGTGTTGAGTGATGCCTAATAAATCACCTTTGGAAATATAGATTTAGTGAGAAAAATGGTGACGTTAAATATTTCAGCCGCTGTGTGTGTGTGTGTATACAGTGGGGCAAAAAGGTACTAAAGTCAGCCACCAATTGTGTAAGTTCTCCCACTTAAAAAGATGAGAGGCCTGTAATTGTCATCATAGGTATACCTCACCTATGAGAGAAAAGAAAATCCAGAAAATCACTCTTTTTTTAAAGAATTTATGAGCAAATTATGGTGGAAAATAAGTATTTGGTCACCTACAAACCAGCAAGATTTCTGACTCTCACAGACCCTGTAACTTCTTATTTAAGAGGCTCCTCTGTCCTTCACTCGTTACCTGTATTTATGGGACCTGTTTGAACTCGTTATCAGTATAAAAGACACCTGTCCACAACCTCAAACAGTCACACTCCAAACTCCACAATGGCCAAGACCAAAGAGCCGTCAAAGGACACCAGAAACTAAATTTGTCGACCTGCACCAGGCTGGGAAGACTGAATCTGCAAGAGGGAAGCAGCTTGGTGTGAAGAAATCAACTGTGGGAGCAATTAGTGGAAAATGGACGACATACAAGACCACTGATAATCACAATCTGGGGCTCCACGCAAGATCTCCCCCCGTGGGGTCAAAATGATCACAAGAACGGTGAGCAAAAATCCCAGAACTACACGGGGAGACCGAGTGAATGACCTGCAGAGAGCTGGGACCAAAGTAACAAAGGCTACCATCAGTAACACACTACGCCGCCAGGGACTCAAATCCCGCAGTGCCAGATGTGTCCCCCTGCTTAAACCAGTACATGTCCAGGCCCATCTGAAGTTTGCTAGAGAGCATTTTGATGATCCAGAACAGGATTGGGAGAATGTCATATAGTCAGATGAAATCAAAATATAACTTTTTGCTAAAAACTGAACTTGTGTTTGGAGGAGAAAAAATGCTCAGTTGCATCCAAAGAACACCATACCTACTGTGAAGCATGGGCGTGGAAACATCACGCTTTGGGGCTGTTTTTCTGCAAAGGGACCAGGACGACTGATCCGTGTGAAGGAAAGAATGAATGGGGCCATGTATCGTGAGATTTTGAGTAAAAGTCTTCCATCAGCAAGGGCATTGAAGATGAAATGTGGCTGGGTCTTTCAGCATGACAATTATCCCAAACATACGCATTCCATTGCACCGTACGATGTTTTGATTGTATTTTTATTTTTCATTCATTCATTTTCCGTTACGCTTATCCTCACTAAGGTCGCGGGCGTGCTGGAGCCTATCCCAGCTATCTCCGGGGGAGAGGCGGGGCACACCCTGAACTGGTCGCCAGCCAATCGCAGGGCACACAAACAAACAACCATTCGCACTCACATTCATACCTACAGGCAATTTAGAGTCTTCAAATAACCTACCCTGCGTGTTTTTGGGATGTGGGAGGAAACCCACGCAGGGACGGGTAGAACAGGCAAACTCCACACAAGCGGGCCGGGATTTGAACCCTGGTCCTCAGAACTGCGAGGCAGATGTGCTAACCAGTCAATCACCGTGCCACCTATTTTTATTTTTCTCTGTTTTGAATCTTGATAAGCAGTTATTTTAATTAGTTTTAAAAGGCTTTTAATCATGTAAAGCACATTGAGTTACCTTGTGTATGAAATGCGATACAAACATTTGCTTTGCTTTAAACCAATAAAGTATGTACATCAATCACAGGAATCAAAAAGATTCACAAAGCTCTAACAAGACGAATTGCAATTATAGGTTAATTATCAGTTTGCTAGTTGAATTTTCATGGAAACAAGCAACATCATCATTTACAATTCTCAGTAAATCATCATTTACCAGACTCCACAGAAAATAGATGATCCAAAGGCAAGACCCACTCGTAACCAGTTGGGCAAATTAGTGTCACGCTTGGCGCTTGTAAACACGGACCTGGACCCAACTGCAAACATATGAGTACAGGTTCAACCATTAATACATTTAGGACATTTGCACAGTTACACGGATAATTTCAAAATTGCAAACTGTTCGATGGCACTTAACTTGCCTTTTATCCATGCACAAACGTTTGTGTTCTTAGATAAATTAGCCATCGCAAAACTGAGAAAATAATGCTGTCACTGTGACACTAAGGAACAGAAACAATCGGTATGTTGTAAAACTTGTATTCTGTGAGCCCAACGGACCACATGTATAGCAAAACTAAGAATTTCTGGTGGAAAAGTCAAATGGCATAACAGTTTCCATTGTCAATAAGTTATGAGCTAGTGGGACGCCTACCGACTGAAAAATAACCTCTGTTGGTAAATGTGTGAAAACCGACAGTATGTTCAATAGAACGTTACTATGCAGTCCATCAACTGTAATATTAATAAGTGACCAACAAAGGGACCTGGTTGGACATGCTCATAAGATGAGCACCGACCGATGTTAAAGTCAATAACCCATGAAACAACACACAAAGAGCAGCCCAAAGTATTATCCACCCATCCATTTTCCATTTTTCCCCAGCTAACTGCGGGCAGGAGGCAGGGTACACCCTGAACGGCTTGCCAGCCAATCGCAGGGCACATATAAACCACCATTCGCACCCACATTCAAACCTACGGGCAATTTGGAGTCTTCAATCAACCTACCACGCATGTTTTTGGGATGTGCGAGGAAACCGGAGTACCTGGAGAAAACCCACGCAGGCACGGGGAGAACCTGCAAAATCCACACAGGCGAGGCCGGGATTTGAACCCCGGTCCTCAGAACTGTGAGGCAGATGTGCTAACCAGTCGCTCACCGTGCCGCCCTATTATATACTTATTTTTTTATATAACTATTGAGGACATAGGGGAAAAAACTACACACCTGCATTTACTGTCTCTCACTTTAGAACGAATCCATCTCGTAATAGATTACATTTGGAGGGTGTGGGGGGGGGGCTTTATTGAAGGCACAAGCTTCAGTCGTACACAACAACATGCTTTGCTTAAACTAAAGCACTCAAATATAGATATACGAATGTATATGTTAAAACATACACGAACAAATTGGAAAAACCAGTCAAATTCTGACAGTAAGACTGTTTTCCATTAAAACGGTATTTATGCACTAAAAACGATACATTATGGGATACATTTGTGGGTAGCTTACCGTATTAATTATATACAGTAATATACCATAAATAGCAACCTGGGATGATATGAAAATCAACAACGGAGACATCGCGTAAATACCGTATTCGGGCTGCACAATTAATCAAATTTTAATAATGAGCTTGATTTTGACTGCCACAATTAAATGACCCTGATCCTCTACGATTTTGTTTTTATTTGAAATGCGGGCACTGCTGCATATGAAAAATACTTGATTTGTAGCAGTGCCCACAACCAAGTCAGCCAGCCACCAGGGGGCAAACGTGTGGTTAAGGGGGCCGGCACCGCGCTCCGTGGCTAACTTCAAAATAAAAGCCTAAAATTGCATTGATGTCCAATGTAGTAATATATGATGCTTTTATTTTGAAGTTGGCCCTCTCAGCACGTTGGCGGAGAGGCGACGTGTCACAGTCAGACACTATTAACAATTGCTGCCTGCGATTCTCTGGCGACCAGTTCAGGGTGTAATGCGCCTCTCGCCCAAAAATAGCTGGGATAGGCTCCAGCACACCCGCGACCCTAGTGAGCATAAGCGGTACAGAAGATGGATGGATGGATGTAGCAGGTGCCTTGACTTCAACTTTTCAGCTGGCCCGACCACAGTAAAAAAAATCGATCGTGATTGTCAACTCAAACGCGACCAGATACACTCGTTACCACGGCCACGACAACAACAATCCATTGCGTCGTGTGTATTATAAGAACTATCCATCCATCCATTTTCTGAGCCGCTTCTCCTGACTAGGGTCGCGGGCATGCTGGAGCCTATCCCAGCTGTCATCGGGCAGGAGGCGGGGTACACCCTGAACTGGTTGCCAGCCAATCGCAGGGCACATAGAAACAAACAACCATTCGCACTCACAGTCACAATTTAGAGTCTCCAATTAATGCATGTTTTTGGGATGTGGGAGGAAACCAGAGTGCCCGGAGAAAACCCACGCAGGCACGGGGAGAACATGCAAACTCCACACAGGCGGGGACGGGGATTGAACCCCGCACCTCAGAACTGTGATGACGCTCTAACCAGTCGGCCACCGTGCCGCCTTATAAGAACTAAATGGGGAAAAAAACGTGAGTTGGTGGCCACCGGTGCTCAGGAGAGGACTTTCATTTAATTAAGACTTGCTTGATGTATGTTCACGTACTTTTACGATACGATACGGCTTGCGGGCAGGCAACAAAACGTTATGGAGCCTAGCAAGCTAGTGCTAGCACTAACGGTCGTAAGTGAACATGCAAGCATTCTGTCGTATCATGCTTGAAAGTTTTGGTGCGTGTGAAGTAATTTAATTACAATAAAGTAATAAAATTACAGTAAGTTAGCACTCATTATTTCTGTCATGTTGTAATGTTGGTTTGACCTGACTGATTAGAATACACAATCTGACATTGATGTGACGCTATTTAAAGATGAGCCAACTTATTTTATTTTTTTGATATTTGAACATGATTTTTTGCAAATTTTCACGGCATTCCTTTGACCACCAAAGAAACTGACCAGGCTCATTCATGAGTGTCAAATATTGCCTCACTAGTCACTGTCACCCACAAACATGTTTGCTTTAATTAAGGACATCTTGGAATGGCTCAAAACGTCCAATTAAGCCTAATAATGCTCAATGAGCATCTTTAAATGTGTGAATGCGTCAATTTGACATTTTAAAAAGCTTGTAATTGACGTAGCCCGACGTTTACTACAAGAATGCTAAGCTAAGGTCAAACCTAAAAATGAGCACTCACTCGAATGGCAGTCGAAAAGCACAAAATCCAGGACGACATAAAGTTCCCCGCATATAAATTGCTTACCTCTGTGGACAGGATAGGATCGAGCAAATAGACTGCTCACAGTCATTTTGTGTTCAGAAAAGTGTTCTTTCCGAACAGAGCCGCAAACCACAACACTCTTCTGCCTCCTCGTCTTGTTTGGATTGAATTGAACGGTGGTTGCAACCACCGTGCGGGTGCATTACCGCCACCTGTCGAGTGGAGTGAAAATGTCACTTCTTGATGTGTTTTGTGCGTGTTTTGAAGATCACAAAGCATCATCGTCAAAATTGCAGTTTGTATCACAAAGGGTGAAGTTTTTGGGAGGCATCCTCACTCCTCATGGAAAAACCCTTTCTCCAGACTAAAGAAAAATGTATTATCCTTTTTTTGGTAATGTGCTCTTAGTGTCGACATTTCATCCCGAATGATTCTGATTATGACTCTGCTTTGCGCTCTCTCACCCTGGACAGTCCAGTCACTTCCTCATCACAGGTCAAATGCACATCTGAGGCTACCACTGCCTTTGAAAACCTGAAGTGTGCTTTGTGCCCTTCCAACTTCTGCAAATCCTGCCTTACATGTGCTCGTCACAACCCTGGCAGACCACGCCCACTCACCCAGCGGGCAGCACACCCACCACCTACACAACCATTCCAACATGTAATGAGGGATTTGATAGAATTAACACCCTGTGAGGGCAGCAAATACTGTCTAATTATGGTAGACATGTTTTCAAAATGTATTTCCATCAAAACATGCATCTGCATCTACGGTGCACTATTGACTGAAATTACTCCCAGATGGGGAATTCCTGGAAAACGTTCTTCTGACAACGGCACACACTTTGTAAACAAAGTGATGAGACAGCTTTCGACCAGGCGACAATTGGACCTCAAAACACATTGTAGTTACCATCCCCGGTCTGGCGGTGGAGTTGAGAGGGAAAATGGGATATTGCAAGCCAAAGTGAGTAAGTGTTGTGAAGTCACAAAATTAAATTGGATTAAGCGTCTACCAATTGAGTTGATGTATATGGCCGTGTGCGGCCTAGGCACAGTTTGTCCCTTTTTGAAATCCTCTTTGCAGGCCCTTCGAATGCCGGACTGCATCCTCCAGGCTTGCCGATGGACGCACACCTTTGCGAGGACAACATGATCAGGTATTGCACGTCTTTGATTAACTTGCTCTCTGATGTCAGGAAAGGGCGACCGACGGACCGCTGCATAACATCAAACCCAAACTTTGTGCTGATTAAGAACTTCTGGCAGAAAACGTGAAGACATCAGCGCTGGCTGGGGGCTTTCCAAGTCCTCCTTGTGACCAACACTGTAGTGAAAGTTGCTGAAAGAGCTACGTGGATTCACGGGTCACACTTCAAGAAGGTCCCAGCGTCTCCTATTGTCCCGGCTCCTCCACTTCTACAACGGATGGCCGGAAAAGTCAGCCTCATCAGGCTAAATAATCACCTCTAAGAAAGAGGATTCACTGTTAGCATACACTTTAGCTACAATCAGCGCTAGTAACTGATTGCACGTCGATAGGTCATAGAGGAGCAGAAGATTGGTCATAAAAGCTGAGCAATGACCAATCATCTGTTATCTGAACTGACGCATGCACATCACACACACACACACACGCGCACACACACACACACGCGCACTTGCGTAACTCAGCAGAAGAACAGAGGAAGAAGATGGCATCTCCCGGGGGCTTCGAAACCCTCCTCGATGGATTGGCATTAATTGCCATAGTTATTGTGATTAAAATGTGTATTGATGTTCCCACTTTAACAGTTGACACAATTTTGCATCTTACGAGACGTGGCACCTATGATGAGCTTCTTTGGTTACATGCAATCGCCACGACCTCTGCTAATTTCACTTCCTTCTGAATGAATCTTTGGTTTCTTTATGCCCTTCACGTGGCATGCTCTCAAAATCGTTCTCGCTGCTATGTTTGTTCTTTCATGTCGCATGCCGCTGCAAAACCACATGGATTGCCTTCCCCACATCCCAATTCCTCATCACTTTTTCCTTGTACCTTAACTTCTTTTTATCAGTCCACAGTACCTTAATCAAACCGTCCTTGCTGGTTCTCCTCTCCCCTATGTTAATGTGACCAAACATTTTGATGGTTTTAAACCCACTAATGATTTGGGTGTGGTACCTTTGTTTGTTCCTGACAGGCGTTATAGCCAGTGGATAAAAAAAAATCATTAAATTGCATTAAAAATCTCACTATACTCCATATCATTGCCTGTGAGGAGGTTCTCGATTCGAGCTGGTGCACTGGAGTTGGATGGCAGGCTTGGGTGTATCGTTTTGCACTTATGGTCTATGTTGCGTTCCTTCTTCTCTTTTTCATCTCCTGTTGCCTGGTCCCTTTGGTGGTCTTTAGTCTCTTGCATGGTTGGCACAGCATTTGTCCACTATTCACGAGAGACCTCTGATGGACCACTGACAATGTTCCCGCTATTGAGCACCGTTTTCTTGATCTTTTCATGACCTTTTTCCCTCGATCCGACTGCTTGGATGACAACGACAACTTAAATGATGACAATGACTCACATTCCTCAGTCTCACTTTACTGCATGACTGACTGACAACCCACTTATGAAGGATTTTCTTAAACCGAAGGTGTGAATTTCCAGATGAACGATCCTGCACGGCACTGCCTGATGCTGGCTGCTCATTGGTCATTCGCCGAAGTGAGTGACAACGCTGGCGAATCGTAAATCACATGACAGTATGTTTAATGAACGCCCGCCCCCGCCTGCACGCTTGCTGCTCATTGGTCATTCACCAAAGATTCAAAAGTGCGTGACAGAACGCGTCAGCAGTTCCGTTTTAGCTCCCAGCTGACTCGCTCGCCTCACGGCAGCGGGTGGCGGCCAAGTTTAGAGAACAAATCATTTCATAAACTGATTCAGTTCACGAAAAAGATTTGTTCTTCTGAACGAAACATTCGCAAACGAAACAACTCTCAATTGTATTTTTACCTTAAAGAACTGTGCGACTGAAAATAAAACAGAAGTGTTTGATTGGGGGTTGTTTGAGAAAAAAAAGTACATAATCAGAATCAGAATCAGAATCATCTTTATTTGCCAAGTATGTCCAAAAAACACACAAGGAATTTGTCTCCGGGAGTTGGAGCCGCACTAGTACTGTCTAGACAACAGACAGTCAATTGACAGAGAACACTTTTGAGCCATAAAGACATTGACAAAAAACAGTCACTGAGTAATAAAGGGTTGCTAGTTATCTGGTAATGCCGGTACATTTTATTTTATTTATTTTTTGACAATTGTGGAAAAAGATGCAGAGCCCTCTAGCACTTAGAGCAGTTCGAAAGACTAATATTGCAATAGTCCGATGCAATGACCATTGTGCAAAGGGCGCCGAGACTTCAAGTGAGTAGTCCGATAATCTGGGACAATGTTGAGTGTGCAAATGTTGCAGATATGCCTCAATCGAGACTACTACAGTGAGTGCACGAGTAATATATAATTGGCCCCACAGAAATGTGACAACAAACAAACCCAAGTCAAAAAATTGCCAGCATGTTGTAATGGAATTGTAGGTTAGGTGTTTAAGAAGTTGATTGCAAGAGGGAAGAAGCTGTTGGAATGTCTGCTAGTTCTAGTTTGCATTGATCGGTAGCACCTACCTCAGGGAAGGAGCTGGAAGAGCCGGTGACTGGGATGTCGAGGGTCCGAGAGGATTTTGCACGGTCTTGTCTTAGTTCTGGCAGCGTGCAAGTCCTCAAGGGTGGGTAGGGGGGTACCGACAATCCTTTCAGCAGTTTTGATTGTCCGTTGCAGTCAGAGTTTGTCCTTTTTTGTAGCAGCACCAAACCAGACTGTGATGGAAGAACACAGGACTGATCCGATGACCGCCGTGTAGAACTGCCTCAGCAGCTCCCGTGGCAAGCCGTGCTTTCTCAGAAGCCGCAGGAAGTACATCCTCTGCTGGGCCTTTTTGAGGACGGAGTTGATGTTGGTCGCCCCCTCAGTCACTGAGAGACTGTAATTCCCAGGAACTTGAAGGTCTCAACGGTTGACACAAGGCAGCTGGACAACGTGAGGGGCAGCTGTGGTGAGGGATGCCTCCTGAAGTCCATGATGATCTCTACAGTCTTGAGCGTGTTCAGCTCCAGGTTGTGTCGGCCGCACCACAGCTCCAGCCGCGCCACTTCCTGTCGATATGCAGACTCGTCACCGTCCTTGATGAGGCCGATGACAGTGGTGTCATCTGCAAAGGAGTTTGACAGCCGGGTGCGCTGAGGTGCAGTCGTTCGTGTAGAGAGAGAAGAGCAGCGGAGAGAGGACATAACCTTTGGGCGTCACAGTGCTGATGCTATGTGTGGATGAGGTGGCCTCCCCCAGCCTCACCTGCTGTGTCCTGCCCGTCAGGAAGCTATAAATCCACTGGCAGATGGCAGGTGAGACGCTGAGCTGGAGAAGCTTGGATGAAAGGAGTTCAGGGATGATGATGTTGAACGTTGAGCTGAAGTCCACGAACAGGATCCTCGCGTAGGTCCCTGCACTGTCGAGGTGTTCTAGGATGAAGTACAGTCCCATATTGACTGCATAATCCGCAGACCTGTTTCATGAGGCCAATGGATTGGAGGAGCCCATGCAACTTGGCAAGACCAGGTTAGACCCTCTGGAACGGCACCGCCGCTTCAGTCGATGTTTATGCATCTATTGTGGACAGCCAGGCCATTTCATCACCATATGCTCATTAAAACCAAAAGACAAGGCTCCCCACAAACCGAGAGCGCCGTGGTGAGCCATACCAACACTTCTCCTAGCTCTCCCTCCCGAATGACCGTTTCCTCATTTATCCTTGGCCCAGATTGTAATACTCCGGTCACCGCCCTCATTGACTCCAGCGCTGATAACAAGTTTATTCATGAGGGCTTGGCGTATCAACTCCGGCTACCCCTCGAACCCCTCCGGGTCCCTAGAAAGTTACTGCCCTGGACGGGCGAGTCATCTCCCCTGTCACTCAACAAATGGCACCGTTCACACTACTCATCTCAGGAAGTCACCGGGAAACCCTCCAAGTATTTGTTATTCCTTCCCCTGGGATCCCATTAGTCCTCAGAATCCCCTGGCTCAAAAGACACAACCCCGCCATCGATTGGACCCACCTGTCTATGGGTGGAGTCCTTTCTGCCACTCCCAATGTCTTCTCGCGGCCGTTCCACCAGCCAGCAAACCTCAGCCACCTGCAACACCAATTGATTCTCCCAGGTTCCGAAAGAATACCTTGACCTTTCTCCAGTGTTCAGTAAGGAGCTTCCCATCTACCACCGCTACCCCCCCACACACCCCACATCACCACTGCCCCTATGACTGCGCTATCGACCTCCTGACGGGATCCCCTCTCCCCTCGAGTCACCTCTTTAAGCTTTTCCACCATGAAAAGAAGGCTATGGAAAACTATATCCGTGACTCCCTTGCTTCTGGACTCATCCGGCCCGCTTCTTCTCCCCTGGGGGCTGGGGACTACTCTCCGCCTCTGCATTGACTTCCGTGGACTCAACGACATCACCGTGAAAAATAATCCCCGCTGCCCCTCATTGTCCCTTCATTCGAATCCCTCTGTGATGCCCAGATATTCACTAAATTGGACCTCGGCAACACATACCATCTCATCCTCATTAGAGAGGGGGACGAATGAAAAACTGCTTTAATACCCCCCTTGGAAACGTTGAATATCTTGTCATGCCCTTTGGGTGACCCAACACCCTCGCATTCGTTCAAACTTTCATTACCGACCTCCTCCGTGATATGCTCCACCCGTTCGTTTTTGTCCGTTTAGATGATATCCTCATCTTCTCCCACTCTCCCGAGGAAAATCACCAACATGTCCGCCAGGTCCTCCAACGCCTACTTGAGAACCGCTTCTTTGTGAAACCGGAAAAGTGTGAATTAAATCTCTCCTCCCAACACTTCCTGGGATACATCATTGCCAAAGAACAGTTACAACCAGACCCGGTAAAAATCCAAGCAGTCATCAGCTGGCCCATTCCCTCCACCCGCAAAGAGCTGGAACATTTCATAGGCTTAGCAAACTTCTACCGTAGATTCATCCGTGATTACAGCAAAGTGGCCGACCTTCTCACCAGTCTCACCTCAACCAGCTCTCCATTCCATTGGACCCCTGTTGCATCCCAAGCATTTGAGCGCCTTCAGGAGCTATTCACTAGTTCCCCAATCCTGAGACAGCCCGACCCCTCCCTCCAGTTTGTTGTGGATGTTGACGCCTCTGACACTGGAGATGGGGCCGACCTCTCCCAGCAGGACCCCAAATCCCCAAAATGACATCCCTGTGCTTTCTTTTCCCGTCACCTTTCCCCATCCGAACAGAATTTTGATGTGGGAAATTGCGAGCTGCTGGCCATCGTCTGGGTCCTGGAAGAATGGAGGCATTGGCTGTAGGGGACCGTTTCTCCTTTTATTATATGGAGCGACCACAAGAATCTTGCCTATCTCCGTTCCACCAAGCGTTTGAACCCCCGGCAAGCTCGTTGGGGCCCATTTCTCAGTCGTTTCAACTGTAGTCTCTCCTTCCGCCCTGGTTCCCATAACGGCAAGCCTGACGCTTGAATGGCACTTATGTCAACCAGAAGCAAACAAATACAGATGTCTAACTATCTATCTAACCCCTAACCCAGACAGACAGATACTGTAGCAACCCTGCATATTGCTCGAGTTTTGTGGTTTCCTATTGTCTGAACGGGTCTGGGGGGTGCGTGAGAGGCAAAAGACAGAATAATGGCTACCGCGCGAGTTAATGTTGTTTTAAAAGCATGATTACGAACAACAGTAATCATTTTGTTTGCATTCTATCAACAAACTCTTTGTTGATAGCTCATCGCTTTACCTGATTAACTCCACGTCTCACACACATGCGTTCAGACACACACAACTTCTCCCACCATCGTAATTTTGATACGTTGACAACCGCAAACAATTTTTTTTTTTTGTTTGTTCCCAGGGACAAGTTAGCACCTGTTTAGCTGCACGCTTACATAACACTGCATACACATTTTTTTTGGGTGTGCCACATTCCATTACAGATACACACCAAGCCAGGTCTTCTCACAAACATATAGTTGCGTCACGGAGTATGTGCACATGTACATACAGTATACTACGTTTATCCATCCATCCATCCATTTTCTGAGCCGCTTCTCCTCACTAGGGTCGCGGGCGTGCTGGAGCGTATCCCAGCTGTCATCGGGCAGGAGGCGGGGTACACCCTGAACTGGTTGCCAGCCAATCACAGGGCACATAGAAACAAACAACCATTCGCACTCACAGTCATGCCTACGGGCAATTTAGTTGTTTAGTCACGCATAAACAACGCTCGCACAATATAGCAACACACACGCCCAGGCGAAGCTTGGATTGGGCCACGACTGCATGGCGTCACGATATGAAGCAGACACTCCACTATAAAAGAGTTCGGGCGCAGACTTCTGGGGTGTTTTTCACTTCAGAGCTCTTCGAGGTGGGCACGGAAGAACTCAGCGGTTCAACCTTCACCAACCTTATGGCTTGCAGCAACGTGTTACATTGCTCGTTTCTGACATCACGAATTCCCATCACATAAAACAACACAAACACATACCACAATCCACTCTTAAAATTCATTTATTAATTCCAGGGGTTACTACTTGTGTTGTCGGTGCACAAGCAATAGCAACCACGTTGGTTGATAGATCGATTGATGTACAAATATTGGGTAAGAATGTACTCCAGTAGTTTTTGTGTTCTGCCCATTACGCACACTTTTGTTTTCCCAATGCACAACGTTCCGTGTAGAACTGCCTCAGGAGCTCCCGTGGCAAGCCGTGCTTTCTCAGAAGCCGCAGGAAGTACATCCTCTGCTGGGCCTTTTTGAGGACGGAGTTGATGTTGGTCGCCCCCTTCAGTCACTGAGAGGCTGTAATTCCCAGGAACTTGAAGGTCTCAACGGTTGACACAAGGCAGCTGGACGACGTGAGGGGCAGCTGTGGTGAAGGATGCCTCCTGAAGTCCATGATGATCTCTACAGTCTTGAGCGTGTTCAGCTCCAGGTTGTGTCGGCCGCACCACAGCTCCAGCCGCGCCACTTCCTGTCGATATGCAGACTCGTCACCGTCCTTGATGAGGCCGATGACAGTGGTGTCATCTGCAAAGGAGTTTGACAGCCGGGTGCGCTGAGGTGCAGTCGTTCGTGTAGAGAGAGAAGAGCAGCGGAGAGAGGACATAACCTTTGGGCGTCACAGTGCTGATGCTGTGTGTGGATGAGGTGGCCTCCGTCAGCCTCACCTGCTGTGTCCTGCACGTCAGGAAGCTATTAATCCACTGGCAGATGGCAGGTGAGACGCTGAGGTGGAGAAGCTTGGATGAAAGGAGTTCAGGGATGATGATGTTGAATGTTGAGCTGAAGTCCACGAACAGGATCCTCGCGTAGGTCCCTGCACTGTCGAGGTGTTCTAGGATTAAGTACAGTCCCATGTTGACTGCATAATCCGCAGACCTGTTTCATGAGGCCAATGGATTGGAGGAGCCCATGCAACTTGGCAAGACCAGGTTAGACCCTCTGGAACGGCACCGCCGCTTCACTCGATGTTTATGCATCTATTGTGGACAGCCAGGCCATTTCATCACCATATGCTCATTAAAACCAAAAGACAAGGCTCCCCACAAACCGAGAGCGGCGTGGTGAGCCATACCAACACTTCTCCTAGCTCTCCCTCCCGCATGACCGTTTCCTCATTTATCCTTGGCCCAGATTGTAATACTCCGGTCACCGCCCTCATTGACTCCAGCGCTGATAACAAGTTGATTCATGAGGGCTTGGCGTATCAACTCCGGCTACCCCTCGAACCCCTCCGGGTCCCTAGAAAGTTACTGCCCTGGACGGGCGAGTCATCTCCCCTGTCACTCAACAAATGGCACCGTTCACACTACTCATCTCAGGAAGTCACCGGGAAACCCTCCAAGTATTTGTTATTCCTTCCCCTGGGATCCCATTAGTCCTCAGAAACCCCTGGCTCAAAAGACACAACCCCGCCATCGATTGGACCCACCTGTCTATGGGTGGAGTCCTTTCTGCCACTCCCACTGTCTTCTCGCGGCCGTACCACCAGCCAGCAAACCTCAGCCACCTGCAACACCAATCGATCTCTCCCAGGTTCCGAAAGAATACCGCGACCTTTCTCCAGTGTTCAGTAAGGAGCTTGCCATCTACCACCGCTACCCCCCCCACACATCACCACTGCCCCTATGACTGCGCTATCGACCTCCTGACGGGATCCCCTTTCCCCTCGAGTCACCTCTTTAAGCTTTTCCACCATGAAAAGAAGGCTATGGAAAACTATATCCGTGACTCCCTTGCTTCTGGACTCATCCGGCCCTCTTCTTCTCCCCTGCGGGCTGGGGACTACTCTCCGCCTCTGCATTGACTTCCGTGGACTCAACGACATCACCGTGAAAAATAATCCCCGCTGCCCCTCATTGTCCCTTCATTCGAATCCCTCTGTGATGCCCAGATATTCACTAAGTTGGACCTAGGCAGCACATACCATCTCATCCTCATTAGAGAGGGGGACGAATGAAAAACTGCTTTAATACCCCCCTTGGAAACGTTGAATATCTTGTCATGCCCTTTGGGTTACCCAACGCCCTCGCATTCGTTCAAACTTTCATTACCGACCTCCTCCGTGATATCCTCCACCCGTTCGTTTTTGTCCGTTTAGATGATATCCTCATCTTCTCCCACTCTCCCGAGGAAAATCACCAACATGTCCGCCAGGTCCTCCAACGCCTACTTGAGAACCGCTTCTTTGTGAAACCGGAAAAGTGTGAATTAAATCTCTCCTCCCAACACTTCCTGGGATACATCATTGCCAAAGAACAGTTACAACCAGACCCGGTAAAAATCCAAGCAGTCATCAGCTGGCCCATTCCCTCCACCCGCAAAGAGCTGCAACGTTTCATAGGCTTAGCAAACTTCTACCGTAGATTCATCCGTGATTACAGCAAAGTGGCCGACCTTCTCACCAGTCTCACCTCCACCAGCTCTCCATTCCATTGGACCCCTGTTGCATCCCAAGCATTTGAGCGCCTTCAGGAGCTATTCACTAGTTCCCCAATCCTGAGACAGCCCGACCCCTCCCTCCAGTTTGTTGTGGATGTTGACGCCTCTGACACTGGAGATGGGGCCGACCTCTCCCAGCAGGACCCTGAATCCCCAAAATGACATCCCTGTGCCTTCTTTTCCCATCACCTTTCCACATCCGAACAGAATTTCGATGTGGGAAATTGTGAGCTGCTGGCCATCGTCTGGGTCCTGGAAGAATGGAGGCATTGGCTGTAGGGGACCGTTTCTCCTTTTATTATATGGAGCGATCACAGGAATCTCACCTATCTCTGTTCCACCAAGCGTTTGAACCCCCGGCAAGCTCGTTGGGGCCCATTTCTCAGTCGTTTCAACTTTAGTCTCTCCTTCCGCCCTGGTTCCCATAACGGCAAGCCTGACGCTTGAATGGCACTTATGTCAACCAGAGGCAAAGAAATACTTCAAGACACATGCATTTGGGATAAATTAGGTTGATCGCAAAGCCTTCATGTCATAATATACGCTTAAAGACCACCCTTAGACTTGATTGGTTCAATGCGTTTGAATAGCCGGGCTCCGCCTCTTACCTCCAGTTGGTGTCACTTCCTTCTGCTGGCCACAAGGCTATAAATTAATGGCATCCTTGCGAGTTCCTCTGGTGTCGCAATGTCTGGAGTTGAGCCACCAAGGATATTACAATGGCACACACTTTTATGGCCCACCTCCTATCCTAGTTTAACCAGAGGACGTATTGTCCTGAAAACAGCGGGGGCCTGCTGGATCAGCAAACGGTCCCAAGAAAGCAATTAACCCTCTTTGATGTACATAGTTCAAAGAGATTATAAGTTTAAAACTCGCTCACACGCACCATACTGAAATGTGAAAATGTCTATATAAAATACAATTAAAAATACGCAAGAGTAGCATAATCCAAGTGCCATCATATTAAAGTAATGTAATGTACCTTCAATAACGTTTGCATTACTTCAATACCAAATATGCTCATAAAGACAAACTATATGAAATCTAAAAACAAGTTCATATATTTATGTACATTTGTCTGGCCCTATTAATATTTAATATGCACATTTTTGGAGGAAGCAGGACCACCCTGAATGCTGCAGGCAGATAGATAGATAGATAGATAGATAGATAGATAGATAGATAGATAGATAGATAGATAGATAGATAGATAGATAGATAGATAGATAGATAGATAGATAGATAGATAGATAGATAGATAGATAGATAGATAGATAGATAGATAGATAGATAGATAGATAGATGTCTAACTATCTATCTAACCCCTAACCCAGACAGACAGATACTGTAGCAACCCTGCATATTGCCTCGAGTTTTGTGGTTTCCTATTGTCTGAACGGGTCTGGGAGGTGCGTGAGAGGCAAAAGACAGAATAATGGCTACTGCGCGAGTTAATGTTGTTTTAAAAGCATGATTATGAGCAACAGTAATCATTTTGTTTGCATTCTATCAACAAACTCTTTGTTGATAGCTCATCGCTTTACCTGATTAACTCCACGTCACACACACATGCGTACAGACACACACAACTTCTCCCACCATCGTAATTTTGATACGTTGACAACCGCAAACAATTTATTTTTTTTGTTTTTTTGTTCCCAGGGACAAGCTAGCAGCTGCTGAGCTGCACGCTTACACAACACTGCATACACATTTTTTTTTGGTGTGCCACATTCCATTACAGATACACACCAAGCCAGGTCTTCTCACAAACATATAGTTGCGTCACGGAGTATGTGCACATGTGCATACAGTATACTACGTTTATCCATCAATCCATCCATTTTCTGAGCCGCTTCTCCTCACTAGGGTCGCGGGCGTGCTGGAGCCTATCCCAGCTGTCATCGGGCAGGAGGCGGGGTACACCCTGAACTGGTTGCCAGCCAATCACAGGGCACATAGAAACAAACAACCATTCGCACTCACAGTCATGCCTACGGGCAGAAACAAACAACCATTCGCACTCACAGTCATGCCTACGGGCAATTTAGAGTATACTACGTTTAGTCACGCATAAACAACGCTCGCACAATATAGCAACACACACGCCGAGGCGAAGCTTGGATTGGGCCACGACTGCATGGGGTCACGGTATGAAGCAGACACTCCACTATAAAAGAGTTCGGGCGCAGACTTCTGGGGTGTTTTTCACCTCGGAGCTGTTCGAGGTGGGCACGGAAGAACTCAGCGGTTCAACCTTCACCAACCTTATGGCTTGCAGCAACGTGTTACATTGCTCGTTTCTGACATCACTAATTGCCATCACATAAAACAACACAAACACATACCACAATCCACTCTTAAAATTCATTTATTAATTCCAGGGGTTACTACTTGTGCTGTCGGTGCACAAGCAATAGCAACCACGTTGGTTGATAGATCGATTGATGTACGAATATTGGGTAAGAATGTACTCCAGTAGTTTTTGTGTTCTGCCCATTACGCACACTTTTGTTTTCCCAATGCACAACGTTCCCATGGGATAATTAGTATTCTTATACAGGTACAGTAGAAATGGGCAGTACAAAGCTAAGAGGCAGCTTTACTTAATTAAATTACGTGTTTACTAAGTTGAAGGGATAACAGGTAAACACTAAAGTTAGCTCCTGGTTAAAATAAATCAGCAATTGTAGAAAAGTAAGTTTATAACGATCAATAGCCTGGAGAACAACACATTTCTAAACAAGAAAGATGGCTTTAACGCTTGTAACAAAACAACAATTTAGTTTTATTCTGTGACTAATTACCCTCTTTACTTGTAAGTCCACTTTATTGCCAAGATACAGCTCGGTTTGGGGTTAGTATAAAGGCAAAAATAAAAGAGGCAGGCATGACAACAGAACGGAATGAGATGAACACACAAGGAATACATTTACATTTGGATCAAGCCGAATAGGTAAAGAGCAGGCATCACAGGCCACCAAGGGAAATAATAGCAAGTTGGCATGAATAACAATACATTACAGAAAAAGGAGGGGAAAGAGAAAAGAGAGAGAGCTGGAGGGAAGAACCACCCCCACCCTCACTGGAATTTATATGCACTTTTGGAACTGCATGCTTGCAACGGCAGAGTGGCTACGGCCTTAACTTGTTCCAGTGATTATTCCTGAAATACAGTCTGTTCCTCATACGGAGTGTGTATCTTGGAAACTGAAAAGATGAATAGAAAGTCATCCACTGAAGACAATGGAGCAGATACAAATGAGCATCCAATGCTTTCCAATGAACCCATGGGTGAGAAAGAAAAAAAGGTGGAATTGGGGAAGAAAGTGACACTTCTATCTGGGATTTCGGTCATTGTTGGGACCATAATTGGAGCTGGGATCTTCATCTCTCCAAAAGGAATCCTTAAACACTCAGGCAGTGTTGGAATGTCTCTGATAGTGTGGATCGCTTGCGGTGTGCTTTCACTGTTTGGTGAGTTTGTTAAGGTCCTTAATCTTTTCCATATTTCATGGTATCAACAATCCTTGCGATGAGTGTAACAGTTGCCAAATGTGCTCCTCCACAAGTAGACATTGAAAACAAAAAAGCTTCAGATAAAAAATACCGACAAGAAATTAGCATCTTAAGCCTGATCATTTTTCCTTTTTTTCTGTGCGTGTGTGTGTCCCACTCAAGCAAATCAAATGCTTCGTTTTTCATGCTTAATCCGCTATATGCGGAACATCACATGACCAAACCCGGAAAGCGGGATAGCTGATGTTCTGTGTATGCTATGCTACGAGCATGACTGGTTTGATGCCATGATTATGTGAAGGAGAACTTGCTAAAATGTTGTTTTCATTATGGCTGGTGTCTTCGGACAAAAGTTAAATATGCAGTACGCACAGTATATTATTTATTTATACAAATATGGTATATGTATACACGAAGAAAGTCTAAACATAGAATGTTTTCATCTTTGGTGGCTCTGTTGTGACATTGTGTTAAAAAACGACGCAGACGTTTAAAGTTTCCACCCGAGCGATGCGAAAGTGATTTTACCCGTTTTGCCGAATGCGTAAGTAGGTTGCGCATGTACAGATACATTTGTTCTTCTCATTTCGGCAGAAAATCTGGATCAAAGTTGCAATTTTTCTCCACTCTTTACAGATATTACAAGCATGTGTTCCACCTAATCCAGTCACATAAATTGAACTATAATACTATACTATAATGGTTGTCACTATTTTCTGACTTCCGAAGCCCAATTTGTTAAAAATATATTTAATAACAATTAATTGCAGGTGTACTATTACTATACAGGTATAAATGTAATAATGATGAGAGTAGGCTATATTTATGTGCTTGATAAAGTCATCATGGCCCTTTGAGGAAACCATAACTACGATGTGGCCCGTGACACTATTGTCTAAGTTGTATTTAGTAGGGCTACGAACAAATCAGTGGTGACTCGGTGGTGCATTCGAGTGCACTGAAAAAAAAAAAAAACTCCAAGTCAGAATATTCCAATTCAAATCATAACAAACTCGAATTCACTTGATTATCGCATGTTTTCGTCGTTATGAATAGCGAGTGAGGAAAAATACCCAGTGTCTAAGTACTAGTACAGGGAGCGGTGTTCGTCCCATTGTCCATGACAGTGAAGCACTTATTTTTGTACGGTACAAAATTATTGTTTTGTATTTTTTTTAATGGACGAAAACGCCCAGTTCAGTACAAAGTTATTATAAATAAAATATCTAAAAAATGCTTGAAAATGTTTGGAAGTTTCACTTTTTATCCAAACTTACCATGCCTGTTCTTGGTCATTGTGAAATTGTTCATGTACTATACTCATCACAGACGAGTCGCTTTCATGAGCCGCGAGGATTTAGTGTGTTTCCTAGTTCCAAATCTGTTGCCAAAGGTGAACGGCTTGACCAAAAAAAAAACTCCTGTTTTGTATACCTCAGAGCCATTCCGCTCGCGCTCTGTGGAGCGCTCTATGTACAATAGACAATAGATAGAACCATTGTCACATTGCCACCACGTCAGGGCCCCACATTCAACATGGCTGCCACGTAGACGCGGCAGGAACGTCATTTAGAATTGGATCTCGTTCTACTGTATATCTGTGACCCCGAAATACGTCAGTCCCATTCTCTGGCTGCATTCCGCCACAGCGCCAGTAAACAACAGCAGCCAAATCTGGAACTAACAGACTTTGTCAACAGCATTTTAAGTGACAGATGGAAACTATTTTCGGAAACATTGTTCAGTCCCGACGGGCCGTTTTATCCCCCATCTGTTGTATCGAGGTCCGTTTTATTGAGGTTCCGCTGTATTTGTGAGTGTCAATGATTGTTTGACTTCATCTGCCCTGCCATTGGCTGGCGACCAGTCCAGGTGTTTCCCACCTCTCTCACGAGCTGGGATAGGCTCCAGGGACCTCATTTATTAAAGAGTGCGTAGAATAGGTTCTATATTCGTTCGTACGACTGAACACACACCACCTCACACCGGTAAGTAATGTAGTGTAGAAAATGAATATCTCTACAAGACAGACAGGAACTGTCTGAGAATTGGGAATGTAACCCAGCTGTAGTTTAACTTGGTTTATATATATATATATATATATTAAAAAAAACTGTTTGGAACAATTAATTCTCCTCTTCAAAGGGAGAATTTCACTGCTGCTTTTAATTCTATCGATCAGTGAAAAGAGCAGCAACTGTCTCAGAAATAAAAATAAATGGTTTAATATCAAACTCACTAGCAAAAAAAAGTGTCGCTGCCCACAGACAAGAATTATCTATAATTCAGTGGCGGAGGACAAGCAATTATGGGTACCCATATTGCAAGCATTATTTGGGAGACGTCATTCTATACGCAGCCAGCCATCCTCAGGCACGGCTCCCGTGGAGGGGCGCGTGCATGCACGCAGCTATTCAGTACAATGAATGAATGAATGAATCATACATTTCTTCAAGCGACGTGCATGGCAGTGCATTGATTGAATTAAATCCTTTCCTGTTCACGTGGTTGAATTTGTTGTGTGATTGCGCTTCAATTGAAATATGGATGGAATCTATGGCTCCAATTATATGTCTGGGAGACCTTTGTTTAATTTTGGCTTGTTGGTGATGGCTGTATGGCACTGGATGTAAATTGCAGCGAGGGAAATAATTGCACAACGGCATGATCCGTCGTAGTTTTGATTGCAAAATGCCACATATGTCCCCAATCTCCTGCTAAAATGTTCTGGTGCTGGATGTGCACTTGGATGGCTTTGGTGGTCATTGCACCGGAGTATTGTAGTATTAGTCATTCGAACTGCTCTAAGTGCTAGAGGACTCTGCATCTTTTGCACAATTGTCCAAAAATAAAAATAAAATAAATGTACCGGCATTTCCAGATAACTAGCAGCCCTTTATTGCTCAGTGACTGTTTTTGTCAATGTCTTTATGTCTCCAAAGTGTTCTCTGTCAATTGACTGTCTGTTGTCGTACTAGAGCGGCTCCAACTACCGGAGACAAATTCCTTGTGTGTTTTTTGGACATACTCGGCAAATAAAGGTGATTCTGATTCTGGTGTTCTATGTGTAGTTTCACTGTTCTACCACAAGGTTTTCTGTGTATGCATGGTCAGAGCGGTGTGTAAAGGTGTCCATGTCCCCATGAGTCCATGTTGATAAATCCCAGACTTTGCATTGAAATATTTGTAGGCATGGTTTACGCACACTTCCGGGTGTAAGCATGCTTGATAAATGAGGCCCCAGGTCTCATAAATCCTGTTACCAAATTTCCCTTTTATGCAGATTACACCATTTAATATTGTTCGGCTTCAGCATTCACCAGTGTCATAGAACATCTGCAATCTGCCTTTATTGATATTCAGGAAAATCTTCATCAGTTGCGCCTTGTACGCAAGTCTGACAAGACTAAAATGATGTGTTTTCCAAAGTCAAGGAATACAGTTTGTCAGACTGCTATACTGAACAACAAAGTAATTCACAAACACATTTCTGTCTAAAAATAACACGGACTTTATTTGGAGGAAAATTTATCTTTCAAACAGCATATTGAGTACCTTACAAAGAAACTGGGCTTCTTTTATAAAATATAAAAAAGTTGTTTTTTCTTTAGTGCGAGGAAAAGACTTAATCTTATACATGCATGCAAATCTCTCCTTACCCTAAAAATGGTGGATTCAGTCTATCATGCAGCATTAAGTGAGCATTTACTGATTCAGGTTTTCTTACTGTTGGTTGGCCTTCTCTGAAAAATTGTGTGAGATGGCATCCAAAAATCATGGGGGATGGCATCCAAACGGGTTCGTGTGGACATCAAAATCCTCCCACCCCCGTTGACAAATGAATTTCGATAGTAAATTATGTAATTGTCAAAGTCCATTAATGATTGTTTTTTTTTTTTTTTTTTGGGGGGTGGGCCTTGGGATGGGATGAGAATCAGCACCTCCAAATCTGAGGCCAAGATCCTCAGTCAGAAAAGGGTGGATTGTCATCTTCAGGTCAGAAATGAGTGCAGGAGTTGAAGTATCTTGGGGTCTTGTTCATGAGTGAGGGAAGAATGGAGCGTGAGAAGACAGTTGGATCGGTGCAGCATCTGCAGTGATGGGGACTCTATATTGGTCCGTCGTGGTAAAGAAGGACCTGAGCCGAAAGACAAAGGTCTCGATTTACTGGTTGATCTACGTTCCACCCCTTACCTACGGTCAAGAGCTGTGGGTCCTGACTGAAAGAACAAGATCATGGAAACAAACGGCCGAAATGAGTTTCCCCCACAGAGACAGGGTAAGAACCTCGGTCATCCAGGAGGCTCTCAGAGTCGAGCAGCTGCTCCTCCACATGGAGAGGCGCCAGATGAGGTGGCTCATTAGGATGCCACTTGGACACCTCCCCGGTAAGCTGTTCTGGGGACATTCCATTGAAAGGAGGCCCCATCGATGACCCAGGACACGCTGGAGAGACTATATCTGGTCTGGGTCCACCTCGGGATCCCCTCAGAAGATCTGGATGAAAGTGACTGGAGAGAAGGAAGTCTGGGCTTTCCTGCTTAAGGTGCTGCCACCACGACTCGACACCGGATAAGCGGAAGAAAATGGATGGATGGTTGGCTCTTCTTAATGTACTGTAGATGTCATGTTTATGTGCTTGTCTGGTTTCTCTCTAAATACTTAGAGGTCATTAAATCATGGGAGTTTCATGGAAAAAGTCATGTTTCAACTCTCAGCAGCTTCTGACATTCTCAAGAGTTTCTTATTCTTTTGCTCATACATTG
Source organism: Phyllopteryx taeniolatus (assembly GCF_024500385.1). Taxonomy (NCBI): domain Eukaryota; kingdom Metazoa; phylum Chordata; class Actinopteri; order Syngnathiformes; family Syngnathidae; genus Phyllopteryx; species Phyllopteryx taeniolatus. Next base: position 1,910,215 of record NC_084511.1, read on the forward strand.
TCCATTGTCATATATTATTCTCTTGAGCTGTAAAGGAGTTGTTAACGTCGATGTATTTACATGAACTGTGGGCTAATTAGAGACTATCTAACACATGGGGGTGAAAGCGAAAACTCATAACAGGATTCATGACTTGGATAACATCTTTCAATAATTATCCGCTGCTTCAAAGCAATATTTTTCAGACACACACATCTGTGGCTTATTTTATTATTGTTTTCTTTATTTCAGTTTTTGTTCTTTGTTGGACAGCTTAAAATCTTTCTCTTGACTTTTTTGTGTATTTACCGTCGTAGGAGTTGCTAGACCGTCCCCTCCCCCCAAAAAATTTATCCCAGCATCCCGAAAATTTGAGATTTAAACTGTAGAGGATGTCATTTTTAAACTACTTGGAAAATTGCCATACAATACTTCATTGTAACATAATATTCGAACAACAGAAATACAGCACCCCTCATCATAATTGCACATTTAATCGAATTTTAATCGTGATCGCAATTATGGAGACCACGATTAAATCAGCCTGATCGTCAGCGATTTTTTACATTTAAAATGTGGGCACTGCTGCATATGAAAAGTGCTTCAATTTTAGCACTGCCCACAACTTAGACAGCCAGCCACCAGGGGGCGAACATATGGTTAAGGCTTCATTTAGGGCTGGCACTGCGCCCTGTGGCCAACTTCAAAATAAAAGCTTAAAATGGCATTGATGTCCAATGTAGTCATATATGAAGCTTTTTCTTTGAAGTTGCCCCCTCTCCTCTCAGCACATTGGCAGAGGAAAGAAATGTGCATTATACATGAGAAATTACAGTAGTTATTTTAAACACAAAATAAATCTTTTAGAATTATTTCCATAGGTTTGAAACTTTATGCTTTTATACAATAAGATGAATCATCTTTGGAAATGAAAATCCAATTTGTTGTCCACCTCTTTTTTCCTCTCACGAAGGGCTCGATACTTTAAAGTTCTCTTCCTGAACAACCTTCATTCCGTTGTCTTTGCCAAATCTTCTTCATTTCATTTCTAATTATGGATTTCGCTTCTGCTTTTTCGAGGCATGCCATTATGGCGTGAATCCATCTACAGTGCGGTACATCAAGAAAGAGGAAGCAAACATCCGCAAAACTGCTTCAATAAGGAAGCCAAACGTGTGGTAACTCCGTGTAATAAGAGACGGGGTTATGGGGAATTTTGAAGCAAAAGAAAAAACAAAGACAACAACTACCCATCAGCATGTTTTTCTCCAAGGTAAAACCCCAGCTACACCATCAGCGCCTCCAGCAGAAGTCTCCGAGTGAACCTAAAGCCTCTCCTCCGCCACTGACGCAAGCCTCTTCGCCTCTCTCAGAAGGCAATGTTGATGAATGTTAATGACTGTATAAGGGTTTAGAATTAAAGATTTAAGTAAATACGTGTACTGTTGTAATCTTTGTCTCAAATATGTAAAGTATAAATACTGTTTACATATTTTAAACATTCTGGTACCTACATACACATCCACCAAAATTCCTAGTGGGGTTTTTATTCATCTGAATCCCAAATTAATTCTATACAACTACTGAGGTGCTACTGTTTTGTCATGTTTCACAATGGAAAACTGATCATCCCGAGCTGAGGTGAGTAGACCAAAGTACATGTGGCAAGCAAAATAGTATAGGTGCAGTGAAGTGCCATTTCTGAAAAATCCAACTCACGCTCAAGGTTTCCTTGATAAGCACCAAGCTAGCACAGCAGCAATTTTGTCCGAAATAGACGACATACCTCTCTGGCTTGTACCATACGTTTGGTCACTTGTAAAAAACTGTCGTCTTCCTGCCTGTAATTCTGACCAGAGTAGCGGAATATTGTACTCAAGTAAGCAATGACCAGTCTGCCGAATGTAGACCACTTTGTTCGACTCAAAGGGTGCGCAAATAATTTCCCCCAAAGGGCTATGTGCGAAACTGAAACGGTTTTTGATGTTCACACAAACATGTTATACAGTTTATCACTATTTAATCAACACTCACAAAAAAAAAGCATCTACAGCATGCATCGATTTTCTGCATTTTTAAAGTATGCAGACGTTTCTTACGCCATCCGCTAACTTACATGAGCCGTTACTAGTTGGGACTCCCAAATCATTATCCGGGCAAATCCCCGTCATTTTGCAGTCTTTGCTTTTTGACACATTGCTCTTGCACATGCTTGCTTGTCCCACTCACACACATACGCACATACACGAAGGCACAAAACAACTGTTGTATTCCTGCGTATGGCGATCTGCAGAGAGACACTTTCAAAAATAAAAGCACCACTTTCAAAAGTGAGTGACTGCAGACAGTCTGGATGGGCTGTATCATGCCCAGGTCTGGTCTACTCTGTAAAAGATTAAAGTGAGGCATTAAACCTTTTTTTTTAAGAGGAATAAATGGGAGTCTCATTATTGTTTGTGCATGGCTATGATCACAAATGCACTGTGCGAAAAAGTTGTGTTGCTAATCTGTCATCCTTGTCTTTCCTAGGAGCCTTGTCCTATGCTGAACTGGGAACTTGTATTAAGAAGTCTGGTGGGCATTACACATACTTACTGGAGGCTTTTGGTCCGCATGTGGCTTTTATTAAACTGTGGACCGATCTCACTGCTATCAGGTAATGTGCCATTAGGTTTACTATCCTTGTACTTTGGGGGGCTGTGGCTCAGTTGGTAGGGCGGGTCGTCCAGTGACTGAAGGGTTGCCGGTTCAAATCCCACCTCCAACTGTCAGCATGTCGAAGTGTCCATGGGCAAGACAGCGAACCATAATTGCTCTCAGTGGGCCTGGCAGCAGCTGCCCATTGGTGTACAAATGTGTGTGTGAATGTGTGAATGTGAGGCTTTGTAAAGCGCTTTGGGCACTGTGATGGTGTCGATAAAGCGCTATATAAGTGCAGTCCATTTGCCATTTTACCATTTACTTAAACTGGATTGCGACAGCCTGAGAAATTGAATCCTATGTGCCGCAGTAGGGCTGCACGATTATGGCCAAAATGTAACGATCATGATTATTTTGATCAGTATTATGATCATGATTATTCATCACGATTATTCCTCATGTTTGGGAAAACATCTGTGTTTTTATGACAAAACTTTTCAACAAGTATATAAAACAATTTGCATTGCAAAATGAAACTTCAAATAAGAATAAATGATAGATAAAAAAAATCAAGAATTTCAACTTTACAAAGGTCTAACTGAATAAATATGTTACAACAGAGTGCCATCACAAAGTGCAACTCACTGGAAGGAAATAGTTTATAGATCAAAGGCAAGAGCATTAGACTGCAAGCACCGACGTTTCATTTGAAAATAGCCGTCAGTATAGTGAATTTGTCAAGGATGGGTACGGTTCCATTGTTCTGTTTGATCATAGGTTAGACGAAGTTGCAAACTGCAAATAACTTGACAGTTGTGATTTCCGTCTTTATTTACTTCTGGTGTTTTTCACTGCGGTCAGGTCAGCCTCCAATGGAAAAGAGCTGTTAAGCTCTGATTATCATAAGAATTGTGCAGAAAATGAAAGAAGCATTAAACTTTTTGCTCTTGAGTATATAAGCTTTGATTTAGGATGCGGAGGCGTTCTCAGTTTGACCTGGGGGGTGAGCCAATAACTGGGTGGTCAATAACCGTCACCCTTACGGGTCAAAGGTCAAGATCGCTCAAAAGGATCCCACATTTTGGTCAATCTAAAAATCAAATGTACAGCTCCTTTCTATTTGATCAAATAATTACATGTAAATATTGACATGACAAAAAAACAGGCCTATGAGTATACTGTAGATACAATACAATTGTAGGCCTATTTTAACATCACCACATCAGAAACAACAAAGAGTATTTTCACAACCATAAGGCACACTTAAAAGTTAGAAATTTTCTCCAAAATGGACGGGGCGGGCACGGTGGCCGACTGGTTAGAGCGTCAGCCTCACAGTTCTGAGGACCCGGGTTCAATCCCCGGCCCCGCCTGTGTGGAGTTTGCATGTTCTCCCCGTGCCTGCGTGGGTATTCTCCGGGTACTCCGGTTTCCTCCCACATCCCAAAAACATGCATTAATTGGAGACTCTAAATTGGCCGTAGGCATGACTGTGAGTGCGAATGGTTGTTTGTTCCTATGTGCCCTGCGATTGGCTGGCAACCAGTTCAGGGTGTACCCCGCCTCCTGCCCAATGACAGCTGGGATAGGCTCCAGCACGCCCGCGACCCTGGTGGGGAGAAGCGGCTCAGAAAATGGATGGATGGATGGATGGATGGACGGGGCGCCTTGTAATGCGACACAGCGCGCCTTATGTGTGCGCCGAGTTTCAAAATCTGTAAATGTTGTTGCGTGACATTGATGAGCGCTCCGCTTGACTGACTGGGAGCATTTCCTGCAGACACGCTTATACAGAGGAAAGGTGCACGTGACTGAGAACAGCATTAAACAGAATTGAACAGAATACATTATAAGCATTCTAAAATCATTATAAAACAATGGAATTTGTTGTAAAGACCTTGCCTGAGGGTTCACAACAGTTTTAGTTACTGCAGTCACCAGAACATGTGCACAGTGTTGTGCACCTTAATGCAGCCTTTTTACATTTACAGTGCCCAACATAGCCCCTTTTGCAATCATAGTGCACAGGTTCACAACAAGCTTGCGATGGATGCCTCAGAGAGAGTTGTCTAAAGTGTCTGCCATCCGGCATCGGTGTCAGTCCATCGCAAAGTCTGAGGGACTGGCCAAATGTGAAACCAAGGCAAGGTTCCAGATGTTATCGCCTGGTATATTGCTCTTTTGTTGTTGTGTTGTCTCAAAAGCATCTTGTGTAGGGGGGGATGTTTTCCAGTGATCTTAACTGTTGCGTGAAAATGTTTACTTGCTTTATTGACATCTGAGCATGCACTTGTTCTGTCATAAATGAGCAGAACAAAACATTCTACCTGAAACAAGGAACAATCACCCAACTCGTGGTATCAGCAACATTTTGTGGAAAGCCTCTGTAACCTTTGGCTATACATACCATTTATCCCAGGCAGTCTTTTTACCACAACCACAAAATGAAGAGGTTGTATCACAGCGAGTAACCACATTGTGAATGGCTATATAACAGAAACCTCTACCAGCTCCAAACGCAGTTCACATTTCTTCCAGACTAACTTTCTTAAAAACATCCAGTGACAAAAGGTGACTAAGTCAGTCAGCTGTTTGCACCATGCCCTCTTGGTTCCCTTTTTGACTGCTTCCGTCACATGAAGAAAGAGAAGAGTATCAGGTTCCCTATGTTTGCATCCAGGAGAACAGAGGACAGTATTACCGTGTTTGGCCTAAACTTCTTTATCCAGACGTAAAGGTACGGTGTATTAACCACCTGAGTAGGAAGATATTGAAATAGTTCAGCTTTGTTTTCCTTCATAGACAAGAAATCTTTCCAGTCCTTGGAGTGCCTGGTTCAACTCTTCTCCGAGTTCTCTTTCCTCTCCTCTTTCTTGTTATAGCTTTCAGGCTATTTATTTGGTAAACACCAAATAATGTTGATGCGTTTTGTGCTCGTCAACTATGGTGCTATGTATGGTATAACAACACTGTCAGCATAGTTGTGAAAGGTTTTAGCAGTACCTGATTTCAGCATAAGCAACCGCTGCAGCACCATCAAATAATACAGCTTCGACATACACAACAGTGGTTTCGGACAAGCCAGAATACATTGAAATCAGACAGTGAACAAGATCTGATTGTGCTCCGTTTCTTAATATGCCTCTTTGCGATAAAGATGGTGGTGCTGGCTGGTTCTCATGGCTAAAAAACTGATCAAGACCACCTCCCTTGTTTGACATGCTGTGTACAGATGAGAAAACAGCAATCACTCCTCTGAGAATTCTGTCTGTAATGGGCTTGACACATTTCATCAGGCGCTCCAGGTGCATGGTGTAAAATATAAGTCAGATTAAGCCACCAAACTATGCCTATTATTTAGATCAGATATCGTAGATGTGAGAACAATGCACTAAACTGAAAGCAAATTAAACAACAAACTATTTTAGTTCTAGTTTGAGCGATCCATAACATGGCATTGCTTGGTAAAATACCAAGGAGCTGTTCATTTTGTATTTTGATTGACCAAAATGTGGGATCTTTTCAACCGACCTTGAACTTTGACTTTAAGGGCTTGATTTTCCTGACGAGTGCAAATCCGGCGTGGCGCATAGTGTATCTTTGCAAAGAGGCGGGTTTGACCGAATTGTGGTATTTTCGTAGATGCATCCAGCTGTTGTATTTAACAAAAGGGGCTGTCTGCGCTGGTGGGCGAAAACACTGCCAACTTCATTCGCCGCCAAACAAAGCGTTTCATTTCCTTTAAGTTAAATGCAGTAACAGTGTCCCTTGCATGGAGAAAGCACCGTCCCGTTGTAACTTGGCCGTGTGGCAAAAGACAAGGTCATGCAAGATACAGATGAGCTGGCGATTAAAATACAGGTACAGTATGTCCACGGAATGAATCCCTCCCCACCCAAGCACGATCGTACGTGCATGATCGTACGCACTACCGAACAATGCAAACTAAAACTAGCAGACATTCCAACAGCTTCTTCCCTCTTGCTATCAACTTCTTAAACCGCTAACTTACAATTCCATTGCAACATGCCGCCAATTCTTTGTCTTGAGTTTGTTGTCACATTTCTGCCGGGCCAATTATACATTACTCATGTACTCACTGTTGTAGTCTCGCCATGCTGCACTATTTGCACATCTGTTGTAGACCAATACTGGCCACTCATGCCAGAGTAGCATCTGCTCCATTTGCACATTGAACAATCAACATTGCACAATCAACATTGTCCCAGATTATCGCACTACTAGTCACTTTAAACTGCATACATTCCTTGAAGTCTCTCTGTTTTTCTCAATGTCGTTATGTCTCAATGTCTATTCTCTGTCAATTGACTGTCTGTTGTAGTACTAGAGTGACTCCAACTACCGGAGACAAATTCCTTGTGTGTTTCTTGGACACCGTTGGGCTGTAGTGCTACACCCTGAGAGGGAAGGACAGGACAAGACAAAATAGGACAAGGACAGGAGAAGAAACATGGAGGACCAGGGTCGTGAACCCGGCTGCACAACCGAAGTGTGGTGGGATTAATTATGTAAATTCTAAGTGTACAGGACGAGAGTATAAGTGAGGGGATACACAAGCGCTTTGCATATTCATGTGTTATTTGTTGCAGCAAGGGGTGTGTGTCTGCGGATAGATGCAAGTGAATTGACACCGTTTTACATGCACAAAGACTGACAGAAGTGTCCTGTAATTGCTGTGGCCGCACCGCGGCGGCTGAGGACCCCACCCAATCAATCGAGGGGCGGGATCAGGCCCTGGGGTCCACCCGAGAGCAGCCTGACGTATGGGACACGTCCCACACGTCTAATTTTATCCAACCTGGTCACTCCGAGAGGGAACCTCAACATCTTCATTTCCGCGACCTCCAGCTCTACTTCTTGTGGTCTCTTCAGTGCCACTGTATCTAATCCGTACATCATGGCTGCCTCACCACTGTTTTATAAACTTTGCCCTTCATCCAAGCAGAGACTCTTCTATCACATAACACACCTGACCCATTCCTCAACCTGTTCCAACCTGCTAGGACCCGTTTCTTCACTTCCTGACCACACTCACCATTGCTCTGGACGGTTGACCCCACATATTGAAAGTCCTGCACCCTTGCTATCTCTTCTGCCTGCAGCCTCACTCTTTCCCCCACCAACCCTCTCATTCATGCACATATATTCTGTTTTACTTCGGCTAATCTTCATTCCTCTGCTTTCCAGTGCATGCCTCCATCTTTCTAACTGTTCCTCCACCTGCTCCCTGCTTTCACTGCAGATCACAATGTCATCTGTAAACATCATAGTCCACGGGGATTCTAGTCTAACCTCATCTGCCAGCCTATCCATCACTGCAAAAAGGAAGGGGCTCAGGGCTGATCCCTGATGCAGTCCCACCTCCACCCTAAATTCGTCTGTCACACCTAAAGCACACCTCACCACTGTTCTGCTGCCCTCATACATGTCCTATATTATTCTAACATACTTCTCTGCCACTCCAGACGTCCGCATGCAGTACCACAGTTCCTCCCTGGGTACTCTGTCATAGGCTTTCTCGAGATCTACAAAGACACAATGTAGCTCCTTCTGACCTTCTCTGTACTTTTCCATCAACATCCTCAAGGCAAATAATGCATCTGTGGTACTCTTTCTCGGCATGAAACCATACTGTTGCTCGCAAATACTCACTTCTGTTCCGAGTCTTGCCTCCATTAATCTTTCTCATAACTTCATTGTGTGGCTCATCAACTTTATCCCTCTATAGTTCCCACAGCTCTGCACATCACCCTTGTTCTTAAAAATGGGCACCGGCACACTTTTCCTCCATTCCTCAGGCATCTTCTCACGCACTAGAATTCTATTGAACAAGCTGGTCAAAAACTCCACAGCCACCTCTCCTAGATGCTTCCATACCTCGACAGGAATGTCATCCGGACCAACTGCCTTTCCATTTTTCATTCTCTTTAATGCCTTTCTAACTTCCCCCTTACTAATCATTGCCACTTCCTGGTCCACCAAACTCGCCTCTTCTACTCTCCCTTCTCTCTCATTTTGCTCATTGATCAACTCCTTGAAGTATTCTTTCCATCTATCTAGCACACTACTGGCACCAGTCAACATATTTCCATCTCTATCCTTAATCACCCTAACCTGATGCACAACCTTCCCATTTCTGTCCCTCTGTCTGGCCAACGTGTGTAGATCCCTTTCTCCTTCTTTAGTGTCCAACCTAGCATACATGTCATCATATGTCTCTTGTTTGGCCTTTACCACCTCTACCTTTGCCCTATGTTGCATCTCAATGTATTCCTTTCGCCTCTCCTCGGTCCTCTCAGTGTCCTACTTCTTCTGAGCTAACCTTTTTCCTTGTATGATTTCCTGTACTGTGAGGTTCCACCACCAAGTCTCCTTCTCCCCTTTCCTGCCAGAAGATACACCAAGTACTTTCCTACCTGCCTCTCTGATCACCTTTGCTGTAGTGGTCCAGTCTTCTGGAAGCTCCTCCCGTCCACCGAGAGCCTGTCTACACTCGTCCTTTCTCAGCTTCCACCACATGGTTCTCTGCTCTGCCTTCGTCTTCCTAATCTTCTTCCCAACCACCAGAGTCATCTTACACACCACCATCCTATGCTGTCTAGCCACACTCTCCCCTAACACTACCTTACAGTCGGTAACCTCCTTCAGATTACATTGTCTACACAAGATGTAATCCACCTGCGTGCTTCTACCGCCGCTCTTGTAGGTCACCCTATGTTCCTGCCTCTTCTGGAAAAAAAGTGTTCACTACAGCCATTTGCATCCTTTTTTCAAAGACTACCACCATCTGTCCCTCCAAGTTAATTTCCTGGATGCCGTACTTACCCATCACTTCTTCATCACCCCTATTTCCTTCACCAACATGTCCATTACAATCTGCACCAATCACGACTCTCTCTCTGTCTGGGATGCTCAACGGTGTTTTGCTGAGCATGCAAGCGGGATTTTAACTGCTGTGCCATAGCCGTCCATTCCTGCGTTGATTGGTTGTTAACATAATTAGCATGCTTGGTAGAAAAGTGACGGGTAATGTTATATTCCTTTAAAACCAAAATGGTTTCTTGGCAAATAAGACATACAGCCTTTGTCCGGACTTCAGTGAAAAACTATTTAGTAGTCCATTCTCTATTAAACACTCGGCACTGAACTTTTCTTTTCTTTGACCAACTCATGGTTGAAGATGGGTGCAGAGCAGTAGCAGAGAAAAACAGAACGGCCAAAGTCAAGTGAATGTATCACTGTGCCTGCTGCGCCACCTGGTGAAACCACTGGACATCAAGTGATTTTGATATGATTTGGGTGATTCTGTACCAATCTTTAGTGGGCCGGATTTAAATTAATAATGGCTCGGATGTGGCCCGTGGGCTGTAGTTTGCCCCCCTCTGGTTTATGTCCTGTTCTTGTGCTGCCATGATTAATGCCTCTGTGTTGTCTTTCAATCCAGCCTTTTCTTCATACTGGTAGGTTTTCTCGATGTCAGCCACTTCTTCAATGAAGGGGGCTTCTCTTTCCATGACAGCCAATCTGTCTCCTTCTCCTTACTGTGTTTCTGTTGCCCGAGGCATTCACTTAGTAGATCCCGAGGCCTCTACTTCACTTAGTAGATCATCCCTGGGGGCCATATTTCTTTATGTATTCTTGTAGACCTGTTGTTTCCTCCTGGATAGTGGCTGAGACGCTTGCTAGTCCTCAAACACCCTCCTGCGTCCTGCGATTGGCTGGCGACCAGTGCAGGGTGTACCAGGCCTCTTGCCCAGAGTCAGCTGAGATAGTCTCCAGCACGCCTGCGACCCAAGTGAGGATAAGTGTCTGTATGTGCCCTGCATTTGGCTGGCGACCAGTTCAGGGTGTGTCTCAGCCAGACCCAAGTTCCTGGGATTCCACATCCCTGAGGACCTCTCCTGGACCAGCAACACCTCATTGGCCAAGAAAGCTCACCAGCGTCTCTACTTCCTGCGCAAGCTGAGATGAGCCAGAGTCCCGACCCCTATCATCTGCTCGTTCTACAGATGGACCATAGAGAGCATCCTGACCAACTTCATCTCTGTGTGGTACGGAGCCTGCATCGCATCCTGCCACAAGACTCTCCATCGCTTAGTGAGGGCAGCTGAGAAGAACCTCTCTTCCCTCCATGCAGGGCATTTACAGCACCCGCCTCACCCGCAAAGCCCTCCCCATAGCGGGGGATGCCACCCATCCATCACACAGCCTCTTCAGTCTTCTGCCATCAGGGAGGAGACTGCGGAGTCTGCAGGTCAGGACTAGCCGACTTAAAGACAGTTTTATTCATCAGGCTGTCAGGAATCTGAACTCTATTCCTGCTCTGCCCCCTCTACCTCTTCTGTCCTCTGCCCACCTAAAATCTGACGCCCCACATACATGTACATGCACACACACACACACACACACACACAGACACACACACACACACACACACATGCATACATACATGCATACTTACATGTTACGAGACGTACATGTGACAAATCTCCTGTCTTCTTTATATGTCTGGGCAATGGGTCGGGTGTCAAGACAGAAGCCTGATCTTACAAAGAAAAAATCCACATGAAATCTCCCAAACGCATCTCGAAAAATGTTTCATGGTCCGATGACACCAAGGTTGAACTTTTTGCCATAAGTCCAAAAGTTATGTTTGGCGTGAACACATTTCTCATTCCCAAAAGAACAACATACCTACAGTGAAGAATCGTGGTTGCAGCATCATGCATTGGGGCCTTCGTCAAGGTGAAGGGAATTCATGAACGGTTTCCAATGCCGGTCAGTGTTAGGACAAACCCTTCATGCTTCTGCTAGAAAGCAAAACAATGTCAGGAAAAGCCCACCACAACATCTGAACTTTTTTAGGTGTGTGGTGACTCCCGTTTAACACAAATTTGAGTGTGATTGGTTAATTCTGAACAGAGCCTCATCCCAAGTTATAAGAGGTAGTGCGTACTTGTGGACCCACATTATATCAATTTTGTATTTGTTTTTCCCCTCACAAACAGCTTTAAATTTTTCTCAGTTGAGTTGTACAGCCTACAGGTCAAATTTACTCAAAAGTTGCAGGTGACATTGTGGGAAAAGATCCACCATTTAAATGTCCATCCGTCCAGCTTTTTGCTCTCATAAATGATTATTTTTTCATTACAAATAATGCAATTATTATAAGCTGTGTACCTGATTCAAATGGAATGAAAATGAAAAGCTGAAATGTTGATCTCGTTTCATATTCTTCTTCTGATGTCAAACCCAAATGTTTTCAGCCTGCAGCAAAAATGAAAGGAATCAGCTTTAGTGTTCCAATGCTTTGGAGGGCAGTGTATATTTACTGAAACTGATCCGTTGGTTTAGCGTGTTTAATAAGCTAAAGGTAAAGAATGTCAAAGAGGCTGTAGGATCCTTCAATCTTTCTGGATGCGGCCCTTGGTGGGAAAAGTCTGGACACCTCTGGTTTCGGTGTTCTGATAGAATTGTGAAACAATGACATGCTTAGCTGACAACTTAGCTGTGATTTTGTTAGGCCATATAATAAATGCCATTTGAGAGCATTGAGGTGAGAAAAGCTCCATGTATTTCTTTGTATGCACAGCCAACCAAGGGCTGTATAAACACTTGTGGGAATCCCTGAGTCACCCAGTTTGTGTTGGCCTCAGGCTACCAGGACTCAATAGAGACCATGGGAAACCAAAAGAGACAGAGGCCTCTGATGGAAACAAAGATAACTGGGATAAAGACCTGTTTTCACAGCAACTGCAGCTCCATGGTTGTTGTTGATGAATGGCTAAATGGATGTTCATATGTATGTATGTTAATGTACTTCTTCCACGACATTTTCAAATATTTTAACTGAGGGTGGATGCAAATTCTTTTTTTCTTTCATTTCTATATTATTTATTTTGATCATTGTTTTAACTCTAGTTGCTTACATGTACAGCTGTTTCAAAATAATATCAGTCCAACATGACTTATTGATGGTTGTTATAATATCAGTCCACTGTTTTTTGTAGAAATTATGTTACTACATGGCAAATACTTTAGCAGTGAGTGTACTAACAGACCAACAGATGCAAAATTCATTATATGCATGTTCCTACGGCTGTGTAAATGCAAAATTAATTGAATACGGCTGTATTCAGTAGAATAACAGTGTGGATTTTAGTTCGTGAGGACCTATAATTCATTCTGGGAAAAAAGGTGGGAATCACGTGGCCCTTATTTAAACTTGCAATCTACAACAATTTTTTGTTTTAAAAAAGTACATTTCACTCGAGCCACGACTAGAGGAGATGACATAATGCTGATTAAGCCTGTCAGCTACTCTAAGATCTTGCTGTATTTTTAAAAATTAGATTTTGTTTTAATTTAGTGTCTATTGTATACATTCCCACGCTGGCCCGAGTAGTGGCGCACAGTAAATGACGTAGCGGAAATTCACGGAACAAAAATGAGCCATTTTGCTGAGGAATATGGGCAGAGCACAGTTATAAAAAGCACAATAAAAATATTATTTTGCATTATCTGTAGCATAAAATAATCATAAAATAATTAGTTCTATTATTATAATTATTGTTTTCATTTAGAAAACAGTACCGTAATTTCTCGTGTATAATGCACACCCATGCACCCCCAAAGTTGACCTAAAAATTTTTACAATGCATGATTTTGTGTCTACCCATATAATAAAAACATGAAGTATTATCTGTACTTTGTTAGTTTTTTTTCAAATAATTATTCTGAAGTCAAGCACTTTATTTGAACACGTAATATTTGCTTTTTTATTTACTTGCTCTTACTTAAATTCACAGCCCTACTTTTATTTAGTAAATGAGAAAACACACAGTTGTGCTCATAGGTTTGATTACCCAGGCAGAATTTGTAAGATGGGTACAATTCTTTAAACAAAACATGAAGGGCCAGGCGAAACACATTTAATTTTATTTGAATGGGATTCAAATTAAACTGTCAAGCATTTCAGAAAAGTATTATCATTAAACAAAACATAACCATGAATAAATTATTGATGGTTGTTATTCAGTCATCAGTCGTATTTAAAAAAAAAACTATTTCACAAATTCTGCCAGGGTAGAATTTGTGAAATATTGTCCCATCAATTGTTCCTGTTGGGCGTTCGGCGGCGCCTTGCATGCATGTTTGAGAATTAAGCAAATAGTTCATTGCTGTGTTTGCGTCCCGTTCTCGATCTGTCCGAGCTTGGTCTTCTCGGAGAGAGAATCCCCAACCTTTTGGTCGCTATCTTCAAGAGAAGGAAAGGAGTCTTTTGAAGACGGGAATCAAGATTTGACGGAAAGCTGCTAATTAGATTAATGTCCAATTAATCTTACAGCACGGCGTCTTGGAAGAATGCAGTTTATCAAGTTGCAGAGGAGTCACTGTGGCATGATAGTAGTGTATCCAGATAAGCACAGTTCAATGAAGGTGTTGTGTCACTGTCTAAAAGAAATAACTGGATGAACTGAAATTCCATTCAGTTAAAGCGCAAAAAAAAATAGATCATTGATTTTGGAAGTAAAAAAAAAAAAAAAAAAGACTATTGATGTTAGTAAATAATAACTCTCTTTAAAAACTAAAGACCAATTCCCAAATCTTGGTGTGCTGTTCCAAACAGACTTCCAACAATCATATCAAATCAATCACTAAAACAGCCTTCTACCAGCTGAAGAACAAATCCAGAGTGAAGGCTTGCATGTGTCAAGCAGACCAGGAGAAGATCATCCAAGCTTTTATCTCAAGTGGACTTGACTATTGTAATGGTCATCTGACTGGACTCCCCCAAAAGAACATTAAACAGCAGCAGCTCATTCAGAACACTGCAGCTCGAGTTTTTACCAGATCAAAGAGATCAGAACATATTATTTCAATTCGAAAGTCTCTACACTGGCTCCCAGTCAGCTTTAGCATATAATTTAACGTTTTGCTACTGGTCAATAAATCACAAAATGGTTTAAGTTCTGAATACATCAAAGGCATGCTAAAGGATATAAACCCAGTAGCATACTGTAGAGTCCAAAGCCAACAGGGTGAAGCAAATTTTAGCTGCTATGCTGCAACCAAATGGAATAAGTTGCCACCAGAAGTAAAGTCAGCCCCAAGTATGAATCCTTTTACGTCGAGATTAAAAACTCTTCCTTTTTCTCAGGTTTATGATTGAGAATTTTAAAGCAATTCTTTCTTGCGCCATACGTTTTTTTTCTCTTTGTTTTGAAATGCTTAAACAGTTTTTTGTTTTTCTCTTTATTTTTAAATGCTTTTAATCATGTAAAGGACAGAGTTAGCTTATGCATGATATGCGTGATATAAATACATTTGCTCTCTTTTGGTTTGTCTGTGCTCAACAGGCCTGCTGGGATGGCAGTAATCTGTCTGGCTTTTGGCCAGTACATACTGGAACCTTTGTTTATGCCATGTGATGTTCCACCTATTGCCATCAAATTGGCAGCAGCCATTGGCCTCAGTAAGTACTTTATTCATTGTTACAGCACGAGAGGAGTTTTTAATTACAAGTCAACCAGCATCACGGGATTGATTGTCGTCCACTTTGGCTCTTCTGGTCATTACTACTGTCTCTAAACCATACAACATGGCTGGTCTCACTGGTGTCCTGTAAACCTTTCCTTTTACTTTAGCTTGTGCTCTGATGTTGCAGATCACCCATGACACTTTCCTCCATCTCCAACTCCATCCTGCTCTCACTCTATTCTTCACCTCTCCTACGTTGTACACTCCCCATTGCTCTGAACTGTTGATCCCAAGTACTCGAACTTTCTCTGTTTTTACTCCTTGTAACCTCACAGTTCCACCGGCCTCCCTTTCTTTCACTCACATACTCTGTCTTGCAACTGACCTTCATACCTCCACCACTTTAGGTTCTCTTCTGGCTGGCCCCTACTCTCAGACCACTATGTCATCTACAAACATCATAGTCCACAGAGACTTCTGTCTCATCTCATCTGTCATAACCATAATAAACAAGAAGGTGCTCTGAGCTAATTATTGATGAAGTCCCACCTCCACCTTGAAGTCTTCTGTCATTCCAGAAGCATACCTCACCACTTCCTTACTGTTCACGTACATGTCCTGGACTAGTCTAACATACTTCTCTGCCGTGCCAAATTTCCTCATACAGTACAACAGCTCCTCCATTAGCACCATTTTCTACACTTTTTTTTAGGCCTGTCCTGTTGGCTACGGCCATGCAGAATGGTGGATTTGTATGCCTTTTGTGCTGGAACAGTTTTGCTGTGCAGCAGGGGAGTTTGAAAGACCCCCTCTGCTAATTTAAAAAAAATATTTTCTGATGTTTATTGAAAATCCAGCAAGACAGAAAATGGTTTGAGGGGACAGACACAGAGGGACAAAATGGACAAGGAGAATAGGGGTGCGAACCACAGTAGACCAATAGTTAGACAGTCTAGACCACAAGTAACGTTACAAGACCACAAGTAACGTTACAAGAGTCTCTTAATATAACCTGTTATTATTAGTGGTCCCAGCACAAGCAGTCAAAGCCTATAGCATGTCTATAGAACTTAGCTAATTGTGAGATGAATATAACCTATTGTAATAGTTGTATAATATATCATTAATATCCTGTGGTGATTGAGTAAAGTACTCATTTGAATCTTGTCTAGTTGTAATTAGTGTTTTTTCTTTGTTACGTTGAAGTTGGTTTGCAAGAAATTTTCCTGATTTATTATTGTGCTCAAAATGAGTGTATCTTAGCTGTTTTAGTAGGAACTCTGTTCTTTTTACTAATACAGTGGGTATGGAAAGTATTCAGACCCCCTTAAAATTTTCACTCTTTGTTATCGTGCAGCCATTTTCTAAAATCATTTAAGTTCATTTTTTTCCCTCATTAATGTACACGCAGCACCCCATATTGACAGAAGAAAAACACAATTGTTTATTTTTTTGGGAGATAAAAAAGAAAACCTTAAATATCACACAGCCATAAGTATTCAGACCCTTTGCTGTGACAATCATATATTTAACTCAGGTGATGTCCATTTCTTCTGATCATCCTTGAGATGGTTCTACACCTTCATTGGAGTCCAGCTGTGTTTGATTATACTGATTGGACTTGATTAGGAAAGCCACACACCTGTCTATATAAGACCTTACAGCTCACAGTGCATGTCAGAGCAAATGAGAGTCATGAGGTCAAAGGAACTGCCTGAAGAGCTCAGAGACAGAATTGTGGTAAGGCGCAGATCTGGCCAAGTATACAAAAAAAGTTCTGCTGCACTTAAGGTTCCTAAGAGCACAGCGGGCTCCATAATCCTTAAATGGAAGAGATTTGGGACAACCAGAACCCTTCCTAGAGCTGGCCGTCTGGCCAAACTAAGCAATTGGGGGAGAAGAGCCTTGGTGAGAGAAGTAAAGAAGAACCCAAAGATCACTGTGGCTGAGTTCCAGAGATGCAGTCGGGAGATGGGAGAAAGTTATCGAAAGTCAACCATCACTGCAGCCCTCCACCAGTCGGGGCTTTATGGCAGAGTGGCCCGACGGTAGCCTCTCCTCAGTGCAAGACGCATGAAAGCCTGCATGGAGTTTGCTAAAAAACTCCTGAAGGGCTCCAAGATGGTGAGAAATAAGATTATCTGGTCTGATGAGACCAAGATAGAACTTTTTGGTCTTAATTCTAAGCGGTATTTGTGGAGAAAACCAGGCACTGCTCATCACCTGTCCAATACAGTCACGACAGTGAAGCATGGTGGTGGGGCAGAATCATGCTGTGGGGGCGTTTTTCAGCTGCAGGGACAGGACGACTGGTTGCAATCAAAGAAAAGATAAATACGGCCAAGTACAGGGATATCCTGGACCAAAACCTTCTCCAGAGTGCTCAGGACCTCAGAATGGGTCGAAGGTTCACCTTCCAACAAGACAATGACCCCATATAGTAGTGAGGACAGAGAACCTCCCACATCCCAAAAACATGCATGGTAGGTTAATTGACAACTCTAAATTGCCCGTAGGTGTGAATGTGAGTGCGAATGGTTGTTTGTTTGTATGTGCCCTGCGATTGGCTGGCAACCCAATGATAGCTGGGATGGGCTCCAGCACGCCCGTGACCCTAGTGAGGAGAAGCGGCTCAGAAAATGGATGGATGGATGGGTTCCACTTTCCTGTATGTCAACCCTGAGTTCCGAGAAGTAGCCTTCCTTGTTACTCTCCCAATTATTGACTCCCGCAACATCTATCACCTAAAAGACGTAAATAATGTTGGCATCTGGCAAAGCGACACTTACGTCCGAATCAGTACTCCCGCGGTAGTCGCCTATCATGATAGTAATCCTGATTTGTATCTGGGGCCAAATTTGCACATGTGCATCTTCACAAAAGACATCCATTACCTGTGTCCCAGTAAGCAATTCATCCGAGATGTAGCGGAGGGGATTTGGTGCCCATGAACGATGGGTTGCGGTGTCGAGCAGAAGTTACACCTCACTACCAGGTTACTACTACTCACGTGGAAATTGATGGGTCCAAATGGGTAGTCAATACACCAGCCCTAAGCACAACGCTAAGTTACGACCACCACGACACCACGACGAGACTCGCCCTGCCAAATCAAACCATGTGGCTCGACCTCCCCAAAGAGGCCATTTTGTATATTGAGGATGTCACCCTCTCCCACACACGCCAATCCTGACACCGACACCTATATACCCATATAAGTTGAATCTCGAAACTCCGTGGTCGTCTACCTCAACGGGGAGAGGGGCGGTAGCCCGAGACTGGGGTGCTGGGTGTCATCTTTAATGGTGTGTCCATTACAGCCATCATGAGTCAACGTTCAGTGATTTCCGTAACAAAATATAGATGTTTCGCAACATTTGCCAGCTCTGTGTTTTTACGAACATAGTGATTTCCAGCGAGTTGATTGCATAAAATTAACAACTTGAAATTCCATTCTATGGAAGTCCTGCTTTGGAAAGATTCACACACCTTATGCTGGTCTCGTGTTCGTCTGGAATTTTATGCGAGTCGACTCGAAACAGATAACTGGTGCCTGTCACCAGTCTCTTTTGGACGTGGCGGGTGAGCAAATGTTCACAGAACCACATAAACAAGCATGGAAATAGCACAAAAAGAGCATAGCTGCAGCGTGATTGTGAATCCACTCGAGTACTCTATAAGGCAGGACGCACCCCGATGCAAGATGATTGGCTGCTTCATCGCTGGACGAAAACGATGGGTGCTTTAGGAAATAAACTCTAGCTCTGCTCTGCTGCACTCGGGACCATTTGGAAACTCAAAACATTGTTTGATTGTGTGGAACACTCTCAAGATTAGAGTTAGGGTGTCAGATTGAATTTCCGAACACACCCAATGTGTCCTGCCTTGTCAACTGCTCGAGTGGGAGTCAACGCAAGGCCGGAAACATGCGCACCACCATCTTGGCTAGCATTAGTGCTACTGTACACTTCATCTCAACAGTAAATAAGGTTTTTCCAGAACTGAACAGGACACTTGCAGACCGAACTGAAACAGTCGAACTGAACCGTTGTGACGGTTTCCAAAAAAGTTTGATCCCTAATGTTAAACTTTACACCGCAGTTCCAGCCTTCTTTCTTTTACACAGGAGCCACCCTGCCTCTGATATGGCTCTGATACCACCTCAGAATTCCTGGGTCAGGAAAAAGCCAGCTTTCACTGGAAGTGTGAATGTGGCCACAGATAAAGTGCAATAAGTGATTTACAATTTTTTTACTTCACTTAAAGTATTTCAAATGTCTCAATGCATTTAAATTTTGCATGTAAATTTTCCTGAAGTTTTAAACAGTACATGAAACAGCCAAGATCAATACCAGTGAAGCTTGTTGTCAAATAATGTACCAAAACAGTGGCAGTTAAATCAATCATCTAACGATACTTTGAAAAGATTTGTGATTCACAGCTTCTTTTTGTGTGACATGACTCTCTCTATCTCTGTAGCCTCGGTAATGTACACAAATAGTATGAGTGTGAGGTGGACAGCACGGATTCAAATCTTCTTCACCCTCTGCAAGCTGGTGGCCATCAGCACCATCATAGTTCCTGGAGTATACCAGTTCTTCAAAGGTAGGACAAGTTTCATCTCATCCCTAACACTCTTATTATGAACATCTTGTCTAGTTGTAATTGTCTTTGTTACTACCAGACTAGATTGGCACAGGTTTTTTTTCCAACACCAGCATGGGGTTAACAACACTAGCTACTCAGATATCGTGATACATGTCGGCTCCAATGATACATGGATGAGGCAATCAGAGATTAGAAAAAGGACTATAGCCAGGATTTGTAATTTCACCATAAAGATGTGTCGGCATCGAGTAATTGTCTCTGGCACCTTGCCTCCGAGAGGCAACGATGAGCGGTTTAGCAGACTAAATCATGCCTAATTCAGACTACAGGATTTTAGCTATCGCAGGCGTTTCCTAGATCAGGCCCGACTTCTTGTGGTGTGACATAAACAACAACCAACGATTTGGCCCTATGTTAGCCCTACGACGCCAAAATGAAATGTCTAGCATTTTTGATTTTTGGAATATCTTCCGTGTAGTGTGACATATGAACGAAAACTCTCCCACAGCGCACCTTGACGTTGACCAATAGGGTTGCGTATTGTGACCGGCGCACTGTGTCCCGTGCATGCCGTTGTCATCATACTTGGTCGCCGTTGTCAACATTTTTTCACGCGGACAATCCAATGTTTACCGAAGGTTTAGAGCATGATTCAACAGAGTGTCAGCATGTTTACGTACAAACATTACAGCTAGCACTAGCTTGCTAGGCTACATAACGTTTTGTTGCCTGATTGCAAGCCTAATCATATTAAAAGTACGTGAATATACCTAAAGCAATCCTTGAATGCATCCCGAGCACCCTGTTACACCGCACATTTTGCTTTCTCTTTTTGTACTTTTATTCCCCCAGCATTGCCGCAGCAATCTATTGTTTGACAACAATTTGTTGTCGCCATGGTAATGGTTGCGGTCAAAGGTGACACGTTTTCTGGTCACGCATCTTCGACAATGTTTGAGTTGAGGAGATAAAGTTCAGTGATTGTCAGAGACGGGTACAGTGATACCAGAATACATGTTGTGCAGTGTTGCCACTGTCTGACTGTGATACGGCAAGATTTTATGGAAGTAGTCTGACATAGTGCAATTGTGAAAGACCAAATTTGTCTTGTAGTCTGATCCAGGCATTCACCGGTGGCTGGCTAGCTTCTGTAGCGCAGCTAGTACGACAACAGACAGTCAATTGACAGAGAACACTTTTGAGACATAAACACAATGAGAAAAACAGTCAGATTCGCGAGGTGGATGGACGGAAACGCCAATCTGTATCTTCTCTTGCGGAGTTTCACCTGGATGCCAGCTCGCTTCCCTCTGTGGCGTCGCCTCCGCCTCCTTGCGCCGTAGACCGCCGTCGCTGCTCCGGTGAGTAACTCGGGGAAAAAACTGAGCGGATTTGCGAAAGTTGGTGAAAGAAAGTCCGGAGTAGCCTCCTTGATGGTTAGCAAGTCTCCCCTTGTGTAAGTGAGTTGTGTAATGTCTCCAAAGACGAACGAAAAACACAAAAACAAAAACAATACTAGAAAGCGCGTAACCGAGCGTAATCTGTAAATATAAATAAATAGTGTGTGTCTGTGTAATCAGGTGGCCAGTGGTTGTGCTAAAGTTTTGGCTAATGCTATTACTAGCTTGGCTCACAGTTCAACAGGTATAAATAAGTACTGTAAATGGTGTAAATAAGTACTGTAAATGAATGGAAAATTCCAAGCCGGCTCCTTTCTTGCTCAGTTCCGGTACTGAGAACATGTCATGTCATACAGCTCAGAGTGCCCACAGACTGCAACAATCACCTCCTTCATTTTCCTCTACTCAACAACTGTACCAGACGCTGTGTGTGACGTAATGCATTCTTGATGCTGATTGGCTGTCACGACGCGAACGTGGCTTATAGATCAAACTCTCCCAGCTTTGAGAGAACTGGCGAAGGAGGTTAAACGGGTCATATGTGCCACCCGGCACAGATTTGCGTCTGTTCATGTGAACTGCATTGACGTTCTATGTAATCACGCCGCGTGGAACGGCTAAGACGAGTCAGGTGTGAATGCAGCATAAGGACACTACCATTACCCAAAGTGAGTCGGCAAAAAGCCTCTGGCATTATATTTGACTCAAGTCTCTTCTTTCAAAAGGAAATTAAGAATATTACCAAAACTGCATTTTTCCCTCCCCCATCTTCACAATATCGCTAAGATATGGCCCATCCTATCTACTAGTGACGCAGAGATCATAGTCTACGCATTTGTTATGTGTTGCTTCGACTATTGTAACGTGCTGCTTTCTGGTCTTTTCATGTATAGTACTAAAAGCCTGCAGTTAGTAGAAAATGCTGCAGCAAGTCTTTTGATGAGGATGAGAAAGTTTGATCATATTTCCCCCATTCTGGCCAGCTTGCATTGGCTCCTGGTCTACTTGAGATGCGATTTTAAGGTCTTGTTACTTCGTCATAAAATCTTACATGGGTTAGCACCCTCTTATCTCTGTGACTTAGTTGTACCGTATGTTCCATCCTGAAACATACACTCGCAAAACACTGGTCTTTTGGTGGCTCAGAGAACCAGAAAGAAGTCCGCAGGCTCTTGAGCATTTTCTGTTCAGGCTCCGGTATTCTGGAATGCCCTACTCGCGAATATTAGAGTCGCTATCTCAGTAGAAATGTTTAAATCTCGATTTAAGACTCATTTCTACTCTTTGGCATTTCATTAAAATACGTTTTACTGCCGCTTGTCTTATCTCCTCCCCCCTTGTCTCCTGCTTGGAGACAAGGCTAGGTGACTAGCAGAACCACCGAATGCATCTACCCTGCAGTGCCTTTTCTCTTTAAATGGACTCTTATGCCATCTTAATAAATATTATATAGCATCTCGTAATGAACATTGTACAGAACCAGACTATGTGATAAATGTTGCCCACTCGACATCCATTGCACCGGGTCATCCTGGAAGGGGGATCACTCCCTCATCTGCGGTCCCTTCTGAAGGTTTCTTTTTTCCACAAATGGGGTTTTGAATTTTTCGAATGTCGTCAGTCATTGCCAACTGTGGGCCTGTGAAGGTCTTTGGGACTGTTTTGTGATTAAGGGCTATACAAATAAACTTGACTTGACTGATATCAATATATATTCAAGAGATGACCACTTCACAACACTAATGTCATCGTTACTGGGCAGCTCCAGTCGATAAGCGGATGCGCAAAAGTGTTGGAAGTGCGGTTTTACAAATCTGATTGACTTGACAGAACACCGTCACCAGCTGTTGGAGGCTCGGAGCACAGAAGCAGTAAACTTAATCAAAACATGCAATATGATGTTTCACCTTCCCAGGGCGCTGGACTTACTACAGCCTCTGGAGTGCGGCTGAGGAAACACACTTGTCTTTACCAGAATGCGCGCTCGGCCAGATATGGGAGGGAATGCCCACACTTCAGAGTTACTCCACCCAGAGTGCCTAAATAACAGAATGGTATGGTATCAGTTTATTGTCAGTCCTCAATATACTTATGTGGAACATACAGAGGGCCGACTAAAAAAAAAACATAAACATGAGGACATAAAAAATACTGTACATTCATACATGCTCTTTGTTGTATGAAGCGGTTATAGATTAAAAAGGAGGTCTGGAGCCTCCATTCCCCAGTTGATCATAGATGTGATCACAGCGAACATGATGTCATTCCTGTTCGTTAAACATAAGCAACTGGAGTGTCCAATATCTCCATTCTCTACTCCCATCTAGCTCTACATCACTCATCTCTTCCGGGCCACTTTGCTGACGCTCCTTGCTCAACTCAGCTCATTCCCCTCCTTAGAAACCGACTTAACCACATGGGATAATACGCCCTTTAAATGGCTTCTTATGTGGGTGTAGTGGTTCCTATACTGAATGGCTGCTGCTTTGTGCTCTCAGGCATTTGAAAAGCACAAGCTTGTTCTCTACATGGTAATTGTTGAGAGGCACAAGAACACCATATATAGTGGGCGGCCTTCTGTAACCTCTCGTCAAAGCAGATAATTATAGTCCCAAGAGTCTGTTTTAGTTTTTTGTTTTTCTTTTCATGTTGTTTTGTGTGTGTGTGTGTGTGTATTTGTGTGCAGGGGAGACACACAACTTTAAGAAAGCCTTTCAACTGGACAACATGAAGGTGTCAACTTTACCTTTGGCTTTCTACTCTGGAATGTATGCATACGCTGGATGGTAGGTACGATAATAACATGCTGTTTTAACATGCACTTATTCACAGATGTGTGTGCTCCTCCCCCACACACACACATTCAGATAAATGCAACACACATAAGGTTTTGTTTTTTTTGCATCATATTGTATTTAACCAAACATACATACAGGTACATGGATGTAAAAGAAAAATATTGATTTAAATTGTAGACCATATCCCAACTCTGCATTTGTACCATAAGCGACATATACAGTGCCATGAAAAAGTATTGGCACCTATCACAAATATGTATTTTTATTTTAGTTGAAGACAGGTAACTCACTTCCTGCATTTTTATAGTGCTTAAACCTGATTGGTGTTTCTGCATTTAAGCAATCATGTGGTCACGCACCAGATGGCTGTGTTTAACCAATTGCCTCATTGGTGTGGTAATTTGACAGTCAGTGCCAGCAATTCAATCATATTTAAGTCCCAACTTTTACAAGGCGAGTGCATCCTAACTAAGCCTTGTTGCATGACCTGATGAAGCCTGCTTGGATGAAGGGGGAAACGTCTCCTAAGACAAACTTGACTCAATGCTCTGAGAATGAAATGACCTGGATGAATGAGAATATTCACAGGCACCATGTGTATTGTTTTGCAAAGAACGAGGCTGGCATTGTGCTTATAGTGGTGCAAATGTTGGCGTAATTGTTGGATAATTTTGATTTTAGTGTTTATGCAGTTGAAAAGAAACTGTAAGGCTGTGGGAAAGTAATGGCCCCCTAAACCTAATAACTGGTTGGGCCACCCTCAGCAGCAACAACTGAAATCAAGCGTTTTCTATAACTGGCAATGAGTCTTTCACATCTCTGCGGAGATATTTTGGCCCACTCTTTCTTGAATTGTTTGAATTCAGCAACAATTGAGAGTTTTCGAGCATGAAGGGCCTTTTTAATGTCATGCCACAGCATTTCAGTCGCATTCAAGTCCCAATTTTGACTAGGCCACTCCAAAACCTTAATTATTATGTTTTTAAGCAATTCATACATTGACTTGCTGGTGTGTTTTGGATCGTTATCCTGCTGCAGAACCCAAGTGTGCTTCAG
Organism: Phyllopteryx taeniolatus; assembly: GCF_024500385.1. Classification (NCBI taxonomy): domain Eukaryota; kingdom Metazoa; phylum Chordata; class Actinopteri; order Syngnathiformes; family Syngnathidae; genus Phyllopteryx; species Phyllopteryx taeniolatus. The sequence goes on from NC_084511.1 coordinate 1,935,197, forward strand.
CATGAGGTCACAAACTGATGGCCCAAAATTCTCCCTCAAAATTTTCTGGTAAAGACCAGAATTCCTTGTTCCTTCAATCACAGCAAGTCATCCAGGTCCTCAACTAAAAAAGCAGCCCTAGACCATCATACTACCACCACCATGTGTGGCTGTTCTTTTACTGATATATTGTGTTATAATTACTCCACATGTAATGAGACACACACCTACCAAAAAGTTAAACTTTCATCTCATTACTCCTTAGAATATTATCCCAAAAAGTCTTTTTGCAGTAACAAAAACCCAAGTCGGCACGGTGGCCGACTGGTTAGAGCGTCAGCCTCACAGTTCTGAGGACCCGGGTTCAATCCCCGGCCCCGCCTGTGTGGAGTTTGCATGTTCTCCCCGTGCCTGCGTGGGTTTTCTCCGGGCACTCCGGTTTCCTCCCACATCCCAAAAACATGCATTAATTGGAGACTCTAAAATTGCCCGTAGGTGTGACTGTGAGTGCGACTGGTTGTTTGTTCCTATGTGCCCTGCGATTGGCTGGCAACCAGTTCAGGGTGTACCCCGCCTCCTGCCCGATGACAGCTGGGATAGGCTCCAGCACGCCCGCGACCCTAGTGAGGAGAAGCGGCTCAGAAAATGGATGGATGGATGGAAAAACCCCAAAGTAGTCTGTTTTATCAACAACATGGTGTCTTCTTCTTCTTCCACCTCTTCTTTTCCTTTCGGCTTGTCCCGTTAGGGGTCGCCACAGTGTGTCATCCTTTTCCATGCAAGCCTATCTCCTGCATCATCCTCTCTCACATCAACTGCCCTCATGTCGTCCCTCACAACATCCATCAAACTTCTCTTTGGTCTTCCTCTAGCTCTCTTGCCTGGCAGCTTCATTCTTATCATCCTTCTACCAACATACTCAGTATCTCTCCTCTGGACGTGTCTAAAGCATTGAAGTCTGCTCTCTCTAACTTTGTCTCCAAAACATCTAACCTTGGCCGTCCCTCTGATGAGCTCATTTCTAATCCTATCCATCATGGCTGGCCTCACCACTGTCTTATAAACTTTGCCCTTCATCCTATCAGAAACTCCCGATAGTCACATAACACACCTGACACCTTTCTCCATCCATTCCAACCAACTCCTTTCTTCACTTCCTCAGCACACTCACCATTGCTCTGGACTATTGGTTCCAAGTATTTGTAGTCCTCCACCCTCGCTATCTCTTCTCCCTGTAGCCTCACTCTTCCCCCTCTACCTCTCTCATTGATGCACATATGTTCTTTCTTACTTCGGCAAATCTTCATTCCTCTTCTTTCCAGTGCTTGCCTCCAGCTTTCTAACTGTTCCCTCACCCCACTTTCACTACATATTACAATCTGCAAATCTTCTGCAAATATCATGGTCCACGGGGATTCCAGTTTAACCTCATCTGTCAGCCTCTCCATCACCACTGCAAACAGGAAGGGGCTCAGGGCTGATGCCTGATGCAGTCCCACCTCCACCATAAAGTCCTCTGTCACACCTAGAGCACACCTCACCACTGTTATGCTGCCCTCATACATATCCTGTACTATTCTAACATACTTCTCTGCCACTACAGACTTCTGCATGCAATTCTCTGTCATATGCTTTCTCTAGATCTACAAAACACAATGGAGCTCCTTCTAACCTAACCTGTACTTCTCCATCAACACCCTCAAGGCATATAATGCATCTGTGGTACTCATTCTAGGCATGAAACTATACTGTTGCTCGCAAATACTCACTTCTGAGTCTAGGCTTCACTACCCCTTCCCGTAACTTAATTGTGTGGCTAATCAACTTTATTTCTCTCTGGTTCCCACAGCTCTGCACATCACCCTTGTTCAAAAATGTGCACCACCATTTTTCATCATCATTAGTGCCTTTCTAAATTCCCCCTTACTAATCATTGCTACTTCCTGGTCCACCACACATGCCTCTTCTACTCTTCCTTCTCTCTCATTTGACTCATTCATCAACTCCTCAAAGTATTCTTTCCATCTATCCAGCACACTACTGGCACCTGTCAACACATTTCCATCTCTATACTTAATCAGCCTAACCATCCTTCCCATCTCTATCCCGCTGTCTGGCCAACCTGTATATATCTTTTTCTACTTCTTTAGTGTCCAGTCTGCCATACATATCATCATATGCCTCTTGTTTGGCCTTTGCCACCTCTACCTTTGCCCTACTTCTGTCATGAACGGAACAGAGGATAGGACCCAAAAATGCACGACTCGAAAACAAATGGACAGTTTCCAAAAAGAGAGGTTTAATAGACGGGCATAGGTCGGTACACAGGCAGGCAATCCAAGAAAGGCAACAGTATCCAAAAACATGAGGCAAAGAGGCAAGGTCGATAATCGGAACAGGGTCAAGTCTTACTGTGAGTCTGTGACATGGAAACAAGGAATGCTGGAATGCGACGACAAGGTACAACGAACTGGCAATGAGAGGGAATGAGACACGAGGTTAAATACAAGGGGTAATTAGGTTGAACGAGGCACAGGTGGTGAAGATGCTCACAGGAGCAGGTGTGTGAGAAACAGGAGGGAGGACAAAATCCGGAACACACACACATGACAAAAGCGGAAATGAAACATGACCTAGGCAAAATAGTCTTAGGGTCGGACAAAGAATTCTCTTCGGAGAAAATACGTGACAAAGCATATGGCTTACCATTTTTAGAACCAGGTCGGTAGGATAACGTGAAATTAAATCTAGTGAAGAACAGAGCCCATCTAGCCTGCCTCGCATTTAATCTTTTAGCAGTCTTAATATACTCAAGGTTCTTGTGATCTGTCCATACTAAAAACGGAGTCTGTGCCCCCTCTAGCCAGTGCCTCCACTCCATCAAAGCCACCTTGACTGCCAACAGTTCACGGTCACCAATGTCATAATTTTTCTCAGCTGGGGTCAGTTTTTTGGAGAGAAAAGCACAAGGATGTAATTTATCATCCTTGAGAGATTTCTGGGAGAGCACTGCTCCTATTCCAGCATCAGACGCATCGACTTCTACCACAAACTGCTGTTTGAGATCTGGCAAAGTAAGGATGGGAGCGGAGGTAAAGCTCGACTTAAGTTTCGGAAAAGCTGCCTGACAAAGCGGGTTCCATACAAAAGGTTTGTGTGGCGAGGTAAGATCATGCAAAGGAGAGGCTATAGAACTGAAATTTCTGATGAATTTTCTGTAGAAGTTTGCGAACCCTAAGAACCTTTGTTGAGACACGAGGTTAAATACAAGGGGTAATTAGGTTGAACGAGGCACAGGTGGTGAAGATGCTCACAGGAGCAGGTGTGTGAGAAACAGGGGGGAGGACAAAATCCGGAACACACACACATGACAACTTCGCATCTCCATGTATTCCTTTCTCCTCTCCTCAGTCCTCTCAGTGTCCCACTTCTTCTTCCATGTGGAAGAAAGCATTCACTAGAGCAATTTCCATTCTTTTTGCAAAGTGTACCACCATCTGTCCCTCCAAGTTCCTTTCCTGGATGCCAAACCTACCCATCACTACTTCATCGCCCCTGTTTCCTTCACCAACATGTCCCTTACTGTCTGCACCAATCATATCTCTCTGTGTCTGGGATGCTTAGAAGAACTTAATCTAGCTCCTTCCAGAATTTCTCTTTCACCTCTAGGTCACATCCTACCTGTGGGACATAGCCACTAATCACATTATACATAACACCCTCAATTTCCAGTTTCAGCCCCATCACTCGATCTGATACTCTTTTCACCTCCAAGACATTCTAAACTAACTCTTCCTTTAAAATAATGCCGACAACATTTCTCTTCCCATCTACACCATGGTAAAATAATTTAAACCCAGCTTCTAAATGTATAGCCTTATTGCCTTTCCACCTGCTCTCCTGGTCACACAATATATCATCATCATCATGTCAACCAACTCCTGAGCTTTTCCTGTGATAGGCCCAAATCCAATTCCCCACATTCAGTTCTAGGCTCTGAGCTTTCCTCTTCTCTTTCTGCGTAAGAACTCGCTTTCCACCTCTCCTGACCCACCACAGCTTAATTTCCACGGGCGCCCTGTAGGTAAACGCCGCCGGTGGCGGACATTGTTCACCCGGGCCACGACCGATCTGGTATGGAAGATATGGTGTGTGAAATCTAAAAAGAAACCATGGAGATCACTAATGAGCACCCAATGTGAAATCTGTCATTATACACACAGGGAACCTGGATGTTGTCAAGCAGCAATAAGAGGTACTGAAACGAGATTTCATTGATCTCCTAACTAAAGTGCAATATTTGGATGCTGAGTTTTTCACAAATGGACCTCACCCAATGGCACAATCTGGAGAGGAACATTTCAGCAGGCTTTTACAGCTAAATAAGTGTGCACTCTGCTACCCGTAAGCTTCACTGACAATTTCTGCATTTTTTGGGGAGTACAGGCATCTTCACAAGGCAGAGGGTTTCTGTCTCAATAAACAAGGGGTTAAGTTATTGGGTGCCAGCATTTTTGACTGTGTACGTCATTCAGCGGCATGAAAAGAAAACATTGGCTTTGTTGACGCAGCTGAAGGACAAAAGATGCAGAAGGAGTCTCCAGGTGTGCATAAACAATCAGAGGAACAAGAGAGAAGATGACAAGAGGCACAGATGGCATCACCAGCAAAGAGCATTAAACAGCTGCAGCTCATTCAGCTCGGATCCTGACCAGAACAAAGAGGTCAAAACATATTACTCCAAATCTAAAGTCTCTACACAGGCTCCCTGTCGTATTTAGAATAGATTTTAAAGTTCTGCTACTGGTCTATAAATCATTAAATGGTTTAGGTCCTTAATACAAGAAATAAATCGTAATGGGATATAAACCCAGTAGGGCTCTGAGATCTACAGACTCAAGTCAAATAGTGGAGCACCGGAGTCCAAAGCAAACGGTGAAGCGGCATTTAGTTATTATGCTGCACACGAATGGAATAGGTTGCCAGCAGAAGTGATGTCAGCCCCAAGTGTGAATGTTTTTAAGTCCAGGTTAAAAAATTCTTGTTTTCTCATGCTTTTAGAGCATTTCCAGTTTTAAATGATCTTTCTTGCACTGTACGCTGTTTTTATTGTTTTTAAGCAGTTTTTGTTTGTTTGTATTTCTTTGTTTTTAAATGCTTTTAACCATGTAAGGCACATTGTGTATGAAAAAATTAAATATAAATAAATTTTCTTTGCTTTGCTTTGCTTTACTGTGTGGGTTAGAAGAAGTGACGTCATCGGACAGTGCCGTAGTACTGACGGCTCGCCAGACCTAGCACAAGTTTTGCAGCCCAGTTAACTTTTACGTCCAAGCTGTTTTTGTTGCAACGTGTTGCTAACGGAAATGGCTAAGACGGCCACTGGCTAGCTCATACCTTCAAAGAACTAGCTAGCACCTTCAAAGAACCTGCACATCTGTCTTTTGGGGACAATTCTGAGAAACGGACAACTGCCGAGAGTCTCATAATGCTGCTGTTTCTCGCCACAAAAGGAAGATGTGTAAGCAGACGGGTTTGTCTCGCTGGCACAGCAGGTGATTGAACGATTGCAACAACAGGAACCTTTGACAGCACTACTTCGACAGCAGAAAAACTTCCAAATCTTTGTCACAATAATCATGGACTCAACAACAATAACAAAAAAACAGACTTGATGCACTTTCAGTGGAGATACAGAAGGTAAAAGCAAGCTTACTTTCTGTCTATCTAACAGTCACTATTCTGAAAGTCCACTTGATAAGTTTGCAATTTAGCAACAAGGGAAGGAAAACATGCAAATAAGAACTTTTTTTGTAAGAAACATATAAACACACTGCACTACTACAGCATGTGTAGTGCATGTGCTGATGCAGTCAACATGGGACTGCATTTCATCCTAGAGCACCTCGACAGTGCAGGGACCTATGCGAGGATCCTGTTCGTGGACTTCAGCTCAGCGTTCAACACCATCATCCCTGAACTCCTTTCATCCAAGCTTCTCCAGCTCAGCGTCTCACCTGCCGTCTGCCAGTGGATTTACAGCTTTCTGACGGGCAGGACAAAGCAGGTGAGGCTGGGAGAGGCCACCTCATCCACACGCAGGATCAGCACTGGGGCGCCCCAAGGTTGTGTCCTCTCTCCGCTGCTCTTCTCTCTCTACATGAACAACTGCACATCAACGCACCCGGCTGTCAAACTCCTGAAGTTTGCAGATGACGCCACTGTCATCAGCCTCATCAAAGACGGTGACGGGTCTGCATATCGACAGGAAGTGGAGCGGCTGGAGCTGTGGTGCGGCCGACACAACCTGGAGCTGAACACGCTCAAGACCGTAGAGATGATCGTGGACTTCAGGAGGCATCCTTCGCCACAGCTGCCCCTCACGGTGTCCAGCTGGCTTGTGTCAACCGTCAAGACCTTCAAGTTCCTCGGAATTAAAGTCTCTCAGGACCTGAAGTGGGTGATCAACATCAACTCCATCCTCAAAAAGGCCCAGCAGAGGATGTACTTCCTGCGTTTTATACTTTTATACTATTTTTACTATTTATACTATTATTTCCAGTCTGTCCTTGAATTTCTTTCGTTTGTGGTATTGCTTTTTTTTTTTTTTTAGATCTTTTGGCCAACTTCATTTATTCAAATAGGTTCTATTAAAGTGATTTCTTGATTTAAACAGTTCTGGAGGGTTGGTTGTGGTTAGTGAAAATGAACAAATGATTAGCCACAGTTACAGTAATTCATGATTTAACAAGGGGGGCATTACTTTTTCACAGAGGGCCAGGTAGCTTTGTATAGTTGTTTTTCCTTAATTAAAATCACAATTTTATGCTTTCTTGGGTTATAGTTGTCTGATATTTACATTTCTTTGATGAATGAAGTGGTGAAACTATGCAAAAATATCAGAATTTGAGAATGGGGCTGAGATATTGACATCATCATATTTACATCCTGTCACCTCATTCGGTAGGGGGCAGGGCCTGCCCTTCCTCAGTGTGTCGACACAGCAACCCCGTACACTAGTTGACTGACATGCATGTGATGTAGTGTTTATTCACTAATAGGTTCTACAGACACGCTATCGGCTTGAATTGCTCATGCTGGGACAACTGACAATAGCACAGGTTTATTAACATATCAACTCACAGGCTCTTATAGGTGTTTAGCCACTATAAAAGCATGCCACCGCACCACTTATCAGTAGCACTGCCTTGGTCATCTCCCATCTCCCTTTTCTCTCCTCTCCCATCTTGTCCTAAAGGTCAGCTGTTGCATGTCCTGCCCCCCTATTCTCCATCTCCGTTCTGCCGCTCTGTCTATACCATAAAACCCTTTTCTGTCCGGCTGCAATTTGTTTGTTTGTTGAATTTTTTTTACAATTTTACTTTATATGTCATCTTGCAGATACTGTACATTGTTAATCTGGGGGTCATGTGTTTTCCAGGTTCTACCTAAATTTTGTTACAGAGGAAATTGATAATCCTGAAAGGTGAGTTTTACGTATCCCTTTTTAAATGTACAGACCCCTTCCAAAAAATTTGAATATCATGGAAAAGTTTATTTATTTCCATAATTCCATTCAAAAAGTTAAACTTTCATAGATTATTGATTCAGGGCCCACAATTTAAACAATTTCAAGTATTTATTTGTTTATTTTTACATAATTTGGGCTTCCAGATCATGAAACCCATAAAATCGGCAATTCAAAAAAATAGAATTCTGTGAAGAAATCAGCCCAAGTTTTGCAGGCCATAAATGTTTTAAATTGAGTGTCACACACTAATCATTTACTAAACTTGAAGCACCTGCACAGGTTGCCCCAGGTGTCATTAAATTGCTTCAATTTGGTGTAATTGTCTAAGTAGGGTTCAATATTGGGAAGACTGCAGACTTGACAACTGGCCAGAGGACCATCATTGATACCCTCCATAGGATGGGTAAGCCACAAAAGTACATAGGTAAAGAGGCTGGCTGTTCAAAGAGTGCTGCGTCCAAGCATATCAATGGAAAGTCAAGTGGAAGTACAAAATTTGGCAGGAGAAGATGCACCAGCAAAAAAGATGACCATGGGCTTCAGCGGATAATCAAACAGCGAAGACTTAAGAGTCTAGCAGAGATCCAGAAAGAGTGGAATGAGGCGGGCGTCACAGCTTCAAAACCCACCACATTCGGACACATCTGGGAGATGGGCTACAACTGTTGGGCTCGTTGGGTCAAGCCACTTCTGAGCCTGAGCCAACGTAGGAAGCGTCTCAACTCGGCCAAGGAGAAGAACGACTGGACTGTTGGCCAGTGGGCCAAGGTCCTCTTTTACGATAACAGTGAAGTGTGCCTTTCATATGGGAATCAAGGTCCTAGGGTTTGGAGGAAGACGGTTGAAGAAAATAACCCAAGCTGCTTGAGGTCCAGTGTGACATATCCACAGTCAGTCATGATTTGGGGTGCAATGTCCAGTGCAGGTGTTGGTAAACTTTGCTTTCTAAAATCCAAGGTCACCGCAACAGTCTACCAGAATGTTTTAGAGGACTTCATGATTCCTTCTACTGAGGATCTGTATGGAGATCTAGATTTCATCTCCCATCAGGACCTGGCCCCTGCCAATACTGCCAGAAGCACCAAAACCTGTTTTGAGGCCCATGTCTTCACAGTACTTGACTGGCCAGCCAACTCACCAGCTCTAAACCCCTTTGAGAATCTATGGAGTATTATCAAGAGGAAAATGAGGGACACCAAACCCAAAAACAAAGAAGAACTGACAGCAAGCATCAAGGAAATCTGGGCTTCTATAACTCTTAGACAATGCCACAGACTGATTGCCTCACTACCACGGCGCATCGAGGCAGTGATTAAAGCAAAGGGATTCCATCCATCCATCCATTATCTAGCACTTATCTGAGGTCGGGTTGCGGGGGCAGTGGCTTCATTAGGGACGCCCAGACTGCCCTCTCCCCAGCCACTACATCAAGCTTGTCGGGGAGAAGGGGATCCCGTGGTGTTCCCAGGCCAGCCGGGAGACATACACTTTCCAGCGTGTCATGGGTCGTCCTCACCGAGGAGGCGTCCAGGAGGCATCCTAATCAGATGCGCGAGCCACCTCATCTGGCTCCTCTTAATGCGGAGGAGCAGGGGCTCTACTGTGAGCCCCTCCTGGATGACCGAGCTTCTCACCCTATCTCTAAGGGAGAGCCCGGACACCCTGCGGAGGAAACTCATTTAGGCCACTTGTATCCGTGATCTTGTTCTTTCGGTCACGACCCACAGCTTGTGACCATAGGTGAGGGTAAAAACATAGATCGACCGGTAAATTGAGTGCATCGCCTTTCGGCTTAGCTCCTTCTAGACCACAACGGACCGATACAAGGTCCGCATCACTGCAGACGCTGCACCGATCTGCCTGTCAATCTCCGGTTCCATTCTACACACACTCATGAACAAGACCCCAAGATACTTGAACTCCTCCACTTGGGGCAGGATCTCCTCCCCGACCTGGATAGGGCACTCCACCCTTTTCCGACGGAGGACCATGGTTTCAGACTTGGAGGTGCTGATTTTCATCCCAGCCGCTTCACACTCGACTGCGAACCGCTCCAGTGAGAGTTGGAGATCACGGATTGATGAACCCAACAGAACCACACCATCTGCAAAAAACAGAGATGCAATACTGAGGCCACCAAACCAGACCACCTCTACGTTCCAAAGAGGACCAGTCTGGAAGGGTAGGAGTCCGGTTTGTCGGTGGGCCGCAGGATGTGAGCGCTGGTTTGCAGGGAGCAAGGGCAGACAGCAGACTGGGGACAAAGACCAAGAATGGGTTAGATATAAAATTACGAGGTCTTCAGGAAGCAAAAGGACTCAGGGTGCTGAAACAGCAGCCCTGACACAAATAAATACTTGCTCTGATTCTATAATCTATAAAAGTTTAACTATTTGAATGGAATTATGGAAATAAATACACGTTGCCAGGAGCACAAACATGTGTCATTGGCAACATGTCACGGTTGTATCAAACGGTTTTGGACTGGACCCAAAAGCAGACGGAGGCGGGGGAAGCAGTTAGTTTATTTGGGAAAGGCGCAAGGTCAGGAATTTCAAGGCGTGATGGTGGTCCGTAGGAGCCGGGGCACAGATCATGACACAAAATCAATGACTAAATGGCATGACTGTAACCTAAATTTCTGCTGGGTTCAAGAGAAGAAAATATGATGACTATAATATTTTTTTTGTACACTTCTTCAATATATACATTGACATAAAACCAGCAACAGCACGACAAAAAAGCTTCTTCTAATAAGTTACATGACACTTACCAAATTAATTCTGGTAAGATACTGATATAACCTTTTGTACATGAGTATAACAGCAAATTCTTATGTTCCAGGACAGTGCCCCTGGCTATCTGTAGCTCCATGGCAATTGTGACAACCTGCTATGTGCTGGTTAATGTGGCATACTACACAGTGATGTCAGTTGAGGAGCTCCTGGCCTCAGACGCAGTGGCTGTGGTAAACATTTAAAACACAAGTTAAAATCCATTCCGTACAATTGCATTTAATTTCATAGGTACTTTGTAGTACCCAACTCCTGAAAACAATTACATTAATAAAATAGATGCATTATTTACTGGAAATTGTAAACATAATTCACAGTGTTAAAATAATTCCACGATCCGCTCCATCTGGATCCACACTAATATTAAATAGGCTCATCCTTGGCCCTTGTGTTTCTCCATACATTTTTGTGGAAAACAGTTAATTATTCTTGTTCACTAACAAACAAACAAACAGTGATTAAGGTTCTACTAAGATGATTCAAACCGTGGTGGCCTTGGCCGGAACTTCCCCTACCTCACCTGTCCCCTGTTAGCCACTCCACTGTGAACACTTGGGCTTTGGCCTGTTCAGATCTGCCATTACATTATATGGCAGAGGTACAGCGGAACCACCAGAGTGTCCCATAATTTGAAGTTTAACCAATATTAAAAGTCTTAACAGTCCAACAGTGAACATGCGTGATGTCTGTGACTCTTCAGCAAAATGACTTTACTTAACAACTTACAGCTATAGTAAAAGCACATTCTGTATATAAATCAATGGATAATGCCTGGCAGGAAATATTGTAACGGTCTACAATGTACTGTATGTAAAACGATGTAATTCTAGTTTCTATCACACTCACACATGTTCATTAAGAAAATGCGTCTAACCATGCTTTGACTTATCACACAACACCTTACTCCCTAAATTTCAATATGGTTTCCTTATTTGCAGACATTTTCAAAGAAGTTGATGGGGAATTTTTCGTTAGCGGTGCCCATATTTGTGGCCATGTCGTGCTATGGCTCCATGAATGGCTCCCTCTTGGTCCTGTCAAGGTACAGTTTCTTCTTATTTGGACAGCATTGTTGCTTCTGTGCAGCATAGTATCAACTGATTAAAAAAAGTTTACAAACCTCTGTAAATTACACTTTTTGTGATGTAAAAATTAAAAATTTCAGAACTTTACACAGTCAGTGTGAACAAATTATCTTACAAATAGGGTTGCCACCTGTCCCGTAAAATACGGAAGCGTCCCGTATTTGGCCATTAAATGTCACGTACAGCTTTGTTCTGTATATTCATTTATGTCCAATACAAATGTTTGTCACACTCACACACTAAATTTGACAATAATGAGCAAAATAAAACACAGAAAATACTCAGGGCAGCAAAATTGTCTTGGCTGGAAACACAGGATCCCCGCTCCGGTCTTGTGTGTATCTGGCAGCTGCTGTCACTGTTGCCGGTGGCGTTTCTGGGTGTTGTTGAACTTGTTTCCTGACAAACTCAATCTTTGGCATTTGAAAGTTCGGATCCATCTTGGCCTTCTGTCTGGTAACTGCCAGGGATGGCGGGCCCGGGACCCATCTTTGCTGTTCCATGGCAAGAGGTGACATGCTCCCAGCAGGAGTGGGCTGTGGAGGCAGGGAGTAGGGGGGAGCAGCACCGGTAATTCTTTTCCACTCTTCCCACCTCCCATTTTCCAATACCCGTGAGAAGCGCTTCTTTTTTTCCCCACAATATTCGAACGTCTTCGAAATTGTTGAGGACCTAAACCCTAATCTCTGGACTTCAACCGGGAGAGCTTTAACCTAGACTTTAATTAGACTCTAACCTAGACTTTAACTAGACTCTTTAACCTAGACTTTAGCTAGACCCTACCAATGGAATGTGGGGTGAGAAATTACCAATACCACTTAATCTTTATGGTAATTCTGTTCTGGTCCGGGCGGCACGGTGGCCGACTGGTTAGAGCGTCAGCCTCACAGTTCTGAGGTGCGGGGTTCAATCCCTGTCCCCGCCTGTGTGGAGTTTGCATGTTCTCCAAGTGCCTGCGTGGGTTTTCTCCGGGCACTCCGGTTTTCTCCCACATCCCAAAAACATGCATTAATTGGAGACTCGAAATTGCCCGTCGGCATGACTGTGAGAGCGAATGGTTGTTTGTTTCTATGTGCCCTGCGATTGGCTGGCAACCAGTTCAGGGTTTACCCCGCCTCCTGCCCGATGACAGCTGGGATAGGCTCCAGCACCCACGCGACCCTAGTGAGGAGAAGCGGCTCAGAAAATGGATGGATGGATGTTCTGGTCCGTTTGGAATCGCGAGGTGATGGCCAATCCAGGAGGGCAGCCGGGCACTCCCCTGTCCTAATGCTTGGGTAAGGGCAGGACCAATGTGCTTGTCCCGGATGATCAGTCACTGGTCCGGAGAGCCTCTGGATTGTCATCAATCCTGGAATCCCACTTCTGACACCAACTGTTTTTGGCAAATCTTTTTCTGACAGAATAAGTAAGGAAGCAATCTTGTCTTTGTGGGTTTTTATTACAAAAAACAAAGCAAAGTCTTTGCAAAGGGAGGAAAAGGTACAAGTCTTGTGACTCCTTACTGAAGCCCAGACAAAAAAAAACCTTTGTTATATCGAAGTGAGAGAAAGCAAAACAATTATCTTTGACCAGCTACACTCAATTTATCTTTATCAAAAACCAGCTAGTAGTCACAAGATAGCTGGGAACAATTAGTACGCACAGTATGGCCGAAAAAGAGCTAGTAGTCACAATGTAAGAGATTTTGCACTTATAGTGGTGATCGATGGTGGGGAACCCAGTTCGTCCGACCTCTGGCTCACTCCCTCAGCCGCATAGACAGAACGATGCTTAACTGGTAATATACAGAAACACCACAACTTGCACCCAACACTCGCTCCTTTGTGCAATGAAGACGCGCTTGGCACTGATAACACTGCTTTGCTTAAGCTAGTTATTTAATTGACAGTCATCACCAGACATTCATTTACACAGTTATGGAGTTAATGTATGCAACTATGAAATATAACTGATAGATCCCTTTGAATTTGAATTAGAATATATTGACAGAATTAGCATTATATCTGGATCTCTCAGCGCTGTTGGTTATTTTTATGTTCTTTTGTTTTGTTGTTGTTTGTTTTCTTGTCATGAAAACAAAAGACGAGGGATAACAAAGATAACAACAACCATTAACAACAACCATGACTAATGCAGATGGGAATATTGAACTACCTGAATTATTGAGAATAATGATTTGTAATTGTCTGAGGATCTATTCCCCGCGTTAGATGTTGTAGATGTTTGGTCGGGGACCTAAGGTGTAGCAGTTTAGAACTGCTGGAACAAATCTACAGTAGGCCAGGGATGGTGTTACTAAGGGAAGGTGATCGAGGAATCACCTGGAATGGAGGATAGTTATTTGTAATTTTTCAATGTTTCGAGAAACTATCCCGCTGGTCGACATTCGGTCTGGGAAAAAGAATTGAAATGCATTCATTGATGATTGAAAATTTTAAATAAAATACAAAAATATGTAAAATAAATAAATGATGAACACAGTTGTGAAAAGCAAAATATTAACTATTTACTGTGAGGGGCGAGATGATCAGTTTTGTGAAAATGCGCAATTCGCAGCACTGAGTTCAAAACCACAACTTGTTTGCACTCAGTGTTAACAGTTTTGTTTGAAACAATGTTTGTTTCAAATGCTGTCAAATGATCAAAGCAAATGTATTTATATAGCACCTTTTCTACATTAAAAATGGAACACCAAGTGCTTTACAACAATTAAAATGATGAGAGAAACTTTAAAGTTATTTGCAACTGAAAGGATAAGACGATCTAACTGACAAGACGTGTTCAAACTTTTGGACGAAAAAGACTTGGTGTGAGTGACTGTCTGCTGATTACTGATGTGTTGGTCTGTGTATATACAGGAATGTGTGTGGTAATTGGAAGATGAATGCTGGAATTTTGGCCAAGTGTTTGATGAAAGTGCATTGTTTGACTGATTACAATAGCTGTTGTTCTCTTTGGATACTGTATGTATCTGTGTGCGTGTTATTACTCATGTAATATGCTGTGAGCAGTCGTTGCAGGGGAAAGTTGTTGGAAAATGTTTATTTACATTATTGTTTTTGGAGTGGTTTGTATTTGTTTTTTGTTGGTTTTGTTTTGTTGGTTTTGTTTTTGGTTTTGCCTTGTTTTGTGCTCCGTACAAAGCTAGTGGATTATTTTATTTTTGTGCTTAGCAGCACAAGTCGCATCACATGTATTATTATTATGTTTGACACATAATTGATTACCACAAAATCTGAATTTATAGATTCACTTAGAGACAATTCCACAGGCTGCAAACAGAGCACCAATATTAGCATTATTATAGTGATACATATGATTGGTTCAGGAGTTCGTCTAGGACCCTAAGCACCAGCGTCTTTACAGGGCCATTCAGGCGGACAGCCATTGTGCCGAACCCAATGGTAATGCAGGGGCCAGGCAATTCAGTAATTATGCATACTTTGGAGAAAAAAAATTAGCATACTTTGGACAAAAAAAATTGCTGAGGTAGACTTTATCCAACGGAAGAAAGCTTTGGTAGTGCTGGGGTCCTTCGATTGCCAGACTACTCAAAACCCTTCACTCCTCATGTTGACACAGACACGGGCTTTGGGGGGAAAGGTACCAAGCTTGACCTTTTATTCCACCCAAAATGTTATAATGTGCTTAGAGCACTTTTTATGTGCAGTATTTACATTTAATAATTTTTTGATTATCAGTCTCAAAGATGATGATAATATACCAAAATATTATGTTGGTATAATGCTGATAATGGATCATAGTTTTGACCATATTGACGCTATAATGATAACGTATATAATGAAATAATGATCAATGCGCTTACAAAATACTGTCGAGATATGATAGACATGTTAAAGTAAGAATTGAAGTAAGTGATAGTAGCACAAGTGACCGAAATTATTTTCAGAATTTTCTTCCAATTCTTGGAATGCTTTCCTCGAACAACGGCTTTCTGACAGGTTACAATTTGACCTCAGAACACATGGTACCTAGCGCCCGCAAAAATGCTTTGAAGTCAATTAAACTCAAGTATATATGAGGATGCGTGTGTGCCCTATTCACACGTCACACTGCAAGACGGTCCCAACTCCTCCTCTCCCTTCACCTTCTACATCGGATTCAGCCTGATAAGGCTAAATAATCACCTCTATGAAAGAGGATTCACTGTTTGCATACACTTTTAGCTACAATCAGTGCTAGTAACTGTTTGCACGTCGATAGATCATAGAGGAGCAGAAGATAGGTCATAAAAGCCGAGCAACGACCAATCATCTGTTGTCTGAACTGACGAGCGCGCGCACACACGCACACACACACGCGCTTGCGTAACTCGGCAGAAGAACAGAAGAAAGACGATGACGTCCCCAGTAAACTGCAAGGGTTTGAAGCCCTTCCTTGGTGGTTTGACATTATTTGCCATAATTATTATGATTAAAATGTGTATTGATGCTCCCACTTTGACAGTTGACACAATTTTGAACCTCACAAAACGTGACGCTTCTGACGAGCTACTGTGGTTTCATGAACTAGCCACCACCTCTACTAATTTCACTTCCTGTGGTATGAATGTTTGGTTTTTCGACACCCTTCATGCAGCACGCTCTCAAAACCATTTCACAGGCTCTGAACCAAACCATACATGCAGAAACTCCCTTATGACAACTATGTGACCACAAGATTACATTTGTTGTAAATTGACTGACAATTCGAGAGGGATGGGGGCCCTTTATTTGGTCCAGTTCACATTCGTCCAGGAGTGAAATTCCACTGCGTCGCAATGAATGACACCCTAGGGTGGCTGTATGGCTTTATACTTATGATCTGTGTTGCGTTTCTTGTACTATATTTCATGTCCTGTTGTCTGGTCCCTTTGGTGAAATCTTTAGTTGGGACTGAATTTGCACACTATTCACAGGTGACTTCTGATGACCCACTGACAACGTCCCCCGCTACTGACCGGCATTTTCCTGACCTTTCCTCTCAATGACACATATTCCTCAGTCTAACTTCATTGCATGACTGACTTACAAACCCGCTTATGAAGGATTAGGGGTTAGGGCGTTAGGGGTTAGGTTATAACCACTGTTATACTGTGATATTGTTTTGATTGCTCCATGCTATTTTAGCATTTTTTGGTTACTTATTTTGGTTACTTAGTGATAAGTAATCCATCCATCCATTTTCTGAGCCGCTTCTCCTCACTAGGGTCCCGGGCGTGCTGGAGCCTATCCCAGCTGTCATTGGGCAGGAGGCGGGGTACACCCTGAACTGGTTGCCAGCCAATCGCAGGGCACATAGAAACAAACAACCATTCGCACTCACAGTCATGCCTACGGGCAATTTAGAGTCTCCAATTAATGCATGTTTTTGGGATGTGGGAGGAAACCGGAGTGCCCGGAGAAAACCCACACGGGCACGGGGAGAACATGCAAACTCCACACAGGCGGGGCCGGAGATTGAACCCGGGTCCTCAGAACTGTGAGGCTGACGCTCTAACCAGTCGTCCACCGTGCCTCCTGATAAGTAATGTTTAGTAATTTTCATTTCATATGTGAATGATTTTGCGTTCCGTCACCGGCGAGCAGATACCTTCCAAGATGTCGCCTAACCGTGTGGTCACCTCGGTTACGTGCTCTCTAGTATTGTCTGTTTTTCGTTCGTCTTTGGAAACATGACGCAACTCACTTACACAAGGGAAGACTTAGGGATTCTACCTCAGACTTTCTTTAACAAACTTTCGCAAATCCTAAAATTTTTTTTTCTCCCTCACCGGTGGTACGGCCGTGGCGTACGGCGCATGGAGGCGAAGGCGACGAAGGGGGAAGCGAGCCGGCATCCAAGTGATGCTCCGTAAGAGATTATTTTGAATGCCGCTCCCGTCGATCCACCTCGCGAATCTACGCTCCCTCGCAACAAAATGGGCCAGCTTCCTCTTCTGACAAAGACCAGTCAAGACTTCGGCCGTTCCGCCGCCCTGTGCTTTACGGGCATATGGCTTTGTGAACACGTCTCCGATGGCACCGTAATGCTTCCGGGCCTCCAACTTCACCTGCACAGGTTTCCCCAAATGTCATTAAATTGCTTCAGTTTGATGTAATTGTCTAAGTAGGGTTCAATATTGGGAAGACTGCAGACTTGACAACTGGCCAGAGGACCATCATTGATACCCGCCATAGGATGGTTAAGCCACAAACGTTCATAGGTAAGGAGGGTGGCTGTTCACAGAGTGCTGCATCCAACATGTCAATGGAAAGTCTAGTGGAAGGACAAAATTTGGCAGGAGAAGATGCACCAGCAAAAGAAATGCCCGGGGACTTCAGCG
Source organism: Phyllopteryx taeniolatus (assembly GCF_024500385.1). Lineage (NCBI taxonomy): Eukaryota > Metazoa > Chordata > Actinopteri > Syngnathiformes > Syngnathidae > Phyllopteryx > Phyllopteryx taeniolatus. The sequence continues at coordinate 1,952,915 of NC_084511.1, forward strand.
GATTATCAAACAGAGAAGATTCAAGAACCTAGCAGAGGTTCAGAAAGAGTGGAACGCTTCAAAAACCATCCGGAGATGGGCTACAACTGTCGGGTTCCTCGGGTCAAGCCACTTCTGAGCCTGAGCTAACTTAGGAAGCATCTCAACTGGGCCAAGGAGAAGAAGGACTGGACTGTTGGCCAGAGTTCCAAGGTCCTCTTTTCTGATGAAAGTAAAGTGTGGCTTTCATTCGGGGATCAAGGTCCAAGGGTTTGGAGGAAGACAGGTGAAGAACAGAACCCAAGCTGCTTGAGGTCCAGTGTGAAATATCTACAGTCAGTCAGGATTTGGGGTGCAATGTCCAGTGCAGGTGTTGGTAAACTCTGCTTTCTTAAATCCAAGGTCACCGCAACATCCATCCATCCATCCATTTTCTGAGCCGCTTCTCCTCACAAGGGTTGCGGGAGTGCTGGACCCAATCCCAGCTATCATCGGGCAGGAGGCGGGGTACACCCTGAACTGGTTGCCAACCAATCATAGGGCACATATAAACAAACAACCATTCGCAGTCACATTCACACCTACGGGCAATTTAGAGTCTTCAATTAACCTACCATGCATGTTTTGCCCGGAGAAACCTCACACAGGCACAGGGAGAACATGCAAACTCCACACAGGCGGGGCCGGGGATTGAACCCCGGACCTCAGAACTGTGAGGACACTCTAACCAGTGGTCCACCGTGCCGCCTGTCACCGGAACAGTCTACCAGAATCTTTTAGAGGACTTTATGATTCCTTCTGCTGAGGATCTGTATGGAAATTTCATCTTCCAGCAGGACCTGCGCATACCGGCAGACGCACTAAAACCTGCTTTGATGCCCATGCCATCACAGTGCTTGACTGGCCAGCCAATTTGCTGGATCTAAACCCCATTTAGAATCTATGGGGTATTATCAAGAGGAAAATGAGGGGCACCAGACCCAAAAACAAAGAACTGACAGCAAGCATCAAGGAAATCTGGGCTTCCATAACTCCCAGGCACTGCCACAGGCTGATTGCATCATCGAGTACTGCACATCGAGGTAGTGATTAAAGCAAAGGGATTCCCAACCCAATACTGAAGATTAACGTCTTGTTTTGAAAGTACCATATTTTGATCGATTTAATGTGAACCTAATTTCTTTCTTTTTTTTCTACAAAAACTGAGACGTAAATGTTGATTTCTTCACAGTATTTAATTTTTTAAATTCCTGATTTTGTGGGTTTTATGAGCCGGAAGCCCATGTTATGTAAAAATAAAGAAATAAATATTTGAAATTAAATTTAAATTGTGGGCACTGAATCTATAATCTATGAAAGTTTAACTTTTTGAATGGAATTATGGAAATAAATTAACTTTTCATGATATTCTAATATTTTGGAAAGGGTCTGTATATGTTACCATTATTGCTCAAATTATATGAAAATGACACATATCCCTTGTTGTGTTATATGTATTTATGTAAAGCATAAAATGTCATTGTTTTAACAAGGGCGGCCCGCCTATCGCCCGCAGTCGGCTGGGATTGGCTCGAGCATACCCACGACCCTCGTGAGGATACGTGGTGTAGAAAGAGGATGGACGGATGTTTTAATCAGCTGCTACTTGTTTAGATGATTAATTAGATAATTAGAAAATAAAAGTGTTAAACAGAATTATAAGCAGTCATTAAAATTACATATCTCCACAAATTAACATTACATCACCATTTAATCAATATTCAGAAAAAAACACTTTGACAGTGTGCATCCATTTTCTACATTATTAAAATCTGCTGACATGACATAATATCAGGAACTCATGTTTGCAATTCTTTGTTGGGACTGGAAAATCATTACCAGGGTAAATTATTGTTCAATCTTACCTTCACCGTGCAGGAAATGGTAATGTTGCTAACATATTGAGCACTCATTTGGCGCCGTTTGCTTTTTTTTGGGGGGGGGGAAATAAATCACTCGAGTTGCTGGAAAAGTCACTAAATACTGTACAGCGACAATGTCTTGTTGCTTGGTTGGTAACACAGAAAACAAGTTATTGCTCATGTTCACATCAAATATAAGTATAACTTTCAAAATAATTGCACGTTTTATTTTGACTTCATAAAGTTTCCAAGGGACAGTCAACGGGCAGGATGAAGCCCCCAGGCCGTACTTTGCCCAGGTCTGAATTCAAATTACTGATGTCATCGAGCGCACTGATCTGTTGCTGTAAGCGGCTTTGCCTCTTTCTCAACCCAAAAACACTTGATTAGCAGCTACCAACGTCAAATCAGATGTGCGGTATGTTTTTTTAAAAAGTGTTGATTATAAAGGTATGCCTTTACTTATTGACTCAGCACAGTCCTACCATTTATTGAACAAAACTATTTCCAATTGAACTTTTAACTATTTAAGCTTTTAACCTTTTTCGACTAAACAATTTTAAAGTAAAACAACACAATCACTGTATAAGAAAAAGAAAAACAACTTTAGACGAGATAAATTGCCTATAGTTCTTCAGCTTTGAGGAGCTGATCTGGTTACTCCTGGCA